>NC_073249.2:38995000-39595000 GCF_029289425.2 Pan paniscus | reverse complement strand
AGATCTAAGTCGAGAGGGTGCCTCCCTCCTTCACGGCCCATAATTACCCTGCAGTATGCAGACAGTTAAGCACAAATAAGGGTTTTGAGATTCTGGGTTGGCCCTACTACTCGTGGGCCTGTGTAAGTGGAGTTGCACATGAAGAAGAGAACCAGGACACTTGGTCCTGTCTGGGAGAAGCCATAGGCTTTCAGGACTAGAATTCTACCTTTACTCTGCCTCTTACCCGTGTGACCCTGGGTAAGTTACTTAGCTTCTTGGTTTCAGTTTCCTCATCTCTTCAATGAGAATAATAATTCCTGCCTTCTTTTTTGTTGTTGTTTGCTTTTTTCTCTTTCTTTTTTCTTTTTCTTTTTTTTTTTTTTTTGGAGATGGGGTCTTGCTATTAAGTTACACAGGCTGGTCTGCAACACCTGGGCTCAAGGGATCCGCCTCAGCCTCGCAAAGTGCTGGGATTACAGGCACTGGCACCCAGTTCAATTCCTTTTTTTTTTTTTTTTTTTTTTTTTAGGCAGGGTCTGGCTCTGTCATCCAGGCTAGAATGCAGTGGCACAATCATAGCTCAACCTCCTGGGCTCAAGCGATTCTCCCACCTCACCCTCCCAAGTAACTGGAAATATAGGCATGGGCCACCATGCCCGGCTAATTTTTTTTTTTTTTTTTTAGAGACAGGGTCTGACTATGTTGCCCAGACTGGAGTTCCTGCTTCCTCTGATCACTATCGTGTAATGATTAAAAGCATAGCCTCTGGAGCCAACTATTGGGATTTAGACCCCAACTCCATCAGTTACTACAGACTTGGGAAAGTTTCTTAAGCTTTTTAGGCCCTGGTGTCTTATCTGTAGAAAGAGGTTAGTAATAGTACATACCTCAGGGGTATTGTGGGAATTCAATAACTACATGTAAACTGCTTGCAACAGTATTTAGCACTTATCAAGTGCTTTATATGTACTTGCAATTATTATTGGCGTAAAGATTAAAAATACCATATAAACAGTGCGTCAGAGAACAAGAAGGCATTCCTTGTTATTACCTGAAATTCAAGTCCTGCATGTACCCTAATAGGTGCTTGATGAGATTGCCCTCACCTTCCTCATCTGTCTAGAGGACAGGTTTGCAGGAGGCTGTGCAACAGTAAATGAGACTTTTAAAAATCCCCCACCCTCAACCACTGAGCTGTCGTAGGTGAAATGGGGCATGAGCAGGTCACTTAGGTTTTGGTGTTTAAAGTAATGAGTGAGAAACTGTGGAGGAGTGGTACAATGAGTTGAACTGTCACCCACATACAAAAAAATTTGTATTTTGAAGTCCTGACCACCCCCACTGCAACCACAGCCAGATGTCAGAATATGACCTTATTGGGAGACAGGATCCTTATGGAGGTAATCAAGTTAAAACGTGGTTATTAGGGTGAGCCTGAATCCAATATGAATGGTGTCCTTATAAAAGGAGGAGATTTGGACACAGAGGCAGATACCCACAGAGGGAAGGTGATATGAAGAGACATAAAGAGAAGACAGCTAGCTGCAACCCAAGGAGAGATACCTGGAATAGAGCTTTTTTTTTTTTTTTTCACATCCCTCAGACCCTTGATTTTGGACTTTTAAACTCCAGAACTATGAAACAAAAAATTTCTGTTGTTCAAGCCACCCACTCTGAGGTACATTGTTATGGTAGCCCTAGCATACTCATACAAGTGTGTTGAAGAGCCCCAGATTGATAATAATGTAGGCATGATTCCAAGTCCCAATTTAGCTTTGGAATGTAGCCAGCAAAAGGCCTGGGAAGGCAGCAAGGCCCCAAGGCCTGACTCAGCCAGCCTCTGTCTCAACCACTGCCCTGTGGCCACTCTTCCCTTCACTGGGGGAAGGGCAAGCTCATCAGCACAGCTAGCTGTTTACTGCTGATGAGCTCACTAGACAAACAGCATCTTCCATCTGGCCCAGGGCTGGGCTCTGGGGACCAAACAAGCTCCAGTGCAGGTGTATGAGAGGGATGAGGGGTAAGGCCATTGGGAGAGTGTCATTTGAGGGGAGTCAAAACCCCAGTGGCATACAAGTATGAGCCCACACACAGGCACTCACTTTTGCACCAGCTGAAATTCCCATGACTAAGGGGATGTCTTAAGGACCTTCTTTAGAAGACATATATTTTGGAATCAGAAAACTCAAGCTGGGAGGGTTCTTCTGGATTATCTAGATCAAGACTAAAACTGACTTAGCCAGTTTTTACCCACACAGTATTTTAAATATCAGGAGATCTCACATAAACATAAAAATTCTCAGCATCTCTTAAAGAGTCAAGTGCCCTGGATGCTCTACCAGCAGTTCTACCTGGCAACAGTTGCCCATTTAGAGGGAGTCTACACGTTACAGCCAGTACAAACTCACTCTATTGAGCTCACTCATTTACTTTAATTGCCTGACCCTGTAGGCATCTGATTGCAACTTCTAGTCTAAATTCTCCCTTTTCATAGATGAGAAAACTGCGGCCCAGCGAGGTCAAGTGATTTACTCAAGGTCACATAGCATATTAGCCACAAACCAAGACTAGAACACAAACCCGGGGCTCTATCCACTTGGACCCCTGCTCAGCTCCGCAGCCAGAGTCTATTCTGACCTGTTCTGCACTGGCTGTTAACTATTAAAAAAAAAAAAATCGCCAGGTGCAATCGCTCACACCTGTAATCCCAGCACTTTGAGAGGCTGAGGCAGGCAGATCACCCGAGGTCGGGAGCTGGAGACCGGACTGACCAATATGGAGAAACCCTGACTCTACTAAAAATACAAAATTAGCCAGGCTTGGTGGCGCATGCCTGTAATCCCAGCTACTCGGGAGGCTGAGGCAGGATTGCCTGAACCCAGGAAGTGGAGGTTGCGGTGAGCCGAGATTGCGCAATTGCACTCCAGCCTGAGCAACAAGAGGGAAACTCCATCTCAAAAAAAAAAAAAATCACCCATGGATCTGGGTACTGTTGATATTGTTGATATTGCCATAAACAAAACCAAGTCCCTACTCTCATGTCACTCAACTGAATAATTAATGAAAGGGGGTAAAGCAGGTGGAATTAAGGTAGAGATCAGGAGGAACTCCCCGGCTCTGCAGGCAACAAGCCCTGGCAATAGGCCACGCTGATGTCTTCTATTCTGATACACACCTCATCTGCTTGATCTGGGGAATAAGAACATCTTGTGAGTCTTTCCACAAGCTCTTGAGGAATCAGTTCTTCTGTATTCTCAAAAGAGCCTCTTCAGGATTCAGTCATTCCCAACATGCCCTGGGCCTGCAATGCTCCCATCATTTTGCCCTCCATTGATAATCAGGTGTGGCATTGCTGACTCACTAGTGAGTCTGAGTTTCAGGTAGTGGGACGTACATTTCAGCACGGGGGCCCTGATTCACAGCCACAGGGAATGAGGGAATTCCCCTCTCCTGTTCCCAGTCAGCTCTCATTTGGTAGGAAAGAGTTTCTTTTTCCACCCAGAGACTTTAAACTCTACAATATCAGACATGTGACAATAAAACCATGAACCCAAATCCCACTCTCTTCTTGGCAGAGCAGAGGGCATGGCAACTGGGACTCCTCCCAAAGGCTCCATACAGTGGAGAGTTTAGTGTTACTGGAGTCGGTGATAGCAAAGAAGCTGTGCACCTTTGGTGGGTTGCTAAAGAGTCAGGTAGGGACATTGCACTAAACAATCCAATTCTGTGCTTTCAAAGGAAATCAGACTCCAACCTCCCATCTGGAAGGCATTCTGGAGCCCATCAGGTCTACCCTCACTTTTCTCTTGGCCCTGGCTTATCTCTGTCTCCATCCAAGTATCTTAAAGCATCAGGGCCACAGGTGACCCTAACACATTGCCTAAGCCACAGCCTAAACTGAATGCACACTGGTTGTTGCACTCTATAATGGCCTCCAAATTCTAGAATCACCAAGATGGCAGGAAGCATAAAAGAATCTCACTTTCCAATCCAAGCAATGGCACAGACTTTGGCTTTGGACTCTAGAAGAATTCTCCACCAAAGTGTTCGGAACATCTTCTGAGTCTTTCCATAGTTAGAAGACCCTTTTTATCCTTGAAGCAAGCTGAGCACTGGAAAGTGTTCTCAAAGAAGCAGGTTTTTTTTATTCCAAACTTGGATCTCTATGGGAGGCAAAGGAGGAAAAGCAAAGCCCAGGAAATTATTTGGAAGTAAGCTCCCCCTTGGGGCCCTCCCTTCATTCTTCTGCCCATTCATTCCAAATCCTGAGGGTCCACTTCCCATCTTCCCCAGCATGGAGAGCTTTCTCATTGGCTCTGCAGACAAAAGAGCTGAAGAAACTACAACCATCATGAATGTGAGAGTTCAGAGTTCTGATTCAAAGCTGCTTCCCCATTGAGACAAAACAGTGGCCGGATTTTGGCTTCATGGTCAGCACCAAACAACCTGTCCTGTGACTCTATGCTGCTTTGAAATGAGATAGTGGATATGAACACTCTCTGAAACAGGTGGAGTGCTGTGCAGATGGAGCGACCATCACTGCTGTTATCTGCTCTTTGTTTCCTTTGTGTAGATAATTCTCTCCAGGCTTCAGTCAAGCCCTAAGGGCAGCAAGGTGCAGGCCAGACAGGAACTAGCAGAGTGTTAGGCTCAGTTTGAGCTACAGAGCACTGGACAATGTGTCGATTTCAGAAAATGAAGACTCCAGGAGTACAGAATCTTCGGGGAGCAGTGTGGCAAGAAGCTGGATTCCTGTTCAATATAAGTGATTAACCAAATGTGCTTTTCTCTTCTCCCACCCCCCCACCACCCCAGATCACCTCAGGTGATCAATGACAGTGAAGGAATTTTTTTAAAACATATTAATCTATAAGGTTAAGAGATGACAAAAAGCATGAGAGTCGAGATAAGAATGGATGAGAGAGCTCAACAAAAATAATAGGAGACAAAATATTATTTCAACAAAAATAGGATGTGTGTGGGGGCTGATGCTTTGGTTATAAAGCTTTCAGTCCTATTTGGTTAAATCTTAAAGCAGATTTATATACTATTTAACGAAAATATTATCATTACTTTTTTTCAAGAAAGAAGAAAGAGCACTTGGGGAGTCAGGAGACCTGGGTGTCAGACTATTCTCTGGCACTCCATGACAGCAGAGCTGCATCAGAAAAACTAACTGTGATTTGCAATGAGTCAAAATTTGTCTCCAGTTTCCCGTCTCTCATTTCCTAACTGTCCAGGCAGTCTGAGCCTCAGTTTACTCACCTCCTAAATGAGAATGCTGCCTATTTCATGGGATTGACAATAGGATTCAATGAAATAAATAAAACAATACCACATCTTAGAAAATGTCATTCTTCTCTATTGCTGCATCCCCCTCCCCAACTTTAGGCAAGGATGTGGCACAGTTCAGGGCACCTGGTATTCACTTAATTTAAACCTGCAGTGTTACTGTGTATTTGTTCTTGGGACAGCGAGGACACAAAGTATCTCTTCTCTGCTGATTGGATTAAGAGCAAGGCCCAAGTGTGACTCTCAGAGCCTAGTGAAGAATTCCCTTGAGGAGATATGGCTAAGGGACAGGGAAGACAGGGTAGAAACCAGAAGTTCTTTGACCAAGTAGCAGCCCCACCCTTCACCCCTCCACTGTCAGAATGTTCTCTTCATGTAGTTCAATGCTCAGCCTCAACCTATACTGGCCTCCTATCCAATTACCCTGGCCTTCTGTGGAAAAAGGTAAAGAAGGTTTCCATGGGGAGTTCCACTCTCTTGAGTGGCTCTGGACTGGCCAGGGAAGGCCTAAGGACTACCTGCCACACTAATTTCTCCACATTGCCTAAAATTCCAGTTGCATAACATTCAAAAAGGTGATTCTATCTGGTCCCTGCCCCAGACACTGACAGCCTAAACCCCACCTCAATTTCTACAGCTTGAATCTCAGCTTTGTCCAAGCTAAGCTTGGGCCTAAGAAGTGGCTAGATGCTACAGAGGGTTAGCCCAGTCAAAGAAGAAAGGGGAGATGTATATATAAATAAGAGATTTTCAATAACAATCTCATGTAACCCCTGACCAGGAGAGCCCCAAAGTCAGGAGCAAATAGGATTTTGGTTTTTCTAAGACAGACCAAGACCTGGGTCTACCTGACATGAGACACAAACATCATTCCTTCATTCACCCTTCAGTAAATCTTTATTGAGCACTATACACCAGAAGAATCCCCACCCTTTTGAAACATATTGTCTCCTGTTCCTATGAAAGCCTTCTGTTTAAACTTTCACATATGTGCCCTTCTGCTATAGTGACTACCTCCCAACTCCCAGCTTTCAGCCCCACTCCAATCTATTCTACAGCCCTCTGTGAGCTCCAGTCCCATCACTGTCCTGCTCAAAAACATTCTGTGATTTCCTAATGCTTACTGAATCAAGAAAGCTTATTCCCTCATCCAACAAATGCTTATTGTTTATCTACTGTGTGCCAAATTTGTGTTCTAGGTGCTGGGGACACAGCAGTGAGCAAGACAGACAAAAATTTCTGCCCTTGTGGTGCTTATATTCTAGCTGGGGAGACAGGCAATAAACAAGTAAAGTATGTAAGTCCATGGCAAGTTCTAAGAAGGACAAGGGGGCAACTGAAAAAGATTAGGAGGGGGTGGAGTGGATCCAAATTTTACGTGGACTAACCAGGGAGAAGATGACATTTGAGTAGAGCGCTAAGAATGTGATGGAGTCAAGTGGGTATCAGAGGGAAGATTATTCCAGAAAGAGGGCCCGGCAAGTAAAAAGCCCCAGGGCAGGAATATACTTGCCCCACTAAAGGACCAGCACGGAGGCCAGTGTGGCTGGGGCAAGGGGAGAGTTGGAGGTGGGGCATATGAGGTCTGAGAGGTAACAACTTTTACTCTGAGAGTAAGCGGGAGCCACTGGAGGCTTTTGAGCAGAGGAGTGACGTAGGTAACTTGTTTTGCACAATTAATCTGGCTGCTGTGCTTAAGCTAGAAGGTAGAAAAAGGTCAGGCAGAGAGAGTCCAGTTAGAAGGCCCCTCTCTGGCCCTAGCCTACTTTTCCAACCATATCTTCTACCATTTTGCTACCCTTCAACCATAATAAATTTGTCTTCTTTGAATATGCTTTGCACCTGCTGATCTACCATCTTTAATGAAGTTGCCTCCATTTGGAATATTAATAACAACAGCTGGAACAATAGCTACTGCTTAATAAGCATTAATGACCATTCAAACACTTTTCATGGTTATCTAAGTTCATTTACAGACATCTTTTTTAATGTTCATATTTTGTCCCCATTTATTGAGAAAGCTGAGGCTTTTTACAAATTGTGACCAGCTGGAGGGCCCCGTGCCCAATCAAACATAGGATGTAGAGCCATTGATGGCCTTTTGGTCTCAAGTGGACCATTTCCATCTTTGAGGGTCTTCACATGACCCTCTGAGTATTTTCTCAGCAGAAGTCTTCACAAAAGGAGAGGGGAATGTTTAAGATGATCCTTAAAGTTCAGTAACCATTTTCTAGATAGAAAAGGAGAACCAAAAAAAGCATTTCAGGCAAAGAGGATAATATTATAATAGTTCAGCAGTACCTCATGGGATAGTCAGGAAACTGCAATTTGCTGAAGTGTAGCATTTGCAGGGATCGATTAGGCAGGAAACAGAACTGGAAGGAAGGCCTTGAATGTGACATCAAAGAGTTGGACTTTCTCCTCTTTACAGTGAAGGGCATTGAAAAGTTTTGGGTAAAAAAACAAAAATATTGTTTAGGTTGGGCAAGGTAAGAGTGTCTAGAAATGGTGAGGACTGTGGCTACCTGGAAAGCGTGCTTTCTTTCTAAAAGAAGCAGCCACTAAGCTCTGGCTGCCGGCTGCCGGACAGAAATACAGGTCCAATGTTGCCACTGGGAAATCTAGATTTCTTATGTAAAATCTACTAATTTTTTATACATTTGCATTTTTTAACTTTTAATTACATGAGCCATATAAAACACCCCACAGGAGCTGCCATTTGGGGGCTTCTTTCCTGGAGTATGAATTAGCTCCAAGAGGACAGAGGCTTTGTCTGTGCTACTGTGTTCTCAGGGCCTCTCACATACTAGGTGTTCAACGTATCTTTGCTAAATGCATGTGTGTGGGTTAGTGATAGCATTTCTATTTTATTCTTGAGGAAACTAAGGCCCATAAAGGATAATCTCCAGGATCACATGAGAAGTGGTCAAGCTCAAGTTCAAGTCCAAATCCCTGAACTTCGAAATAGGCAAGTGGATTTGCAAGAGACATAGAATAAGAGTAGGAAGAGTGCTTCATCAGACCTTTCTATCGCCCCCTATCCCAGGGCTGTTCCCACATGTTACCAATGTCCTGTGCATGACTCCACCAGGTTTTAAATCCCCTGGGAAACTTTTGATCCTTCTGAGACTGTTTTACCCCTCTTATTTTGTTCAGGCCCAAGAATCAGAGACAAGGCTGCCTACACACCACCTATCCCTCCCCAGCACAATGACATCTGCATACTGTTGAGCTGCTGCTAGCAGTAGCAGTTTCTCCTGGGCCTTTCGAATCCAAAGAAGGACCCATCAAGACTATGCTGGCCAGGTGCCTTGCCAGCTTAATTCCCTGGGGTAGCCAGGAAGCTTCAAAGCTCTTGTCTGCTCTAGTTCACTATTTACAAAACACTATGAGAAGAGCTGGGCACAGCTGCTGCAGAATAGAAATGGAAGGTGGTAGGGAAACAGTAGACCTAGCAAAGGGGTATTTGAGGAAATATAATACCAGCACTGGAGGCTTCTAAAATAAGAGTCAGTCCTTTGAGTGGAAATGGCCAAAGTAAATAAATAAATAAATGTTTTTAAAAGTAAAATAAGAGTCATAATTTCTACTAAGTCCTACTCAGTTGAAATAAAATAGATACTTCCTTTCTTCCTCCCTTCCTTTCTCTCTTCCTCTAGTTAGCCAGTTACTCAATAAACATTTAATAAAGAACTTCAGTGTTCCACATTCTTCATAACTGCCAGGTAATGATTTAAATGGTGCCCATGAGCTAAGTGTATTATACTTAATTCATGCACTTCTGATTTATTAAGAAAGGAGAAGGAGGGAAGGAAACACTAGCATGTTTTACCAACTATGGCTATTCACAGGGGGAATGTTGTTATTGTTCTTGTTCCCCAATACAAATCTAAGAGTAATTTACCTATGTTAGCTTTTCTGGAATTGTTCCAGAATCTTGCACTTTGAAGGAAAAGTTGTGGCTGCATATTCTGCCCCTCTGTTTGGAAATCCCCTGCACAGCTTTGCCAGCTACTCAGCTTGGTTCATCAGGGGATTTTTTTAAAATTTAGTTTTTAAGAGTTTTATCCAAGGTCTCAAAGCTGGTAAATGGTGAGTAGGAAGTTGATTCTGCCCGATCTGTCTGACTCCATGCCCTTTCTATTAGGTCATGAAGGGGAACCTGAGGATTGGAGCTTTGGAATGTTAATCTTACCCAGAGGCCTGAAGTAATATCCCAGGATGTGAACATGTGTGACCATCTGCCTGTCCTGGGGGTGGGAAGAAGGCAGCATGCTCTATCCTTGACCCTGATTGAGCCCAGGGGCTGAATCTGGAGCTTTGGGGCCTGGGAACCTCTCTACCTGCGTCAATGTCTGGAGGCCCTGAGAGTTTCGCTCAGGCTCAGAGCAGGCATCGCAACCTCCCAGTTACTATTCTGTGCTGTGGCAAGTGCCAGCTTGTCCTCTCTTCCCCACCCAGCCCGGGAAACCGGCAGCATTTCTAGTTCAGGCCCAGACCCGTCCTGGCAGCCTGGATTCCACTGCCTAGGCAGGAAGCTCATCTCAGCCCAGTGACCTTTTCTCTCTGTTTTTTGTCACAGAGGAATTTCCATGCCAGCAGTGTGGGGCAATGGGGGTGGGTGGCCACAGGTTTCCCCCTTAAGCCACAAGAGCCATGGACTGGAGGTAAGCTAAGCACACAGAGGAGGAAGGATGGGAGGGAAGGATCAGGAAGATTTAGAGAGTCCATTCCTCAGGCTGCTTCATCCTCAAATTCCAAGGTAAATAAAGGTGTTGGGAAGGATGCACTATATGTCCAGCTGCCCAGCCCTGGAGATCCTCCCCCTAGAGAACTGAGACAGGAGTTTTCTCACATTCCCACATGCAGGAGGGAAAGAGGCTGGGCCTGGGCAGGTCTAGAGAGTTCTGTTCCCCTGCCCCAGGGGAACACGCCTAGGCTTGCTGACCTCTCAGGTAGGAGTCTGTCAGGTTGGAAGCTGGGCCTCTCATTGTGTGTGTGTGTGTGTGTGTGTGAGAGAGAGAGAGAGAGAGAGAGACGTGTGTGTGTGTGTGAGAGAGAGAGAGACACGTGTGTGTGTGTGTGTGTGTGTGTGTGTGTGTGTGTGTATTGGGGGAGAGAAGCATATAGGATAGGGTGGCCAGATTTAGCAAATAAAAATACAAGATGCCCAGTTAAATGTGAATTTCAGATAAACAATGAATACATGAATACACTAAACAATTATTTGTTGTTTATCTGAAATTCACATTTAACTGGGGATCCTTGATTTTACTGGCAATCCCAATAAAGGGAGTCGGGGCTTGAGGGAACTGGACTGAGGCTGGCACGCCCATTCCTTTGCCTCTCTGATTTCAGTGAGGTAGGGCTAATTCCCAGACATATACCCCTGCCTTGACCTGCTCCTAACCTTGAAGCCAGAGAATCCCTTAGACATTGGCTTTTCAGGGCATACATGGGCCCCAACCCACATAGCTAGGGCTCCTTTGACTTCAGTTCTCAAACTCCAGAGACTTTCATGACAACTGTTAATGCTCCATCCTGGAGCCCCTTTGAAGATGAAAAGCTCTCCTGAGAAGTGGAGTGCTCTGTTGTTGTAATTAACATAATTAAAAGCAATTTGTCTCATAGTCCCATAGGAAACTGGGGGACTTCCCTTCTTGTATGAAATCCCCACCACACTCTCCCAGGAGATGGACACCACTTCTAACCCAAGCCTAGCCCCAGTCCCTGTTCCCACCCCATTCTGACTTATAGAGGTTGTTTCATATTTTTTGTTTGTTTCACCTTTTCAGATGATTCTTCATCAAAACAGGGCACCCAGATCTCCAGACACAGGACCCCATCTCTCCTGTTTGTGTCTGCTTTCCTGGGTTGAAAACACCTCGTGAATGGTAAATCCCAAAGCTTTACCATTTCAACCTTAGCTCTGAACCCAGTCAGAAAGGATGTCTGCTGCTGTGGTCTTACCTCTCATCCCACATGCCCTGACCACTAGAAGCAAATGCTTCCTTGATTCCAAGAGTCAGGTTGTGGCTGTGCAGAGTGACCAGGCAAAGAACATGTAAGCATTACTCTGCTAAAGCAGCTTGGTCATGCAATGGTAACCAGGGTAGGAAAGTTCATGTCCAGAAGCCCTGCACAGAGTCTGTTGTCTTAATTATTTCCAGGAGTGCATCCTTCTGCATTCCCCAAGGAGATGATAAACTCTTCCACAGAAAGAGCTGCAGCATTTCATTCCCCAGTGGCCCAGCATAGAGAAGATGTTGTGTTACTAATTGGGTTGGGCCAAATTAATCTATTCCTGATAGGCCAAAGAAGCATCTCTGTCTCTTTCTGGGTTTCCAGGGCTCTTACCAGACAGCTCTGGGGTTTCCTGGCATACCTACAATGTGATTAGAATTTGGCCTGTTGTGATTGTCAAAATGGGCCAGGCATGGTGGCTTATGCCTGTAATCCCAGCACTTTGGGAGGCCGAGGCAGGTGGATCACTTGAGGTCAGGAGTTCGAGACCAGCCTGACCAACATGGTGAAACCCTGTCTCTACTAAAAATACAACAATTAGCTAGACACAGTGTCAGGTGCCTGTAATCCCAGCTACTTGGGAGGCTGAGGCAGGAGAATTGCTTGAACTCAGGAGGCAGAGATTGCAGTGAGCCAAGATCATGCCACCACACTCCAGCCTGGGCAACACAGTGAGACTCTCTCTCTCAAAAAAAAAAAAATCTAGACTATGATCATGGCAAGTTAGCAAGAGGCTATAAAATTTATCTGTCACTCAGAATCTATTTTTTAATACCTTTATGTTGGTTGTGCTTTAGATTCTCTTGGAAAATCATGAGAGGGAAGGGCCCTAGAGTGCAGAGGAAAGCACTCTGAGGGCTTGGTCTTTAAAGTTTGCTCCTCTTCCCGCAACATACACACACACACACATCCATGCATCCACACGCACGCACACCTTCATCTGGGAGCAGCAGAGCTAGCTCTTCCCCACCCATTTTCTCTTTCATTCAGTTTGACTTAATAGGAACTAAGGCTTAGACAGCAAATAGTGCTCAATAACAATAATCATAGCCCGAATTGAGCATAACTGACCTGGCCTCTTTGAGATTCAGGGTTACCAGAACATGTCATTAAGGGATTCTCTGACAGAGGCTCAATGACAGACAGTGGTGAAAAGCCCTCTGAAATAGCTTCACCACGAGAGAGGAGACTCTGGACGGGTGACAGAGGGCCTAGAACCCATCAGAGGGGGAGTTGGTTCTGGAAACAGCATGCAGCTGACACTGACACCTCCTTCCAACCCATTCACCTGACCCTATGGGACTGCTAGGGAAATGGCTAGCACTTGTGAACTGAAGAGTTTGGACCCTAAAGAGCTGTGCCATTGACAGCTAGTCCTGCATGGCAGACATGAAGCAGAGTATCACAAGTTACAGGGAGCCGGGAAAGAAGAAAGGGGAGAATGGGGGAGAATGTCTGCTTTTGCCTCCTGGAACACAGCCAGATTTCAACAGCAACTACTCAAGATGAGGGTAATCAGGACTGACCCTTTGGACTGGGTTAGCATTTTTGAGAGACTTGGCCAAACCAAGGGAAAGAATGGACTTCCTACAAATCTAACTCTATAGAAGCTCAGCCTCACTGAGAATCCCATATTAAAAGAAACTCAGCCCTTTTCATTAAAGACTGAAACAAAGAGACAACTTTTAAGAATGATTATTCTTAAAATAGCATATCCTACTTAGCAAATAAACCTTAACTATCTTTTCTTGGGGAAAAAAGTCTAGAGTCTTCACTTTTTAAATCAGGAATACAGAATTCTCAGGATTTCCTTTCCTTTAATGATTTTTAAAGTGTTTTTGTTTCTTGAAGAGCCAACATGGGTTTGAGGGTATATTCCTGTGTGGTTGAGAAAAAAATTTCTCTTTGTATTCCAGCAGACAATGTCCAGACCTGGCCCAGGCTGCCCTCATCTCTCTTAGCACTAGAACCTGTCCTGTCCCGAATACATTCACCGTCATCTACCTTAGCCATCAAAGGAATTACAGTTACAGTTACTTTAGGGCTGGAGAACAAAATTATCCAAACATTTATCTGGCTCCCAAATCCCTAGTTGTGTCTTCAGATAGAGCTAGAGGAGCTATTAGTTAGCAGAATAAGGGCAGTACTATTCCACTGCACTCAACACTGAATTACAACCAGTTTTGCAATCCGCCTTTGTGGAATTTCCAGTGCAAGAATTTATAATAAACTCATGAAAGGACTCTTTTTTTTTTTTTTTTTTTGAGGTGGAGTCTCACTCTGTTGCCCAGGCTGGAGTGCAGTGGTGTGACCGTGGCTCACTGCAACTTCTGCCTCCTGGGTTCAAGTGATTCTCCTGCCTCAGCCTCCTGAGTAGCTGGGATTGGGATTACAGGCACACACCACCACATCTGGCTAATTTTTGTATTTTTAGTAGAGACAGGGTTTTGCCATGTTGGCTAGGTTGGTCTTGAACTCCTGACCTTAAGTGATCTGCCTGCCTCAGCCTCCCAAAGTGCTGGGATTACAGGCGTGAGCCACTGCACCCAGCTGAAAGAACATTTTTAGTTATAAATTTTATTTCTAAAAATTTTAGTTCTAGCCAGAATGAATGCATAACTAAGAAAGTAAGAAGAAACAAAAATGTACACGAAAATGATAGAAAATCTTGTTCATGAGAAGTGGATATGGTTGTTAAAGTAAATATGAGAAAAGCTGGTGTTTTAGGGGCTTCACTGTCTAAAGAAGAAAAGCTGCCCCCAAAATGGAAGGTAAATAACTGCCCAAATAAAACATTAAAATCGCTGAAGCCTACCACACCAGATGTAATAGTCTCAGGGGTTAAGGCTGGGATGTCAAAGTTACACCAGGGAGTGATTTGGTAACAGCCAAGAGGGAGAGAACATTGATTTGGGCTAATAGGCAATTATAGACTCAGTTTCATTGAAGATTGTAATTCCTAACTGAATTTTTTAAAAAGCAGGACCACAATCTGTACCCTGGGGATTTTTTACCCTTATTTCTCCCCCTCCAAAAATAAACAAATTCTTGTAAGCCATCACATAAATTAATCAACGGTGCTCAGAAGAGTCGTGATTTTCTTGGGCAAAATGGCACATAACAGGCGAAAAAGAAAAAAAATGCGTCATATGTAAGTCAGGCCACCTTAGGCTGGACTAATCACTCCCTCCTCTCTGTTCCCTCAGTGATGGCTCACACTTTCATGAGAGAATTTATCACACTGTGATGTTGTGGAGAATCACTGGCTTCTATGACTGCTCCCTTTCTCTGGACTGTGAGCTCCCTGAGGCCAGAGACTTTGTTTCATTCTTTCACATAAATTCCCTTGGCACTTAATATATCCCCGGAGTGCAGTGGTACAGAATCAACGATTACTCAGCAAACAAACACTCCCCAGGTTCTGTACTGCACCCAGTCCCCTGTATGAGGTGTAAAAGTCATTTAGCACTAATGCGTCACTAGGATTTGAATCCAGATCGATGTGAGTCCAGCATCCTCAGTCTTAACTCTTTTGTAAACCTGCCTTTCCTAAGAAGGATCAGTCCATAAATGGGAGACAACACCAGCTTTCCTCTTCCCCCAGTGGCTGCTCTGCCTTAGTTACCTTGCTGGTTCTTCTTCATCTGTCCTGTGTCTTAAATTCGCAGCTACCCCAGGGCTCAGTTTTCAGGCTTCTTCTCTGTATTTATACTAAGTAATCTCATTCAGTCCCAATCATACACTGACCACTCTCAGATATGCTTGGTCATCCTGGCAGCCTGGACCTCTCTCCTGAACTCCAGATGTGCCACATACCTGGACCTTTCCACTTAGATGTCTAAGGGGAATCTATCTATAGCTTAATATGTGAATTGAATTATCTGGACATCGGCTGGGCATGGTGGCTCATGCCTGTAATCCCAGCACTTTGGGAGACCAAGGTGGGTAGATCACTTGAGGTCAGGAGTTCGAGACCAACCTGGCCAACATGGCGAAATCCATCTCTACTAAAAATACAAATAAAAAAAATTAGCCAGGTGTGGTGGTGCACGCCTGTAATCCCAGCTACTCGAGAGGCTGGGATGGGAAAAGCATTGGAACCAGAGAGGCAGAGGCTGCAGTGAGCTGAGATCACATGACTGCACTCCAGCCTGGGCAATAGAGTGAGACCCTGTTTCAAAAAAATAAATAAATAAAAAATAAGAATTATCTGGGCACTTGTTGGGCAGATGGATGCAGTGTTTCTGAGCCCGCAGGGATAAAGGGAGAACATAAGAAGTTAAGAGCTGTGGAGAGCTGGACCCTTGGGTTCACCCATGTGATTCCATCATATTATAACCATATTCGCATAGTGACCAGCATGGATAGTGTGGATTTCATGGATGTTTCTGGTAAACTGAACTCATTACAGTCTCAAAATATGATAATTATACCAGGAGAGACTTGAGATCCTGGTTTCAATAAACGCTGAGAAGTAGGAGGAAGCACTTGGTAAACATATGAAAAAGTCTTCAAAGTCACCCTGGCTGGAATGCAGTGGCACAATCTTGGCTCACTGCAACCTCCACCTCCCAGGTTCAAGCGATTTTCGTGCCTCAGCCTCCCAAGTAGCTCGGACTACAGGCACATGCCACCACGCCCGGCTAATTTTTGTATTTTTAGTAGAGATGGGGTTTCACCATGTTGGCCAGGCTGGTCTTGAACTCCTGATCTCAATTAATCCACCCACCTTGGCCTCCCAAAGTGCTAGGATTGCAGGCATGAGCCACAGCGCCCAGCTGAAAAAGTCTCCAAAGTCATGGTGGGCAGCATCCAAAGCAAACTAATTGCTCAGGTAAGGCATCAGAAAGGAAGGTTTAATAGCCTTGGCACCCACACCAGACATCCTTGTGATTTCTCTAAACTCCAAATCTGATCACATAACTTCCTTGCTTGAAATCCCTTATCAGCTCGTCACCTTTTATGGGATTGGATGTCAACTTCTCCGCAAGGCATCCAAGGCCTTTCATGGACTGGCTCCTCACCTGCCTGCTCTCTAACCCCTCCTGTCCTGCCCGTCCACCTCAGTGACGTGGACCACTGCAGTTATCCAAACACGTCTCTATACTTTTGTTCATGCTATTGCCTCTACCTGGAATTCTCTCTTCCTATTTATTCACCCAGGAAACCCTGACTCAGCCCATCCTCTGTGCAGTTCCCCACAAACTTTTGCCTCTTCTCCAAGGCAGAATGAGTTTCTTTATCCTCTGGGTTCCTTTAACCCTTTTGTACGTCTTTTAGCCCATGACAATGTCATTCTTTGTTAATTGCTTTGTCTCTCAACTAGACTCTGAGGTCTTCAAGGGAAAAGTCTGATGTTTGAGCTTTTTAAATCCTTCATGCCCAGTGTCATTCTTGGAACACAGTAACTGCTTAGAAAATGCTTGATAAAATGAATGAATGTATGAACAGCTGAGCCCTTGCCGCAACAGACGAAAAATAGTATGTAGTTATACCAACGTCCCACTAGAGGGAGCAATGCAAAACTTGATGTCCTCTAACAGCATTTAAGGCTTGTTCTCAACTAAAGTAATACGATAAAATATTTTCCATTTTAAGCTAAACCTAATGTAAATCAATCTCTGATACACCTGATGAAACATATTTATAAATGTTCACTATATTCCAGGTTCTGAGTTTCACAGTGGATACTTCTTATGGGTACAGATGAATGGAAAGGGCAGGGGACATATGTACTCATATTTTGTATTTTTATGTTATGTAGCGTGCATCACAAAGCTTTGCTCTTCGCAGACATAATCTCACTTCTAAAGTCTGCTCCACCTAGAAGCTTATTGCTCCACGTACAATAAATTCTGTGGAATCCGATGACTACACAACTTCTTAATTTCCTATTGTCCTATATCCGTCATATCCTGTCTTGAACACACACACTTACTGTGGATGAGGTCAGGAAACACAACTCATACAGCCTCATATCTATAATTTCGATCAATTTTGAGTTCAATACTAGTGTTCAATGAATGTGTCTGGCTGACACATGCTCAGCCTGAGACCAGCATCCCCCCACCTGAGTAAATGTGTCCTTGCAGATTCCTTAGCATCCAGCATTGTTCAGTTCAGCATTCAGCACAGCGTATTGTAATTGTCTGTGTACTTACCTACACCCAGACAAGACTGTGAACGCCCTGAGGAGACTAGCATGATCTTATTCTTTCTCCTAGCTTTGACTGCCAGCACCTAAGTGTTAGGTAAATATTTTTTTAAACAAGTAAGCTAATTCCATAATTTTATAAGGTAGTGAGAGAGTGATTTCTGCCAGCAGTCTCGGGAAGAGGCTGGATTGCTTTGGGTCTGTACACAGACATGCATGTATACATGTTGTAAAAGAGCTGGTCTTGTATGTAGGAAACTGTCTACTTTAAGGCTACTAGGAAAGCACACACACACACGCATACACACACACACACACACACACAATTCTTCCCTAGAATCTTCCCAAATCAGAAGCTGAGGTGTCTGACTTTCACCATTAGAGAGTCATACCTTTGGATACACATGGCTTCCTCTCAACATATCTTGAAACTATGTGACCTTGTTATCAAAAAAAAAATGAATCTCAAACATCCCCAGCATCTGAGATGTATCCTCAAGCAGTGTTCCCCCTAGCTCTGTTGAGAATCTCAGATAGACCCTCTGCTTACTTTCTGTATTTTGCATTATAAAGTGACTGACTTGTGTCTTTAAATATTTATAGCTATATGTCAAGTAAGTACTTTCCAATTATATATATCATAATATTTACAATTAGAATATATCAATTTGTAGAACTCCATGAATTCATAATGATACTAAAAATAAAAACCAAAACTTAATTGGCCACCATTAAATCTAGTGATCAACTTCTTACCTTGAAAATTGGCAAATGAAGGGAAAGAATCAAGCATTTATTCTTTCCTATATAAACTGTACCACTGGGTAACCAAAATTTAATTAAGGTAGAAATTTGTCTTCACAACAAGAATTCAGCAACTAAGTAAAGAATAAATGACAGAATCAGAGTATCACTCCCTGAAATAGAATTATAATGTATTCATGAATTAATGAATTTAGACATTGAGCATCAATGTCTGGTAACATCACAGAAAGAAAGGCAACCAGACATCATATGCCTTCTGATGGAAGTATAAAATACCAAGTATAACAAAGTGTGATCAAACTTCTAGATCCAACAATCAATTCATAAGAAATATAGAGAAGAGCATAACATGTTAAACCAACAAAGTATTTTTAAAAGACAACATTTATGAGACAATCAAAAATGTGAACACTGGCAGTATATATGATTATATTAAATAGTTAACTTCAGTTTTTTTTAGGTTGGATAATGCCATTGAGGCTACATTAAAAAAACCCTTAACTTTTAGAAATGCACACTAAAATATTTACAGATGAAATAATATGATGTTTGGGATTTGCTTCAAAAATAATGCAGAGTAGGGACAGGGCAGTGGTTGGGCATATAAATGAGACAAGATGGCCTTGAGTTGATAGTTGCTGAAGCTGTGCAATAGGTATATGGGAGTTCATTCTCCCATTTTGTCTACTTTTGTATACACTTAAAATGTGCCATATAAAACATTTTTTTCTTTTAAATTATTAACTGATTCCGAAACATTCTGATATTCTTGTCCTAAGGGATAGCTATCCTTCTCCCACTCCTTGAGATCATTATCCTAGAGAATCTTCTGGAAATTGCAAATATCCCAAGGAAAGTAACTTGTTAATTCATTAACAGCTATCTGTAAACTAATACAGAGGGTTATTTCCTGGACTGCCTTTAACACTGAAAATATGGAGTTCCTGTGAGTAGAAGTAAAAGAAAACGTTGGGGGAGGGAAACGGAAGGGCAGAGGGAGGGAAAAAGAAAGAAGAAGAACAAATTTTGTCTTCATTACAGTTTTCCTAAGGCCTTCATTTGTTGGCATATACATCATTGTTGTGCAGGTTTTACTAAGAGAACTTTCACGGGGGGGGCGGGGCGGGGAGAAATGCTTACATTCTTGGCTCTTAGGTTAAATTTTCACAAAGGATCCCTTTTTATGTTGTCAAAGGATAATATAAATATTTTTAGGACAAAAAGGGCTTCTTTTTCCATGACCCAGTGAGCCAATGATGAGACTGCTTGGGTGGGGCTAGGGTAAATTTTTACCTGAACCTGAGAACCGTCTAGACCTGTACACAAGACCACAAGGGTGTGGAAACCCGGAGAGTAAGAGTCACCTCAAGTGCTTGAGAATATAGCTTTCATAGAAGATCTCTGGAAGAACACCAAGAAAGTGGCTGCCTCTGGGGAGGGAAACTGGGGCACTTGGGATATGTTGGGAGGGGGAAAAAGGATGGCTCTTTATTGCTATAGCCAAGTTATACTGTGGTCAGCACCTTAAAATATATGATGACATCTTGCAAACAGGCTTTTGTTGACCTAAGTGACTGTACCTTTTATCTTGAAATTACATAGAAGACAAATGGCTATTTATGGGTTCCTTGGCTGGCCCAGCTGCTGGGCACCACCCGCTCTGTTTGCATGTGTTCCTCATATTCTCCGGCCCTGTCCTCCCATCCCCACCCCAGCCTCTCCGAATCTAATTAAGAATAGTAGATTGTCACTAAAACTGACAAGAATCGCATTCTAATGGTTTTATTACAACTTCTATGGTGTGACACAGTATCAGGGAAAATCCAAATTTCCCACAGTAGCACTCCAATAGCAGAGCTATTATTTTGCTTCTCATTTCTCTCATTTTGGACGCTCCTGTTTTACCGTAAATATTCAAGTGAATTCTGCGGCTTATGATTTAAGCACTCTGTTTCTATAGAACATGGTAGCATAAGTTACTATTAGGAAAAGGGTCTCACCATCTTTATCCTGTGGTCTCAAGCAGCCCTGCACACTTTGCAAATCCCTAGAATACTGAGTCTACTTTTATATTTTTGCTTTTTCCTGTTTATTTAGGTGTTATTTAAATACATTACAATTCACCCACTTTAACTGTACAGTTTAACTTTTCTTATTGTATACAAGGTGTAACTACTAGCATGATCAAAATGTAAGATGGTTCCTTTACCTTCAAAAGCTTTTCCATCCCCTTTTGTCCGAGTTCAGTTATGAGACACTGGATTGGGTTTCACAGCCTTTTCTAGCATTGACTGGGGTGATTTCACTAAAGTCACTTTACCTCTCTAGATGTGTTTCTGCTGTTGTTAAATGAGGAATGCTGGAACAGATTTGTTTGCAGGGACTCTTCCAATACTTTCAGAAAATGCGAGAGTAGGGTGAGGGTGGGAATCTCAGACTTGTGGGCCCCATGATTGATATAACACACACAGGCGGCAGACCCTAATGGGTAAAAGCATGTGGTTGCATCAGTTAAGGTTTTTCTCTCTTCTCTTGCTAGCGTGTTATCTTTTCTTTTCTTTTCTTTCTTTTTTTTTTTTTTTTCGAGATGGAGTCTAGCTTTTGTCGCCCAGGCTGGAGTAGGCTGGAGTGCAGTGGAGTGATCTCGGCTCATTGCAACCTCCACCTCCCGGGTTCAAGCGATTCTGCTGCCTCGCCTCCTGAGTAGCTGGGATTACAGGCGCCCGCTACCACGCCCGGCTAATTTTTGTACTTTTAGTAGAGACGGGGTTTCACCATGTTTGGCCATGCTGGTCTCGAACTCCTGACCTCAGGTGATCCGCCCATCTCGGCCTCCCAAAGTGTTGAGATTACAGGCGTGAGCCACCGCGCCCGGCCGCTAGCGTGTTATCTTTTCTAAGCATCAGTTTCCTTATCTGCAACACCAGGCTTATTAACAAGACCTATCTGTACACTGTTGTGGTGATGAAGTGAGATGTTCAGGCACCCTTAAATGTTGGTTGATATTTTTATTGCAGTATACTGTAAAGTCACTGCATTCGACTATCTCCGCTACTACACATTTACGCAGACTGATTTCCATAACCAAAACACAAGCACAAAGCTCATGCCCCGACTCACCCAACCCGGGAAGCCCAGCTGCCCACGTTCTAGGGCTCTGAGAACACTAGTGAACGAACTCCCGCGCTTTCAAAGAGCTGCGGTAGGGGGCAGAATCGGGAACCGGATGTTCTAAGCCTGTCGTACGAGCGCGACGTAAAGCGGATGTGCTTTATGGCACCTTGCTTTCGCCGTAAAGCGCAGTCAGCCAGCCCACGTGCTTGTGTTGACTGGACAACTTCCTGGTGGAAAACCGCGACTCTTGCAAGTGGGCAAACTTGACGTTTTCGCTATGGGCAAACGCGGGAGCCGGAGCCAGAGCCAGCTACTCAACACCCTAACTAAAAAGCAGAAGAAACATCTTCGAGATTTCGGCGAGGAGCATCCCTTCTATGACAGGTCTGAAGGGGCGTGGCAGGGCTCCCTAGTCGCCAGAGATGTATCCTCGAGTTTGGTCCTCTGGTCTCCCGGATAGTGCTGCTCCGGCCTTTTCCCACTATTCCCTGGCTCCCGCTGTGCTCGGCCGGGGAGATTCTGGCGCCATCCCGCCAGGAGATGGAGTGCTTCACGGGCCTTTTTGTTGAGCCTGTAATTTCATGCTAAGAGGCACGCCCGTTGTGTGGGGGAGGATTTTTTTTTTTTTTTTTTTTTTAAGACGGTGTTTCGCTCTGTCGCCCAGGCTGGAGTGCAATGGCGCGATCTTGGCTCACTGCAACCTCTGTCTCCACCCGGGTTCAAGCGATTCTCCTGCCTCAGCCTCCCGTGTAGCTGGGATTACAGGCGCCCGCCACCACGCCCGGCTGATTTTTTGTATTTTTAGTAGAGATAGGGTTTCACCATGTTGGCCAGGCTGGTCTTGAACTCCTGACCTCAGGTGATCCACCCACCTCGGCCTCCCAAAGTGCTGGGATTACAGGCGTGAGCCACCGCGCCCGGCTATGGGGGCGGATTTTTGTGTGGTCAGAGATCTAGGAATTTTTTGTAGAGACATATATATATGTATATATATAAATTTTTTTTTTTAAGACAGAGTCTCGCTTTGTCGCCCAGGCTGGAGTGCAGTGGCGCGATCTCAGCTCACTGCAACCTCCGTCTCCCGGGCTTAAGCGATTCTCCTGCCTCAGCTTCCCGTGTAGCTGGGATTACAGGCGCCCGCCACCACACTCGATCAATTTTTTGTATTTTTAGTTGAGACGGGGTTTCACCATGTTAGCTAGGGTGGTCTCGAACTACTGACCTCAGGTGATCTGCCCGCCTTGGCCTCCCAAAGTGCTGGAATTACAGGCGTGAACCACCGCGCTTGGCCTGTTTTTATAATTATTTTTAACTTACATAAAATGATTGTACATATTTGTGGGATACAGTGTGATATTTTGATAACAATACATGTACCCAATGTGTAATGATCAAATCCGGGTAATTAGCATATTCATCATCTCAAACATCAATTCTTTGCGTTGGGAACATTGAAAATCCGCTCTTCTAGCCATTTGAAAATATACAATAAATTGTTAGTTATAGTCACATCATATGTTGTGTGTGTTTTTAAAGAATTTGTTGGGACATCATTGATCTTTGCAATTACGATAAGGAACTAAGTGTATTAGTAGTTGTGGTTTCTCTAGAAATGTCTAGGTGCAGTTATGATCTCAATGCTCATCCCACTACTTTGGGCTGCTTTGTCATCAGTTAGGGACATTCTTTTTTTCTTTTCTTTTCTTTTCTTTTTTTTTTTTTTTGAGACAGGGTCTCACTTCGTTGCCCAGGCTGGAATCCAGTGCTGCAGTCCTGGCTCACTGCAGCCACCACCTCCTGGGCTCAAGCGGTCCTCCTGCCTCAGCCTTCCCAGTAGCCGAGACTACAGGTGCACAACACAACTCCGGGCTAATTTTTCTTATTTTTTTGTAGAGACAGGGTCTCCGTATGTTACCCAGGTTGGTCTCAAACTCCTGGGCTCAAGTGATTCTCCCACCTTGGCCTCCTAAAGTGCTGGGATTCCAGATATGAGCCACCGCTCCCAGCTTAGAGGGACATTCTAATTAAGAAATTTGCTAGAAAAACATGAACCCTGAAATCTTTTATTTAGCCAAGTTGTATCCTTCTTTTGGATGAGAGCCTTGTGTGACTCTAGGGTTTGTCATGTGACCTCCTTAAACTTTTCATTTGTCAGTTATTAACCATATTCTTGCCAGCCCTGCCCAAGTGCATGTGTAATTTTTGCATGACTATATCTAAAATGTATTTATAATGTTATATTCTGCCTTTTTCATTTAACATCTCATTTGACCTTTTCCTAATTTCTACATACTAGTAGTTAGAATGTAACATTGCCTGTTTCTTTTTAGGGTTTCCAGAAAGGAAGCAAAACCACAGATTTGTCAACTGGTAATGCTTTCTACCTTCTTTTTAATAGTTGGTTTTGGGTTGTTCCCACTAAGATTATATCTAATAATAAAGCTTGATTACATTTCTATTCCTTTTGATTTCAGATGCAAGCTATTATTTTGGCAGTATCACTTAATTTTAAATGCAGATGTCTATAAAAATGCCATTGTGATATCTAATACAGAAGCCACAGTTTGAAATTGTCCCAGGAGACTAGCCTATTAGGCCCTGTTACAGAGGCTTATCAGAGGGCTCTTAGTGAATCCTAAGAGGGAATATCTTTTTTGGTTAGCATAAAGGAGTCACAAATACAGTGCAAAATGAACAAAGGGCCTATCATATTACAACAAACTAAAAAAAAAAAAAGAAACCTGTTTTCTTTTGTTGTTTTGTAATTATCCTGTTGTTCTATTAAACCTGTGGCCTAATGCCTGGGACATAAATTAAATCTCATAACCTGAGGTTTTATGTTTTAAAAGTGGGGCAGTAGCAGTTTGGAGAATATGAAGAGCTTCTAGAATCATAGCTAGATTAGCAATTTTAAGTAAATTTGAATTTGGGCTTCGTTGAATAGATGTTGGCTTGATGATAGTTTTAGGGTAACAATGAGAACAATATAGTTTTTGTTCTTAAAATTCTCCTTTTCCTTTTAGTCAGAGAGTTCAGATTCTTCAGATTCTGAAAGCGACTCAGAAAGTGAACCAGAACAAGTTTCTGGCTACCACAGACTACTTGCTACATTAAAGAATGTTTCTGAGGAAGAAGAGGAAGATGAGGAGGAGGAAGAGGAAGAAGACAGTATTGTAGATGATGCAGAAATGAACGATGAAGATGGTGGTAGCGATGTCAGTGTGGAAGAAGAGATGGCTGCAGAGTCTACTGAAAGTCCAGAGAGTAAGTGTCTTTACTATAGGCTCATTATCTTTGCCAGAACTATAGACAGTTCATCTCATGAGCATGGTACCTTATATACTGTGTGAGTTGGATGAAAGGACATGAATCCAAAATAGGGATTTACCCTTGTTGGGTTTGATTATATCTTTGAGAATCTGATGGAAACACAGAACCTTCTTAGCACAGCTAGGCAGAAATAACATTTTTGCTTGTAATTTCAGGGACTTCATCAGTACTAGTGAAAGACCTCCTAATACAGAGGAAGGAGAACACAGTTCTGTCTTTGTGACTGTCTGAATTTATTGAAGAGGTTACTGTTCTTCTCTTAGGGAGACCGAGTTTGATGGAAGATAGACATAAATATATATAAAAAATTTCAAACAGTAGATTTGCGATTGCATGGAACAGCTAGATGTAAGGTGTTGAAGAGAGGCAGAGTGGTTGAACACTGCCAGTGTAAATTAGGGAAGGCTTCAGGGACTCTGTGTCACTCAGACTTGAAGGTGACTTTTTTCTTTAACTTCAAAATCACCTTCATTGAGGTATCATTTACATACAGTAAAATGTATCCAATTTAAATATACAGTCTGACAGGTTTTGACAAAGGTATACATCCAAATCAAGATACAGAACATTTCCATTACCTCCAAAAATTTTTCTTATCCTTTTGCAATCAGTTCCCCACCCTTGGCATCAGGCAGCCACTGACCCACCTTCTGTCACTGTAGATTAGTTTTGCCTGTTCTAGAAATTCATATAAATTGAATCATACAGTATGACTCCTTTTGTGTCTAGCTATTTTTGCTTCTCATGTTTTTCTAATTTATTTGTGTTGTGCATGTATTAGTCGCTTACTACTTTTTAGTTGCTGGAATAGCATTCCATTGTCTGAATATAGCTGGGTGACTTTTTACTTATTATTTTAATGCCTATTTTTCTTATAGCCTTATTTTTTTTATATCTTCTGGTATTATATATCATTCCAGGTATTTTAACTGATCAGTTTTACTGAGATAAAAATTCATTGACTTACACTTAGGAGTTTGTTTTGTTTGTTTCTATTTTTCTTTGCTTTTTTGGATTTTTAAAAATGAAAATTTTTTTATCATTATAAAAATAATATATATTTACTGTAAACATTTAAGAGGGTAATATAGTTACCCTCTATCCCTGCTACCCAGAGATAAACACCTTTAGCATTGTATATAACCTTTCAGACTACATTTTTATGATTATATATGAGTATGTATATATATTTATGTGTATCTGTATAATGGCCTTATACATTTCCGTAACTTCCTACATCTATGACTGTGGATTCACATTAGCTTCTTAATTACATAGTATTCCATTGTAAAAATATGATTGTACCCCATTGATAGGCCCTTTTTCCCCCAGTTATTTCTTATAATCAGTGCTGCTTTGAACATCCTCTCATGTACATCTTAGTGTACTATGTCTGGTTACTATTTTAGAATAAGTTCCTAGAACTAGAAGTGGGTATATTAATTCGAAATCTCCAGAGAAACAGAACCGGTAGGATATATGTGTATATGAGAAAGAGATCTGGCTCACGCCTGTAATCCCAACACTTTGGGAGGCTGAGGCAGGCAGATCGATTGAGCTTAGGAGTTTGAGACCAGCCTGGCCAACATGGCGAAACCCCATCTCTACAGAAAAATACAAAAATTAGTTGGGCATGGTGGTGCATGCCTGTAGTTTCAGCTACTCGGGAGCCTGAGGTGGAAAAATCACTTGAGCCCAAGAGGTGGAGGTTGCAGTGAGCCAAGATGACACCACTGCACTGCAGCCTGGGTGACAGAGCCAGACCCTCTCTCAATATATAAATAAATAAATAAACACTCATCCAAAAATATCCTCGCAGAAACATCCAAAATAATGTTTGGCCAGATATCTGGGCACTGTGTCCCAGCCAAATTGAGACATAAACCCACCATCACGCATCATGTGTTGATGATTAGGCTTAATTTTGAAATCTATGTTTTCTACCTGAATTTACCTAAATATAAATAGTATCAATGAACGTTATTGTTGGTATAGCCTAAGGAAATACATTTTGTCAACAGAAGTATAATTTGTGAGTAAATAATTTTATAAAATGTTTCTCAAAACTGCAGATGTAGCTTTATCTGCTGACCCTGAGGGAAAAGAAGATGGGGAAGAGCCACCGGGCACATCACAAACATCCCCCGAAGAGTTCACAGATGCAAAACACGAGTCACTGTTCAGCCTGGAAACCAATTTTCTGGAAGAGGAAAGTGGAGACAACTCTTCTTTGAAAGCCTCTCAAGGTCATAGCACAGTGTGTGTTATTTGAATTCACCAGGTGCTTAGTATGGAATTTGTGTACTAATACACATTGAATCTATTATTGGAACAAACAGCAATAAAAACAGTTTAGTGGCTAGATCTAGAGCTGGGAAAAATAATTCTAAAAGGTATTTTGTGTTTCTCAGTGTTTAGGGGTTGGAGGGGACATTTAGGAGAACAAACAAGAATGATGGTAGGGAAGGCCAGCTTCCCAGGCCTCACATTTTCATTATTGGAGTCAGGGGAAGATTTCTGATTTTCTCCCCAAGTAGGGAAAGAGAAAGAAAAAGAGGAAAAAATACTTCCTCTACCCCTCACTTGCTGTTCCTTTTTGGAGCAGTAATTTTTCAGATTTGCAAGACCCAGGGGTGGCTAATCGGAGTGGTCTTTATTACCAGGGAGACCCTCAAAAGCCAAAAAGCCCTACCCTGTGTCTCCTGCCTCCCACAGACTCTTGACCACTCCCGTGACCAAATGGCAGTCACGTGGTCAAGACGTGCCTATGGCGGGCTTTGATGGGTTCCTGCTGTCTCAAGTCCAGTTTCTCAGCCAGTGTCTGGGTGGGCAAGTCAGGTTGGTCTCGTTCTGTATCCTGATTGCCTTCATTGATCTCATTGCCATTCTTCAACCCAGCTTTACCTTTAATGAAACAGAAATTTTAATCCTCATTTGACTCATTTAGTTCTGTTGGTTATTTTGCAGGAGAAGAAGTGACAGGTAGAATTTGTAGATTTTAGTACAAACTCCATTCTGAACCATTAAAACTTAGAAACTTTGGAGGAAACATTAGGAAGCTTGACTGTCCCATAATTTCTGTGGTTGTTTTGCTCATACAGATATATTAGCATCTAGAATTCTTATGTCCTGTTGTTCACTCTTAGATATTTAATACAAGATGCATTTCATTTGAAATTTTACTGTTTGGATGCTTGGATGGGTCATTTAACTTTGTTCTGTTTCTTATGAGTGGGACTGGGAGAGAAGGTTGGGTGGCTAGCTCAGGATACTAAAGATTATTTGGAGTGCAGATGCTATCATGTGGATCATTTGTTCAATTCAGTGGAGTATTGGTCATATCTGTGTGTCCCAGTGCAAGATCAATCAGACATGGAACCTGTTCTTAGAGACCTTGCAGTCTGCTAGATAAGGCATGTATGTATGTATATGTGTTGGAATGGGTGGGTTGGGCAGAGTAGGAGACTTGAGAAAGTGATGACTCTAGGGAACAAGGTGAGCCAACGTTGTGCCTAACACAGTAAGCCTGGGAAGTATTTATTGTAATTCAGTGGGTAACATTAAATTGATAACATTTGGATATGCAAAAATGAAGTGAAGGAGAGGCTGGAATTTTTAGTTGAAGGAAGGAAAAGCACAGAGGCAGAAGAATTTGAGGGCCATATAGTCCAGAAATGATAACGGAGATGCAGGTTGGAGGTATATCCTAAAGTGCTCTGAATTCCAGGCTGAGAAGTTTCTTCAAAAGTTTTCAAGCTGGGAAGTAATATAATTAGAGAAATGTTTTAGGAAAATGAACCTTTCAGAAGTTTTTAAGCTCTGGACTTGGCCAGAGGGTGGGGAAAGTCAATGGAGAAAAGGATGAGTTAACACAATGAAGATCAACATGTCTTTCACAGGGGAAGACCAGAAAACCCCTCTGTAGTTGCATAGTGTGCTGACATTTTTATTTCTGAATTAGATCCATTTCTTCAACATGTGAACAAAGAACTGAAAGAAAAAGCAATTCAGGCTGTTGCCACAAATCCCAAAACTACCCACGAGCTTAAAGTAAGTGTTGCTTGGTCATCCCGGTCACAAATAGAGAAAGCTCTAAATAAAACAGTGGTCTTGGGTTTTAGTGGCCTCCCAGAATGTATGATATACATCTGCAGTAGATGGCTTGATAGGGAAGCAGGGCATAAGGAAGGCTAGAAGAGCCTAGTGGGGCACAGGTGTAGCTAGAAAACGCACCAGGAAGCTGGAGTGTGGGTGCCAGATAATATAATGATGGGTAAGAGTGGATTTGGAGACTAACATCTTCAAGGAGCTATCACATTTTGACCCAAGGCAAGTTCATCTGCTTTTTTGCTATTCACTATTCTAGTCTGCTAGAGGGGGATAATAATACCTATCTCAAAATAGAATAGTTTACTAATACATAGTGTTCAGTAAAACAGTGTTCATTAAAACAGTAGGTACTACTGTTGTTCATTTGTTTGAAATATCTGAGGTAGGTCCACAAATAAATTATCCAGATATTGGGCAGTTTTTGCTTCTTTGTTCTTACCACTGATGCCATTCATGAGAGTTGGTCATCCTTTTTTTAATTGAAATTTTTATTGGGGGAATAATTATAGATATACATGCAGTTGTAAGAAATCATACAAAGACATCTTGTACCCTTTGCCCAGTTTTCCTCAGTGGTGAAATCTTGTAGAACTGTAGTATAATGTCACAGCCAGGAAACTGACATTGATATAATCTACCAGTCTTACTCAGATCTGGTTTTACTCCTGTTCAACTGCATATGCCTGTGCCTATATTTATATACAATTTTATCATGCATAGGTTCCTGTATCTACTCCTGCCATCAAGATGCAGAACATTTCCAGCAAAATACGGATCCTTGTTGCCCTTTTATAACCATATCTACCTCCCTCTGCACCCTGCCCCACCCCTATTTCTAACCCCTGGTAACCACTAATCTGGTCTCCATTTCTATAATTTTGTCATTTTAAAAATGTTAAATGACTCATACAGCATGTAACCTTTTGAGATTGTTTTTTTTTTTTTTCACTCAGCATAATTCCCTGGAGATTCATCCAAGTTATTTCAGCTATCAGTAATTTATTTCTTTTTATTGCTGAGGTTGTCCTATTTTTAGATCAGCAATTTAGCTATAATGCAAAAATTCTTAAACTTGTATCCCACAAAATAGAAAATAGTATTCCTTAGGATTTAAACAAAATGGACAGATTTCTTGTCATAGAACTTGTCAACACCTTTAGTATCGAATGTACATTGTCAATCTCCCTCAGAGGAATTAAGTTTTGTGATGTTTATCAAGGGTATTTGACCATGGAACCCCTTTGTTTCTAGAATGAATGTTGACTCTTCCCAGAATATATTCCACAGAACAGTGTGGGACAACTGATAGGGTGAAGAGCTCAGATTTGAAATCAGAAACCTTGGGGTCTAGCCCTCAGCTCCATTTTCTTCTGTGTAAACTTTGTGTCATACAACCTCTGTATGAACCTCAGTGCTTCCTAAACTATAACATGAGTATCATGGTAACTACCTTGCAGGGCTGTTGTGAGGATTAAATGAGATGATCTATAAATCATGAAAAAATTCGCTAAATATAGTACTAAGTGAATGTAATTTACTGTTATTCATTTCTAATTTGGCTCTTGATCTGTTTCTCCCCTAGTGGCCTATTCTGGGCCAGCTTTTCTTTTCCTCTAAGTTTCAGAAGTTGGAAACATTTAAACCCCCAAAGGATATTGACTTAAAGTCACTTCATCTCCAGAAGCCTCTGGAATCCACCTGGACTAAGACCAACAGCCAGTTCCTGTCTGGTCCCCAAAAATCAAGCAGCCCATTCACCCCCCTCCAGAAAGAACTCTTCTTAATTATGAATTCTTACCGGGACCTGTTCTACCCGGAAAGGACTGCTCTGAAGAACGGGGAAGAGATCCGCCATGTGTATTGCCTGCATGTGATAAATCACATCCTCAAAGCCAATGCCCAGGTGCTTGGCAACAATAGCAGACGCCGAAGCCAGAAGTTTGGAGTGGGTGATGATGATGACTTCAGAGACCAAGGGTTAACAAGGCCCAAGGTGAGTCCAGCAGGAAAGCTTTGCTCTCGAGGAGGCGGCTGCAAGGCACTGCCATAGAGATGCCTGACACTTAGCAGGAACTTGGGTGTTTTAATAATTGACTGGCATAATGAATGAGCCCAAATGTGAGCATATTAAGTAGGCCAGGTAGTGTCAGAGCAGCACTGCAGCAGCTTAGTGGGCTGTTTCTGACAGTGGATGTAGCTGGAAACTTGCGAGGAGGAGGCACTTCATGACACTTTCCTTAAAGATAAACCCAGAGTATATAAATAAAACTCCATTATAAATCTCTTCTTTGTGGTTGTCAAAGCTGGATGGGACCTTAATGAGCCTTTTATCCAATCCCTCCATATTACAGCTGTGGACAGCCCCAAATTCGTAGAAATTCATAGAGGGCCTTGCTAAAGAGAACCAGAGAAAGAGCAGCAGAGATGAGACAAGAACCATAGATTCTCTTCACTAAGCCACATACATACGTCAGCCTTCGAAAGCAAAAATTTACATTTGCCACTGTAAAGTTATTGCTGCTTAAAGTGATGCGTTTATATTCATAAGTCTAAGCTCTAGTGGATTTGAGGCCTTAACAGGAAATGGCTTTCAATTTTGCCTACATTATTCATGATGTTATAGAACCAGGACTTGTCCCCCTGCCCTGAACTGCATCTCTCCGTATTGAAGAAGCCTCATCTTTTTAGAATTTTCTCATTGAGTTTAATAGGATTCTAGAAATTTGATACTAATGTGGCCTTTAGAGATTTCTTAGTCAAACTCCCTTGTGTAATAGCGGCGGAAACCAAAGCCCTGACGCTTACTGTCACCGCTGGAACAATAACCAAGTCCTGTTAAACCTTGGTCCACCATCTCTGTAACTGTACCAAGCTGAGTCCACTGCACTCCTTGGGGCTTGAACATCAGGGTTATAAGGTTGTTTCCATTTAGAATTACATAGAAGAATAAGAGGCAGATTATCTATGAAACATATTATAATTTGGTGAATTACATGATTTAACTGGGGTTATGTCCATTGTTTATAATAGGAAATTAGAAATTAACCATTTTTTAAGCATCTTCAGTTTTTATTCTCAACAGTAACTTTAAATATTTTTGAATATGCTTAGAAAGCTGAGTCCTGTTTTTCCCATTAATTGTGGTCATTTTTTTTAGAAATGCTTTATTGTCATTTCTGAAAGACTGTACTAGAGAATGCACTAAAAATGTAATGATGTGTTAATCCTTTTTCTTACCCGCTTTATTTCTTCTCTACTTGTTCCATTTATTTATTCGACATGTATTTATTCACTGTGTCTTTAGTAGGATAAAAATATTGCACTAATTCTGTGGGAGACACAGAAATCTTTCCCTCAAAGAGCTCACGTGTTTATGTCCTTGAGTTTTTACTGGTAGACGTATCTGTTAGAGGCATTGGCTTATTGTAAAAAGTATTTCCAAATTCTGCTTGAGAAATGTCTCACGTGGACTGATGGGTCTAAAGTCCACAGGTCATGGTGCTGGGGTTATGAAAGGTGCTCAGTTTCTGGTGTTGAGCCAGGCCCTGCGCAAAGGGGGTAACATAGGTATGTTTCTTGGCTGGGGGCCACTGCTCTACGTGGAGCTTTTTAGCTCCACTTCCTCAGCAGTTTCACCTCAAGATCCTGTTCCTTCCTCTTACCCCACTAAGGCTGCTGTTGCTGTCTGCACAGGTACTGATAGTGGTGCCATTCCGGGAAGCTGCTTTGCGGGTGGTGCAGCTCTTCATCAGCCTCCTCGAGGGTGACAGCAAGAAGAAAATCATTGTGAGCAACAAAAAGAGGTTTCAGGGAGAATATGGATCAGATCCCGAGGAGAGACCACCCAACTTGAAGAGGCCTGAGGATTATGAAGCCGTATTTGTGGGCAATATTGATGACCACTTCAGGATTGGTAATTCTTCCTTATCAACTTTGAGACCTAAAGTGTGAAAGTCTACATAGCTGGAGACCAGAAGCTGGAATTAGATATTTTCCCAGTGGATCACTCACTGCGCCTCTTTAACAGAACCAGTGTGCCTTTGAGACATGTTGTTTGCCATGGGAGAGTCTTGCCTTGGCTAATGGGGTGGACATTAGGCCAGTGGAGTCGGGAGGATCTCTGAGGCCATATATGAAAGGCACATGTACATTTATAACAGAAATTTATAGCAAGCTTATAACAGAAGTGTGAAAGCACACCCATAGCTGGTAGCAGATAGATGCTACAAGGGGTGCTCTAGGATGTTGGAAGTGATGGGGCTGATGGGGTCATTCTGGGGAGGCTGAATAAAATGACTGTCTCTACATAAAGGTGGAGTTTCTCCTGTGTGCTACATAGATGCCTACCCTGAATAATCTCCACACATGACTTCCACCCAAATTTTCACATTTTTGCTTGTCTCTCATTCAGCTCCCATTGACTTTGGTTGGTTATACCTTTATAGAGTAAAGTTCTTGGGGAAATGTTCATTAGTCACATATGCTCATTCACAAATACTTATTGAGTATCTACAGTGTGCCAGGCACTGTTAAGAAGCTGGGAATATACAAATAAATATAGAAATAAAAGTTATAGTTCCCATTGCTAAGGAAATCCAGCCTACGACAGGGAGCAGGCAGTGCAGGATATGTGTGCAACGGTTGTTCTCGGAGCATTTAAAGCAAACCCCCTTACCCAAAATGGGGGCAGGGTGGTTAGGGAAGATGTCATGGTGGAGGTGTCATCTGTACTAGGTGGAAACCTGTGTAGGATTCAGCCAGTTTCAAAGGGAGGTGGCTGAGTGGAGGAAAACATTTCAGACAGGAAACTGCCTGTTGCAGAGGCATCAGGGTGACTAAGCTTGGAATGACCTATGATTCACATAGGCTTCGGTATGGTGGAATGTAAGGCATAAGGAGACGAGAGCTCGTGTTTTGTTTGGAACATATATAGCTGTCCAGGAAGCAGTTGGTATATTGTTCTGGAGCTCAGGAAAAAGATATGGGCTGGAAATACACATTTGTGTGAAGGTGACATTAAAGCCATGATCAGTGAGTCAGTTAACCCAAAGCTTTATGCAGCACGAGAGCAGAGCTGACAAGTGAATCCACCAGTTTGCAGAAGAGTTATTTGGATCTGGAAGGACAGACAAGGGCCAGGTCAGTGATAGAAGCAAAAGTGAGCGTTGAAGTCATGGAAACTATTAGCAAGGAAAAGAGCATTGCAACGCAGCTGTTAGTACATTCTGTGCCATTTGTACTTTCCTCATAAGAAGCTCTCAAAAGTGTTCATCCTGTTGGTGACTGAGGACTGTGGGGACCTTAGCAAGAGTCATTTCTCTGGAGTCCTGAGAATCAGAGGCCGGATTGCAGTGGAGTGAGAAGTGAAGGAGAGATTTGAAAGTAGAGAGAATTCTCTGGAGCAGTTTGATAGTGACGGAAAGGAAGAGAAGGTAGAAGCTAGAAGGGACTATAGATGCAAGGGAGAGATTTCTCTTGTTCTTATGTTTTAATAATTAAAGCAGTTGAGCACAGTTACATGCTAAGAGGAACATAAGAGATGTGGAAGCAATAGAAGTGGTGGACTGCTTTGAGAGGGTGGAAGGTAATGGCTTGGTAGTGACTAATGAATTGGTGTGTACTTGGCTGTTTTGTGTAGGAGTGGCAATACTTCAGAGAAGCATCCGACTCTATGCCCCGTTTTACTCCTCGGATATCCTCATTGCTTCCCCCCTGGGCTTGAGGACCATCATTGGTGGAGAAGGAGAGAAGAAGAGAGATTTTGACTTTCTGTCTTCTATCGAGCTTCTCATCATTGATCAAGCTGACATTTACCTGATGCAGAACTGGGAGCATGTCCTGGTAATGCTGGCCATTCACATTCAGTGGGACAGTATTCATATTTAGAGGGATAAGACACCCAGTGGTTTAAGTCCTAAAGAATTATTTAAGTCCAGATTAGAACTCTTGTTTGGAAGCAAGGACACACACTCCACATTTTCTAATTTGAAAAAGTCTTTTGTCCCCTTTTCTACCCAGAGATTGTCCATAATTAAACTGTCTAGAGATTAAAATTCCTGTCAGTCATTTTCAAATCTCCAGAAAAGATTTCTTTCCCTTAAAATTTCTTTCTACTAACTTTAGGGTGGGTGGATGGGTGGATGGGATAGGTTGATGGATGGATGGGTCCTCACCAGGAACATCTTTACCTAACATAATCCCACATGTGGTTTTTGCTTATGCCGTTTTGTTTGGTCTTTGGTGAAGATGGGAATACCCTGCTCAAGATTTTTTAAGGTGGGATCTTGTTTTGTAGAGAAATATAGGATGTCTTTATTACCCGATGTAATTTGTACTGTAATTTTTTTCTCCTTCTCCACACACTCTGCAGTGTTATCAGTTTTAGGACTGAAAAACTGCTTTGGAACAATCCTTATTTAGGAACTATAGGTTTATTTTTCTAAGGCATATGGGAACTCACCCCTTCTACAACCCCATGTCTTGAAGCTTGCAGGAAGTTTGGGACAAATGAAGGGTAGAACTTACTTCTAAAGTAGGAAATAAATTTATTGTACTCATTACCCTTCAATATCTATTACAAGGTAAAAATATAATTAAAATGGAAAAGGCATTTGGCATAGTCGAGTTATATTCTTAGATTTGAGGAAAAGACAGGATGACACTGCGACTATTCCTAATGTTTTGAGAACCAGGTCACTGAGGGACAGCAGCTCTGTTTTCCATGGCATTTCCCTTCTTGTCCAAGTCTGGGACTTAGGGACCCATAGAGAGACCAGTGTGGCATTTCAGAAGTTCATTTTAAAGGAACATTCCTGTAGGTACCATTTTGATCATTTGTTAAAATTCCAGGAGGGCCAGTTTTAGCTTATCTCCTCACTGGGGATGTTTGGCTGACCATGGGCAAGTCACTCACCCATGTGAGCCTCAGTTTTCTTGTTATAATTTAGGAGATGATAGTACATAAGTTGATAGACTCGGAAAATGTTTAGCAATGTCCAACATGTAAATGCTCAGTCAACACTAATGGTAATATTATTTCCACTCAAAGCATTTGATGAATCACATGAACCTACTACCCCTGGACTCACATGGGGTAGACTTTTCTCGAGTGCGGATGTGGAGCCTCAATAATTGGTCCAAGTACTATCGCCAGACACTGCTATTTGGGGCCCTTCAGGATGCCCAGATCAACTCAGTGTTCAACAAGTACTGTGTCAACATGCAAGGCCAGGTGGGTTCTCGTCTTGTTTCCTCAGTATCTTCATGAGCACTGTTTATTGTTTGGGTCCTGAGGTAGAAGGAGGCGATAGCTTCTGGTCAAGAAGGGGATGGCTGTCCACCTAACGCTCTCGTTGACTACTGGCAGGTGGCCGTGAGGAATGTCCCAATGACAGGCTGTATCAGTCATGTCCTGGTGCAGCTCCCACATGTCTTCCAGAGGATGGAAGCTGAAAACCTAGCTTCAGTGATTGATGCCAGGTAACCCACTCCTCCCAGCAGGCCCCTGGGGACCACATAGAGAGATTTGACTTGGGCATACAAACCTAGAATTGGATTCCATTTTGCTTTTATTGATAACTACCAAATCAGATGAGATAATTGAACTTAATTATGTCATTTGTTAGAGGAGGAAACTGAAGCACAGAGAGAAATAGTGACTTTGGCCTAGGTCTCATAACTAGTTAGTAGCAGGGTTATTACTATAAATCAGGACTCTTTCACTCTTGACTGTGGCATTTTAAAATTATACAGCTTTATGCTACAAAGTGTCTCATGTCAGCAAGTTAATTGTAAGCCCCTCAGGGAAAGAACTATTTTTCTAATTGTATAGATAATTTCCCCCTTTTTCTTCATTGTGTTTAGTTAGGGGACCCCAAAGAAGCTTAGTCGGGCTTAGTATATGGTAGATGTTCAGTGATTATTTGTTGACTGACGGACGGACGGACTGACTGACTGACTGACTGACTGACTGACTGACTGAATAGTGTGGTGTGTACTTCCTAGAGTAATTCTCTGGGATATAATGGTATTACATCTGTTTTTTACAATGAATAGTGTTGACACTTATTTTTTTTAGTGTGCTTATCAAGTTTTATCCTTACATAATCTCTTTGAGAGGAGGTAAATCATATTGGCCTCTGGGGAGGTAATCTTTTAACAGGAGATTGTAATTTGCTCAGGGTCACACAGTTAAGAGACACCATAAGCTTAGCTCTAGACATTAATTTTGCCCTTTGCCATTCCAAATCAGGTTTAACTTTTTTGTGAACAAGATTTTGCCACAGTATCGTGATGCAGTCATGTCTCACACGCTCATCTATATCCCCTCCTACTTTGACTTCGTGCGTCTTCGAAATTACTTCAAGAAGGAGGAACTGAATTTTACCCACATCTGCGAGTACACGCAGAAGTCTGGTGTCTCCAGGGCCAGACACTTCTTCCTTCAAGGAGAGAAACAGTTTCTACTTTTCACAGAGCGCTTCCATTTCTACAAAAGGTAAAGTGGTGCCAGGTTTCAAGCCTCCTCTCTGAAGGGGAAGTGCAGGACAAATCATGGCCTGCTCTGAATGCATGGCAGGCTTCGTGGCGTTATGAGATCATCCCTCACTCTCGCACTCTTACAAAGTAGCCAGAGAGTTTTTGGTTTGGACAGACTCTTCTTGGTTGGTTAGTTGGTTTTCTCCCAAAATGGGCATTGCTGAAGAAGGATGTAGAAACCAAAGCATACCCTGTCTATAGACCTGGCATGTAGCTGTGGTTATACACTGCAAGAAGGACATTACGGGACAACTCAAATGAATACAAGGAAGGGGAGGGACCTTCCCTGTATTCACTTGAGTTGTCCCTGTCTAGACTTTTTCCCTCTGTTTGCCCTCAGTGCACAGACAAAAGCATTGAGAACTGTGCTTTCTGGGGAGATGGAGGCTGAGTACAGTGTCAGTTTCCAGACAGTTGCGGTGTTCCTGCGGTATGCACAGATACTCCCTACCAAGGAGAACTAGGACCGTGGGCTCCTTGACATTTGCAGGAGGTAAAAGGGTAAGGGCTTCAAGTTGAATGTTGAAGGGTTTCAGCGTTTGCTTAGATTTCCTACCAGGTGACTTTGACAAAATAAGTTGATTGGTTTTCATGTTATTTTTTTAAAAACTCAGGCCAGGTGCAGTGGCTCACACCTGTAATCCCAGCACTTTGGGAGGCCGAGGCAGGCGAATCACCTGTGGTCAGGAGTTCAAGACCATCCCGGCTAACATGGTGAAACCCCGTTTCTACTAAAAATATAAAAAATTAGTTGAGCGTGGTGGTGTGTGCCTGTAATCCCAGCTACTCGGGAGGCTGAGGCAGGAGAATAGCTTGAACCCAGGAGGCAGAGGTTGCAGTTAGCTGAGATCGTGCCATTGCACTCCAGCTTGGGCAACAAGAGCGAAACTCCGTCTCAAAAAAAAAAAAAAAAAAAAACCAACTCTAGATAGAGGGTTAGTAATACTGAGCCTTCTATTACTGTTTGGGATAGTGGCGGCCCTTCTGGCCCTAGAGCTCATGTATTTTATTGTTTTGCTAAGTCTCTCTCTGTTGATAAATAGAAAAAGCTTTTTTATTTTTTAGATTTTTATTTTCAATTTTCATGGTTGCATAGTATGGAAAAGGCTTTTTTTAACCCTTGCCTGTAGAGTTATGTAAATTATATTCTGTTACCTCATCCTGATTTCACAATAATGTCCAATGGATTTAAGTTCTGACTTTACTGTTTTATTAACTCACAATGGGTGCATTTTCTCAGAGAATCCTAAACAGATATGCCAGAAATCTCCCAAGCTTTGGAGCACATTAGATGATGCACTTTGGCATTGCATTACCTTTTAGTTTATGCTAAAACGATTAGGATGGTGCTCCCCAGATAACGTCCTTGTTACCAGGATGGGGAGGGAGGAGTCCCAGCAGCTTGCCTAGGCATAGCAAAGCTGGCATGGCATGACCTCTTAGAGAGTTGAGGATTGATTAAACTTGTGTTTCCCAGGCTCCATTCTTGGCTACCCAGAGAAGGCTGCTTGGCCAAAGAGTGTTAATGAATGCCTGCTTGTTGCCCTCATTATTTGCTCTGTTCCAGTAAGTTGTCGTTTCCATTCATGTTGGAAAGTATTTGGGGAAGTTGCACTCATCAGGTCTTAAAAGCTCTTAGCTTTCTATCATCTTGACAAATGAAAGCAAGCCCTTTAATTGAAGTGGATGGATTGGAAAACTTCCCAGTGTGATTGTCTATGGCAACTGTGAATTAAGCTGGGATAAGGACTGCTCTTTAATATCTCAGCAGCTTTTCAAGGACAGGGCATGGAGCCCTTTGTAAGCAGGACAGTCCCCTGTATTACACTGTCTATTTACCAAGCCATGTTGCCCTCAAAGTCACGATAAGGACAAATCTCAGCATATGCCATTTGCTTTATGCCCTGGGCCAGGTTAATTGGTGTTTCTTTTGCAGAAGATGAATGAAAATAATGTGCTTTAGAGTTCTGCAACAGCTAATTATCTCAAGGTTTCCAACTATAGAATTTTTTGCTCGAGAGATCACCAAGGTGATGATGGATGTTTTGGTGTGCAGTGCCTTTGTGATTTTTTTTTTTTTAATTTGACCTTAGAATAAGTACTTTTTTTTTTCTTTTTTTTTTTTTTTTAAGACAGTCTCACTCTGTTGCTCAGGCTGGAGTGCAGTGGTGTGATCTCGGCTTGCTGCAGCGTCTGCCTCTTGGGTTCAAGCAATTCTCGTGACTCAGCCTCCTGAGTAGCTGGGATTACAGAATTGCATCACCACGCCTGGCTGATTTTTGTATTTTTAGTAGACGAGGTTTTGCCATGTTGGCCAGGCTGGTCTTGAACTCCTGGCCTCATGTGATCTGCCCACTTCAGCCTCCCAAGAAGTGTTGGGGTTATAGGCATGAGCCACCGTGCCCGGCCAGAAAATGTACATGTATTTTATATTGTAGTATCTGACTCTGTTTTTATATTCTCTATGACAGCTGGCAACGTTAGGAAGATTAGAATTCATTTTTGAGTTAGCAAAAATTTTTTAACCTGAAGATTTGTTTTATTTGGGGAAGATTAAACTAGCAGAATCTTAGAATTGGATGAACATTTGGTCATGATTGCCCTCCCAACGATGGGTCACAGCTCTTTTCCAGTGCGTTATCAGTGGGTTTCCACAGCAGGGAGGATCTCAACCAGGAGGCAAGTCAGAAACTGGAGGTGGGATTTGTGGAGTTTGGAAAGGCTGCTGGGAGTTTCTGATTACTCCCTTCCCCTACAGGAGAATCCCAGTTCTAGAAGTAGTAGACTTGGTCTTTATGGACGGTAGGAAGGAGCCAGCCTTTCAAGTTCATTGTGGTTGCCTCATTTGTCTTTAACAGTGGCTGGTGAAATAGACATGTGGAAGGTCCTGTCAGGGTGATTAGGCTGTGTTTGTAGGAGTCACTGAAAACAAAGCATATATAAGGGAGGAGGAAGGCAGGGTAAGGGGTGCTCAAGCTATGGAGACTTGCCACTAACTGCCCCTTGGAAGAAGCCCTGGCCATGTTCTCTGTTGCCAGGAGATACTCAGTCTCTATTGTGGTTGCATTGGGACTGAGACAGATTTTCATGTGTGTGTGTTTAATATAACACTTAACAGTTTTATTGTTTTGTTTTTCCTGATTGTGAGGGTATTACACAGTTATTGTAGAGAAATTGGAAATTTTAGGTTAAAAATCTCACTGCCCTGATATAAATACCCTTTTTGGTAATTTTTTTCCATCTTTTTTATATGAAAAATGTGTGCACATGCACGCGTGCACACACACAGGTGTTTTTTTAAAAAGCAATACTAAAATTAGGATCTTTTTTTGTTTTAGGGATTTTTTTTTCCTTTGTCTTAGATGTTTTATGTGCTCATTTAAAAAACTTCAAAGACATTAACATTTTGGCCTGTATATTTGTATATTGTGGATTTTTGTGTATATTTTTAAGTTACTATATATAGCTCTACCACATCCTCTCTTCCCCCAGGTTTTTATTTGAAAAGATTTCATTGTGAAAGAAAATTGTTAAGAGACTAATAAACATCTGTTTATTTATAAATGCTTTTACCCCAAATTCCACCAGCTGTTCTCATTTTATCACATTTGCACATACCCATCTTCTCTCTATCCCCACTCACATCTCTTATTTTTTCTTCCTGAACCATTTGAAAGTAAAGTAGCGTGAGTCTTCATTGACACTTCACCCCTAAATATTTTAGCATGTAGCTCCTAAAAACAAAAACATTCTTTTATCTAACCATAGCACCATTATCATGCTACCTGATGTTACTACAATAATATCATCTGATATCTAGTCTATATTCAGATTTTGCTAGTTGTCACCAAAATGACCATTATAGCTCTTTCCCCTCCGGCCAAAAAGGATTCAGTAAGGATCATATATAGCATTTGGTTAACTTACTGCTTTTGTTTCTTTAATCTAGTTTAGTTCTCAATTGGGGAACAATTTTGCTCCCTCAGGGACATTTGGCAATATCTGGAGACATTTTTGGTTATCACAACTGGAGGATTATTCTGGTGGTTCTAGTGGGTTGAGACCAGTGATGCTGTGAAACACCTTCGTTCATAGGACAGCCCCCAACCACAAAGAATTATCTGTCTCAAAATGTCAGCAGTGTTAACACTGAGAAACCCTCATCCAGAATAACTCTCTTGCTTTTTTACTTTTTCATGACATCGACATCTTTTTGAAGAGTCCAATCTGGTTTCCTGCAGTATGTCTCACAGTCTGGATTTATCTAATTGTTCCCTTATTATTTAGATCAGTGGTTCTCAAACTTTGCCATACGTTAGAATAGAAGCTTTTAAAAATCCAAATGCCCAGGTCACATCCCAGTACCAATTAAATCGCAGTGTCTGGGATGGGGACCAAACCTAAGTATTAATAAAAAAAAATTAAAAAACAACCAGCTAGATGATTTCAATGTGCAGCAGTTTGGGGATGACTGATTTAGAATAAATATATTTTGATAAGAATTCTACTTAGGGAATATTACGTACTTTCTACCTCATCTCATCAGAAGGCACGTAATGTCACTTTGTCTCATTCTTGGTGATGCCAAATCACTAAAATCACTTGGTGTGCGTATGTAATTAATAAGTAACGTGTGAGGTAAACATCACATTGTTTTTAATGGCTACATAGTATTACATTGGTTAATTAAGCTAGCTTCCTTTTAGTGGGCATATAGGGTTTTTTTTTCTGTTTTCTGCTGTTGTATATAATAATACGCAAAACATCCATATGCATATGTTTTGATGAAATACCTATTTTCTTGGGATAGATTTTGAAAGGAAAATTTGTTAGCACAGAGGCTGTACACAGTTAAAAATGTGTCATGCGTTGCCACTTATTTGCTCCTTTGCATCTTTTCCATATCTTCTCCTGAATTCATAGACAAAGTAATTTATGCTCCATTCACCTATTTCTCCAAAGCTCCATAGACTGAATTATTGCTACTGATGTGATAGTCAAAATGATACCTCATTGTTTGGATGTCTTTTTCTTGCTTTTTTGTGTCTTCTGTAACTTTCAATGGAATGTAGAGGCTGAGGTAAATAATACTTACGTCCGGCCGCACCCCTTCCGTAGGCCACTGGTGTGGGTGCGATCAATCTAGTCAGGATTTGATTGTTACTATAGATACCTTCCCAACACCACAGACTTCAAATTCCTCCAGCAGACAGTGGGCTTGGTGTAGGGTCTCGGGTGCTGGAGGGTTTTTCTCAGTGTCCTGATCGCTCAGCTGTCACTGAGGCCTTGACACGTGTGCCAAAGGAGGGTCTCACTCCACACTCGGACCCCTCCTCACAGGAGGCCTCTTGCTTGTTTCTCCTTGCAAGGCATGAAGTCGGGGGGAGGGGGTTCTCCTGGTCCAGCTCAATTTTTGGCAGGCCCTTTTTATTCCAAGCTTTGGGGGTGAGGCTTTCTCAGGGTTCCTGCCCCGCCACCTCCGTGGCAGCCAGACTCCACCTTTTATCTGTGAGGGATCTTTGTGGTGAAGTGTATACAGCTTCTTCCCTAATCGAACTCTGCTTGTATCAGTGCAGGAACTTGGGCTGAACAGGTTTCTTACCCCTTCCTCTGGGGCAGAATGCTTTTTACTGGGTGCAAGTCTTGTGTGGGGGACAAATGGAAGGGTGGGGGTTTACTGCCCTTCCCTTAAGGGCAGACAACTTTTGCTTCTACTCACCCTCCCCCTCAAAGTGGTTTGCCTTTGCCTGCCTGCGATTAGGGGTGGGGGACAGGGTGGCTCCTTTCCTCTCCCCCGTCTGCTTCAGGTTTTTGCCATGGGTTTCACGATAATGGGAAGTAGGGGGTACCTACTGGTACCTGGGAAGTAGGTGGGCTTTCATGTCCCTACCACCAGTGGGGTCTCCCTCGGGTCTTCTGCTTTCTCCAGGGCTCCCAGTGCAGGCCTCTGGAACAAGCTCATGAGTGGATGTGAACTAAAGGAGCATCCAGGGATCCCTGGGGTCCTGAAGTCAGGCAAGCCTATTCTTGCCCTTTAAGAATGTGTTAGAAGTGTATCTATTTTCTTACTACCCACTTTTTTGGCAGAGGCCATCTTTTCCTGTGCTCTGCCTAAGGTGCAGTAGTTCCTGTGTCCCGTTTTTCCTCAGAAGGGCTACTCTTTGGAACTCAGTCCATGGTGAGCTGAAGCTGGCTCACACTGGCTCATGAGACCTGGCTGCACATCTCTGGGTCAGCAGCATGACATTGGTAGCTTGAAACTGACAAATCCTTCAAATTAGCACCCTCCCTTTCTCCCACTGAGGACCAATTATTAAACATACACCAGCTCACCACCTAATTCAGGTTACCTGATTGCTTCATGATGGTAGCTCTTTGGGCTCAAGAAAAGGAACATTTTTGTATAATAGATTAACTGACTTTTTCTTATTAGTATAGGAGCAATATTCTCGAGTTTTATACATTCTAAGCAGAAGTAGAACTCAGTGTTGTTTTTGTTTTGAGAACTAGTGAGGTAGAACAGTTTATTCAAGTTCATTAGCCATTAGAATTCCTTCTTTATGGAAAGGATGTTGAAAGGTGAACCACATAATAGATCACAGTCATGGTTTGGGAAAGGAAGGTCTCCAGAGAGATCAGGATGAGCTGTGAGGAAAAAAGACAAGGAAAACTTATCTTCTGTGAAAGAAATAAAATCCCCAAGGGAGTCTAACGTCTTCAGTGTATGAGAGAAACTTAACAGGAAAAATCAGAAGCTTGTCAACATATAAAATCTTTTGTTATGGAATCCCACAGGGGAACGGTTGACGTCAGCCTGACTGAACCATACTGCAAGTCAGTCCCTCTGGTGTACACCACCCCCCACCACAGGGCAGCACTGTGCAGCTGGGAAAGAAATGGAAATGCATACGCTGTTGAAACTAATTGCTTTCTCATGATGCCTAGTGGGTCCTTGGGCAGGGTTTTGTAAATGGATGAACTTGGGACATCTGCCATGGAGTTAACATGTCTCCAGAGTGGCAAGAAAAGAGTAATGGGAGTGTATTTACAATCTGTACAACTTATTTTATGTACTGGGTCTGACCTTGTCTCCATTCTTTTTTGCCTGATTATAATAAGGCTAATGTTCCATTTTAAGTGCCTGCTTTTTAAGTTTTCGGTGACAGATTTTTAAATCCTGGTCTATTCTTTCCCATGATACCTCAGCCTACCCAGTGTAGGATCAAGAAATGTGTATTTATCATTTTCTTAAGCCAAATATTAGGAATTCGAATATGTTGTCATAAAAAGAATTCAAATATGTTGCCACCTCAAGTTAGAATAACTTTTGTTCTGTTACTTGTGCCACTGTTTTTCTCCATTAGCAGGAAGTAACAAGCATGAACTATGCCTCTGTACAACTCCTAGGTAGTTTTTCCAGAACTTGTTTCTCAAGTTGACATAGCTCTCTCTTTCCAATTCTAACAGGTATACAATAAAAGGCATCAGGAACCTGATTTTCTATGAACTGCCGACATATCCACACTTTTACAGTGAAATCTGTAATATGCTGAGAGCCACCAACAGAGGAGAAGAGGCCACGTGGACCTGCACTGTTCTCTACTCCAAATATGATGCCCAGAGGTTAGCTGCCGTGGTTGGTGTGGAGCGGGCGGCACAGATGCTACAGTCCAACAAGAATGTCCACCTCTTCATTACTGGAGAAAAATGAAATTTTGTTGGGCAGGAAGTGGTATTTGGCATGATACATAATGTTTGATTCTATGCCATTTGGACCCAATTCTGATTACTTACAGAAGAAGGATTGATACAAAGAAAGTGCATGAGGCAATGTCAGTATTATCTGACATCTTTCTTTTCAGGTCATGTGTCCCTGAAAAGTTAAATGTAAACCAGATTTTGGTAAATCCCATCTTTCAGAAGTGAAGAGGGGGCTAGAAGGACTCTGAGAAGTTGGTAGAAGAAAACTCCCACTTGTGAATATTTTTGTGAGACATAAATTCTTTTATTATGATTTACCTCTAATTTATTACACTTAGTAAATTCTTCCAGATTTTTCTATTTGTTTGACACTTTCTTAAAGTAAGGAATACACATTGCTTGCGAGAACTGGTTATGAGACATTGGAATACTTCTTGCTGCTACATGTCATCTTAATTTTGGATGGCATGGGTTTTGTAAAACTTATTTTGCCCCAGCCAAACTTTTTTGAAACCTTAAATAGTCTACCTTAATTCAGCCTAGAAGAGTATATTGATTTACTGATCTTTTTTTATATTCATACTACTAAATGTTTTAGTTTTGTTCAAATATATGCTTAAAATCATGTTATTTAAAAAACACATCAGCTCTGTCTCAAGAAGTAATTTTGTTGAAACTCCATGTTAAAATATCCATCTTCAACAGTAGTGTCTTCATAACTAGTCATTTTTTCAGTCATAAACAGATGCAAATAAAAAGGAAATTACACTTTTAAAAACATTTTTATTTTGAAACATTCTCAAACAGAAAAATTACATGTACAGAACCTGAACCATTTGAGAGTGAGTTGCCAACCCAATAGGCCTATCACCTTTAAATACTTTAGTATATATTTCCTGTAAACAATTAAGGGTATTGTTTGTGATTAGGAATGCCCCACCAATAAGGATAATGTGAATATTTCAAAATCCAAAAAAATTCGAAACACATCTGGTCCCAAGCATTTCAGATAAAGAGATATTCAACTCATCCTAGTATGGACTCGTAGTTTCTTCTTTTATTCAATGGGTTACGGTTTGTTACATCATTATTTCTTTAGATGCGTAACTGGTCTCAAATATGGCCGCTGGGAGCACCTTCAGGTTAGCCCCTGTGTACTTTTGACATGTCCCCCATCTACTTGGGCACTGCTGTATTTTTTGACAATGAGACATTCCAGGTTTCTCTACTCCAGCCCTGCTTGCTTTTAGTAGGAAATTATTATAAAAGGTTAGATTGGAGTGCTTACTATTGTGGTGCCACTCATCCCAGGCTCAGTGGTCAGAACTTGGGAATTGTGTACCTGTATGCACACACATATGTACACACGTTGTCTAAATTTGCTTCACATTAATATCTAAATTTACTTTCATATCCATATATTGAAAACCATGAATTCACACCAGTACCTCCAATTCTAGTCCAACAACACAGGATTGCTTCTCATTTGCTTTCCATATTGATAACTCCTTTCTCAGACAGTGGCTCCCATTATCCTCAATGTAATAACCCATGATTGGTACAGATTTTTTTTATCCTTGGGCACGCTTAAAATTACTTATCAAAGACAAAAAGTAAAATCACTTTTGAAGTAATATTTCTGCTAAATATTTAGACATTTTTACTTCTTTTTCTTCAGCATGGTAAGTAAAACCATTTATTCCATATTTAGATGGTTTTCTAAATTTCAGAAAATTTAGTTAGATAAAAGCCGACCAAACCCATGCTACAAAGAACTTTTTGTATCTATAGGCATGCCCTGTGGTTACTGGCGTAATTGTGCTGCTGTTTATCATAGATCCTGTATATTATGAGAATAAGAAATGAGTTTATTTACCTCATTCAGAAATGTGAGGCGAAGGGACTAATTACCTGGATCTTTTTTTTTTTTTGAGATGGAGTCTCGCTCTGTTGCCCAGGCTGGAGTACACTGGCATGATCTTGGCTTACTGCAATCTGTGCCTCCCGAGTTCAAGCGATTCTCGTGCCTCCGCCTCCCAAGTAGCTGGGACTACAGGCGCATGCCACCATGCACAGCTAATTTTTTATATTTTTAGTAGAGATGGGGTTTTGCCATGTTGGCCAGGCTGGTCTCAAACTCTTGACCTCAAGTGATCTGCCCACCTCAGCCTCCCAAAGTGCTGGGGTTACAGGCCTGAGCCGCCACGCCTGGCCAATTACCTACATCTTTTTCTACTGCCATATTCTTTTGCCTGTGAATTGTAGTTCATCTCGTGGTTTCCATTATTACTATTCACACGACTCCCAAATCTCCAGCTTCTCTGGCTCTCCACTCACATGTGAGTCTGGATTTCAAATCCATGATGTAGCCCCAGAAATAACCATTTTATTAAGCACCCCTAGTGATTTTCATGCTGGCGTAGAGCCAAACCCAGCCAACTGCTTCTTGCCTGCAGAGAACACTGAGGATTTCAAGTGTGAACAAAGTAGTGTTGCTTTGTTCCTGGCTCAGCACCTGAAAAGAAGGTAAGCCTCTGCAGTTAGCCCGGGCTCCTTAGTGCATTGCAGAGTGGAGTCTCTGCAATGGTTTTATTAAAAGGATGCCTTGAAGATCTGGTCTCTCTCAACACACAATAAGCGAGAAGAGAGGCTACTGAAATACGGATGCATGAGCTGGAATTACACACTATCTTGATGTTAACTAGGCTCATTTGCAGCAAGCAAGTGCCTATATAGGGTCTGTGAAATATAGACAAAGGATGGTCCCAATCCTGGAAAGAGTGGAATTAAAAGGTATGGAAAGGAACTTACCCAGAAAGTAACACTTTTAAAGGTTTTTTCTTTTCCCATAGTTAAAACAACCAGCTTAGCACTTTTCTTTTTGAGAGAGAAAAAGCTTTGAATCGTGGATGCTTCTCACAGCTGGCTGCACCATGTGCAGTGTTCAAAAAACAAGAACAAAATAATCAGAGAACCAGCAGCAGCTAAACAGCCCTCTGCTTGCTTCCAAAGGGATTATAATTGAGCACAGATGGTCCTAGTGGAGATGGGGAATGTGTCCCTGCTGACTCCTCATACCCCAGAGGACCAAGGGGGGCTCATGAAGGCTCTCAGCCCTGATTGTGCCCTCGTGAGGGCGAGGAGCTACGCTGCTGAAGGAGGAAAGGGAAAGGCAGGTGGGGCCAGACCCTATTGGCCATCTGACCAGCCTTCCCAAGCCCACGTGAGCAGATCTAGGGTCTCAAGATTACAGAAGGCCTGGGGTGAGGGAGCAAGAGTTGGAAGTTCTTTATAGTTGTCTGAAGAGCCTCATTGTCCAACTGCAGGGGCCTGAGGTGCCCAAAGCTTCGTGGAAAAGGAATGTCAGTGGAATGCTCAGAAGTGGCTCTTTTCAGGGCACGGCTTCTGAGGAGCGTGGGGCCACCACAGCTAGCCCTCCCTCCGTCTAGCCATCCTCTCCTTCCAGTCCCTTTCCCATCTTTTCTCTCAAAGGAACATGGTAGTGATCTTCATTACCAAATTTCTACTCCACACTTATTTTAAAAAGCTTTTCTGAAAGCCTGGCTACATAGAATTCTAAACAGATTTCAGTTAACTTTTAATTAGAGTCAATGAATGGGGAGTAAATACACAGATAATCCAAAATTGATGTAAGCATTGGAAGGTGAAAGAGGGAACGCTTCTTTCCCTCTGGGCCTGGTCATTTCCTCCCAAGCAAACCCCGCGACGTTCAGCCGTCTTCCTCCTATGCCACGTGGTCTCACCAGAACTGCAGCAAAACTGCATTTTATGTCGTGTCTAAAGCTAAACACATGTTCCTGTCTACTTTTGCTTTGTTTCTGTTTCCCTTCTATGAGGACCTTCCCCTCCTCAGATGTGGGGAGTTGCCGCCTCCGCTTGCATTACGTGTATTTCAGAGTAGGTCCTAGGCTCCCCTTACACCTCTGGTCACGTTGCCATTATTCCTATGGTAGATAAAGAGGATGAGAAAGAACAGAGCTCCAGGCCTTTTTCAAACAAACTGGTTTTCTCAGTATAGCCCTATGCTCAAAAGGAGTGAGGACAGGTATGTGACTGCCATAAGGAGCTGTTTGCTTTGCACAGAGAAATCTAATCTTTCTCCTGCTGGGCAGCTCAATGCAGATGTCCCCTCACTGCTGGAAGAAACACCTGCCCTTGCCTGTTCTCCTGATGGCCCCTCACAGTCAGGTGTGGGATGGCACATTTCTAGGTGCTCCTCGCCGAGCTGTCATGGGCTTCAGTCTTGGGCCTCTGCAGCTGGCTGTGACCAGGTGGAAACTGTAGCCTTGGCTGACCCAGAGAAGGAAAGGAGGCAGTCTGCCGCTTGGCTGATTTAGGAGTTGTGCTGAATTCCTGCCCATCTGTTCTCCCAGCTGAGCCAAGGCCAGAGCTGTCTACCTTTTGCCAACCTAGGGAATGACACAGAGCATGGAGCACCATCACTGAAACATCTGCCCCAGTGCCCTGCCACCTTCGTCCTCACTGACCTCTGCAGCCTCTCTCATCTGCCAGTTTTGATTCTGCAAGGAGAGGTGGCCCTGGGCTCACAGCTGGTGTTTGTCCACAGATGTTCATGGGTTTCTGTCTTTGTGTTCTCTCATTTTTTCAAAGCTGGGTGTTGGGACCAACATCACCACTGACATTTTGTGGCTCTAAACAAGTCCTCACGACCACTTCTCAGTTTTCTCATCTTTATAATAAAGTATGGAGTAATCCCCACTAGCCTTATAGAGGGACTGTGCGAGAAGGGAAGAGACTGCTATTGTTTGCCCTATATCCACCTACTTCCCTAGTTCCAGAACGCTGGATTTTAATGAGATAACAAAGTACCTAGTAAAAACACTGCATCATTTTCCATCCCCCACCCCTTGCAGTAAAATGTGGCCCATGAGACAGAAGCACTAACTACTGAGCAAGACTTCTAGGGGAGTTCTTTAAAACTCAGAGGAGCACCACTTTTACCTTCTGCTCTTCCCTTTTTCCTGCCTGGAACGCAGAAGTGATGGCTGAAGCTCCTGAGGCTATAAGCTCTGTACGTAGGAGAGTGGTGAAGAAAGAAGCCTGGTTCTCCAAGGATGTTGTAGAGCTGCCATGCCAGTCCTGCATGGTATTCCTCTGCACTACTGTTACATGAACACACAAACACCTAATTTGTTTACGCCATCAGGCCAGGCCATTCCTGACTGATACAGAAAACAAAAATGGCATCACAGACTCCTGAACTCCAAAAACACTGCCTATTCTTTCGTCTGTTCTTGGCAAGCACCAACATTGAGACTGTACTTCAGGGTTGATGCTGGCCATTTGGTGGCGTGAGGAGTGGGCACTCACATGTCTCTGCTAGCAGTTCTGACGTGTCCATTCCACACTGGATCCATAGAATGAGGGAACACAAGTGTCTTCTCATAAGATTTATAGAAACAGTGATCGTTGCAGAAAAATAATTAGCAAGAGAACTAGACTTCAGCTCTCTGAAGGCTGATGACCACCTGTTTCTCATCTCTTCTAGTGTATGTCAAAGCTAAATTAGGTCAAATAGGAAATAAGTCAGAATCCCCAATTCGATAGAAACTTACAGGTCTTGTGATCTAATCTGCCACTTGATCCGTGAATTACCTATGGGTCATCCCTAAGAGGTGGCCTCCAGCTTCTGCTTGAATTCCTTCAAGGATGGGGTGCTCATTGTGGCTTTTCTAATCATCTCTGATTGTTAGAAACACCGTGAAACTTTTATCCATCAGTCCTGTTTCTGAAGCTGTACGGTACAAATTTTTTTTTTCCCCACTTAAGGCTCAACTACTGGAATACATCTACCATGTCTCCTATGAAACTTGCTTCTCCAGGCCAATCATCCTTACTTCCTTAAACTTTTTTCCTGAAAACTTATTCTTTTAATCTTATTAAAAAAGCAACCCATGCCCATTCCACAAATACAAGTGAAATAGCGAAAAACAAAAATCAAACTACATCTATTTGGTGATCATTATTAATGTCTTATGTTTCCTCCCAGATTCTTTTCTGCATGAATAACCAACAATGTGTGTGTATGTATATATATGCTTTTGCATTAAAAGGTGGTTTTGAAGGTAACATTTTTTGGAGTACTGATTAAGCGCCAGCAACTCTTCCAACCTCTTTGCATGTATTACATCAGTTAATCCCTCACACCCATTTAAGGTAAGCATCCTTATTTTTCCCGATTTCCACACAGGTAGCACAACCCTGAAAATATACACTGTTTTTACTAGATAATTACTTCTCCAAAAACAAAACAAAAAAAAAGCACTCAATAAATAGTTATTATTACCCTTTTTAAGGAAGCAATCTTAATTGTTGAACTCTTAAAAGGACTAAGGGATGGCTCACACCTGTAATCCCAGTGTGTCCGGTATTGATAGGTTCTTGGTCTTACTAACTTCAAGAATAAAGCCGCGGACTCTCGCCGTGAGTGTTACAGGTCTTAAAGATTCCGTGTCTAGAGTCTGTTCCTTCTGATGTTCGGATGCGTTCGGACTTTCTTCCTTCTGGTGGGTTCCTGGTCTCACTGGCTTCCAGAGTAAAGCTACAGATCTTCGCGGTGTTACAGCTCACAAAGGCAGCATGCACCCAAAGAAGTAAAGAACAAAGAATCGACACCAGAGCAGGGTACGCGAGGAGATGCCACTGGTGGCTCCGGCAGCCTGCTTTTATTCTCTTATCTGGCCCCACCCACATCCTGCTGATTGGTCCATTTTACAGAGAGCCGATTGGTCTGTTTTACAAAGAGCTGATTGGTCCGTTTTGACAGGGTGTTGATTGGTGCGTTTACAATCCCTAAGCTAGACACAAAAGTTCTCCAAGTCCCCACTAGATTAGCTAGATACGGAGTGCTGATTGGTGTATTCACAATCCCTTAGCTAGACATAAAGAGTCTCCAAGTCCCCATCAGATTAGCTACATACAGAGTGCCCATTAGTGCATCCACAAACCCTGAGGTAGACACAGGGTGCTGATTGGTGTGTTCACAAACCTTGAGCTAGATACAGAGTGCTGATTGGTGTATTTACAATCCCTTAGCTAGACATAAAGGTTCTCCAAGTTCCCCACTAGACTCAGGAGCCCAGCTGGCTTCACCTAGTGGATACCGCACCGGGGCCGCAGGTGGAGCTGCCTGCCAGTCCTGCAGCGTGTGCCTGCACTCCTCAGCCCTTGGGCAGTAGATGGGACCAGGCGCCCTGGAGCAGGGGCCGGAGCTCGTCGGGGAGGCTTGGGCGGCGCAGGAGCCCACGGCGGGGGTGGGGGAGGCGGCTCAGGCATGGCCGGCTGCAAGTTCCGAGTCCTGCCCCGTGAGGAGGCAGCCGAGGCCCAAGAATTTGAGCGCAGCGCCAGCGGGCCGGCACTGCTGGGGGTCCCGGGGCACCCTCCGCAGCTCCTGGCCTGGGTGCTAAGCCCCTCACTGCCCGGGGCGGCGGCGCCAGCCGGCCGATGCGAGTGCGGGGCCAGCGAGCCCACGCCCACCCGGAACTCACGCTGGCCCGCAAGCGCGGCGCGCAGCCCCGGTTCCCGCCCGCCCCGCTCCCTCCAAACCTCCTGGCAAGCTGAGCGAGCAAGCTCCGGCCTCAGCCAGCCCAGAAAGGAGCTCCCACAGTGCAGCGGTGGGCTGAAGGGCTCCTCAAGCGCGGCCAGAGTGAGCAAGGGCTGCGAGGGCTGCCAGCGCGCTCTCACCTCTCACCCAGAACTTTGGAGGCTGAGGTGGGTGGATTCCTTGAGGTCAGGAGTTCGAGACCAGCCTGGCCAACATGGCAAAACCCCATCTCTACTAAAAATACTGAAATTAGCTGGGCGTGGTGGTGGGCACCTGTAATTCCAGCTTCTTGGTTGGTTGAAGCACAAGAATCTTTTGAACCCGGGAGGCAGAGGTTGCAGTGAGCCAAGAAGACCATGCCACTGCACTCCAGCCTGAGCAACAGAGGGAGACTGTATCTCAAAAAAAAAAAAGGGACTAAGGGAGATGATAATATTTTCTTGGGGAGGGTTGTTATAAACATTAATTGAGTTGTTTGTGTGCCATCCTTCTGGATGCCAAGTGACATTCTTTTATTTTTTGGGACAGAGTCTTGCTCTGTCGCCCAGGTTGGAGTGCAGTGGTGCGATCTCGGCTCACTGCAAGCTCTGCCTCCCAGGTTCAGGCCATTCTCCTGCCTTGGCCTCCCGAGTAGCTGGGACTACAGGCGCCTGCCACCACGCCCGGCTAATTTTTTTTTTTTGTATTTTTAGTAGAGACGGGGTTTCACCGTGTTAGCCAGGATGGTCTCAATCTCCTGACCTCGTGATCCTCCCGCCTCGGCCTCCCAAAGTGCTGCGATTACTTACAGGCGTGAGCCACCGCGCCCGGCCGCCACCAAGTGACATTCTGAAGGAGAATTCAAGCAACCTGAAAAGCATAACGTCTCATATGTCAGGATCATTTAAGGCATATTTTTCACTCCTTTGCTGCCCTGTTTATCCTTGGTCCATTGAGGTTTGCCCAGAGAGATTAAATTCTTAATGTCAGTACAAATAAAAATTAGTATTTTTTTTTCTTGAAACACACGCATGCACAGAGAAGCAGCATAAGAATGTGTGAGTACTGAAGCCAAGCTGCCTAGGTTCAAATCTTTGCTTTAATATTTTCTAGCTGCGTAACTTTTGGCAAATTCCTTAAACTCTCTGTACCTCAGTTGCTATCTGTAAAATGGGGATGGTCATCATAATACCTGTCTTCAGAGTTACAATAACTAAGTTACTTAATCCATGCAGGGCACTTAGAACAAGACCAGACCTTCTTTTCCACGTTACAAAGATTAGTAAAATTTTAGAAAATTAACTGTTATTTTGTATTATTCTTACTTATATGCCTCATACTCTTCAAAGGAAAGAAAAGAGATTTTGAGAGGGAATGGTTCAGAAGAACAGCTGTAGGGATCTTTTTTACTTAGCAAATTCCAACTCTTAGGGGGTGAGGACGCTTATGTGTTAGGAACACCAGGTGGCGCTGTAAACAAGTACAGTAAGGAGATCTGCACCTCCTCCCCTCGGGTGCCGGCCTTGGGCTGTGAGGCTTGTGCCTGGCAGCTCTCAGAGCTGAAGAAGACAGAGACCTAGGCCTCTTTTTTTTATTTTATTTTATTTAACAATTTAAATACATAGGAAATTAAGAAATTCAAAGAGTTACAAACAACTGTGATAGAATTTGTTTATAAGTTAACACATTAAAATGATTTCATAATCGTGTATTTATTTCAGGAAATAATTTTATGGAATAGTGAACATTACCTTTTAAGAAATGGAAAATCTCCAATAGGTTCTATGGCATATTTAAACTCACAAATAATTTCTTAAAAACTAACTTAACAAACTCTAAATTATAATAACTGTGAGTAGCTTCATTTGGTTATTCATAACCCAATTCACAACCAAATTTACATATATGAGGCCCAAGCCCAACAGCCCCCTGGCTCCCCATCACCACACTCTGGCTACACCTTTCTGCAGAGAAGAGATTGGCCATAATCCCTTTAGAATTGTGGTTTCTTGTCTAACCTTTTTCCAGAGGGGTTAGAGTTTTTCTCAGAGACAGGGAGATTTTCTCTACTGGGTACTTTCCTAACTTCTTTTCCATCCACTGCCCCCAGGCCTAGGTTGTCACTTCCTTCCTTCTTGAGACTATCCACTCCCGTACCTAGGCCAGGGTGGATGTCCTCACACTTGCCCTTTGGTCCTCCTCTTGGGAACAGTACTTCCCATGCCAAAAGACATCAGGAAATCATGGGGAAAGATAGGTGAATTAATATTTATGGAACACCTACTGTGGGCCAGGCACTGTTGTGGGTGCTTCATGTACATCAGTCATCTCACAACAACTCTTAAAAGCCAGCTGATTGCTTATCACCATATAGCAGGGGAAAAACATGCTTAGAGAAATTGGGCAGGTCTCCCAAAGTTAAACAACTGGCTAGTGGCCAATGCCACATGTTTTTTTCTGAATCCCCATGTGATTGAATCCAGTGGAGAGGGAGGTCAGGACCAGCCACTCAGATGGAGATGAGTCTGCAAGGGAATTTCTCCCTTTCCATCTGTGTCTGAGTCTTGTCAGTTTTATCAACCCACTGCCTCAAACGTGAGCTCACCTCTCTAACTTCCTTCCCACAGCTTTGCTTAGTTCAGACCTTCATTAGTCTTCATGGCATAATCTACACTTTACAAACTGATAAACTAGGCTTTTAATCTCAGCTTTAACTTTTACTCCCAGTAAGTTACCTTTGCTTACCTCAGTTTCCTTATTTGTAAGGTAGAGATGATTATGTCTTTCTTGAGTGGTATTGTAAGGATGAAATGAAACCACATACATTAGAAAAGAAAAAGAGTCTCCTCTCCCTTTTCCTTGGTCTGAGCATTGATTTATCCATTCTGTGAATATGTACTGAGCACCCACGATGTGCTAGAAATTATTTTAGGCACTTAGGACACAGCATTGAATGAGGCACACATATTTCCTGCACTCATAGAGTTAGAGTGCGTAGTGTAGACAGAAAAGAAAGAATTAGAGGCTAGATAAAAGTACAATTTCAGATGGTGCTAAATGTTGGAAGAGAATAAAACAGGGTCAGGTAATAGAGATCTTTGACCATCCTGTTTCCTTTGTCCAGAATGCCCAATCACTACTCCTCCCCTGCTGAACTTACTCCTCTCTCAAGGCCCCCTTCAAATGATAATCTCTGTGAAATCATCACAGCTCGCTATGAACTTTAATCGTGCCCTCCTCTAGACTTTCCCACTGGTTGTCTAAATCCACCTGCGAGGCTGAGGACATTCACTCATATCTTACTCATTGTTTCATTCTGCACACCTTTGTCCCACCCTCAAGCAAAGCTCCACGAATATACTGAAGAGGAAAACTGACACTGTAACCCCAAAGAACTACCTGATACCTTGGTTTGCGAGTGGCAAATCCGAGAGTGAGGAGAAAGGGGACAGGTATCCTGGTACCTCCAGATGGGGACAAAGGAACAAACTTCCAAACAAAATGAACCATTCCCCTGGGATGTGTATGTGTTTGTGTGTGCACACACCCATGTGCTCATGACTGTGTGTGGTGTGTGTGCCTGTCTGTCATAGAGGCAGGGATGAAGACTGATAGGAGGGAAAATCTAAATCTAGCAGGAGGGATACTAGTTCTTTTTGTTTGTTTTTTTCCTAAAAGGCTTTAGAAGCCTTCCTGCAAAAGGCTGGATTTCTGGGAGCCACTTAAATGAAGGCATTTTGCATATGAAGGACAGGCAGAGTCTGAGTATGGTCACCCGCCCCTCACTGCCCACAGTGGGCCGTCAGCCACCCGCATCACCCCAGCTCCAGCACCACAGTAGCAGATTGATCCTTTTTAATGAGATGCTCAGAGTCTGAGCACTCCTCCTCTCTGGGGTCCTAATCATTTCTCAGAAAGTGGCTGCCCTGCACCCTGGAATTCACGTTTTTTATTTGTTTCCCTTTCCACCTCCAGCCACAGGGTGAGGAGGTGTCGACAGGAGGCGAATGGCTGTGGAACACCTGTCACAGAGTTCTTCCCATCCCCTGTGGGTGGGCAGGGAGATATCCCGGTTTTGTTCTATCTGTTATGAAACCTGCGGAGAAAGCTAAATCTGGCTGTACTGACTTAACTCCCGGGTCGAAAAAAGCTGCTTGAGAGTCTTGGGCACGGAAAGGAATCCAAGCCAGCAGCCATCATCTGTAGAGCTGTGTTTGTTCCCCACAGGAACCTGAACTCAGAGGAAATGCCAGCTGAGTTCTTCTTGCCCCATCTGTGACAGAATTCCAGCTGTTCCACGATAGCAATCTGGCTTGGAGAGTGTAGTGGCTTCCCTACACTCCATCAAAACAAAGCAGGGTGACTTGTGAAGATACTAATTTTGGCTCCATTTTTATTGCTGTAAATGTTTCTGCAAATTGCTACCAAAAAGTTAACCAGGTCTTGTGTTCTTTGCCTTGGGGAGCTTTGGGAGAGGGGTGAACAGCATTTTCCAGGCCAAGAGAACTTTGTTGGCGTGTCATGTAATTAGAAGACATTGAAGCTAGGGTGGAGAAGGGGGAGACAGAAGCAGCCAAAGGAAAAGAGTTTTGAGGCTTCTCCTAGAACAGGAGGGAAGGGTATTGCAAAGACCTTCCTGTCCAAGCATGGCACAAAAGCCATGACATTGCTTCCTTTAAGCACTCATAGAAGTTTGGAAAATAAACAGATAAACAGGTTAATGGCGGCGAATCCATAATAGTCTGCAGCAACCTCAATTCTTGCCTCCGCAGAAGAAAGAATTCAGCTGAGGGGCATAAAGCAGAAAAGGAGACCAAGGCAAGTTTTAGAGCAGGAGTGAAAGTTTATTAAAAAGCTTTACAGCAGGAATGAAAGGAAGGAAAGTACACTTGGAAGAGGGCCAAGAAGGTGACTCGAGAGATCAAGTGTGCAGTTTTGACCTTTTGACTTGGGGTTTTAGACGCTGGCATACTTCTGGGGCTTTGTGTCCCTTATGCCCTGATTCTTCCCTTGGGGTGGGCTGTCCGCATGCACAGTGGCCTGCTAGTGCTGGGGCGGGGAGCACGCACAGTGTGTTTACTGGAATTGTACACATGTTCACTTGAGACATTCTTCCCTTGCCAGTCAAATGCCTCTAAAGGTCATATACCAGTTAAGCTTTGCCATTTTGCCTTGTAATGTGCATACTTGAGCCCACTTACCCAGCTCCTGGGATCAGGAAGCGGCTGATCACCAGTTTCAGGTGTTTCTGTTTATTGGGAGAAAGCCTTCCCCTGGTTCTGGCTGGAACCAATTATTATTTTAACAAGACAGTTTAACAGTCACCTGACCATCACCTGATCATTGCCTAACATTCCTGGTGTGTGTGTGGGTGGTGGGGGTGGGGGTGGAGGGGTGCCTATCCTGCCTTGCTCATGTCTGACTAGCAGACATGAGCTACCTACTTTTTGCTACCTACTGTAACAAAAAGAGACCAGAGAAACTGAAGGCCAGGTCAGACGGCCTTCCCTAAATGCTGTAGCCTCTATAAGACCTCCAGGATTTTTGCACAAATCTGAAATGGGGAGCCTCAAGTATGACTGAAATTGACTTTCTGGTCAATCAGGAGGGATGAGGTTTGGAGCAGATTACAGCTGTTTTAAAGAAATAAATGAGGCCAGGCATGGTGACTCATGCCTGTAATCCCAGCACTTTGGGAGGCCGAGGTGGGTGGATCACCTGAGGTCAGGAATTCGAGGCCAGCCTGGCCAACATGGTGAAACCCCATCTCTACTAAAAATACAAAAATTAGCTGGGCATGGTGGTGGGCACCTGTAATCCCAGCTACTCAGGGAGGCTGAGACAGGAGAATCGCTTGAACCCAGGAGGTGGAAACTGCAGTGAGTGGAGATCGTGCCACTGTACTTCAGCCTGGGCAACAAAGGGTGAAACTCCATCAAAAAAAAAAAAAAAAAAGAAGAAGAAGAAAGAAAAGAAAGAAAGAAAGAAAAAGAGAAAAAGTGATACTCCTTATACTCCTAAGTTTTATAAACAGAATATATACTTGGAACAAAACATTAGCAAAGCATCCCAAATGCTCTTCTTATGAGTAAACAATAGGGCAGAGGCGGGAAGCAAAACCCTAATTCAAGGGACTTTGCTCTCAACCTTGTAAAGCCACGAGTTGCAGGAGAAAGGTGGGCAACTAACATCCTGCAAGGAGTAGTGTGTTAGTTTGCTAGGGTTGCCATAACAATGTACTACAGACTGAGTGGCTTCAAAAACTAAAATTTGGCTGGGCACGGTGGCTCATGCCTGTAATCCCAGCACTTTGGGAGGCCGAGGCAGGAGGATCACTTGAGCCTAGGAGTTTGAGACCAGCCTGGACAACATAGTGAGATCCTGTCTCTCCAAAAAATAATTTTATAAAATTAGTTGGGCATGGTGACACATGCCTGTAGTCCCAGGTATGTGGGAGGCTGAGGCAGGAGGATTGCTTGAACCTGGGAGATCAAAGCTGCAGTGAGCCTGGGAGACGGAGGCTGTACTCCAGACTGGTTGACAGAGTGAGACCCTGTCTCAAAAAACAATAAATAAGTAAATAACCAAGACTGATTTTTAATTCTGGAGGCTAAAAGTCGAAGATCAAGGTGTTAGCTGGGGTGGTTTCTTCTGAGACCTGCCTGTGTCTTCACATGGTCTTCCCTCTGTCTTTGTCCTTCTCTTCTTATAAGGATGCATATCAGATTGGATTAGGGCCCACCCTAATAACCTCCTTTTACCTTAATTACCTTTTTTTAAAAAATAATATTTTTTTCTATGCTGAATCTCACTCTGTTGCCTAGGATGGAGTGCAATGCTGTGATCTCGGCTCACTGCAACCTCCTCCTCCCAGGATCAAGGGATTCTCCTGCCTCAGTCTCCCAAGTAGCTGGGATTACAGGTGCCTGCCACCACGCTCGGCTAATTTTTGTATTTTTAGTAGAGATGGGGATTTCACCATGTTGCCCAGGCTGGTCTTGAACTCCTGACCTCAGGTGATCCACCTGCCTTGGCTTCCCAAAGTTCTGGGATTACAGGCATAAGCCACCACGCCTGGCCCACTTTAATTACCTTTTTAAAGACCCAATCTCCAAATACAGTCACATTCTGAACTACTGGGGGTTAGGACCTCAAGATAGGGATTTTGGGGAAACACAATTCAGCCCATAACATGTATTCAGGTCCCCTTTCTGCCCAGACTTTAATGCAAATATAGATTCACCAGTCTGTCAAAAAAAAAAAAAAGGCCACTGAGAAAGGAGGCCACACTTCCAGGAGGAAATTACATCGGGGAGGAATAAATACAAGCCTGTGGAGGTGTGGTTACTAGAAGGGGAAGCTGAAAATCTGTTTCTTATCTGCCTACACTCTTGGTACTTCCTCCATGTGGGCTGCAAAAGTGTGGTACCCCACACTTCAGCCCTGTTTGTTTCCTTCCACCCACTCCCACCCTCTGTGTATAGCCTGGGGAAAGCATTCTGATGTTTTAGTTTTCTTTCTCCAGCCAGTCTAGGATAAAGTCTGTAGGGCATCTTTGCAGAAGCCTGCAAATATTTTGCTACAGAAAAGTGTTGCAGGAAGTCAGGGACCCCCGAATGGAGGGACCGGCTGGAGCCGCGGCAGAGGAACATAAATTGTGAAGATTTCATTTTAATATGGACATTTATCAGTTCCCCAAATTAATACTTTTATAATTATTTCTTATGCCTGTCTTTAATCTCTTAATCCTGTTATCTTCGTAAGCTGAGGATGTATGTCACCTCAGGACCACTATTGTGTTAACTGTACAAATTGACTGTAGAACATGTGTGTTTGAACAATATGAAATCAGTGCACCTTGAAAATGAACAGAATAACAGCAATTGTAGGGAACAAGGGAAGGCAACCATAAGGTCTGACTGCCTGTGGGGTCAGGCAGAATAGAGCCATATTTTTCTTCTTGCAGAGACCCTATAAATGGATGTGCAAGTAGGGAAGATATTGCTGAATTATTTTCCCAGCAAGGAATATTAATAATTAATACCCTGGGGAAGGAATGCATTCCTGGTGGGAGGTCTATAAACAGCTGCTCTGGGAGTGTCTGTCTTATGCGGTTGAGATAAGGACTGAAATACGCCCTGGTCTCCTGCAGTACCCTCAGGCTTATTAGGATGGGGGAAAAAACTGCTCCCTGGTAAATTTGAGGTCAGACCAGTTCTCTGCTCTTGAGCCCTGTTTTCTGTTGTTTAAGATGTTTATCAAGACAATATGTGCACAGCTGAACATAGACCCTTATCAGGAGTTTTTGATTTTGTCTGTGCTTTGTGATCTTTGCTTTGCCCTTTGCCTCGTGATCTTTATTGGCCTCAGAAGCATGTGATCTTTGTTCTCCTTTTTGCCCTTTGAAGCCTGTGATCTTTGTGACCTACTCCCTGTTCATACACCCCCTCCCCTTTTAAAGTCCTCAATAAAAACCTGTTGGTTTTGTGGCTCAGGTGGGCATCATGGACCTACCGATATGTGATGTCACCCCCAGCGGCCCAGCTGTAAAATTCCTCTCTTTGTACTCTTTCTATTTCTCAGACCAGCTGACACTTGGAGAAAATAGAAAGAACCTATGTTGAAATATTGGGGGTGAGTTCCCCCGATAGAAAAGTACCCAAACCTCTTAGTAAGCAAACCTCTTAGTTAAGAACCTACCTTATTGGACCAATTGGTGGGAAAAGCATGGCCGTAGAAGATTGGCACTAAGGTGGGGCTGTTAAGATGTGACAAAACAAACGAAGGCTAAGCTGGTGCACATAATAATAACAGCTTCTGCTCCAGGAGACATCTGTGGGCTCCTCGGTGGCTCTTCGAGCTCTCGGATGGGTCCAGCCAAGAGAAGCCCCAGCAAATGATGTCTGATCATGTGGAGGCCTTGGTTCTCAGGGTCTCCCTGCTGGGCTGCAGGTGGGTGGTGGCTGCTGTCTCTATGAAAGCCACAGCTCCTGCTGGGCCACCCTCTCTACTACAGCCCAGCCTCTGGATTCCTCCCCTTGCCCTGGGACACTCCAGCATCTCTTGTTCGTTTCCCCTGACCCTGCCCACACCTCTGTGAATAGATACTTCATTAATCTCTCCTTAATAACTCACATCAATGTGCCATCTGTTTCCTCTCAGGTCCCTGAGCTTTTCTGTGTGCTAGGCACTGTTATAAATATAAATATACATTTCCTCTTTTTTAAAAAAACAGTTTGTTAAGATATAATTCACATACCATACAATGTACCCACATAAAGGGTACGATCAATGGCTTTCAGAGTATTCGCAGATATGTACAAACAATACCACAGTTAATTTTAGAACATTTTCATCACCTCAAAAAGAAACCCCATGTCCCTTAGCTACCACCCTCCTCTTCCCCACACCCTACCCCTCAGTCCTGAGCAACCGCTCACCTACTTTCTGTAGATTTCTCTCTTTCTTTTTCACATGAATAGAATGCTATAGTATGTGATCTGTTAAAACTGGCTTCTTTTACATAGCACAATGCTTTCAGGATTCTTCCATGTTATTATAGAGCTTATGTTGGCACTCTGGTCTTTTTTGTAGTTGAACATATTCCACTGTATGAATTTAACACATTTCATGTATCCATTTGTCAGTTGATGGATGTTGGGTTGTTTCCACCTTTTGGCTATAATAAATAATGCTGCTATAAATGTTCAGGCACAAGTTTTTGTGTGGACGTTGTTTTCATTTCTCTTTGGTATACAACTAAGAGTGGATCGCTGAGTTCTATAGTAACTCTATGTTGAACTATTTGAGAACTTGCCAAACTGTTTTTCAAAGCAGCTGCACCATTTTACATTTCCATCAGCCATGTATAAGGGTTCTGATTTCTTCACATTCTCACCAACGCTTGTTGTTATCTGAATTTTTTATTCTGGCCATCTTCATGGTGGTGGTATCTCATCGTGATTTTGATTTCTATTTCCCTGTTAACTAATGGTGGCAAGCATCTTTTAATGAGTGTATTGGCAATATCTATCTCCTTTTATTCTCACAACTACTTTATGAGATAGGTGGGCTATTAAATCCATTTCACAGATGAGAAGAATGAGGCATGGAGAGTTGAAGTGACTTACCTAAGGTATACAGCGAGTAAGCGTTAGACTAGGATAGGAACTCTAGCAGGCAACCTTCATGCTCCTGTTAGAACACACTGCCTTTGCACAAAAGAACAAGAAGATTTGGGGGATGGCAGGGCAAGAAGGCAGGGTAGCCAAAGAACTTTTAAGAAGAGGAATATCTGCTGTGCCATTTAAAATAGCTCATGTTGCTGCATAGAAATCTCCTTCATTTCCATGTGTGAATGGTTATTTTGTGGAAAGCAAGGAAAGAGGGCCAAGTTCTTTCATGTTTGGGTTAAAGCCAGAGTGAAAATAAAGGAACAGCCACAAGCAATAGGGCAGGGATCAAGAACTCAGCTGGGGCAGAAAGCTGGAGCCAGAGCTAATAAGATCATATAGATCCCTTAATAATTCACAGACATATGGGAGAGGGCTGTAGCTTTCCACAGTCCAGACAGTTCAAACAAACCTTATCTGGATCTGAAGGGCCTGGGAGAGCCTCAGCTGGGTTTCATTTATAAAGTACTTTAGCACAAGTATGGTCATCCCCTCCCCAGTTCACCCCCACCCCGAAGTTCTTAGCCTTGTATCCAAATGAACATGTGGGCACTAAAGCCTGCTCTTTCCTCCTTCTATCTTTGTATTAACACTGAACAAACTGGCCTTTGTTTCTGACCTTGAAGAGACAGTAAAATCAACATCATTCTCCAAAATATCCCTCAAAGATGGGCCTATAAGAATTCAGAGAGTTTAGAGAACCGCTGCTTAGAAGCTTTCTCCCCTCAAACTCATCCCAGGAATCTTCTCCCTTTTACTCCCACTCCCACCCTCAACACCTCCCCCCCCCCCCAACACACACACAAACTTCCCAATTCACTGCTAGACTGCCTGATGGTTCTCTCTGGTGAGAGAAGCCAGGGTAACAAGAAGGAGGGAATGAGTCTGCAAATCAGGTATATTTTTGAATTTCAATTCTGTATCCCCAGCATCTGTCTGCTGTTTTATCAAGAGGACCAGAGATCGTTTAGGAATGATGGACAGTCCTCTGAGGAAGCAATGCCAGAAGCATGATGAGCAGAAATGCTGAACAAGATGCTGGCTGGAGGGGAAATCAATCTCCCAGGCCGATTAGTTTGGGTGGGAGCCAACAGAGGCTGAAACTTGTTACAGCTACAGTCATCTTTCTTGCTACTTTTTTTTTCTTCTAGATCCTGGAGTAAAATCAGATTAGCCTTAGCGCTCAAGGTAGCTAACTGGTCTGCACATGCCATGGCAATGTCTCAAAACAGATGACTATTATTAAAAAATTATGGAGAGATGACATGATGCATCTCTCCATTTGGTCTGTAAGATACTTAAGGACAGGGGCTATGACCTTTCTTCTATGATTTATGGAGTAACTAGCACAATGCTGGGCCCAAAAGGTCACTAAACAACTTGCTGAAGGAAATAGGCTTAAAGTAGACACGAAAGGAACTTTCTTTTTTTAAAAAAATAAAACAAAGAGACTTTGTCTAATCTCCCAGCTAAGAAATGAAAGCCAGATGAGTCCAATTCATTATGATGCATAGAGAATAAGATGGATAATTATAAACAGAGAAGCCCACAGAGAAGTTTGGAGAAGGGGGTTGCTACTCAATGTTAAAAACATGATTCTCATACAGATATAGTCGAAGATTGATCTAACTTATTAGTGAGGGAACCAGTAGGAAGACAAATCCAAATCACAGGAGAATACAAGAGGCTGTTTTCTATGATCATTGAAAGTAAGGATGTAGAAGTGGGTTTGCAAAGCTAGGCAAAACTGTTTAATGTCCTACACAGCAGCAAGATCAGACCCTTTGGGGTTATGTTTTCTATTTGACAGAATTCTTTTGCCTTTCTACTGAACAAGAGTCATTTGCAATGTAGCAATCTTTTCAAGTTAACATCTGATTTTACAGAGTCTGGCCCCTAATCATGAGTAATTGGAACCAGAGAAATGCTCTCTCTCTCTCCCTCTTTTTAAAAAAATCCTGGGCTGGTATAGCAGGTGACAGTAGCAGTTAGAAGTGTTAATCCTCTTATCTGCCTCTGTGAGTTTAGATGGAAAAGTCAGGGAAGGAAAAGTAGGCAGAGTATGCAATGTGCCTAGCGTCACTCTTGGTAAGCTACCACTTGCCTATAAATAAAAACCACAATGCATGATCACCCATAAACCCAGAAAATGGTTTTCAGAGTGATCTAATCCAACCTGCAATCCCTGGCTTCTTTTCCTCCCCTGACATTTCCATCCACATTCTTTAGGTGGAAGGTAGAAATAACCACCTATCTGAAGTGAATAGACTTACCTCTCCTTGTCTGACAGCTTAAGTCCTAGACTTATGAGCGAGTCTTTCCTATTAGGAAGAGAATTAAATCATTGTTAAACAAGTGTTTGTTTTCTTTTGCTTTTTCCTTCACAGGCCAGAAGCCATTTCTCTGGATCCCACTCAAGTTTAGGTGGTTGTGCCAATAGCATCAACTGCATGGGCTGTATTTATAGACAAGTGGTATCTGACAGTAAGGGAATTGCTTGTTGAATGACTTGGAGGATCTCCCTGCCCTATTGAACCAGGATTAATAAACTCAGCGATGGAGCTTTGGAGGCTTTGCTGTCCACCTCAGGGGATATGGCTTGGGAAGAACTCAAATTCACCTCTATGATATTCTAACACTGGCAGAGGCAAATGAGAGGATTAACACTTGTAACTGTTACTGTCACTTGCTGTACTAGCCTAGGATTTTTAAAAAAGAGAGTATTTATCTGGTTCAGCCCCATTTGCTGCTATGAACCCTCCCAGCCCCTGCCTTTTCTTCCCTGCTGGTTCTAGGGCACCCCAAGGAGCACTCCACATGGGCACATAGCACAGTCCTCTGGTACGTAACACCAGTAACCATCATTTCTCTCTAGTTCTGCCCTGAATTCCTGTGCTGAGTTTCATTCCAGAGATCACACACTCCTGTGCAGCTACCTGGACACCACCAGAGCACAGACACCACCATTCATGATGCCAAAGCCACTGGCACCAGGGCCACAAGTGCCCTGTGCTGTCTGATGCCCTCCATGCCCCTGCTAGGGTCTGTGGAATGACTCACTGAATTCTCTCCTTATGGCAGCCCTTTCTGCCTAGGAGTCAGGCAGGTGCCCTTAGCACCATCTGGGTTTCTCTGCTCCTCTCTCATGGACCCAGATTTGTGCAGCTCTACCCTTTGCTCCTTCAGGTGAACTCTCCTGGGGGACTCATGAGAAAGGCCCCTTAGAGGGCCCCATGGCCCATTTGGCCATGATTCTCCAAATATGCTCAGGGGTGTCTGGATCCAAAGTAAATAAAGTTGAGGTTCAAGTTGAGACACTGTCACCCTTTAAAATGGACATAGATGGGACAATAGAACATCACCCACCAGCTCTGAAAGGAAGTTCACAGATATTTCCTTAGCTAAGCACAGAAACATGGGGACACTTTCCTAGCCCCCTCTGAATCACATCTTCAATGTGAACATTTGTTATTCCAGGGAAGAAACAGGAATATTCAAAAAGAGAAACTGGAAAGTGAGACCTAGAGTATAGTCTCAGTTGTACCGTTAATGAGTCTGAGAAAGTCATTTCCTCTCCCTGGCCTCCATTTCCTTTTATGTCAAATGAGAGTAGTACTCTAAACTGGGGGTCAGCAAACTTTCTGAGTAAAAGGCCAGATAGTAAATGCGTAGGCTCTATTAGTAATACAGTTTCTGTCACAACTACTCAATTCTGCAGTTGTAGTACAAAAGCAGCCATAGGCAATGTGTGGCCGTGTTCCAATAAAACTTTATTTACAAAAACAGGCAGTGGGCTGGGTTTGACCCACAGGCCATATTTTGCCAACCCTAGGTGTAGATGATCTTCAGCATCTTTTTAAATAACAATAATTCCTTTAGGTGAGAAGTGGATTTTTTGATACTACACATACAATTCATTTAAATGTAAGACCCCCAATATAATAACTCCAACCATTTTTTTGTTGCTTTGGATAACATGTTTTCTTCTCTCCTTCAGTGATAAATCAAACCTCAACAGAATTTATTTAGAGGCTAGAATAATAGGTCAGGTGATGCTCTCACTGAGGAATTTGACAATATACATGACTAATCCTAGACCTCAAAGTGTTCACAATGTAATGAAAGAGACATACACATAAAGGCATAATTATAAAGCATTACAGTAATTGCTATAATCATGCTATTATCCATTATCAAGACTTAAGTTGTACTACATCCAAATTTGAGATGCTAGAGCAGACCAAGTTCAAGGATATTGCAATATAATACATGTAGGATATGCAGAAAATTGGTGGGCCATCTGAAATGCATTCTTGTGAAAATTGAGGGTGTGAGTTTTCAGGGAAGTCTTGACTCAGAATAGGACTGGTCTACAGAGCAAGGCTGTGTCAGATTACACTTGAGACCTAAAGAGTGGCCATCTGTGATAAAAGTCAGACCTTTGTTCAACTACAAAGAAGTAAGGCGTAGTTATGATACAGAACATGTGAAGAGAACTTTTTGTTCTGGAAGGCGGCACATGACATTCCATTTGAATGAGAAACATCAGAGAGAGGCGTGCTTTCACTCTCACAAGGCATGATCCCCAGCTGCACAAAGCTTTGTATTTCTTGTTATATTTCCTTTTTCAGGGAGATGAGGGGCTGGTGGTAGAGATGCATGGACCACAGCAAGTTATTGTGCCATGATTTTGTCTTTGACGTACTTATTTCTGAAATTCATTATGACTTGAAATATCCTTTTCATAAAGACTGCAATAAAGTCCTTTGACAAAATGGCTAGATGGATCAAAGGGCTTATCTCTGTTGAATCTTGAGTAGCCACCCAGATATCACTGGAGAAGCAACAATGCAGGTAATTCAAAACACCCTCAACTCACATTTAGTTGACTTTGGGATGTAGCACAGTTTTGCAGGAATATATTTATATTTCTTATATTTCATAACCTAATAGAAGCTTAAATAGTTACCTCAGCCTTCATTGCACAGATAATGAAAGAGAAGCTTAAAGAAGAGAAATTAAGTACTTACCCAAGGTCACATAGTTAGTTAATGGAAGAACCAAAACTAGAACCTAGATCTTCTGATGCCACATTTCAAGCTCCATGAACCACTGGTAAGAACTACCTTTTATGCTGGTACACAGTGTGTGTACAAGATTACACCTATAATGATAAAACTGGTGGTTTTTATTCTGTCCTTTTCTATTTGATTATTTCCTTTTTAATAGTGCTGGTCATGGTCCACAAACTGACTACGAGGTCTCAGCTAGCATTTGTAAACACTGCTGTGGATCACAGAATTGCTTATATGCCATCCTAACCATATACCAAATGATGCTTTCATACAACAGTGAAAAAATATTTCCCTTGGAAAGATTACATTTCTACTGTCACTTTTTGTAAGTGAGTAGAAAGAATTTGTGACTATTTGGTTTTCTTAGGGAAAAAAGATTAAATATGCATAAAGGGAGCCACAAATCTGTCAAGTATTTTCAGACTGCATTCAAAAACTCACCGTTTCCATGAACTCTTTCCACACTAGACTCATTGAGCTCTCTGATCTTCTCAACACTGATGTACCTTTTTGCAAAACATTTAGTCACTGATCCTAAACTTCAACTTTATCCCCCTTTTTCTAGAAAAATTAAGAAAAATTGCACTCACACACAAAAAATTCCATTGGCATCAGGGGACTCTTACCTGCTTATTCCCAAATCTGGGAGGTGTGGTGGAAGGCTCACATGTATGATACAGAAAAACAGGCATCCATACATGTCAAATACTATATATCTGAGAGCTGAAAATATGATGGGAATGCAACAAAAAGTCAAAATCAAGTGGTCCAGGATGGAAATTTGGCTTAAAAAAAATCAGTCTGGGTACAGTGGCTCATACCAATGATCCCAGCACTTTGGGAGGCGGGCGGATTGCTTGAGCTTAGGAGTTCAAGACCAGCCTGGGCAACATGGTGATACCCTGTCTCTACCCAAAATACAAAAATTAGTTGAGCATGGTGGCGTGTACCTGTAGTCCCAGCTACTTGGGAGGGGCTGAGGCAAGAGGATCACTTGAGCCTGAGAAGTCAAGGCTGCAGTGAGCCATGATCACACCACAGCGCTCCAGCCTGGGTGACAAAGCAAGACCCTGTCTCATTAAAAAAAAAAAAAAAAAAAAAAAAAAAAAAATCAGATTTCTAATGCAATTTTAGAAACTTTGCAGCCTGTGGATACCACAGACTCAACTGGATTCAACCATGCACTAGTCCTCCTCCCCAAACATCCTTCAGAGTTACACATTTCCAGCAAGTAATGCTTTGAAATTCATTTTGTTTTCTTAACCACCAGGCCTGCAGGAGATCAAGGCTAAGGGCAAGGAGCGGAAGGGAGACACACAAGATGCTCAAGTCTTTAAAAATCCCCATTGGGAGAATCATGCTACAAATGGACAAATCACATCCTGAAACGGTGGACTCTCTGCAGACCTTACAAAACAGCCTTCAGGCCTGATCTGTCTCCTTTCCCAGCTTGAACTGTGTTTTCCTAAAGTGGTTTCACTTTCCTCCTTCTCCAAAAGGTGGCGTCAGAAAGGAGGGAGCAGGAAGGCACAGGCCAAACGCTCATCTCAATGGCTGTCTCAGCCATGCTCTGACAAGTGAGCTGATGGGAAAATTGCTCCTAATTAAATCACTTCATAAAAAAGAGACCATTTTCCAAGCGAATGCACTCCGCAGTTCTCGTGGTGGGTAATTTGTTGTGTTAATAAGCTGGAGAGGTTGAATTCCAAGGTTGCAGACGCTGACAGCCTGCAGAAATAGGGACCATATTTTGGCAATGCCCTTGCCCTGTCGAGGGTACCGAGGAAAGCTGACAAATGGCAGTTCCTTATAATAGTTCTGCTCACTGGAGACCTGGGGGGGCTGAGAATGATGTTTTCTAGTCTGTAGGTTTAGGATGCCAACAAGATAAAACAAATACCCAGAAAAAGGCGCTGTGTCTTTTGTTCGCTGAAAAATAAACAGGGGAGGACTTCCCTTTTGTAGATCCCACTGTGATAGAGGAAGAGGGTGCTTCTTCAGCTGTATTTGAACCGAAGCATGGAAAATTGCCATCTGCATTCAACTCTGTGGTTTTAGGGCAGCTGGATAGGCAGTGCTGCACAGTCTGAGGCTGTGGACGTTGAAGTTAGACCAAGTGTCAGTTCCAATCCTAATACTTACCAGCTGTGACACCTTGAACATGCATGGTAATCTCTCTAAGCCTCATTTTCCTCATCTGTCAAGACAGTCATAATACCTACCTCTTGGGATGGTGGTAAAGAGTAAAGAAGGTAATATTTGTAGAGTGCATAGTGTCTGGCAATAGGAAATACTTATTAAATGGTAGCAAAAGTTTTTTCCTCCACTTTACAGATGAGGAAATGGAGGATTACAGTGATTAAGTAGCTTAACCAAGGTCATAAAACCCTGAGTGGGAGGGTCCAGACTGCGTTTGGCTCTAAATCCAGGCACCATGATTTCACTGTTGGTACAGATGGAAGCAAGCACATAAATGCATATGATGTTATTGGCTGTGAACTGAGCAGGACCTCTGATATTTCTGTCTAGAGCAGGCCAATCACATAGTGCACAGATTATATTCCCTGATATATATCTTGGCAAAAATGGTCCCAATCCCTTTGGTTCTTGGGCTGATCTTGTTTGAGGATTCTGTTGCTCAGAGCCCCTGAGCCCGTTTCTCTCTAGCTTCTGAAGAACATTTGGTCTCCTTGGTTCCCTGTAGCCAGTCTGCTGCTTCACTTTTCTTCTTTAGCAGCTCAGAAAGATTTCTTCCCTTATTTCCTGAGACCCCAAGGAAAACTGGTGGTCCTGGCTCTTGCCTTCTGACCTCCACTTCTTTGTCAAGTTTCCACTTTAGTTTGGCTTCTGTGGAAAATTCCACTGTGGACTTCTATGGATGAATGCACTCTCTAATTATACTGAATCTACAGAGATCCATTTTCATAACCCTAACAGGGTTAGTCCCTGAGTTCCTGTGACTGTTAGATGATCATGGACCCAGTGGATCCATTCTGCTGGGTACAAGGGGCCCTCAGGGAGGCTCACTGACGGTGGCCAGTCAACCGTCATGAGTCATTGATATCGTGCTAGAAAAATAGAAATTTATGGCTTTGATCAATATCTTTCCTTAGGGCTCAGCATCTCTTGGCTCTATTCTCTTGCTGGCACTCTGAAACAGCAGCAGTTTAAAAAATTTTTTTTTCTACTGCAAATAAATTCTTTTTTGCTACAGTTTCTCTGAGGGCTCTCACTGCCAAAGAAACCAGGAACTGTACCATAATTTGGGTTGTGTTTAGTTCTCTTTCCCTCTCTTGGATTTCCTTCCTGCCTCCTTCCTTCCTCCTTCCTTTCTTCTTTTTCCTTCCTGTCTTTTCTTTCCCCTCACTTCCCTTGCTTTCCTACCCTCTCCCTTCTCCTATCCACTGTGTGTTTCCACATTCTTTTCAATTCAATAAATATTGATTAGGTACTCAATTGATTGTACTAGGTAACTCAGTACTCCCAAAATGAGATGGTCTCTGTTCTTAAGGAACTCATGCTTATAACTTAGTAGAAATCTTTCCTATATTGCCTTTTCCCCCCAATTTATAGTGAAGGCTGAAAATCTAGATACTATTTAGGGTTAGTAAATATTCTCTTATAAAAAGTCAAAAACTTCTTGAGGAGTCTCACTTAGTCATTCACACATTAGTATGATTTAATTTAATAAGATTGCTTTCCCTCTCATACCTAGTTAAACAGCTTGCCTTGTAAGAATAAAGATTCTGATTGGGGAAGGAGAAGTAGGAAATTTGGAACTATAAAACAATTTTTGGAGGTTGGCAGCCTCAGGGAAAGCCCTTGGAAGAGGATAAGAACACTGTTCATTAAGATAGAGATTCTTGTTTTAAAATGAAATCAGGCCGGACACAGTGGCTCACACCTGTAATCCTAGCACTTTGGGAGGCCGAAGTGGGTGGATCACCTGAGTTCAAGAGTTCAAGACCAGCCTGGCCAAATGTTGAAACCCGGTCTCTACAAAAATACAAAAATTAGCCAGGCATGATGGCAGGTGCCTGTAATCCCAGCTACTCGGGAGGCTGAGGTGGGAGGATTGCTTGAACCCGGGAGGTGGAGGTTACAGTGAGCTGAGATCGCACCATTGCACTCCAGCTTGGGCAACAGAGTGAGACTCCATCTCAAAAAAAAAAATTAATTAATTAATTAAATAAATAAACAAGTAAATAAAAAATAAAATGAAATCAATAAAAAAATAGATATTCTTTTTACCCAAGGATTGTCAAACACCTCTGTGACCTATAGTTTTAATTTGAACCAAGGCTGAGAGAGAGAATTTGGAGGGATTATGATTTTAATTTCTCCAGTTGTAAGAATCTTTGACTCTACTCTCAACAGCAAGAGGTGGAACTTTTTTACTCTCTTCTCCACTAGACTGTAAGCTCCATTAGGTTAAGATATGATCTGTCTTGTTCATAATTGTGTCCTCACTGCCTAGAACTATGGCTGGTATACATGTAGTAGGTGCTCAAGAGATACTTGATGAATAAATGAATGAATGAAAAAAGTGACAGTTGGATACAAACTGCTAAAGGGTGTAAACGAGGTGGAAATTGCATCAGGTTGAAGAACACTTTCTACACCCTGGTTTAGAAAGAGCTTCATGGAGAATAGTTTTCAACGCAGAGCTAGTGGACTGTTTGCCTGGACCTCAAGGACAACAGAGGAAGAAAATAACTGCTGAGAACCAGTAGGGAACATTACCCAGTTGGAGTAATAACACTTCCAAAAAGTGAACACTCTAACAATGAACTATTTCTTGAGTATAATGGAATGTACAATCAGATTGTGTGCATATTCTGATTGTACAGAATATGCCTGGTGGGATGATTTTACTTCTCTTCTGAGCAATCTGGGAATTGTCAGGAAAATGGAGATAGCTTCAGGCTAAGAAGGGATTGCCCAGGGAACCGCCTGGTGTTTCTGCAGAATCACTGCATGCTCCACAGGGCAGAGCCTCTCATTGAAGGCTCTGGGTGCTTTGTATCTCAAGAGTTGTCACCCCTTAAGCCCAGGAACCCACTCCAAATTTGTTCTACAGGGTTGTTCCTATCTGGAGTGACAAGTGACTATGCAGTCTGTTTGCAGGGAAGACTTTCCAACCCAGTGTGGCGTGGGTGTGGGGATGATTCTGCCCCAAGGCAGGGAGGAGAGAAAATGTCCTTCAGTGAGACCCTTCAGCCTGAGAATCCATAATTACCGTGTAGACTGGCTGCATAATATGACCTATTCTCCAGCTCCCTGAGTGATGGCAGGTGTGGTTAACTCGACAGTCTTCCTCCTGTGCCGTACATCTTCTCCTTTCCCCAATTACACCGACAGATTATTCCTTCCTGGTGTCCTTTTTTTTCCCTTTGTCTCAGAAATAACGAGGTGTCATGAGTCTGCCATACATCACCCTATCGGCAGCGAGTGGTGACTTCTGATTAGTGGAATACCATGGGAGCAGAGGGAGGGAGCGTGGCAGCACCGGCTGCTCTGCCTGGCAGCCCTGTCGCGCCTCAGAGACTGGCGTTTTGTCTGTGTCAACAAGAATCCGCCTGGATATTACTCATGTAGCCGGACATAATGAATTCAGCTGTTTGCTAGTGCAGCAAATAGGTTTTTTGCCAGTGATATTAGGATCAAGCTGAGTAATAGGATGTGTCCATACCAGAGTAATGTCCATTTATTAGCTTCTGTGGGAACACACACACATTAAGAAAAATCACATTTCGCATGGCTCTGTAGCTGAGGGAATTGCATGTTAAAAATTTCCACTCAAGCAACCTCAAGCTAAGGATTTGTATTCCAAAGAACTGGACCTATTTCACCAAAAGTATTTACTTTCGAAGTAGAAAAATCTTACAAGCTTAATGAGCACAAATGACTCTGCCTTATGTAAAAATCCCTCTGGGAAAGTTAACCTTAGTGGAGGAGAAAAGCTGGAGGTCTACAGAGAGGGCAACCCAGGGGAAATGGCTGACACATGCTGTCTTTCAACATAACGTCAATTGGCTTTTTTTTAATGGCAACATAAGATTGACTTTAATTGCCTAGGAGGTTACGCTGGGAACAAGAACAGGCTTCTAAGTCATCAGGAGAAGCAGCTGTCTACTTGATTTCAGGGGCTGGGGGCATATTCCCTTAGTCCTCCTTAGAAACCTCTCATCAGCTCAACCTCTCATCAAATGGTGGGACTAAACTCCCACCATTTCAGATTCATCCCTTGGCTTGAGATTTGCCTTTGCCCAGTGAAAGATGTCAATAGGAAGCGCCAAACGTGAAGCCTCTTAGAATTGTACAGTGCCAGCCCCCAGAGACTTAGTAGTTCGGAACTCTTTCTTATGAATGAGTTTTGATGGGAGAGAAGGTGAAAATTGGAGGGCTCTGGGATCTGGTGGAGGGGAAAGAGAATATAGACAAAGTAGAGAGGGGGTGACTAGTAGTTCCAAAAAGGTATGAAAAAGTGGATTTGGCATGCCTGTAGTCCCAGCTACTCAGGAGGGTGAGGTAAGAGAGTTGCTTGAGCCCAGGAGTTCATGGCCAGCCTGGTCAACATAGTGAGACAGACAGACGGAAGGAAGAAAGGAAGGAAGGGAGGAAGGAAGGGAGGGAGGGAGGAAGGAAAGAGAGAAAGAGTCGAGACCAGAAACAGAGACCTAAAATTTTGCCTATTTCACAGTCTTGCAAAGGAAAACGTAATAAATAACAGTCCCGATCTTTGTCACTTGGAAGTTTACAAACGTAGAATGCCTTCTAAGGCACATCCCATGCAGCCTAGACAACCGCTTTCCACGAAGCCAAAGGGACAGTGGAAATGTCTTAGTGGTATGCCTTCTTCCAGGTGGAAAGGAAAAGGCAGACATGAAGGTGAATATTCTGAGGTGAGGCAAACCCACCTCCTGTTTTCCCACACAGAGGGCCCCACGCAGTCGTAGCAGTGGAGGTGTTGGGTGATGCTCTGCTTCTCCATGGGTCTGTCAAGCATGTCTCCCATGGAAGGCACCCCCTTGGCACCAACTTGGCAATTGCAGCCGTCAGCATTTTGTGATCTAGTGAAAGTGTCCATGTTCCCTGGAAGACAGTAGGGCAATTCCTTCAGCTCAGACCACCAGGTCAGAGAACGCAGGGGGCTCCTGCCAGACAAGCACATCTCCCAACCCAGCCCCCGTGGCCCTGGCTCCACTTTCACTAGTTCCCAGATGCCTCTCCGGAGATCAGGTTGCGTTCCCTGCCCTTCACAGACGTCCCTCACACCGACTCAACTTCTCGAGCCATTTTTTCCTCAAGACCAACTTCTGAATAGATTACTGGCTCATGAGCTACGCTGTTCCTTGCTATCTTAGAAAACAAACATAGGGGTACTCTTTTGTTTTAACCACCTGCCACCGGCAAGAAACAGCCATGTTCCAAAGAAGTTACGATCATAAGGTGAACACACAGGTTCCAGCATTTTACTCATTTCTTCTGGTCACTGTCCCACATTGCAGATGCCAGCTTATCCCTCGACTATTGCTCAGTCCTTGGCCCTCTTTTCTTCTTAAGCTGCATCTGAACAATCATATGACAATCACATGACTTTGTCATTTTTAGGCTGAATTCTTCCAAGTCTCTGTCTCTGGTCTCGAATCTTTCTCTGAACATGAAACCTCCATATCCAGCTGCAGGATCAGCAGTCTCACTTTAGTGTTCTCCAGCCAGGACCAACTCAGCATGTCCACACAGAGTTCATTATGACTTCCCCTACAGTCTGCTCTTCCACCTGAATTATTTATATTGGCTTCAGGCATCCACCTAATCACTTAAACCCTACACCTGGAAATCTTCCCAGACAACTTCTTCCTCTCCAGACCCTCAAATCTACTTACAAAATCTTACATCTTTTTAACACCTCTGTTACTGACCCCTTCCTTCTTCTAGACACAGTCCTCTTTCCCTAATCCAATTTAGGCCCTCCTTGTCTCTTGCTCTGCTCTGGTAGTAAGCTCACCCTCTGGGCTTTCCTGTCTCTAATAATTCTTTTGTAATCCTACCAAAGAATGGCTCCCATAAGGCAGATATGATTGTTATCCTCCTGATTAAAACCCGACAGTGGACTCCTCTTTGCCCTTGGCATATAATCTGAGCTTCTTTGAATGTCCTATGAGGTAGCCCACGAAATGTCTCTGCTGAACCCTCTGACCTTATCTCTGGGGAAGCTGTCCACCTGCCTCGCCCCACTGCCCCCTTGCCATGCTCCAGGTCAACCACACTCCCTACCTCCCTGCTACCCACTGACCCCAATGTCACTAAGTCACTTTTGTCAAGAGAGTCACTCTCCTTGGCAAGTAGGTCTGAAGTTAGATTTGGGGTAGAACAATAACTGTAAAACACATGGCCAAAAACTCAGGACAATTCAACTGCCTTCCCAATCTAAGGACTATTATGGTGGTTTGGCATAATGAAGGTGGGCTGACCCTCTATTTCTAATATAAATAGAATACAGCTTAGCATAGCTCATTTAAAGTGCTTAAATAAAGAAGCAGCTTCCGGAGTCAGAATTCTTAGGTTCAAATGCTACCTCATCAATTAACCGTTAGTTTCCTCATTTTAAAAATAGAAACATTGGTATTCACATGAAATTATTGGCAGCAAATTTTAAAAGTGGAAATAATAATACCTGTCTCATAAGGTTGTGAGAAATAAAAATATTAATATGGTGCCTGGCAAAGGGTGTTTGGTAAATGTTAGCTATTGATGTTATCATTATTAATAGCATTTATAGAATTCCATTTCTTTTCTATCAAATTATCAGAAGAAGATTTTACCTTCGAAACTGTTGGAGAGATGACCATGGGATTCAGCAGTTAGGCTTGCATTCTGATTGGTGGCAGGAGCAGATTGACAGGTGCAGCAGGAAAACAAAGACATACAACCCATTCCTTCCTCCCCCACACTGTTTTATATTTTATAAAGGGAATTCACAGCCTAGTGGATACGGGGTTGAGTAAAAGTACTTCCTGCCTCTATTGAAGCTTCAGGACACTGGACTGGAGTCTTCCACAATTCAGCCAGAACCCAGGGTACTGCAAACCACTTTGTGATCCTCCATCTCTGTAGGCTACAGTTTATAAAACACTTCTATCTCCATGATTTCATGTGATTCCCAGAGTGACTCATGAGATTTCAGACCTCTCCATCCTCAGACAGACCCTGTCACACGCCTCTGAAAATGCTTTAGTTGTTGCCATGTGGATGGACACTCAGAAAATACTTAAAAAAAAAAAATCTAAACTGCTTGCTTTAGTGGTTTTGTGTAAAATGCAACCAGAGAGAGAGAGAGAGAGAGAGGTCCTTGGCAGATAGGTTTAACTCAAATCACTGAGCAGGAAAATATCTGGGAATCTGGCCTGGTTTGAGAAAAAGAGCCAGCTTTTTTAGCTGACTAGAAAGCAGCTTAAAAAGGAAAAAAATGAAAGGAAGGAAACTAATGAGGTATCTCTTTCCTCACAGATAATGTGGGATGCTCACCCAGTGGTTTGCAGTGGCTACAGCATCTGTTACACTTCAGTGACAATCAAAATGCCTTGGAGATAAGACAACAATTATGAGACCTGCCTGAGAAGAAATGAAAGAAAACCCAATCGCAGCCAAATAGCACTGCCATCTATTAACAAATTATTACAGGCTGAAGCAGTCTTTAATGAGATTTTAACAAAAGAAATCCAGTCGTGTTCCTCTGGGGCAAAGAGATTTTATTATCATGTGAATGGTTAAGCAGGTAAGAGGACCTCCCTTGGAGCTCCAATAAAGAGAAAATGTGTGAGCCCTGTGTTCTCCCTCTCCAAGGAGCTCTAACTCCCAGTCAAGATGAAAACGTCTTAGAGAAAGGACCCAAATAATACTGTTCCAGAGAAAGTTTTAGTTTAGTAAGTGGCCTGATGAGACAAGTGAGTCTTCAAAAAAGCTGTGTTAGACCTTTGTGTTGTGATTCCAATCCTTTGTGCTTTTGGTTATCCTAAAGGACATTGTGACATTCTCAAGAGATTCTTAAGTCAAAGGGTATAGTGGCAACATTAATCTGGAGGAACAATGAAGCTAGCTAGAGTCAGGAAGTGCCTGCCCATGATCTTGTAGAACCGCTGGGGTTTCAGAAGAGAAACTGATATGAGTCTAATGTTGTTAGTTCAAAGGAGGAAAGAAAAATTGGTTGCATGGAGTGAGTCAGAGGGAGGGAGGAAAATATGCAGTCCAAGGAAGTCGGTGAGAAGCCCACTCAGATGCACTAGACTGTCTTGCATGAGTTGGGTTTTTCTTTTTGCTTCTCCCACCCCTTTCATTGATCCACTACATGAACACTTATAGGTAGCCAATAATATCAGGAGAAATATAGCCATTTTGATACTAATATTTCTGTTACCCAGGAATTTGCTTTATTTGCAATATGAGCCTCCAATGCCTGATTAAAGGAAACTGAGGACTAACCTCGGTGATCCAAGAATTCCTAGACTGTTAAATAGTGTAGTTTCTTTAGAAAGGGACTCTGGACCTCCTCCTGGGAGGAGCCTTAGAAGGGCAGTGAGGCTAGGGTGAGTAAGCAGGCTCCCCACGTGAGGGTGAGTCAGGGAGACTGATTCCTTAGCAGCTGGGGCACTGTGTAAGACTAGGTCACCTTCTGTGGCAGAAGAACAACCACAATCACTATGTGTTATGCTGGTTATATTCCCCTTGAGACCAATGGCAGACACTGGCTGTTAAAATATTTAGTGTCTGATAATGTATGATTAATGGGTAAGGAGTAGAGTAGCACTTCTTTTAATGGCTCACACTGTAGGAAAGAGATTTAATAGAATTGAAGATGAACTTAGAATGACATAGAAGATAAATCTCAGGAACGTACATCTTTGGGACAGATAGCTCATTTTGTCAGAATATAGTGCTATTATTGTTATTAGCTAACATTTATTAAGCACTGACTAAGTGCCAGGAGCTGCTTCAAGTGTTTTACGTATGTTAACTTAATGCTTCTTGTGCTGTGATAATGAGCCAGTATTTGTTTTTTAAATTTCCAATGTGTCATGGACAAATGCTTTTGTGGAATTCAATAAAAATAAATTACTACAAAAGTGAAAAAAAAATTAAAACATGCAAAATTCAAGCTCAATTTTTTCCTTTTTTAACTATTAGCTGTAAGAGACATCGAATTGTCAAAATGCTATAAAAGTTTCTAAATCCTTACTCTTAGTTGCTATACGTATCTCCCCGTAGACTAGTAACAAACCTTCACCAACTGGCGCAAGTCTACGAACTCTGTTGAAGAGCACTGTATTAACTCATTTAAACCCTCCTAAAAGTTCATGACGTCATTAATATTTTCATTCTACAGATGAGGAAACTGAGGCACAAAACAGTTATCTTGCTACTGAGGCCAATTAGTTTTGCAAAGAGAAAAATATCTATTTCATGGTCATAGAAGAGTACCCCAACTAGTCACTGAAAAATTAAGAGTAGCATAAGAAAAGCAAGCCTTAATGAGAAAGTATGAATGGAGTTTTATTATCCAGGCTTCTGTGGAAAAACCAGGAAAGGCATAGGCCATACTGGTGACATTTTGGGAGTGTCATCGTTGCTATATTGGGCAATAGGATGAAGTGTCTTAAGACTGTGGCTTGAGGGCTAGACTTTCTGGGTTAGTTTTCTTGCTTGGCCACCTACTTCCTATGCGCAGTTGTTAGTTTCTATCTGAAAGGATGGTTGGGAGGATTAACTGTGTTGTATATGTAAAGTATTTTTTTAAAATGCCTGGCACATAGTAAGTGGTTTATAAGTGTTATTGTATTTGCATATGAAAAACCATCCATTGCAAAAATTTCAGATTCCTTAAATGCCTCCATCTATAGTGGTTTGACTTCTGATTAAACAAGCCCATCCTCCCTGCCTTAAACTAGAGCACCTGGTAAAACTCAGCAGTGCTGCAGTGGTCACTGCCAGACCTCAGGTATAGAGCAACGTTTGGGGCTGGATAATTATTTTTCTTGAGGAGGGGGTGGTTACTGTGTGCATTGTATGACAGCAGCATTCCTGGTCTTTACCCACTAGATGCCAGTATTATCCCCTTCCAGCTGTGACAACCAAAAATGTCTTCAGTCATTGCCAAATGTCCCGAGAGGCAAAATTGCCCCCAGTTGAGAACCAGATATAGAGAAAAGAGAATATTGGTAATAGTCTCCTATATTTTCATAGCTTTTCAGTGTAAAAAGGCTTCTGCATGTTTTAACTCAGTTGGGAAAAAGAAAAAGAGGAAAAAGATAAAATAGATCAGAAGAAGAAAAGAGAGAAGGGAATAGGGGAGGGAGAAGGAAGGGAGAGAATGCAGAGTGCAAAGAGATGAAGTGGAGCAGACACGCAAAAAACAAAGGAATGAACAAACAGGTGTGTGAGTTTGTGTGATCGCCCATGAGCGCATCTACACCTGCAAATCCTCCCAGCACCTCCCATTCAACATGTTCAAAACTGAACTCAGCAGGTTGTAGATAAGGAAGGAAGCTGATGTCCATGGCGGTCTAAGGTGTGACCTTGGGCAGATTCTTCTCAGTCTAGTTTCCTTGATTGTAAAATGAAGATAATACCACGTGCCTTAATGGACTGTGTGAGCTGGCATGGAGCTGACCTATGACAGTGTGCTCTTGCCCATCCTTTTCCCTCCTCCTTGTCTCATGCCAGTAAGTTAAGGGCTAGGTTCTGGCACTCTTCCTCCTTCACAGCACTGCCTCCCGGACAGAGGTCCTGTCCCTCACTAGCACCCAGTGCTTCTGTCCATTTGATGCCACCATTCCATTCCTCTTTCCACTGCCCCAATTCATGGCCAGCCCTCAACACTGCACATCTAATGTCCTGTGGGAGCCTCCTAGTAGTTAGACTTCCTGGCTCCGAGCTCTCCCCACGCCAATCCAGATTCAGGTTCTAAAACAGCACTGGGATCAAGTCACTCTAATTTTTTAAAAAACTGTTCACTGGCTCCCCAGCATAAAATCTAAACTTCTTCACCTATCATTAAATGCCATCCTCTCTCCCTACTTCCCACTGTCTGTCTCCAACCTATCTTCCTAACCTTAATTCTCCATTGTGCTACCCATCTCTCTCTCTCTTTTTTAAGACGGAGTTTCGCTCTTGTTGCCCAGGCTGGAGTGCAATGGTGCAATCTCGGCTCACTGCAACCTCCGCTTCCCGGGTTCAAGTGATTCTCCTGCCTCAGCCTCCCAAGTAGCTGGGATTACAGGCACGCACCACCATGCCCAGCTAATTTTGTATTCTTGGTAGAGATGCGGTTTCACCATGTTGGCCAGGCTGGTCTTGAACTCCTGACCTCAGATGATCTGTCCAACTCAGCCTCCCAAAGTGCTGACATTACAGGCATGAGCCACCGCGCCCCGCCTGTACTTCCCATCTCTTATGAAACTAAAAAGTCAGTTTCTTATGCACACCCTATGTTTTCCTCACCTTCCTGGGATTCCCTTCCTAAATCCCCACAGTCTATCCCCATCCCTCAAGGCCTATTTCACTTGTTAACTTCCTTCATGAAGCCTAACCTCCTCTTCCTGGACATGTACAGTTGTCCTTTGTTATCATCAGGGGATTGGTTCCAGGACCCTACAGATACCAAAATCCATGGACGCCCAAATCCTTTATATAAAATAATGTAGTATTTGCACATAACCTATGCACATCCTCCCATATACTTTATCTCTAGATTACTTATAATACCTAATACAATTTAAATGCTATGTAAATAGCTGTTATACTGTGTATTTTAAATTTGTATTATTTTTTATTTTATTCTCAAATAATTTTGATTTTTGGTTGATTGAATTCACATATGCGGAACCCAGGGACATGGAAGGACTATATTCAGTCTCTCTGATCTCTGGATTCTCATAGCACTTTTTCTGCTTCTACTATGTAGCATTTATGTCTTTCCATCTTGTACCATGAATATCTATGTGTTTATGTCTTACTGTGTCCCGAATTGGTGGGTTCTTGGTCTCACTGACTTCAAGAATGAAGCTGCGGACCCTCCTGGTGAGTATTACACTTCTTAAAAGCAGCATGTCTGGAGTTTGTTCTGACAGTCGGATGTGCTCCGAGTTTCTTCCTTCTGGTGGGATCCTGGTGTCGCCGGCTTCAGGAGTAAAACTGCAGACCTTCATGGTGAGTGTTACAGCTGATAAAGGCAGTGTGAACCCAAAAAGTGAGCAGCAGTAAGATTTATTGCAAAGAGCAAAAGAACAAAGCTTCCACAGTTGGAAAAGGACCAGAACAGATAACCGCTGCTGGCTCGGGCAGCCTGCTTTTATTCTCTTATCTGGCCCCACCCACATCCTGCTGACTAGTCCATTTTACAGAGAGCCGATTGGTCTGTTTTACAGAGAGCTGATTGGTCCGTTTTGACAGGGTGCTGATTGGTGCGTTTACAATCCCTGAGACAGACACAAAAGTTCTCCAAGTCCCCACTAGATTAGCTAGACACAGAGTGCTGATTGGTGCATTTACAAACTTTGAGCTAGATACAGAGTGCCGATTGATTTACAACCCTTAGCTAAACATAAAGGTTTCTCCAAGTCCTCACTAAACTCAGGAGCCCAGCTGGCTTCACCCAGTGGATCCCGCACCCGGGCTGCAGGTGGAGCTGCCTGCCAGTCCCGCGCCTTGTTTCCGCACCCCTCAGCCCTTGGGCGGTGGATGGGACGAAAGGGCGCCGCGGAGCAGGGGGCGGCGCTCGTCGGGGAGGCTCGGGCTGTGCAGGAGCCCACGGCGGGTTGGGGGAGGCTCAGGCATGGCGGGCTGCAGGTCCCGAGCCCTGCCCTGCGGGGAGGCAGCTAAGGCCCGGCGAAATAATCGAGCCAGCGCCGGTGGGCCGGCACTGCTGGGGGACCCGACGCACCCTCCGCAACTGCTGGCCCGGGTGCTAAGCCCCTCACTGTCTCCCGGGCCGGCCGGCCGTTCCCAGTGCGGGGCCTGGGAAGCCCACGCCCACCCACAACTCGCGCTGGCCCGCAAGCGCCGCGCGCAGTCCCGGTTCCCGCCCGCGCCTCTCCTTCCACACCTCCCTACAAGCTGAGGGAGCCGGCTCAGGCCTCGGCCAGCTCAGAAAGGGGCTCCCACAGTGCAGCAGCGCGCTGAAGGGCTCCTCAAGCGTGGCCAGAGTGGGCGCCGAGGCCGAGGAGGCGCCGAGAGCGAGCAAGGGCTGCGAGGGCTGACAGCACGCTGTCACCTCTCAATCCTGTCTACTGTTCTGCTAGAGAGGCATCCTAAATGCCAGGCCAAGGTGAGGAACAATTATTTGCTTGATCAACTTCCCAGAAGTTTCTATCAATAATTCTTCTGGGTTCAGAGTTCTCAGAAATATTGAAACAAAGTTGGTTTCTAATTCTGTCTAAAGAGATAACATTTTTACTTTGAAGGAGACATCATATTACTCTTCCCACTTATTTCTATACAGGAGGTAACTTCACTAACTGTTCAAATATCCACTCTCTACTGGTTCCTCCCCAGGTAGAAAAAAAAAGATTAATTCTTTAATTTTTATAGTGAGCAGGGCTATTGGCTTCGAAAACAGGAAACCAGGCCTAGCAGGTCGTCTGGTCCGGGCTTCCACATCTATCTGTCTTCTAGGTGAAGACAGCCCATTGCATCTTCCTTGCCCATGCAATAGAGAGAACTAGGTCTATCTTGCTTGTGACAGTGTGTGTGACAAACCTTGTGGCAGTTTGCCTTAGTGAATTAACGGCAAACTCAGACTCTCAGCACTCTACACATTCCTCACCTTGGAGGCTCGTGCCTGTCCCAAGGCCCAGATTCCAGTGCAGAAGTGAGAAGCCCCCAGTTTGGCACCAGTTTCAAGCAGCTTTTCTCTATCCGAAGTTGTACCACAGATTCTCATATTGTAGAGATTGTTGGGCACTTGCCAAAGTGTTGATAAAGCTAATATTTTTGTCTTTTTTTGGCTAGCGGTGCTTATGTGTATTATCTAAGAGTCAGAATCCAGAGAGGAAAAGAAGGTGGTTTTACATCCAGAACTGCTGGCTCTGTTGCTGGGTAAGGAGCTTTCTCCATCTTAGTCTGTTCTATATCAAGGCTAACCTTACTTTCATGGATCAGCGAATCTGCAGGCCCTTTCAGTGATTTTTAAAGCCATACACACAAATACTATCTAACAACCCTCAAAGATGGCCTGCCACTAGAAATTTATTCATTTTACAGTTACCAAAGTAGGAGGATGGAGACACCTTCAGTAATATTTGTTTAGGGACCTAGAATTCAAAACTAAAAACTATGTAGTCTAATTTTGTCACAAATAGCTCATACATGTTAGCAAGTTAATTCTGACAAAAGTCAATCTAGGCGGGCTTACTTATATTTCTACTTATCATCTTAAAAATAAAGTTTGAGTTCCAGTCCCACTACCAGTTGTTCTGTGATTTGGATAAGGCCTATTCCTGGGCCTCCATTTCCTCGTCTAGAACAATGGGTGTTTTGATCCAGACCATCACTGACAACCCTCCTGCTCCTATGTCCTTTTCATACTCAGAAGTTAGCATTTGAGCCTACGTTGCCTTCAGGGTGTATTTTGGTGGCTCTGAGGGGTTTGGGGAGAGGCGTAGATCTAGAGGAAAATTTAATGAACATAAAGGGAGAAACTTGCCAGATGCAAAGTGGGAGTTTATTCCAGGAATATTAAATTATCATGAAATACATCCATCTACATTTATTAAGAAAAGGAAGCAAAACTCTTCTTGCCTGAGGCCTTCATTTCTAAAGCATTAACAAATTATTCATTTCCTTCATGAGCTCTTTAGTCCTTGGGGTATTTAACACCAGGAGTTTGACCATATTATGACTCATCCTTATATCACATGATAAAGATGATACTAAATATTGTAAACATGACAGTGGATATAAGTTATGAATCCTCATTAATTTATTTTGCTTTTAGCTTAATGGCTTAATACTTTGCAGTAGACTTCTTTTTACCCAAAACAGGACTGGTGCGTCTCAGATTTGCAGTATTTTCATGAGTAAATACCACTGACCACATTAAGAAAGCATTCTTCTTTTATGCAAATGTGTGCCAAAGATTATTAAAATGAGAAAGAATTTTACTTTCTCAGCCACTTTAAAAAAATAAGATTTTAAAACAGGCCATATCATTATTTAGCTGTATACTCTATGTTAGTTTTCCGTGACTTCATAACACATTATCACAAACTTAGAGCAACATCCAATTCTTGGCTCACAGTTCTGTAGGTCAGAGTGTGGGCTCTGCTGGATTCTTTACACAGGATCAAACAGGGCCAAAATCAAGGTGTTTGCCTACTGGCTCTTCCCTGGAGGATCTGGGAAGAATCTGCTTTCAAGGTCATTCAGGTTGTTGACAGAATTCTATTCCTGTGGTTGTAGGACTGAAGTCCCATTTCCTTGCTGGCTATTGGTGGGGGGCTGCTCTTTGGTCCTTAAGGTCACTCACATTCCTTGGCAGATGACCCCTTCCTTCTTCGAGCCAGAAATGGTGCATAGAATCCCCTTTGTGCTTTGAATCTCTGACTCCTCTTCTGTTGCTAGCCAAAGAAAACTCTCTGCTCTTAAAAGGTTCATCTACTGGGTCAGGCCTACACAGATAATCTCTGTAACTCAAGGGTAACTGATTTGGGACTTTAATTATATCTGTAAAATACCTTCTCAGCATTAAGAAGATTAGTGTTTGACTAACCAGGGACAAGCATCTTGAGGGGACATTTTTATAATTCTATCTATCTGTCATACACAGTTGTCCCTTGGTATTCATAGGTGATTGGTTTCAGGACCTCCCCGAATAGCAAAATCCACAGATGCTGAAATCCCTGGTAAAAAATGGTCTAGTATTTGCTTATAATCTATGCACATTCTCCTGTATACTTTAAATCAACTCCAGGTTACTTATAATACTTAATACAATGTAAATGCTATGTAAGTAGTTGTTTTTAGGGAATAATGACAAAGAAAAATGGTCTGTACATGTTCAGTACAGATGCAATATCTTTTTCCAAATTATTTTCTACCTGTGGTTGATTGAATCCATGGATACAGAACTCACGGATATGGAAGGCCAACTGTACTTTAATGCAATTAAGCAAATTATCTAACCTCTTTTTTTTTTTTTTTAAGAATCCTACTATGACAGCTTTAATGAGTAGACCTACAAAGGGATTATGCTTATGATAACTTTTCTACATCAGCCAACAAAACAAAATAATAAAAACAACAACAAAAACTGTTCACACTGGATCTATAAGATGCCAAAGCACATGAATAAAAAATAGACTTAATCATTATCAGTCTTGTTCACTGCCATTTGCCCACCTCTTGGAACAGAGCCTGGCCCAAAGTAGGTGCTCATTAAACATAGTGTTTGCTGAATGAATGGATGTACAGCACTAATTACAGCCCTTTAGTTAACTCTTCATCAAGTGCTCCCTGCACACAGTGGACTTGTGCTGAGTATAGTGAAGGAAGATTCATTGTTCTGGTTGATTTTATGCGTCAACCCAGCTAGGCTATGGTACCCAGTTGTTTGGTCAAACACTAGTCTATATGTTGCTGTGAAGGTATTTTTTAGATGTGATAACACTTAGATAAGTAAAGTTTGAGTTAAGCAGATTGCCCTCCATAATGTGAGTGGGTCTCATCCAATCAATTGAAGATTTTAAGAGAAAAGACTCAAAGCGGGTGGATCACTTGAGGTCAGGAGTTCAAGACCAGCCTGGCCAACATGGCAAAACCCTGTCTATACTAAAAAAAAACAAAAACAAAAATGAGCCGGGTGTGGTGGCACATGTCTGTAGTCCCAGCTACTCAGAAGGGTGAGGCAGGAGAATCGCTTGAACCCAGGAGGCAGAGGTTGCAATGAGCCAAGATTGCACCACTGCACTCCAGCCTGGGTGACAGAGCGAGACTGTCTCAAAAAATAAATTAAAAAAAAAAAAGAAAAAAGACTGAGGTTCCCTGAGGAAGAAGAAATTCTGCCTTCAGATTTCTTTCAGACTCAAAACTGCAATATCAACCCTTCCATGGGTCTGTGGTGTTCTGGGAACAGGGAAAAGAACAGCCCAACTAAAGAATCCCAAAGGTAGAGAAACATGCTGTTATGGAACCTGGAGCTAGGTTGCAGAGAGCCCTGATAAGCATAGAACATAGGCTGCAAAAGCCTTAAAGATTCATCTTTTAAATAAACAGCATTAAGTACTTCTCTTTCTTGTGGCAGGCTAGAGTTCCTATCATCTTGCCCAGGCCTCTCATCTTGTAACAAGAAGCTGAGACCCAGGGCGAGTGTCCTTGGGTCACAGGGGAAATCTTTGCAGGAGAATGCAATCTTCTACTACCTCAGCCAGCACTCTGGCTACCACATTTTCCTGCTTCCTGCGTCTCCAAACTCATCTGCCCGCTCCCGCATTGCTTACTGCAACTCAACCACACTGGTTCTCTTGCTGCTCCTCAAATGCTCTAAGTTTGATCCCACTTCAGAACCATTACACTTGTTCCCTCTGCCCAAAAGCCAAAAGGACCTTGCCTTGGGTTTTCACACACTGGAGCTTCTTGCCTCTGATCTCAGCTCAGCTGTTGTCTTCTCAGAAAAGTCTTCCCTGACCACAGGCTTAAATGGTGCCTCATCCACATCTGTCCCATTGCCCTGATTTACTTTACTTTTTTTTTTTTGAGATTTTTTTTGAGACAGGGTCCCACTCTGTTGGCCAGGCTGGAGTGCAGTGGCACAATCTCAGCTCACTGCAGCCTCCCCTTCCCGGCTTCCTGGGTTCAAGTGATTTTCATGCCTCAGTCTCCTGAGTAGCTGGGACTATAGGCATGTGCCACCATGCCTGGCTAATTTTTGTGTTTTTAGTAGAAACGGGGTTTTGCCATGTTGGCCAGGCTGGTCTTGAACTCCTGAGCTCAAGCAATCCACCTGCCTCGGCCTCCCAAAGTGCTGGGACTACAGGTGTGAGCCCCGCATCCAGGCTACTTTATAGTACTAATCAATATCTAGAATTACTATTATTTACCTCTCTATTGTTTGTTTCCCCAAATAGAATATAAGTTCCATGAGAGTAGAATTTGTTCCCTGATGTGATTTGCTCATTGCTTTAACCCCAGCACCTTGAATAATGTACATATTAGGTACTCTATAATTATGAATCGAATTAATGAATGTTGAATACAGATCTCAGTTCTTGCAAAGTGGTTTAAAGGGGAAAAGAGATCAAGAGAAACAAAGAGGCATTTTTATGAGGTAAGCAGAGAAGCCACCAGCAATCACCTCTGGTCCCACAGCAATGCCCTTTCCCTTCTTCCATTTTTTTTCAAAGCAGATGACTCTAGATGGAATTGTTAAGGTCACAGTTCTTGCTGGATAAAAATCACAAATCGTACTGACTTCAGCTCACCATTAAAATTCCCCATAATGCCAGTTTCAAAACAAAGTGCTCTCCGAAAGATGAAACCTTATGTGTTCCTCCCCTAACATTCCCCTCTTACCCGAGCATCATATGAAGCCTGTCAGCTTCCCTGGACTCACTGTGCTTTATCACTAATCCTTCACTTTTCCCTTTCTGCCTCAAAGGAGGATGCTCCCCGCTTCTCTTACTGAACCAAACATGGATTTGCTTATGCTGTGCAGTAAAGCTAAACATCCACCCTGAGGTTTTGCAGCAAAAGAAAGGAGGATGTTTATTTGCAGGGCCCCAAACAAGGAGAATCTGGCAGTTTACACTTGAGACCTGACCTACTTGATGGCTTACAAGCAAGGCTTTTTGTTGTTGTTGTTGTTGTTTGTTTGTTTTGAGACAGGGTCTCACTCTGTCATCCACGTTCAGCGTGTGCAGTAGTGTGATCTCAGCTCACTGCAACCTCCACCTCCCAGGCTCAAGCGATTCTCCTGCCTCAGCCTCCAGAGTAGCTGGGATTACAGGCATGCACCACTATCGCCCGACTAATTTTGTATTTTTAGTAGAAATGGAAACCGGTTTCACCATGTTGTTCAGGCTGGTCTTAAACTCCTGGGCTCAAGCGACCCTCCCACCTTGGCCTCCCGAAGTGCTGGGATTACAGGTATGAGCCACCGTGCCCAGCCTCAAGCAAGGTTTTTTCAAAGGCTGAGATAAATTTCAGGAAATCAGAAATCACAAGCAAAATGGTAAATCAATACATGGAGGTTATATATTGGTTTGGCCTAAAAAGGTGGTATATCTCGAAGTGGGGCTTTACAGGTCACAGGTGGATTCAAAGACTCTCTGGTTTGCAATTCACTAAGGAAGCAAAGCTTTGTCTAAACATTTGGGGTTGGAAGAAAAGAATGTTAAGATCTAGCCTGTGGGCATGACTTTCTCCAGGCCCCTCAGGAAGAAATTTAGAACAAAGAATGATAGAGTTCAGTCCTCAGTTCTCCCGTTTGAGGTCTACATGCCAGCAGACAGTATTTTCCATTTGGTGGGGTGCGGGGGAAGGTAGGGGCGGGTCCAGGTTTCTGAAAAACAACTCAGGGACAAGGTATGTTAAGATGTTATCTTTAGTTTCTCTAGAGAACCAAACATCCTGTGACTCTAACTTTCTTGGCTACTGTTTTAAGCTATTAGGTTACTCATTTACTTCTCAAGGCTAGCTAGGTGCCTGGAATTTCCCTTGAAGAAGCTCAAGATTTTCCTTTATTCCCATGCTTGGGTTGGGGGTGGGAAGGCAGGATCCTAAAAGGGGTCCCTGCTCTGTCTCACTTCCATTTCAGGATTTTCTTCTTTACTTGTTCTCTGAACCCCTTCCCAACTGATCTTCCTCCTGCCTCAGATCCACATTTCACATTGCCACCCAAGGATCTTCAATAACCACTTATATGAATATTGCTCTCTTACTCGGATACCTTCACTGGCTCCTCAAACTCACATTATTGAGCATGGTACTCAAGACCCTCCCCAAGGACAAAGACCAGCTTACCCTCTTCACCCTTATTTCTACGTGCCCTAGCATTAAACTGACGTCAAAGCATATAGGATATAACTAACTACCTGCAATTTTAATGCAATGGAGCTGTTGGCTTGTAGCTGTGACAGGAAAAGACATTTGACCACAGGGTATCCAGGGTATCTGGTGCAAAGGCATTCTGGCAGAGCAAACCCAACACATCAGTTTTACTGTTTCCCATGACTTGCGAATCCACCCTGGAGAGGATTTGAATCAGTTGACTTCTTCCTCTAAAACCTTCCTAGCTGCCTGGCTGTTTGTGTGTGTGTGACTGCATTACTGAGTACACAAGCCTTTTGAATCAGGGATCTCAGATTTTAGAACCGTCAATTGTTTCACATCATCCTAAACCTCTCTTCCCTTCCATTAGCATGGATAATTGGAAGCTGATGAGGGTTAGCATTACACAAGGAGATAAATTCGTTCAACAAACATTCAGCAAACACTCATTAAGTACCTAATGTATGCCACCTTGAGATACAGTGTAGAAGAGGACACAACCATGTAAGCATCATTACTTCAGAAGAAGAAATGCTATAATAAAAGTATGTTCAATATTAGGTGTACTGAGGGAACATAGAGACAGTGCTTCTCTAACAATCTAAAGAGCACAGGGAAGGCTTTGGGGAGAAGGTGACAAGACATGGAGGATGTGAATCTGAGGCAAGGATAGAAGGAGAAGTAAATTTGCCAGACTTCACCCCCATACCATCAGTATAATTTGAGAAATATTTTAAAACATCATGACTGTACAGATTTTTTTAGTGGCATTATTTGGGCCATACTGAGTGATTGCTGCATGCATTTCTACTCCTTTGACCTACTTTTTCGTAAGTGTCAACAGAGGCTTGCAAACAACCACTAAAATAGTGTTCACAATGTGTCAGGACGGAGTTTTGAATTAGAGGCGTCCATGCTGTGCTGAAGCTGGTGGTCTTGTGAGCAGAAACACTTTGCTAAGATTGTGAGAGAGAAGCGAAGGAAGCATAGCAGGGCAAAAGGAGGGAAGAGACAGAGCAAGCCTAAAGCTAAAGAGTTGTGAGGGGTGGAGCCCGGGTCATTCAGGGATTTTTTTAAAGTGGGTCGCTCACAATGTTTCTGGAAGAGCGTACAACTTAGCAGACAGAACCCATATGACTTGTAAATTACAAGGCAGTCATTACATAGCCAAGCTACAGGAAGGGCGCTTTCTGTTAGTGGCTACGTAACTCTCGATTTCAAAATGCCTACTGGTTCATTTGCAGGACTCAGCAAAAAATAAGCACAAGAGTACATCAAACTTAGCATTTTGGATCAAGCCAATTTTGTTGCCAAAGGACACTTCATGAGATCAGTAGTAGCTGCCTCTATGTTTATCATCTAAAGTCATAAAGGTACCATATTCTCAACTTCTTCCTATTTCAGTTTTTAAATTACTGAGTCAAAAGCAGTAAGCATTTAAATCACTTTTGATAACTAGCCTATAATCAAAAGAGCTGTATTAATTTACTGTACCACCCACAGGGTACATGTATACCAGATTCACCACGATCTGTCATACATTTAGCAAAACTTAGTGAGTTAACAATTTATGATTTAGTATATTTAAAACTGTGTCCGGAATTGGTGGGTTCTTGGTCTCACAGACTTCAAGAATGAAGCCGCGGACCCTCGCGGTGAGTGTTGCAGCTCTTAAGGTGGCGCGTCTGGAGTCTGTCTCTTCTGATGTTCAGGTGTGTTCGGAATCTCTTCCTTCTGGTGGGTTCGTGGTCTCGCTGGCTTAGGAGTGAAGCTGCAGACCTTTGCGGTGAGTGTTACAGCTCTTAAGGCAGAGTGTCTGGAGTTGTTCGTTCCTCCTGGTGGGCTCGTGGTCTCGCTGGCCTCAGGAGTGAAGCTGCAGATCTTCGCCGTGAGTGTTACAGCTCATAAAAGCAGTGTGGACCCAAAGAGTGAGCAGTAGCAAGATTTATTGCAAAGAGCGAAAAAAACAAACCTTCTACAGAGTGGAAAGGGAGCCGAACGGGTTGCCAATGCTGGCTCGTGCAGCCTGCTTTTATTCTCTTATCTGGCCCCACCCACATCCTGCTGATTGGTAGAGCCGAGTGGCCTGTTTTGTCAGGGCGCTGATTGGTGCTTTTACAATCCCTGAGCTAGATATAAAGGTTCTCCACGTCCCCATCAGATTAGTTAGATACAGAGTTTTGACACACAGGTTCTCCAAGGCCCCACCAGAGCAGCTAGATACAGAGTGTCGATTGGTGCACTCACAAACCTTGAGCTAAACACAGGGTGCTGATTGGTGTATTTACAATCCCTGAGCTAGATATAAAGACTCTCCACGTCCCCACCAGACTCAGGAGCCCAGCTGGCTTCACCTAGTGGATCCCGCACCGGGGCTGCAGGTGGAGCTGCCTGCCAGTCCTGCGCCGTGCGCCTGCATTCCTCAGCCCTTGGGTGGTCGATGGGACTGGGCGCCGTGGAGCAGGGGGTGGTGCTCGTCGGGGAGGCTCGGCCCGCACAGGAGCCCATGGAGTGGGTGGGAGGCTCAGATATGGCGGGCTGCAGGTCCCGAGCCCTGCCCCGCGGGAAGGCAGCTAAGGCCCGGTGAGAAATCGAGCGCAGCGCTGGTGGGCCGGCACTGCTGGGGGACTCAGTACACCCTCCGCAGCCACTGGCCCGGGTGCTAAGTCCCCCATTGCCCGGGGCCAGCAGGGCTGGCTGGCTGCTCCGAGTGTGGGGCCCACCAAGCCCACGCCCACCCGGAACTCCAGCTGGCCTGCAAGCGCCGCACGCAGCCCCGGTTCCTGCTCGTGCCTCTCCCTCCACACCTCCTTGCAAGCTGAGGGAGTGGGCTCCAGCCTTGGCCAGCCCAGAAAGGGGCTCCCACAGTGCAGTGGGGGGGGGGGGGGTGCTGAAGGGCTCCTCAAATGCCGCCAAAGTGGGAGCCCAGGCAGGGGAGGTGCTGAGAGCAAGCGAGGGCTCTGAGGACTGCCAGCACTCTGTCACCTCTCAAAACAGTACCTTAACAATGGTTTAACGTGCATTCAACAAACATCCAGGAAACAATTATTAAGCACTTAATGTACTTTGATTACTGGAGTTATCTTTTTAGGCTGGCCCAAAGCCACTAGAAAGGTCCATTTGAATCAAGCATCATTGCTGATTTGATGATTTCTCCCTTTCCTTCATCCCCCATAGGAATCAACATATATATGTGTGTGTGTATGTATACATATGTATATATACAGTCAATGAGTTCTTTTCACTCTCTCTTTCAAAGGTCTCTTACATCTATCTATCCTACTATTTTTATTCCTGCTACCATCAGCATAGTTCATAGTGCAGAAAGCTTAAGTCTGTGCTACTGAAAATGTCTTCACAGGTCTCTCTGCCTTCAGTCTTCCCCATGGTAATAATCACAACTCATTTACTGAGCAACTACTATGAGCCAAGCCGACTGCTGGGTGTTTCATAGACATTACCTCCCACAACAACCCCATGGGGCAGATGTTAACTCCACTTTACAGATGAGGAAAATGAGACACAGAAAATTAAGATAATCACTGAATTTACACAACAGTAAGTGGAAGAGCAGATATTTTAACCTGAGTCTGAGTCCAAAACCTGTGTCCTCAATGAAACATTTCTCGAATCAGTCCTCTAACCCATTCTAAACATTCCTGTACTTGTTAAGTCATTGCCTCTTAGCTTCAAACCCCTCCTATGATACCCAGCTTTGTGATGCTCAGCTGGGACTCTGCAAAACACAGCCCGCTTTGCCAGTTAGCTCCGTGTTGGGCTCTGCCAATAGGGGGTGCTAGAGGAAGAGCTCAAGGCTGGAGGAGGGAGGACAAAGTCCTCAAAGCAGCCCAACTACCTGCTTCCCGTGGACTTCCTGTGAGCATCACTTCTGTGGAACTTCATCCCAGCAGCAGCAGTTCTGTCCTACAGTAGCAGCTAAAATGCAGTTTGCCATTTTCCCAACACTTACAGAATGAGTTTTATCACGTCCCCCTCAGAGATGCCAGCATTAGCCAGCAGGTGCCCCTTTTCCGAGATGCGGGTCCCAGCCCCACTTAGGCCCTCCTCCCAAACAGTATCTCCTCTTCAAGTCTGAGCTTTGGCTTCTCAGAGCTGCTCCTCTTCAGCTTCCAGGGTTTAGTCATTCTAATATCTTCCTTTTGTTCCCTCAGCCGTAGGGGTGGTAGTGTTTTGATGCTAACTTCATAATATCTTAGAGTTCCTTTTTACCTGTTCAAGTATCTAGTTAACGAATTTATACCTCATTAACAATTCTGGAGGAGCTGTTGCCAGAAGGAACTTACTCCAGAAAGCAAGTGAACCTGAGTGATGCAAGGAGTGAAACATATTGGATACTGTGTTGTTCCCCCAAGTCCCCTCTTTTGGGCCACAGCACCCATCTTCTAGTTGCTGGGGGTATCTACAGCTGCATCCCCTGGGTTTCATGGAACTGCCTCACCCAAGGCTACAGCCCCTGTCAGCAGTGTCTCATGGCCAATGACCTGCTGAATGAGGGGATATAAAGGTCAACCCCCTTGCCTTAATCTGGGTTCCAGGATTCCTGTGGGATCAGCAGAAGCCTCAGGAGCTACCTCATTGTGAGTCACTTTCTCCCTCTGCCCAATCTTCCTGCTTTCCTCACTTATTTCCATGTGTTTCTCCCCAGAGTATTCCCAATAAACCTTCTGCGGTAACTGTCTATCTCAGTCTTTTTCCAAGTATTTCTGGTACACTAACCTTAATTAGTGATATCCAACATCACAAATTAGTGATGTCTGCAGAGATTTCGATGGGCACTATGATTGAGGTTGGAGTGGTGGAGAGCAAATACCAAGAAGAAAACTATTGCTACAGGAACAGTTCATACATCCCATCTCCATAAACCCAAAGCAAAATAACAACAATATAGAACTATCATTCCTGAAAAATAGCCTAATGCAGGAAGGGTGTGGTAGTCACATCCTGGTAGCATTTTCAGGATATTTTTGTTGTTCTGTGTTTTCAACTACTTTTTAGCTTTAACAAGTCAAATTGCCTTGCTACCCCGAGGCCGCTTCAGAATACATATGCCGCATTAGTACTTGAAATCTGCATATCTTATTTTTGTTTTCCACTGCCTGTAATTCTATAAATAAAAGGGAAAATAATGTATGAAATTTCAACTTATCTGCAATTCATATTATATAAAACATTAACTTTTGGGAAGAAGGAATTGATTTAAATTATTAAAACCCTAAAAATGCTAATACACAAAACAGTCATCTCTCATAACATTATGTATTCTAAGAAGTTGCTACTTGAGTTTTTCAAAGGCTTACTCATGAACTAATTTTCTCAGTCTGCAAACAAATTTAAGTGTTCATAAATGCCATTAAAATTATATCCTGCAGTTTTGAAACAATATTCAATTAATTTTTAATGAAAGAAAATATATATAAAGGAGATAGAATATTCTTCAATTAGTGGTATGGTTTATACCTCAGGCAAAGAATAAAGCCTCCCTGAAATATTTCAAGAAAATTGACTATTTTTGGTTTATTTTTAATATCATTATAAGCCATAACTACATTTTGTTTTAGGGAGATAAACATTTATAACAACCAAATGTATGCCTACCAGAAGTTTGATTATCTGAATAAACTCGAGTTGAGGAATATTTAATATGTCACTTAAAGTTAATACCTAGGAAGAAGTCTCAGTTAAATCCCAGGTATAGAGGTGAGTCCTCATGTTTTATTTGGCCTGATATGATATTGCTGGGTCTTTCCTAAGGCCTTAAGATAGTGCTGTGAAAATGTCATTTGTATATTTTTATGATACCTGCATTTTGTTTGGATGTATTTTGTATGTTCTTATTTATACCGTAGCTTATACTTCCTGACAGTTTTTCGTTTTAAATTGGATCATAAATATCCTTCACTTAATAATTTCTTGATTTTCCTCTTTGCCATTTCTTCACATTTTATCTTCAAAATAACCTCTCATTTTCTTGACTTCCTGGATAGCACAGAGAAGAAGACACATTCTTCTCTGAACAAGGGGGAGGAAGGAAGGAATTACAATAAGAAGCCTAGGTAGAGGCAGAGTGGGCAGTGAGATACTTTTCCTGCCATCAAATGTCTTCTCTAACATTTAGAAAGGTGTGGAAAGGCCGCTAGTTTAAAGACTAACAAACTAGGAAGGCTGACCACATATTAGCAGAGTTTAATATTTTAACCAACTGAATATTAAATTTATACACAAACACAAGATTAAATACATACTTGTTAATATGCTACCTAGCAACTAGGGCTAGCTATTTAACCAGTACATATAGGTAACTGTAACTGAATCCTTGAACTGTGGTTAAAACCTTCTGAAAATATTTGTGCATGTGTGTGTGTGTGTGTGTGTGTATTTACACTGCTCCTAAACTGACAATGGATTTCAGGAGACTCCAGAATTATATATACAATGAAGTAGGAAAGTTGAATTAAAAAACAAACAAAAAAAACAAAAACAACTAGTGTGCTGGTGTTTGCTGGTTACAAAGCAACCAGTCCCCTTTTCCCTCCTCCTATCTTTACCATTTTTTTTTTTTTTTTTTACCTCCCCAGTGTAACTGGGAGAAAACTGACCCCACTACCAGATCCAGGGTTCTGATTAGTCTAAATCAATCAGGATCTTATGATCTGGATTAGGCCATTTTTGCATTGCTATAAAGAAATACCTGAAGGCCGGGTAATTAATAAGGAAAAGAGGTTTAATTGGCTTATGGTTCTAGGATGCACAAGCATGGCACCAACATTTGCTTACTTCTGGTGAGGGTCTCAGGAAGCTTACGATCATGGTGGAAGGTGAAGAGGGAGCAGGCATATCACATGGTAACAGAGGGAGCAAGAAGGGGAGGGAAGTCCCAGACTTTTAAACAACCAGATCTCATGTGAAATAAAGGAGCAAAAATTCATTTATCAGCAAGAGGATGGTGCTAAACCATTAATGAGGGATCCATCCCCATTATCCAATCACCTCCCACTAGGCCTCACCTCCAAAACTGGGAATCACATTTCAACATGAGATTTGGCAGGAAGAGACATCCAAACCTTATTACTATCTCTCATGTGACAACGCATGGGAGTCCCCTGTTCATAGGTATGGACATAGGACCCTTTGGCAGTCTTAAAACATGGCCCCCAAATTCTTTGACAGCCTTCCTATTGAGAGGTAGAATTTCTGTCTCCTCCCCTTAAATCTAGTCTCTTTGATTTCTTGACTAATAGAATGTGGCAGAATTGACAGTTATGTTAGAAAATACCAGTTCCTACTCCCTGTCTCTTGGGATACTTTGCTTTGGAAACACAACAACCATGCTGTGAGGAAGCCCAAAGCAGCTCATGAAGAGACCCACAAGGAGAGTAATCCAGGCCTCTGGCCCTCAATTCCAGCTAAGCCACCACCTGACAACTAGCACCAATTTGCCAGCTGTGTAGGTGAACCATCTTGGAAATGAATCCTCCACCCAATTCATAAGCTAAATAAATTGTTATTTTAAGCCACTAAATGGGTTTACAAAGCAACAATACATAACTAGAACACTGATACTTGACACCTTGTAGGTGAACTTTTTTTCTTTCTCTTGAGAAGTTTAGGCTCTTTCGTTAATCCCTCATGAAATTTAATGTTAACACCTTTTTTCTTTCCTTTTCATTTCCTTCCTTCTTTTTTTTCTGACATTTGGTGATCCTTTTTAATAACAATAATAATAATAATAATAATAATAAATGCTTCAATTCTAGGGAATGTCTTTGATAATCTTCTTTTGGTAATTATCTCCCTTTCATTTTCTCTGTTCTTTCTTTCTGGAACTCTGTGTGAGACAAATTGGATCTGCTGATTGATTTTCAAATTCTCTTTCCTTTTGTTCATCTTTTTTTCTATTTTTCTTCCAACCCTAATATTGAATTTTTAAGTTGAGCTATCAGATATTTAACTTTCAAGAGCTCTGTCTTGTTCTTTGATTCTCCCTTTTAAATAGGATTCTATTCTTTTTTCCATGGATCAAATAAGTCTCTTTTCTCTTTGGAGACATTTATCTTCAGGATTTTTTAAAAATAAAAACCCTTCCGCTTTTGATGTCATATATATTTCTTCAGTATTCCTATTCTCTGTTTCCTTAAGTTTCTCTTTTATTTTGGAGGCATTTAGTGTTCAAATATCTGGTAATCCTTGGCTACAGATTCATAATTTAAGACAAGAGTCTGTCTAGTTTAGTCTACCTACTGGAAATCAGTTTCAATTGCAATTGAGTTTAATAATTTTTTGAGGGTTGCTTTATAAAATGTCTAATTCTAAGCATTTCCAAGGTTATGAAAAGGAATAAAACAAAGCCCTCAAGAAGTTTATAACCTAGTACAGTAGTCTTATTAGTCTCTTCTCATGCTGCTAATAAAGACATACCCAAGACTGGTTAATTTATAAAGAAAAAGAGGTTTAATGGACTCACAGTTCCACATGGCTGGAGAGGCCTCACAATCATGGCGGACGGTGTGGAGGAGCAAAGGCATGTCTTACCTGGCAACAGGCAAGAGAGCTTGTGCAGGGGAACTCCCCTTTATAAAACCATGAGATCTTATGAGGCTTACTCATTATGACCAGAACAGCATGGGAAAGACCTGCCCCCATAATTCAGTTACCTCCCACCAGGTCCCTCCCACAACATGTGGAATTATGAGCGCTACAATTCAAGATGAGATCTGAGTGGGACACAGCCAAACCGTATCAGTAGTAATTTTTTTTTTCTCTCAATCTTTATTTCTTTGCCTGTTTTTACTGCACTGGCTAGGCTTCCTGATAAAATGCTACATAGAAGCAGTGACAGGGATTTTATTGAATCTGTAGATGAATTTAAGGAGTATTGCCATCTTAATAACATTATTAAGTCTTCTGATCCATAAATGTGAGATTTTTTCCATTTATTTAAATCTTCTTTAATTTTTTTCACAGTGTTTTATAGATTTCAGATTTTAAGTTTTGCACTTATTCAGTAAAATGTATTCCTAAATGTTTTATTCTTTTTGATGCTATTATAAATGAAATTTTCTTAATTTCATTTTTCAATTGTTTATTGCAAGTATATAGAAATAGGATTTATTTTTATATATTGATCTTGTCCCCAGCAAACTGGATAAACTAATCTATTAGTACTAGTATTTTGTGTGTGTGGACTCCTTAGGAATTTCTATATACAAGATCATGCCATTTGCAGTAGAAAGAATTTTAATTATTTCTTTCCAAACTTGATGGTTTTATTTTGTTTTCTTGCTTTATTGCCCTGGCTAGAACCTCTAGTACAACACAGAATAAATGTTTTAAGTACAGACATCTTGTCTTGTTCCTGTTCTTAGTGGGGAAGTCTTCCACTATTAACAATGATGTTAGCTGTGAATTTTTTGTAGATGTCCTTCAGCAGGTTGAGGAAGTTCTCTTCTATTTCTAGTATTGTCAGTGTTTTTTTTGTACTTTATCATAAAAGCGTATAAAAATTTTTAAAATACCTTTTCTGCATTTATTAAGATAATGTGATTTTGGTTTTTTATTCAGCTGCTATGGCATAGTACATTAATTGACTTTTAGATATTATTAAGTTGGTGCAAAAGTAATTGCAGTTTAATAAAACAACCATGCATACCTGGAGTATATCCCACTTGATCATGATATATCATTATTTTTATATATTGCTGAATTTAGTTGGCTGGCATTTTGTAGAAGATTTTTATGTCCATATTCATAAGAATATTGGTTTATAGTTTTCTTGTGGTGTTCTTGTATGGTTTGGTATTTCGTCTTCTATTTTTTGGGTACAGTTTGTGAAGAATGCATCTTAATTCATCTTTAAATGTTTCGAAGAATTTACTACTGAAGATATCTGGCATGGGCATTTCTTTGGAGGTAGTTTTTTGATTACTAATTCAATCTATTTACTTCTTATAGGTCAATTAATGTCTATTTCTTCTTAAGTCAGTTTCAGGAGTTTGTGTTTTTTAGGAATTTTTCTGCTTTATCTAAGTTATCTAATTTATTGGCATACAATTGTTTGTAGTCTTCTTTATAATCTTTTTATTTCTGTAAGGTTTCTAGTAATATCTGCTTTTTATTTCTAGTTTTAGTGATTTATGTTGTTGTTTTATTTCTTGGTCAATCTAGCTAAATATTTGTCAGTTTGTTGAACTTTTCAAAGAACCAGCTTTCAGTTTCATTGCTTTTCTCTATTGTTTTTTAATTCTCTATTTAATTAGTTTCCACTGTAATCATTATTATTTCCTTCTTTCTGCTTGGTTTGGGTTTAGTTTGCTCTACTTTATTCTTGTGTTTTAAAATAGATAATCAGATTATTGATTTATGACCTTTTTTTACTGTAGGCATTTACAGCTATACATTTTCTTTTGAGCACTGCTTTAACTCCATCCCGTATGTTTTAAATATGTTGTATGTTCATTTTTATTCACATCAAAGTATTTTATACTTTCCTTTTTGATTGTGTTTGATTCATTGATGATTTAGGAGTGTGTATTTTGATTTCCACACATTTGCATGTTTTACAACTTTTTTCTGTTATTGATTTCTAATTTAATTTCATTGTGGTTGAAGAACATACTTTGTATTATTTCTTTCCTTTTAAATGTATTCAAGTTTGTTTTGTTGCCTAGCATATGTTCTATTCTGGAGAATGCTCCATGCGCAGTTGAGAAGAATGTGCTGTTGTTGTTGGATAGAGTGTTCCATAGATGTCTATTAGGGTAAGTTTGTTTACAGTTGTCCCAGTCTTCCAATTCCTTGTTCATCTAGTTGTTCTATTCATTATTGAAAGTGGGGTATTGAAGTTTCTGGCTAATTGTCAATTTCTTTATTTCTGTTGGTAGTTTTTGCTTTGGGTATTCTGATGCTCAGTTGTTAGGTACATATTAATTTATAATTGTCATATCTTTCTGATGGATTGGTCCCTTTATCCATATAAAATATCCTTCTTTATTTCTAAAAATTTTTTTGTTTAAAAGTCTATTTTTTCTGATATACGTATAGCCACTCCATTTTTTATGGTTGGTGTGTATAATATATGCATTTTATCATCTTTGACTTTCAATGTATTTGTACCTTTGAATATAAACTGTGTCTCTTGTAGACAGCATATAGTTAGATCTTGTTTTTTATCCATTCTGACAATCTCTGTTTTGTGATTGGGATATTTAATCTGTTCACGTTTAATATTAAATAGCTTATTTAATACATATTAAATATATTACAGATAATTGTACATATATCTAATCTCAGTAATAAATAAATATAAATAATTATTTGATGACATAGTTGGGCTTATGATGTGATACAATACAGTTAATATGGTTGGATTCATGTTTGCCATTTTGTTTTTTGGTTTTTATATGTTTCTTTTTTTTTTTTTGATCCTCCATTCCTCTTGTACTGCTTTTTTTTTGCGTTAAGTGAATATTTTCTAATGAAGCATTTAAATTTCTTACTGATATTTTGATATTGCTCTAGAGTTTACCATATTCATCCTAACTTATTGAAATAACCTTCAGATTTATAGTAACAATTCCAATGTAACATAGAAACGTTTTTCCTATATAGCTCTATTAATTTCCTCCCCTTTTGTGGCATTATTATTATACATATTACATTTATACATGTTAAAAACACAAGAATACATTGTTATAGTTATTATTTTATATAATTTTGTCTTTTAAAGAAGCTAATAGAAGAAAAGACAACAAGTTTATATTTATAGCTTTTGTTATATTAACCTGTTTATTTGTCATTTCTGGTTCTCTTTGTTTCTGTGGATTCAAGTTACCAGCTGGATTCATTTTCTCAGCTCAATAAAGCTTTGCTCTTATCCACCTCTTTTGTGCTGTTAATGGCAAATATATTACATTTCTTTTCCTTCCTTTCTTTCTTCTTTCTCTCCTTCCTTCCCCTCCTTCCTTCCCCTTCCTTCCTTCCTTCCTTCCTTCCTTCCTTCCTTCCTTCCTTCCTTCCTTCCTTTCCCTTTTGTTTCCCTCGATTTGTCACCCAGGCTAGAGTATAGTGACACAATCATAGCTCACGGCAGCCTCAAACTCCTGGGCTCAAGCAATCTTCCTGCCTCAACCTCCCAAGTAGTTAAGACTACAGGAATGTGCCACCATGTCTGGCTAATTTTTTTTTTTTAAAAAAGCTTGTAAAAATGAGATCTAAGATCTCATTTTACTGCCCAGACTAGTCTTGAACTCCTAGCCTTAAGCAATACTCCCACCTTGGCCTCCCAAAATGTTGGGATGACAGACATGAGCCATCGCACCTGGTGTGAATATATTTCTGTATGTATTATATGTCCAACAATTTGTTATATACTGTTTATACAACAGATGCATTTATCAGCTGAAACTTTGAATATAATTACAATTTCCCCCCCATCTCCTCATTCTTTATCTCTATGTGGTTAAGAGGTAGTTTAGGGCTGGGCATGGTGGCTTACACCTGTAATCCCAGCACTTTGGGAGGCCAAGGTGGGAGGATTGCTTGAGCCCAGGAGTCCGAGACCAGCCTGGGAAAGACAGCGAGACCCTGTCTCTACAAAAAATAAAAAATAAAAAAATTAGCTGAGTGTGGTGATGCATGCTTGCAGTCCCAGCTACTTGGGAGACTGAGGTGGAAGGATCAGTTGAGCCCCAGAGGTTGAGGTTGCAGTGCGCCATGTTTGTGCCACTGCACTTCAGCCTGTGCAACAGAGAAAGACTGTCTCAAAGAAAAAAAAAATGGGGGTAGTAGAGGAAAAGGAAAAGACCATGACTGATTTGTAGTTGGCCTGGGGAAGGTAATTCTCAGCAAGAAGAAACACATGGAATAAATGACCAGATCAGGTTATTTTGGCAGTGCTTGTAATGTGCAACAATATTGTGCAGAAATTAAGAGCACATACTTTTTTAGTCAATTAGACTGTTACTTCCTGGTTGAGAGACTTTGAGCAAGCGCTACTTTGTTTTTCTGAGCTTCCATTTCCTCTTCAGTATTAATGGGTATAATAATATCTATGTGGTGTGGGAGCTAAGTGATGTAACGTATGCCAGGTGTTCAATAAAAATAGCTATTATGGTCAGCTCAGAAATAAAAATTCAGAGCACACCCACGGAAGACTAGGGAGTACACCAGTGGAAGGACTATGGCCAACAGGGATAATGGCCTACAGTTATTCTGGATGTCATTAGTAGGGCTATTGCACTAAAAGGCAAAGTGGAATTTAGGGACCACGGATGTAGAACTAATGAGTATGATGTGAAGCTTTTCTAATATTTTATCCTTGTCTTAGTGCACTGCTGCACACATTTGAAAAACAGATTGTCAAAATCCCTTGTGTCTACACAGTAGGGTAGTTTTGGATTCATTATTTCTATGGCAAAACATCTTATTTGTAGGTCTTTTATTTACATGCATATTTGCTGGAGAGCTGAAAAAGCAGAATGAGGAGACGAGGGAATACTTGGCATTGCCACACTCTCTTTGTTTTTCTTGGAATCATGATACAAATTGCTTAGGAAAAGAGATAAAGATGCTAATTCAAGAATAGTATCTTAATTTGTTGACTGTGGATATGATAACAGCAGGTAGCAGAGCACTCAGGTAATGAGAAAAATCTTTTATCAACAGAGGACATACCTTTACTATGTTTTTTGCAATTACAATTATATAACTCCCAAATATTTCTTTCTTTCTTATCTTCATGGTGTTTTAAATAATTCCTTTTATAAAATGTATAGGTTGTAATTAAACAAGTTCATGGGCAGAACTTTTCACAATATCCCTGTTTTAGAGAAAATTATCAGGGAAAAAAACTCATAAAGAGAACTGGAAAGTGGCCTGGCCTGCTAAAGCAGCTGATGTCAGCTTTTGGGAACCAGCATGTCCCCCATGTGGGAAGATAGGGCAGAGTCCTTTATCAAACAAGGCAACAGGTGCCCTCCTGAAGAGCTACTCCCTCTTCTTCTCCTGGCTGCTAAGTAAATCATGAAGATTAAATCCTAGCATGTCCAGCTGGGGACATACTACATCTGAAAGGGGAGGAAAGAGATTATACCCCCAAAGCAGCTGCAAGAATTAACTAACATGTACTAGCAGGAGCCAGGGTGCTTGATCAAAGAAGCTAGAAAGTAAGATGCAATAAAGCAAGAGTTCATTGACTAAGGGACACTTCTCAGTGGAAGAAGGGGTGGTTCTTAGAAACCTGCAGAAATTGATGGTTCATACTAAGTGAAGTTGAAATGCCTGAGTGGCCATGGCAGATGGTGGCAGAAGGGATTTAAATGGTCAAGGAGATGGGCATGTTGGAATATATATATGATGTGAGGCCAGAAGACCCACCAGAAGATTATTTTCCACAGCAGGGCCTAGAAGTCACATCATTTACCAAACTGTCAGGAACGTGCTGATAAAACAAGCACCAACATTGCTAAGAAGATCGAGGTTGACTTTTCTCTGTAGGCCAGGGCTGACCGTAGGAGATGCAGTCACAGAGCTGGGCTCATCAATAGCAATGGGGATAGTGAGGTTCTGAAACAAAAAGGCCAGTTGTTGACCCTTAATCGCCGGAAGCCAGAGCAAAACAATTATGATATTGATTGACAAATTTGTAGAGACAGCCAAGGGGATCTAATCTACAAGGAAGCTGTGGAGACTAGGTGAACGTGGCATCCCTAGGAGCAAGATAAATGGGAAACCAACAAGAGTGCTGCCTCATAGAATCAAAAGAAAGCAAAAATGGGTGAATAGAAGGCTGAGGGCAGTTTCCCCAACAAAAAAGTTGTGATACCTTGCTAAATTCCTAAGATAACTGGATCTAAGCCAATTTTCAGACTCTAAACCTATTGACTGAAAAGGTGAATAGGTCCCTAGGAAAAATACAAAGATTTCTCTAGACCTCCCCAAAGGGACCTACAGCCATTTACTCAGGTGACTATCCACTGGAGCAAGAAGAATGCCAAGGCATTTTGAGGACTGTTGGACATGGGAACTAAGTTGATCTAGAAACATAAAGGGTCATATCATAGTCATTCTGTTTCAACGACGGTATATGCAGACCTATTGGAATACATCCAACCTGGAAGAAGCACTGAACAACCAAGAAGGCACTACCGAGCCTTGATCATCAGGTACCCCAAAACTAGTATAATGGGCACATGAACAGAGTGATTGTGGTGTCAGAGATGGAATCTATGCATGAACTCAATAGCATGGAGTCCCACTTACCAGGGCCTTTCTAACTGCCACGTATGAATGTCCGACCTGCCAGCAATGAGACCAATGTTGAGGTCACTTATGGCATTATTCCTTGAGAGACCAACTGGCCACTTGGTTTTAAGTTTTCTATACTGGGTCTTTTCCATCCTGAAAGGGCTAGAGATCCATTTGCACAGGAAAAGAAACTTACTTCAGGTATGGATTTGCCTTTCTCACCTGCAGAGCCTCAGTCAGCACCGCTAATAGGGAGCTTATGGAACAGGTGACTCATAGGCATGAAATCCCTCACAGTATAGCATCTGGCCAGGATATCCACTTCAGAGTGAATGAGTTGTACAAGAAGACCAATAATCATAGAAGCTACTGGTTGTATCACACCTTCCAGAAGCAGCTGGTCTGACAGAGCATTGGAATGACTCGTTCAAGGCAGAATTACAGTGTCAGCTTGGAAACATACTTTGCAAGCGTGGGATGACATCCTATCATATGCAGTATATACGTGTACATTGAATCAAGTTTCTATGTATAGCTTGGGATCAAGAGGTGGAAGCATGAGAGCCCCATTTACCATCATTTTCATTGACCCAATGAGGCACTTTGTGCTTCCTGTGCCCACAGTTCTGGGCTCTGCAGCATTTGAGGTCCTAGTCCCCTCCAAAAGAGCAGTGGTGCCAGGGTCCCATTGATCTACAAGCTAAAGCCCATCTGCGTACTTTGTACTTCTATGTTCAGAGATCAGCTGAGAGAAGAAGAGTCACCATCTTGTCAGTCATAATTGACCTTGATTATCAAGTGGAGATAAGGCTGCTGTTATACAATAAGGGCAGAAAGTAATATCAATGGAATGCAAAGGATTCTCTTTGAGTGCCTCCTGGTACTCTCTTGACCAGTTGTGATGAGGCATGGAAAAGTGCAGCAACTCTGACTTGATTAAGAGGTCAGGAGCTCAGACTTCGCAGAAATCAGGGTTTGACACCACCAGATAAGCCCTCGAGACAAAAAGAAGTGATAGCTTAGTGTGAATAAAATTAGCATGGTTAGTTGAAGAGGAAGATGATGAGTACCATTGCAACCCTATGAACAACTGTAGAGATTGGTACTGCAGTTAATCCCACTAATCTCCTTCTTCTAAGTTTCCAGGAAAAGAGGCTACTATAAGCCAGGGAGATTTTGAATGATATTCTGAAATGTTCAAGGCAAGAAATGCTCTCTCCTTGCAGAGACTGAGTAGAAGACTGAGCATAATAGGGGGAACTGGGGTTTGGCCATTTATATACAAGGAGAAATTCTTGTAACAGGCCATCTTTGCCCTGGAGCTTGCTATCAGGCTGGCTGAAACCTTCTCAGAGTTGCACCATAGCTCTTTTCACCTCCTTCCTTCCTCTTCTCACTTCACAGGGGTCAGACCTGCATTGTGGCCTGGTGACCTTCTATACCTACTTCTACTCCTTTTTCCCTGTTCTTTCACAGGCATTAGCCTCGGTAAATCTCTTGCACTTCTAACTATATTTTGACATTTGCTTCCAAGACAGCTCAAACTGACATGCCAACTGTGAGACTTCCCAGTTTATGCATTTCCATGACTTGAGGAAGTAGATTTCCATGTTTATTTTTTTAACTTTTTTCTTTTTTAAAAAAATAAAGTTATGTGTGAACAAAGCTTAAAAAGTAAAATAGTTCTACAAGATTTGTTATTTAAAAAAAAACAGCATCCTCCTGGCCCTCTCTTACCATTTTCTTTCTCTTAACAGCCAATCCTTTCCCCTTGTTTACCTAATTAATTTGGCTTTTGTCTTCCTATCTCCAATTAACATGGTTATATAGTTACTACTTAATTTTTCAGTTTTAGACATTATCTATTCCACTGTATAAGAGGATTTAGCTGTCTTTCTTTCCCCTACTCCTACCACACACATGCACACTTGCCATAGTTCTTATACTCCCCAAAGTCTTTAATCATACTTTGATTAGGTCAACATCCAATGTTTATATTGTGATAACTAAGTGATTGCTATTCAGAGCTAACCCAGGTAGTAAGCTATGATTACATTTCCTTTCATGCAAAATGAAATTAATCATGATGTGTGTGTGTATGTATCTTCTTAGTTTTTTAATGCACTTATTCAAGCCCCAGTACCTAAATACCCTCTCAAGATGTTCAGGCACATCAAATATTCTATTAATTTCATCTTCATGAAGAAGTCTCTCTCATGGAGCCTCCTGACTTGTCCCTGATAGAACTCACTGACTTCCACTTTTGGTGTCCAGGTGTTTCTCTGGTTCTCCTTACCATCATTCTAGGATTCCAAGAATTTCTATTAGAATATGTTTCTGACAAGATGACAAGAGTACATGTCAGAACTCCTGTTTCCTATAATTTGTGTTTTCTTTTTTTTTTTTTTTTGGCTTATTCCCTCATTATGTTGGAAAAGATTTACAAATAAATATTTAAGAAAGGGTGCATAGGAGGTAACATGTTTTGAAACCATACATGTCTGACAATGTTCTTATGCTATCCTTCCACTTTATTTATAATTTTGTAGAATATAGAAGTTTAGGTTGGAAATAATTTTCCTGCAGAATTTTAAAAGCATAGCTTTATTGCTTTGTAGCTTGTATTATTGCTGCTTAGAAGTCTACAGCCAATCTGATTCAATTTACTGATCAACTATTATGCACCAGATTGTTCTATATCCAATATATCTGATTTCTGACCTTCTTGCTGTCCCTAGTATTCTAAAAGGTCATGAGAAGTGTCTTAGCGTAGGCCTCTTTTTATTAATTATACTAAGCATTCAGAGTGTCCTTTCAATCTGTAATCTGTTCTTCAGATATAGGAAGTTTTCTTAGATTTTTTTTTTTTGGTTGTTGATGATTTCTTCTCTAATTTCTTTTTATTTCCTTTGATGATTTCTTCCCTTTTTCTTTCTGAAACTCCTTTTATTGGTATATTGGACCTTCTGTGTCCCCTTATTTTTGCCCCTATTTTCTATAGCTTCATCTTCATCATTGTTCAACTTTCTGGGAAATGTCTTCACTTATGTTTTTCAATCCTTCTATTGACATTTTAATTTATCTTATTTTTTATTTTGAAAATTTTTTTTGTTGTATAAGTGTCCCTTTTTATCTTGTTCTTGTTTCACTGTTGAAATATTTTCTCTTGTCTCAGGCATAAGTCAAGAGAAAAGGCAGCTCTGGGGAGATTAGTGTTAACAGTTTGTGAATCTTATTCTAAACCTTAAACCTCCCAACTATCATGTTCTTTTGGTGTCTTAGTTCAAATGAGAGAAAGAGGTTGACTGGGATTGATTAGTCCCTGTGTGTTAGGTGTTTATTATCCCTGACCCAATCCACTATGGCCAAGGGCTTAGGCATACTACACAAACATGACTTCCAGATATTTTCCATTGATATCTGAGAGAATAATTCTCAGAGAAGAGCATACTTGTCATGGAATAGAAAGATATCCCAAAAAGTACGTTTTTCTAGTTTTTATTCCTAAACTTCTTTAATACATCTTTTTTTTTTTTTTTTTTCTGAGACGGAGTCTCATTCTGTTGCCCAGGCTGGAGTGCAGTGGCGCGATCTCGGCTCACTGCAAGCTCCACCTCCCGGGTTCACGCCATTCTCCTGCCTCAGCCTCCCTAGTAGTTGGGACTACAGGCGCCTGCCACCACACCAGGCTGATTTTTTGTATTTTTAGTAGAGATGGGATTTCATCGTGTTAGCCAGGATGGTCTCGATCTCCTGACCTGGTGATCCGCCCGCCTCGGCCTCCCAAAGTGCTGGGATTACAGGCGTGAGCCACTGCGCCTGGCCTAATACTTCTTATACTTGAAAATTTTCAGTATGTGTTAGATTCCAGAACTTAAAATTGTATACAGGTGAAAAATACTCTGCGTTTAAAATCAGTCTTTATGGAGCGAGTGGTTCTCAAGCTTTGGTTTACACAAGAATCACTTGGAGGAGATGCTTTTTTTGGTGCAAAATACATTTATTTCCAATTAAAATTGTATTTAAAAATAAACATTATTTTGTACAAAAGCTTTAGGTTCACAGCAATACCGAGTAGATGATCCCATCCCCATGCATGCATATCCTCCTTCATTATCAGCATCCAAAGGGATGCTTTTTAAAAATGTGATTTCTAAGGCCCTACTACAAGAGATTTGTATTCGTTTGATGTGGGATGGAATCTGGAAATTTGTGTTTTTTAAAAAATCCAGGTAGTATTAATGCCATATTAAGGACCACACTTTGAGAAATGGCTATAGAGAAGGTCTTTTTAATGGCATGTTATAAAAGAATAATTTTTTAAAAATCTGGTTTTATTTCAGGAGCCAAGAATATACATGAATGCATTAAGACAGGTATTTAAAAGAAAGACAGGTATTTCATAACCTGTTGGGGGATATTTTGCTTAACTCACTAGGTTGGATGGCCAACAGAGCAAACTCATCTTGGCAATGGTTATGTAGTTGTTGCCAAAAGTTCTTAGTGAACAACTCAAATTCAGCATTCAGATCAATGAAGGCTTTGCAAAATACCATAATTATTATGGCCACCTTGTCACCTCCTGGGCTAATCAGTTTTCTGGGAAAGAACTTTCTTATCTCTCAAAAAAGGGTCATATTTTAAAATTATCTGTATTTCTATGACATTGAACTTAATCTTTTTAGGCAAATGCAAGACATATTATCATGTGACTAAGGAATGGATTCATGGAGGAAAAAATTTAAAAACTTAATGAATTGTTGACTTAGTTTTCAGAATCATTTAACATTCAATTTCCTTCTTTTCTTAAAAAAATTGTAAAGACAGATCAGTAGAATATTTTCTTCTTGTTCTGCATTTGGATTCCTTTATGTATATATATGTTATTTATATATATTATTTATATATGTTTTATATATGTAATTATTCTTTAAAGAAATGGTAACTTGGATTTGGCTTTTTTTTTAAAGGGAACACTCAAAAGTACTTACCACTGTTTGGGTAGTTAAACCATTATTTTGACTTTAACCATGCTTGGCCTTTATTATAACAAATAAAAATATAGTTAATTTGAACTAATTAGCAAATTACATTAATGAAGGATATGTGTGTTGATAGCAATTTCATTTAGATTATGTACAAGAATACAAAATAAAAAGACCAGAAAGCTGGGCGTGGTGGCTCATACCTGTAATCCCAGCACTTTGGGAGGCAGATCACCTGAGGTGAGGAGTTCAAGACCAGCCTGGTCAACATGGAGAAGCCCCGTCTCTACTAAAAATACAAAAATTAGCCAGGCACAGTGGCAGGCACCTGTAATCCCAGCTATTGGGGAGGCTGAGGCAGGAGAATTGCTTGAACCTGGGAGGCAGAGGTTATGGTAAGCCAAGATTTTGCACTGCTGCACTCCAGCCTGGGTGACAGAGCGAAACTCTGTCTCAGAACAAACAACAACAACAACAACAACAAAATCCAGAAATAATTATCTAATTATATGGCAAGAAGTATGGTGTCATGATCTCGGCTCATTACAACCTCCACCTCCCAGGTTCAAGCAGTTCTCCTGCTTCAGCCTCCCAAGTAACTGGGCTTACAGGCACCTGCCACCACACCTGGCTAATTTTTGTATTTTTGGTAGACACGGGGTTTTACCATGTTGGCCAGGCTGGTCTCGAACTCCTGACCTCAAGTGATCTGCCTGCCTCGGCCTCCCAAAGTGCTGGGATTATAGATATGAGCCACTGCACCCAGCCGAGCCCAGTATACTATCTTGGTAAACTGATTTTACGTTCTAGTTTCAAGTAGTAAGTCTATTATGTGTCTGTATCTCATCCTGAAACTTCTCACTAAGGCTCCAATTTTTTATTATCCTCAATAATCTAATTACATTTCTATTTGGATATGCTGTTGTGTCTCAATCATCTCTCATGAGGAATTTCTAATTCCCATATTTTTGTGACTAGCACCATTATTTTGGTCTCCTATGCCTATAACATTAGAACTAACTGCTTCTTATCCTCTACTTAATCCTTTGTCTATTTTGTCACTGTGTATATTAATTATGAGTCTTTTGGCTTCAAGTGACCGAATTTTAAACTCCAGCTACCTTAAGAAAAAAAAAGGGATTTATTGGAAGGATCCTGGGTACCTCATATAATTTAGAAAGAAAAAAAGAGAGAGAGAGAGCTGCAGGAAACTAGAGCAGCTCTACGCACCTCAGGAACTGGAACCAGCAAAGTGGTGCCACCAAAATGCACTCTTTCTGTTTCTACCTGGGTGATAGCTATACTTTCTGGGTCTTTTCCACAAGGCTGGGATTCTAGTAGTAGACTTAGGTCACACCCATTCAGCAGTATCTGCATTTAAAAACTCAGTTTGGCCTCTAGTTTAAATTCAGCCAGTCTCAGGGGGCATTCTTAGTGGTCCAACTTGGGTCATGTGCCTATTCCTTAGAATAATCACCATGGGTAGATGGATGCTGTACTAGGTAATTGGCCCAGGCTGGATCATGTGCTACCCCTGGGGCATGTGTATGTGTAAAAGAGAGAGAGGGAGACAGAGAGACAGAAGACAGAGCCAGAGAGAAAGAATAGGATTGGCAGTTGCATTCGTTCGTGTCCTCTAACAAGCAGATGCCAAACAGGATTAAATGTATAAGGATTTTATTAGATATATTTAGACATATACAACCTATATATCTGTGTAAAAGGATATATATATAGGGAGGGTGCTGGAAATGGCTGGGAAGCCATCAGACCATGATGCAATCTGACTCTAAGTGAAGGTAAAAGAGAGAATAGTTTGGGTCTAGATTGCTAGGCAGTCTATAGAGGGTTCTGCAAGATTATCAGGTAGTTCCTGAGGCAAAGTTGTTGAAAGGGAGTCTCTTGTCTTCCTGGATTGGAGCTGTCTTGGTGTCCCTATCACACTCAGTTACTGGTGGCAGCAACCTGTATGACATGTGGCCTCAGTGCATACATGGAGATGGATTTCCAAGTGCAGCAGCTGAGGCCCTTATTGAAGTGTGCTCTTTTTGGTAAGAGTTCTACCAAGGGCATTGTCATGGCTGCACCTCAGTCCCCTCCATAATCATATGGCTGGAGTGGGAGAGGGGCAACTTTTGGAAAATAAAGGATATATTTTTCTGGTCAGATAAGATAATGTCCAGTACACTAAGTATCGTCAAAATTCTTTTAACATGCCTCTCCACCTAACTTCCTTTCCATGCTTACAGCTGCTCTCATTGTCCATGCTTTCACCATCTGATTCTTGGACTACTGTGGCGTCTTCTAATTAGTTCCTGCATTTATTCTCTACTTTCTTGAACTAATCCTATACTCCCTCTTATAATTTACTGCCTAGAATGTCACTTCGAACATATCACTTTCTTGCTAAAATCCTTACAAGATTCTGGGGGTCCTCAGTCTGCCATTCAGCAATAGTAATATGACTCTTACAATTCCTCAGTTCTACTTCTTTACTCTTGAAAATCTCCTCATCTTTCAAGTACATCATGTTCATTTCCATCTCAAGCTTGTCTTAGAATCATTGACTCTTAGGCAGAAAATCTCTATATGAGCATTAATTTCTCTCCACTTTGGCTTCTTGGACCTTTGGGAGATTAGAGGTGAATCACTGAAAATTAAAGCTAAAGTATAAATGAGGAGGAGTGAGGCGAGAGAAACCTAAGGTATGGGCCCTATGACAAAACTAGCATGTGGTCCTTAGGATTTTGAGAGCAGGAGACTGGGATAAAATGAAACCTGCTGGAAAGTTGGACTGTGGGAGAGAGAGGGATAGGGAGACTGGTACAGGTTCCAGGATGGGTATTTGGCAAGAAGAAAGCCTACCTGGGAAACCATTGGTTTCAACTATCTCAAGTGCTTCCACCAACACGGAGTGGAAAAACCCCCAAAAAACAAACAAACATAAAAAATGCCAAGTAAGGAGGAGGGGAAAGGGCTGGCAGCTTCCCAAATCTGCCATCCACCTAATGCTTTTGTTGAGTCGCCTGTTAGCATAATTCTCTTCCAATAGACCTTGCATGTAGGCTATGATTACAATCTGGTTTAATGTGGTAAAAAAAAAAACCCAATTATTATGCACACTAAACCAAGAGAGACTATTCATGACAGTGATAATCTCGGCACTGGGGCTTATAACAAGCACAGATCTCTTCCTGTACAGCTGCCACCCACTGGTTTTGGCTCTAACCATCGTGACCATACTGAATAAGCCTGATCTCTTTTCATCTGGCAGACATTCAAATATTTGAAAACAATTATCATGGAGTCCCTGAGTCATTTCTTTTTCAGACTAAACATTATCAGATTTTTAGCCTTTTTCACATAGAATATAATTAGAAATATCTTGCCATTGAATTCACTCCAGGTATTTTTTTTTTTTACCAGGGCAGGGAAGACTGGGATTGCTGCTGTCTTTTTGATAGATAATAGGTATCTAAAATTGCAGTCTAAAACCACATTAATAATTTTAGTAGGCACCCCATATATACAAATTGAACTTACTCTCAATTAAAACTCCAGGTCCATTCTACCTGTGCTGCTTCTGGTCTAGGTTTTCCCTATTCTACTTTCATTCATTTATTGAAGGGCTTTATTGATGATTTCTTATTAATTAAATACATTTTTACTAATGAGGGATCACTGTGGGCTTGGCACTGGGAGTGGGGGAAGATTTAGAACTGCTAGGATCCTCTCCCATTGCTGTGACCCAGGGGAGCTAGAGATGGTAGGAATCCCAGGTCAGGACTAAGGCTGAGGTAAGCCAGGAACCTAGGGTGCAACACTTAAGGAGGCACTCATTGTCGGGTTGGTGCAAGCGCAGCACAAATAGTGTACTATTCTGGACAGAGTTCTTATCCAATCCCTTCTCTGGTTTATTGTTTAGAATAAGCTGAGAGCATAGCTCAGGTGGGTCAGTTGCAGGTTTTGGACATTTTAACTACAAACCAAAGTTTTACAGTTTATATTCTGCATTTATATTCATTATAGAATACATTCGTACTCTGCACAAAGGACTACACAAGCATATACCGTTATTTAATATACAATGAGGAAAATCATAGTTGTTATGTGGTATGTCAGGGTGAGAGAATTCAGAATATAAGACTGGGGTTTTTCCTGGAGCCTCCCTGACAGCACTGTAAGGAGGGATAGGAGAAGTATACATAGAAATCCAAATTTTGCCCCCAGTTTGTAAGGTGTTTATGCTCAGGGTCCTCCTGTGGTTTTTGGATCCTTGATGTCATTGTCCAAATTAAAAAAAAAAAAAAACTATAACCAGGCTCCAGATTCTCCCATCTGCAGAGATATAGCTCAGCACATTAAATGACTTCCCATTGACCAGCACCAATAGAAAAGCCCTACATAGAAAATTTGGAGAAAATAAAGAACTTCATCTGTGATTATATAACTAAGCCTCAGACATAAAAGGAGGCTAAATCAAAAGGGAATGGCCCCTAAGAGAGAACAGTAAAACCCTTTCCAGGAAAACAAAGAGAATGAGAGCACAGACCAAGGTGGGTTGAATACACACTTCCTCCCTCAGACTGGCTTGCCCTGTCTGGCTCAAACCAATTCTATTTAAGGAATTCCTCATTTAAGCCTCCTCAGTGAAAGGGAACCAGGAAGGTGAATGAAACAGAGTTACTAACTTAGGGCTCAGTTTAGGGCCCATTCAATTATGAAGAGACACTCTAAATATAATAAACATAAATGCAAATATCATGAGAATTCTTACCTCTGATGGAAGGTAGGCTTGGGAGGCATCACAGAGGAGAGAAGCCATTCGAACCTTTACTTTCAGAATATATTTTTATATTTTTAATGTCAAAACAAAAATTAATATTTTCCAATTAAGACTCCTCCATACCCAGCATATTCCCAAGAGGCAAACTTTTATAAGTTTCTGTTTTTAGTTCTTGCGATTATCACCATATGCTAAATAATATAATTCTATCAGCTGGGCACGGTGGCTCACGCCTGTAATCTTAGCACTTTGGGAGGCTGAGGTAGGCGGATCATCTGAGATCAGGAGTTTGAGACCAGCCTGACCAACATGGTGAAACCCTGTTTCTACTAAAAACACAAAAATTAGCCGGGTGTGATGTCGCGTGCCTTAATCCCAGCTACCCAGGAGGCTGAGGCAGGAGAATCGCTGGAACCTGGGATGCAGAGGCTGCAGTGAGCCGAGATCGCACCACTGCACTCCAGCCTGGGTGATAGAGCAAGACTCTGTCTCAGAAAAAAAAAAAAAAAAAAAAAAAAGAAAGAAAAAGAAAAGAATATAATTCTGGCCGGATGTGGTGGCTCACGCCTGTAATCCCAGCACTTTGGGATGCGAAAGTGGGTGGATTGAGACCATCTTGGCCAACATGGTGAAACCCCATCTCTACTAAAAATACAAAATTAGCTGGGCGTGGTGGCGCGCGCCTGTAGTCCCAGCTACTCAGGAGGCTGAGGCAGGAGAATCGCTTGGACCTGGGAGGTGGAGGTTGCAGTGAGCCGAGATCGTGCCACTGCACTCCAGCCTGGCGACAGAGGGCGACTCCATCTCAGAACAAAAAACAAACCAAAAAAACCCATATATAAATATATATATATTTCTATCTTCTAAGTTTAGACATCTATTGATTCCAGGTTATGAAAGAAGAAGAATTTGGCTCATATATAATCTGTCCTCTGTAACTGTGGGTTCTGCATCCACAGATTCAACTGTGAATTTAAAAATTTGAAAAAAAAAATACCAATACAACAATAAGAAATAACACAAATTAAAAAAAATACAGTATAATAAATAGCACTTACTTTGAATTTGAAATTATGAGTAATCTAGAGATAAAATATACAGAAGGATGTGGTTAGGTTATATGCAAATTATCTTCCATTTTATATAAAGAACTTAAGCATTCATGGACTTTGGAACGGGGAGGAGTGTCCTGGAACCAATTTTCCGAGGATACTGAGGGATGACTATATACTATTTCCCACCTCCTCCCTTCCTCTTTTTCTGAATGTATATATAGAAGATACAATAGAAGAATATATAGGCCAGTTGTGGTGGCTCATGCCTGTAATCCCAGCACTTTGGGAGGCCGAGGCAGGTGAATCACTTGAGGTCAGGAGTTTGAGACCAGCCTGGCCAACATGGTGAAACCCCATCTCTACTAAAAATACAAAAATTAGTCCCATGTGGTGGCACAAACCTGTAATTCCAGGTACTCAGGAGGCTGAGGCAGGAGAATTGCTTGAACCGGAAGGTGGAGGTTGCAGTGAGGTGAGATCACACCACTGTACTCCAGCCTGGGCAACAGAGAGAGACTTCATCTCAAAAAAAAAAAAAAAAGAATATATATATTATATATATATATATGTATGTATGTATATATATGTGTTCTATTGCTCATTTATATCAATTTCAAAATATAATAAAATTTGTCCTTATTTTCCATAAATTTTAAAAAGTAATTTTAATTCTCCCTTATGTAAGTTGGGAGAAATTACCATCCTTGTTCTCCATCCCGCATTCCTCTGCTTTACTTCTCAGCCTCTGATGGCTATATTCTTATTTTGATATTGTCAATATTGATAACATTTATGTTTGGTTCTGTGAAGTATTCTGCGCCTTTCGTAATATCTTTGAGTTAATAAATAATATCTATATGTTATGATTAAAGAAATATTATTTACTGTGTTTCAAGTTGTATGATTACAGTTTTAAATTGGAAAATGTGGTGCTATGTTGCTAAATCAGTGCTGCTCAAAAGAGAATATTCCAAGTGTCAAGGTCAACTAGATTTTCTCTAACAACTTTAACAATGACTCAAACTCAAGCCATACTTAATTTGTTTCATATGTGGGCCATATGGCTTTTCCACCCTAGAGCATCTAACTGCTCTTCTTTCTACTAAGAGAAAAAATGTATGCCTTTTTCATAACAATAAGATCTTTCAGCATTGTAGTATATTAGTTGTTGAATGGCAATTTTCTTTCTGAATATTTTCTTCAGACTTCCCTTTAAATTTGTTGATTTTCAGGTTCATTGTCTTCCTATGATTTCTTTTCATTATACTCATAGGTTAGTTTCATGGTTTCTTGGATCTATAACTTCTTCCTTGGATTATTATTTTGTTGGGCTATATCATCAAGTTAAAAATTTTTAAAAATGTGCACAACAGTAGATTTTTAAAAAATTTATGAATGCCTGAAATGCTTTACTCTGTCCTCATTCCTGATTGAGTCAGGCTTGACATAGAATTTGAAGTTCATAATCATTCTTTCTTCAAGACTCCACAGTCATTGCTCCTTTTTTTTTTTTTTTCAGATGGAGTCTCACTGCAACACCCAGGCTGGAGTGCAATGGCATGATCTTGGCTCACTGCAACCTCTACTTCTGGGGTTCAAGTGATTCCCCTGCCCCAGCCTCCCAAGTAGCTGGGACTACAGGCACGCACCACCACATCTGGCTAATTTTTGTATTTTTTATAGAGGCACAGTTTCACCATATTGGCCAGGCTGGTCTTGAACTCTTGACCTCCAGTGATCTGCCGCTTCAGCCTCCCAAAGTGCTGGGACTACAGGCATTAGCCACCGCACCCGGCTGCTCCCTTCTTTTCTAATATCCAGTTTGTCATTGAAATCTCTGATCCCAATTTGAACCTCAGTTTTTCAGAGTTAAGTTATTTATTTTAATTTTTCTTTTTACCCTTTCTTTTAAAAAATCTCTGCTTTAAGAATCTTCACTATTCTTGATGTTCTAAAATTCCATGGGATGTGTCTCAATGTGGGTTTTCATTCATTCATCTTGCTTGGCTCTTGCAGGGTTCTTTCCATCTAAAGTCCAGGGCCTTTCTTTAGATCAGAGAAATAGTTTTGCATTGTTTCTTTAACTGTTTGCACTCCAGAGCCTCTCTTCTTTCCATCTGGAACTCTTATTGGCTAAACTCTAGACTTTCAGAATTGATCTTCAATGAATTTTATTTTTTTCTCCTATTTTCCATTCACCTGTCTTTTGTCTCTTCTAGTTTTTTCTTTTTCCTTTTACAAACAGATTTTTTGAAGCATAACTGACAAACAATAAATTGCATATGTTTTAAGTATATGAATTGATCAGTTTTGACATAGAAATACACTCATGACACCATTACCACAATCAAGATAAGACATCAGTCAGCCCCCAAAACTCCCTTCTGTCCCTTTGTAATCTCTCCCTCCTGCCCCTTCCTAGACCACTTTATCTCTTTCCTCCCAGGCAACCACTGATTTACTGCCTGTCACTATAGATTATGTAGTTTGTATATTTTAGACTTTTATGTGAATGGAATCATAGAGTATGTATTCATTTTTCTCCCTGGCTTCTTTTCATTCAGCATAATTATTTTGAGGTTCATCCACGATGTTGTGTGCATCAACAGTTTATTCCTTTTAATTACTGGTTATTACTTCATTATATAGATATGCCACAGTTTGTTTATTCATTCACTTATGATGAACATTTGGGTTGTTTCCAGTTTTTGGCAACTTCAAATAATGCTGCTTGAACACTCAGGTACAAGTCTTTGTATGGACATATGCTTTCTTCCTTTTTTTTTTTTTTGAGATGGAATCTTGCTGTGTCGCCCAGGCTGGAGTGCAGTGGCACAATCTTGGCTCACTGCAACCTCCACCTCCTGGGTTCATACGATTCTCCTGCCTCAGCTTCCTGAGCAGCTGGGACTACAGGTGCGTGCCACACACCCAGGTAACTTTTGTATTCTTAGTAGAGACAGGGTTTCACCATGTTGGCCAGGCTGGTCTCGAACTCCTGACCTCAGGTGATCTGCCCACCTCGACCGCCCAAAGTGCTGGGATTACAGGCGTGAGCCACCACGACTGGCCACGCTTTCTTTACTCTTGGATAAGTGTGTAGAAAAATAACGAGATCATGTGGTAGCTCTATGTTTAACTTTTAATGAGACGAGCTGTCTCCAACTGGAAGACAAGCTGTTGTCCAACTTTTTCATTTTTTCTAATGAGTATTTTGTTTCAACAATCATATTTTCACAATCAAGTTTCAATAAATCTTTTTTGTTCTTGTATTTCTCTCTTTTTTTTCTTTCAATAGCAGTCTTTGTTTAAAGGCTTGTAATGTCTTATTGAAGCTCTCTGAGTTCCCCTTGGTTTCCTTGGGTTCATTTGTTCAATTGTTCACCTAGGGATTTTTTTTTTGAGACAAGGTATCACTCTGTTGCCCAGGCTGGAGGGCAGTGGCGTGATCACGACTCACTGTAGCCTCTGCCTCCCAGGCTCAAGCCATCCTCCCACCTCAGCCTCCTGAACAGCTGGGACCACAGGCATGTGCCAACACGCCCGGCTAATCTTTTGTATTTCTTGTGGTAAAGTCAGGGTTTCACTATGTTGCCCAGGCTGATCTCAAACTCCTGAGCTCAAGCAATCCACCTGCCTCAGCCTTCCAAAGTGATGGGATTACAGGTGTGAGCCACTGAGCCCAACCTCTCCTAGGTCTTTTACAAATGTCTAAAGATCCTTTATTTAAGAACTTATATTTTAAAATAAAGGCCCAGGTTGAATAATACATGTAGTTAGTATATCAAAATATAGAGGGCTTTATGTCAGGGTGCCAACACTAGGAGCCTTACCTCTTTCTAGAAAGATGTTCAATTTATTTACAATTCTCTGATTCTATACTACAAATTTCACTTCTTTCTGGCAGTTATCCATACATTTGGGTTTGAGAAAAATAGGGGAGGCTGGATTGAACTAGCTATCCATTGATAGGCTTTTTTTTTTTTTTTTGAGATGGAGTCTCGCTCTGTTGCCCAGGCTGGAGTGCAGTGGCATGATCTCAGTTCACTGCAACCTCCGCCTCCCGGGTTCAAGCAATTCTCCTGCCTCAGCTTCCTGAGTAGCTGGGACTACAGGTGCGTGCCACCATGCCCAGCTAATTTTTGTACTTTTAGTAGAGACGGTGTTTCACCATGTTGGCCAGGATGGTCTCAATCTCTTGACCTTGTGATCTGCCCGCCTGGGCCTCCCAAAGTTCCAGGATTACAGGCATGAGCCACTGCGCCCGGCCCACTGATAGGCTTTTAATTAAGTTCCCTTACTTCTACCCTAGAATCTGTTTTCCACTTCATTTCTATCCACTTCAAGCCCGAGGTCCCTGGTGCTTTATTGGGAAAGACAGCTTTCATCATTGCTCTGGCATTCTTCTATGAGTTCTGGGCTGACATTTCTCTCTATTGATATATCCATTGCAGCTAAAGTTTTCCCTCTAGAAAGTTGTTAAAAGTCTGTGATCAACTAATGCACATACATCTCCCTTTCACCACTATTATCTGAAGATTTAAACATAAGAATAAAATGCTCAGGTATGTATTTTGGAAATGCAGTGTATAATATTGATAGAATTGAAGAATATAAATTTGCACAAGGTAATGATATGTGGAATAAAGGGAAAGACAGTCAAAGTAGGAAGATAATCTAGGAATTTATTGTAAAAATCTGGAAAAGAGATGATGAGGGCATCCATTAGGAAAAGGAGATAAAAGTAGGGTTTTGATTATACACATATGGTGGAATCTACAGATTTAATGACCTTTTGAGAGTGAGGAATACAAATAATTCTAAGTCATTCTAATTTGGACGACTTAGTGGATTGTGGTATCAATAACTTAGGTGGTGAATAAAGGAAGAGGAATAATTTTTTTTTAAAAGACAATGTAGTGAGTTTGATTAACAAGTAGGTTGAGCGTAACAGGTGGAAATTACCAGTAGGCAACTGAAAGTAATAGTCTGATATTTAAAAGGTTTAGAAATGGATCCCAGTGGAAATGTTATGCAAACATTACAAAGGACAATGTAGTTGTTACATTTTAGATTGAGAGTTTGAAATTTAGTAGCCTCTTGAACAATGGTGAATTCAGTTGGATTAATATTTAACAATATAGACATAAACTCAATCAAGTGTATTTTGGTTGGGTGAGGAGTGTGGGGGAGAAGAAAACAAACATGGCTTAGCATCTAGCACAGGAGTACATTTCCCCTCTGTAAATTCATAACAATCAGATGCAGTGAACAGAAGCTAGTAGAAGTAGCAGGTACCCTAACTGCTTTATCTCATATTTTCTATGTCATCTTTTCTACTGAAAGCTAAGCAAGGTCGGGTGCGGTGGCTCACACCTGTAATCCCAGCACTTTGGGAGGCCGAGGCAGGTGGATCACTTGAGGTCAGGAGTTTGAGACCAGCCTGGCCAACATTGTGAAGCCCCACCTCTACTAAAAATACAAAATTAGCAGAGTGCATGCCTGCAATCCCAGCTGCTTGGGATGCTGAGACAGAAGAATCGCTTGAACCTGGGAGGTGGAGTTTGCAGTGAGCCAAGATCATGCCACTGCACTCCAGCCTGGGCAACAGAGTGAGACTCTGTCTCAAACAAACAAACAAATAAACAAAAACTAAGCTAAATATTTATGCATGGAGTTTTAGGAGACAAACTGGATTACTTAAGTACTTATTATCAAGAGTTTATTTAATCAGTTTTTTAGTATTTTAAAAATTCAGTATCTTCATGAAATGAAAACTTTACCATAGCAATTGAAACATGAATTGTGCTTGGAGTCTCACAATTTACTTCCAGTCCTTAATATATCATTTACAATTCAAAATTGTACTCTTACAAGTCATTCTATAATTGATTTTATAGTCTTTCTTTCTGAATCCTTAAAAAATGTTCCATAATTCCTTTAGTAAATTGCTCCATGTTAAAATAGAAAACACTAATAAACTTTCTGTCAGATTATGGCATGTTATACCATGTTAAACTATTAAGTTTTTTCCCTTTCCTTCATAACAGTAAGTAAATACTTAAGCAAAGAGAAATTCTGTATTAGGAAATGATGATTAGGAAGATGATAATGAGAAATACTATTTTACATAAAGAGTTTTCAATAATCCATTTTTAGCTTCTCTTTATCACAATCATCAATGGCTATTTTATCCAATTTTTGTGTAGATGTATGCATCAGAGTTTAAGAACTACAATTATAAAGGATACATGACACCAAGCCTGTTATAATTTATTCATTTAACAACAATTTATTGAGCACCTATATTTATACAAAGAATAATGTTTGACAGCATTGTATTTGAACAGTGTAAGCAATAAAAGATCTTAGTGACCTTCATAGACTCTCTGGTCTGATCAAGCCCATTATTTTACCTCCTTTTTCTAAATGATGCCCTAATCATCTCTTTTCCAGATTATCCTAAATTATCTTTTGCTTTGACTTTCCTTCCTCTATTCCACACATCATTACCCTGTCCAAATTTGCAATTATATAAACCAAGAAGATTTGAATAATGTTTTTGCAGCAGAAGACCATTTTCTCATCTAACTCAATTTATTCTAGGTGTAAAATTCAATTTCTTTCCTGTATATATATATTCTTTAGGGCTTCTAAAAGTTGCTTCCGCTTTCTACATGATAGGTGGCTGCATTTACTGGTGGGTGACATATTTATGTCATGTAAAAGGTTTGTGGCACACTTTTTGACCTCTGAAAGTCACTATATAAATGTCACTTGTCATTATCATGGAAACACTCAGCTGTGAAAAAAGGTTTTAAATATAGTCAAGTACTCTTACCTAGAATAAAATAATAACTTCTTTGTTGTGAATAAGAACACTTAGTTACAGTAGCCTGTATCCTACTAAGCATGTACTTGTTGATCATTTTGTGTTAAATTGGTCTATATGTTTAAAAGTTCTGTTCACTCCTATGAGCTGACAGGCCAGTATCGTGCTGTGTTATTATTCTTTTGAAAAACCTCTGTGTACTGCTCCATGCAGCTAGCCAATAGCAATAACTTCAGTGAGCAATAAGAAAATTATAGCAGATTATACAGGAATAATATCATAGTTACAGAGGAAAAGGAAGTGTAGTTGGCCCTTCTGTCTGAATGAAACGCTTAGAAGATACCATGGAAGGAAAGCACAGGATAATAAATTAGTGTCCGTGCTATTTGCTTACTTCTTTCTTTTCTTTGCTAGAGCTTGTGTTACTTCTAAAGCTTTAGGTGGCAGGAAAAAAACTACCATTTGATCTAAGTGAACAAAAATAATTCTAGAATATTTCATGTTAGTTTTCCCTGTTATAACTGTGCTATCTATAGTAGAGTAAATGACAACTCTTGAGGAAAATATTTGCTGGAGGAAATGGAAGAGAAAACAAAATTATTCTGATTTCTGGTTATTTTTTTCCATCTCCATCTTTAACTACCTCCACACAGCATGATGGATATATTTCTTAACAGTGTCAGGTCATTAGATAGAATTGCCAAACATGGGAAATTGCTGCTATTCTTTTCCCACTACAGACATTACAGTTTATCTCACCAAGTGCTCATTAAATGATCTTCTTTCTTAGTTCCTGGCTGAACACTACCATGCCATTTCTGTAGCTCTAAGTCTATGCTGTTTGATATGGCAGACAATAGCCACAAGTGGCTTTTTAAACTTTAAACTGAATAAAATTAAATAAAGCTAAAAATTCAGTTCCTCAGTTGCACTCCCTACGTTTAAAGTGCTCAATAGTCACAGGTGGCTACGGGCCACTGTATTGGACAGCACAAATACAGAGTGTTTTAATAGTTGCGGACAATTCTTTTGGATAGCTCTGCTGTAAGGGAACTGCAGGGAAGTACGATGAAAGGCAAGTGCTTGCAAAAGAGTTAGAAGGTAGACAAGAGGTGGATGTCTAGACAGTACAGTACCTTTGTAGTTACTACTTAACTCATTTATCCCTGAGGTTGCAATTTTTAGAATTTTTGCAATCAGACCTTGGCGATGACCTTGAGCAGCAGGATGTAAACAACTCCCGCATGCTTAGCGTTCCAATAATGGAACACTAGGCATAAGTTAAGTTCTTTCTGTCCAACAACCTCCTTCTAGGAACTATCTTCCTTCTTCCCCAGTTCATCCACATGAGTCTCCTGGACAAATAAGTCTCCTGGACAAATAGTAGCGATGTTAATCTAGGTTATGGAAACTCACATAATCTGGTTATTTACTTAGTAACTATGTAATTGGTGAGGAAAGGATGGTTACATTTTTCGGGCTTTCAATATGAAATTCTTTAAAAGTTTGAACAATTGGATTACTCAGAACTAGCCAGAAACCACAACTCACAACTGTGGTGTCAAGTTCAGATCAATGTCTTGGAGTTCAAGACTGTTTTAAGGGAGGCTGCCTGGGGAAAATGTCATTAAACATTTTACCCGAATCCTCTAGATGTCCATCATAAACTCTCTCATGGAGCTTTCCTAAAGTATAGGCATTTTAATGTTTCCTGAGTAAAACAGTATTTTCTTTGATCCTTCAATAACAATTCTTGCTTGTAGCCAGTTTTCAGCACAGTGCTGGCTTCACAGATACTCACTGAACTAAAGAAAATGGTAAAGGATGAATGTCTATTGAGCATAAAATGCGACTGAGGGAGAGGTTATATAAAAGCAATGGAAGACAGTTTCTGCTCTAGATTTACAGTCCAACCTTACTTACATAAGTGTAAAATATTTTCTTCTTTGTTTCAGTCCCTAATATAGCTATTTTGCTCTAGGAATTAGCATTTCCTCCACAAGAGAGAATCACTAAACTCCCTATTTCTCAATGTTGTTTATGCCGTTGATTGTCCAGGTTCTCAAATTACTAAATGAAGTTGAGAGTTGGTAAATGGTTGAGCGGTTCAAGTATCTTAAGTAAAAACTAAGTGGCCAATTGTTGATGTGCTCAGGGTTGGCCTGGGACTGTTCACAATGGTCACAGGTTTACAAATTTTTAAAAACCTGCGTGTGACATGCTTTCCAGGTCCTTTGTCAAAACGTCCGTCTGACCCTTACTTTTGTGTGGCTTCAAATGTGCGTTTGCAATGTGTAGACAAATTCCAACTCTGAGTTCCAAGAGGTAAGCCAAGCTCTGTGTGGCAGCAAGGCTTATCAAGAGCGAGGCTAAGGGGTGAAGTGAGTGCGTGCAAGTGAGTGTGTGTGTGTGAGAGAGAGAGAGAGACCACTGCTGTGCTCAGGATTCCTCTCTCCTTTTTGCTTTTTGCCAACTAGCTGTTTCTCCACAGCGGAGATCTGAGACGAGTATGTGGCTGATTCGGGCAAAACAAAACAAAACAAAACCAAACGAAACCAAAACAGACTTCCTATTACCGAATCTGAGAGTCAGTGGGTGGGAATCCTTTTCAACCAAGGAGACCTGTCCATGGTCCTGACCACATCATTTGCCACTCGCCTCCTTCATGGACTCCGTTTGCTCCAAGTACCGGACGGGAGGGCGCCCGGCGCCAGGAAGCTTGGGCTCGGGCCCCCACACGAGCTCGGCGCGCTTCGGGCGGGTCTCGGGCGCGGGCCCGTGGCTCTCCGGGCCGGGCACCTGTTTCGAATCGAGGCGCGAGGCGCGGTGGGGGCGGTGGGGTGGGGTGGGGTACGGTGGGGTGGGGGCGGGGTGGCGTCACGTGCCAGCGGCGGCAGCGGCGGCCCCGGGAAGGTTCCATTTCTTCCGCGGCCCGCACTCGCGCGCTCGGGGCCCCTCCCTCGCCCCGCCCGCGGCGCCCCTCGCGGCCGCGCAGCCGGGCGACTCCGGGCCGGGCCCCGCCCCTCTCGCTGGCGGACTCAGCGCGTCCTCCGCCAGCCCTCGCGTCTGCTGCCCCCGCCATCCAGTTGGTGCGGTCCATGGCGAGCCCATCATGGCGATTGAAGGTAAGTGGAGGCTGACAGCGGGGAGCGAGGACCGGGACCGCCCAGCTGGCGGGGGGCTCGGAGGTGCGCCGGCAGGCCGAGGCGCTGACGGGGCCGCCTCCTGTGGTCTGGAACCGGCTGAAGACGCGCGGGGGTCCTGGCCGCGTCTCGGGAGGCGGGTGGGCGGAGCGGCGCCGCTGGGACGCCGGGCTCGACTGGCTCGCTCGCCCCGGCCTTCGTGGTTTTGCCGGCCTCCCGGCGGCCGCACGCGGGGCAAAGCGGGCTGGCGGGCAGGTACAGCGTCCGGGCCGCCGCCTCCTGCCGGCCGCGCGGAGTGGAGGTCGGGGTGAGGCCCTGCACACCCCACGGGACGGGCTGGGAGGAGCGAGGGGCCACGGGGGGCTCAAGCTGCCCTTTCTTTTCTTTCCCCGGCCGCGGCAAACCATCCTTCCGCAATACCCACCTTCCTGCCAAACTGAGAGTCCAGTTTTTTGTCCCATTCCTAACCCTTCCCTGTGCCCGCTCGGGCTGATGCTGGGTTACACTCTCTGTCCGTTCCCCTTCTGTTTGCTGTTGTAGGGGGTCCAGGAAATTTGGGGTTAGGTTAATTTCCTCCTCAAGTGGTTTTGTTCCCCCCCAACACTCAAAACTGTTTTTCTCCATGAAAAGAAGTAAATAACGTCTTTACAACAAGCACACATTCTTAGAATCCTGCAAATACCAGTCTATGAAGTGTTATGGTGCCACAATGCTCATATTTCGAAAAACAGCTTAATAAAAATTAAGTTCCTAGATAAGGTAGTTGACACTAAAGTGTATTTTTCTCTTGTTCCAGAAACATGTAACTGGGACCAAGTGTCTATATTTTGCCTTGTTTTTAAGGAAGAGATTGTGAGAATTAATTTCACACGTCTAGGATATTTATGTGAAAGATTACATCTTCCAGGCCCTGTCTCTTAGATTAACTCAAACAGTGAAAGTAATTTGTAAATTTTCCCTGTGTGTGTATATTCATCTGTGCGGCTGTGCAAGGTACCTATAGCTATATCATTATTTCTCTACATTGAAAGTGTGTTCCTAAGTAAAACTTTTTAAAGCGTTTCCCTTCTAAGTGATCAATCACTGGTAGTAGGCATCTCTGGGGACTTCTTTTTGTCGGATCATGTGGACTCCAAAGTAGAGTTAGCTGTGTGTTTACATTTAGCTTATTTATTTAAGAGAGGGAGTACCTATTGTATAGAAGACACATTCAGACAGTTTCAAATGTCTGCTTAAGTTAAAATGGTGGGGAATAAGATCTACCTGTAATCTATGATGTTCCTGTTATCTGCAGCAGTACTTTCAACATTTGTTTCCCTCACTGTCCTTTTACCAAAGGTTAAAAATCAAGAAACCAAACCCACTGATTTATGTTGTGTACTTTATTTTCCCAACTAGTTTGTGGTAGAGTTTCTTGTGAAGCCGTGAAACTCTACCACACTACCACACTACCGCACCACGTGAAAGTAGAAAGGTTTAGGCAGAGCATGAGGAAAATCCTTCAGGCAGATGCCATTCGGATATGATGCTATAACTTGTAATTTCTTAAAATCTTTTCAGTTTTTTCCGTTTTTTCTTAGTTCTTCCTTTCTTTCTACTGGCAGTTAAGTGTTACTGATTCATTTTCCATGTCACCTGATGGCATTTTACTCTGCCTACTGCTTAACATGTTTGAAGAATAAGATTTTTAAAATCCTCACATTCTAGAGATTCTTCTGTGTTTGAGATACTCTCATAAATATTTTCATACTGAAGCATTTGCTTACGGTTTCATAATACAAAGATCAGGAATTATATCTTTTCTAGTTTGGCAAAGAAACTGTAATTAATATTAGCACTTCAGATAAAGATGGCAGTTCGAATTAGCCTAACTGTGCGCCTTATCACATAGTAAAATAGATTCATTATGCACACCCTTCCTAGGCTGTGTTATGAAGTAGAATGAGTTCTGCATGAGACTCTGTACTAAGGACATCTTAAAAATTTAGGGGCCCAAAAGGGCGTCTCATCTTTTCAGTGAAGTGTTTCTTAAAACATTCAGTTTCTTCATTCACCTATTAATTCAGTAGACCTTTTTTTTTTTGTACAATAGCTGTATACAATGTTCATTGCTAGATTCCATGGGGCCAAAAAGATAAATAAGACTATAACCCTTCTCTCAAAGAGTTCATGTTCTATTCGGAGAGACAGATAATTTTAAACATGCAATTACAGTGTAGTGTGAATGCTAAGAGATGGATCATCTTTCCTTTGTATAAAAACATTCAATGATGATGGGTCTAACACTGTTTTTTGGCAGTAATTCTTATATTCATAAGGTCTTTGTATTTGGCCGAATATCTGCCATTCAGTAACGTCTGTCTACCCATCCTAGTTTTGCTTTCTGTGGCAATAAATTAAAAGCCCACTATTCTCTCTATATATGATATCCCTTCTGCCATTTGAAGACAGCTCTAGAGTGTTTTCTAGATAAAATATCCACTTCCCTCCTCTGGATGATCTGTAGTTGTATGTTTTAAAATTTGGAATATAGTAGTGGGCCATTTCATTCCAGTTATATTGTTGAATAGCATACATCAAAACTGTTATACCACTCCTTCACTTATGTGTAATCCTATTAATATAGCTTAACATCAGAATAGGTTTTTTTGGAGCTTCATGTTGGCATAGAGCGAGGCTGTAATCAACTAAAACCACAGTCTCTTTTAGCTTGACTACTCCCTTACTTAGCTAACCAATGTTTTGAACTGAACAGATCGTTTATATCTGTTAAGCATACTCTTATTAGCTGTGGCCCAGTGTTTTAGCCCTTGAGTCTAGACTTTTAAGTACTAAGGATTGTTTTCATTTTCTTCTCTGTGTAAACCTATTTTATAACACAAAATTATTTCTACTAAGTAATCATTCATTTCCTCCTTTTATCAGTCAGATGTGTAACTATTAATCAAAAAAAGAGACAAATGTAAGATGATAGAGTTACCACATGGAGCTAACATAATTCCAGTCAGCGGTAAAGAAGTTAGGCTATATTAGGCAAAGTTACAATTTTTGAAAGGCATTTTGAAATATTGACAATAGTTACACATCCTTACTGTTGGCCCAGTGATCTGGCAATACAAGGTTGGGAATCATTGTTGTAGCCTAGCTTATGAAGTGATGTAATTGCTATCCAGCATATTAATTCTTCTAGTGTTGGCCTCTGTTAATCTGATAGTGTTGACACTTTTTTGTTGTATTTGAAATTTCCTCCTCTCTTGATTACATATTTCTCAGTCTTGTCTTAATCTACCTGACCTAATGTTCTAGTGGCTTCCATTCTTGACCCTGTTGCCATTGTCTGCTTTATACACATTGCCGTAATTGCACGCATTGAACAATTTAGTAATCACTTATTTACAAATTTGTTTTTCCTGTCCGACTGTAAATTTCTAGAGGTTAATGTCTTATTCATTTTTGTACCCCTTAGATTTTGTATAGTACCTGAATACAGTTGTCCCTTGGTAACCGTGGGGGAGATTGGTTCCAGGTCCCCTGGAGATACTAAAATTTAAGAATGCTCAAGTTCTTTATATCATATGGCATAATATTTGCATATAACTTATGCACATCCTCCCATATACTTTAAATCATCTCCAGTCTACTTGTAATACCTACTATAATGTAAATGCTATGTAAATAGTTCTTTAGGGAATAATGACAAGAAAAAAAGTCTGTACATGTTCAGTACACATACAACCACTGTAGGCCTAACTACGTTTTCCATGCACGGTTAGTTAAATCCATAGATGCTGAACCTGTGGATATGGGGGGCCAATTGTATTTTGTATGAACTCAAGCCAAGTTTCTATGCATTGTTTCGTGGAATTCTGAACATCGTCATCATAAATTATGCCATTGTCCAGAAGCGTATTTCTAACACAGAATTTTCCTGACTTATATTTCCAAATAGTAGCTAGATACTTTCACATGGATGTCCTCGGCAATCCAAAATGTTAAGCTTAGGATATTCAGAATGTCCCAAAGTTGTCATCACAGCCACCAAACCCAGCCGCCGTGCAAATTTAACCCCCCCGCCACTCTGCAGATTTACCATCTGAGAGGCATTTTTAAGTAACCAGGAATCTGAGTTAAAAAACTGGACACCAACCTTGTGTTATAGTTCACCTCCCACATCTGTTGATAACTAAGTCCTGCCAAGTCTACAATTCAAGTCAATTTGTGCTGCTTGGTGTCTTCACTTTAGTTTATGTCCTTATCGCTCATTAAGAGACTTGCATTAATTTTCTAAGTAGTCTCATTTCCAGTGTTAAGTTTCCTTCCAATTCATTTTCCAAGTTAGTGCTAGTTATCTTCATATTACAAAATGCAAATCTGAGTTTCTTAAAACCTCGAGATAGGGCTGGTCCTTAATGATCTAACTTCCTTCCTTCATCCAGTCCACATTTTTCTTTCTCTTCCATAAGAGTATCAGAAGACTCTGCAAACTGTTTTGCCAAAGTAAAAAATAAACACTTGTTACGTTGCTATATTAACTTTACTTAACTTCTCTGGGTAACATTTTTTAAAAATGTAGAATAAGGTTAAACTAGTGAGAATCTATGTGTGTGTATGTGTGTGTATATAGTGCATTTACTTTTATTAATAATGTACCTTATAGTTTGCTACATACATATATTGTATTTTTACAATAATGAGAAGAATACTGAGATGTTCCTTAAGGTTTCTTTTGGCTCTAAGATTTCTAAGGCAAAATTTAGACTTTCAAAAGCCATTTGAAATATTCAGTTAAAAAACCCAATAGATTTACTTTTGAATAATTTACAGTTTATTCAAGGTTACTTTTCTAACCGACTACACAAAATTAGAAACACTTAGGGAACATTAGAGACACAGTGGTATTTTATTTTTTGTTCTTTTAAGGTTGTATTAGAATGCAGCAGTGCACTTTGGTAGGCTGAGGCGGGCAGATCAGTTGAAGTCAGGAGTTTTGAGACCAGCCTGGCCAACATGGTGAAACCTTGTCTCTACTAAAAATACAAAACTTAGCTGGGTGTAGTGGCGCACACCTGTAGTCCCAGCTGCTGGGGAGGCTGAGGCAGGAGAATCACCTAAACCCGGGAGACTGAGGTTGCAGTGAGCCAAGATCGTGCCACTGCACTTCAGCCTGGGCAACAGAGCGAGATTCAATCTCAAAAAAAAAAAAAAAAAAAAGAGAGAGAATGCAGCAGTGCATGCCAATGGGGAAAGCAGAGAGAACCATATACTGGCTTAATTTATACAATTCGTTATTTGTTGAGTAATACTATTTGCATTATCAGTTTATTTGAAAATATTATGTTCGCACATAGCATATGTGTGGTAGTATAATAGATTGTTTTCATGAATTTTATTTCCATTTAGCTGACTTTATTCTTTTATTCTTTTCCTCTGAATCCTAGTCGATTACTACCTAATATGAAAGTGCTTACATATGAATAATGTAAGAATGAACAAACTACTATATATAAAACATTTCACGCTTTTGAGTAAAATGATTATATGCATATTTTGTATGTATATATAGTAATAGCTAAATTGGAACCTATCGAATTAGAACCCTTGATTTACCATTTTTTTAGAAGGGGGAAATAGTGACAACTCAGGAAGCTGTTATTAGGAGTTTATGAACAAATTTCTAAGAGCCACACATGTATTCAGAACAATTTCTTATTTTCACATTTTTAGGACTATGTTAGAATTGGTATTCAAGATATTATTTTGAGTCATCATGAGATAGAAGTTTTAATGAATATTAAATTATCTTCAGTATTCTGAACTTAATGCAGTAATGCATATTAGTAGCTTTAAAAAATGATCTGGTGCGGAAGTAAAAAAAAGGTTTTGTTTTATTGTCAGCTAACTAGAAAATTCACTTAAGTAGAATTTTTTGTGAGCACATACTTAAGGTTTTATTGTGTTACGTTAATGAGCATCTAGCAGTCAAAAACATAATTGACTAAACGAATTGAATTAAAGAGTAGCTCAAAAGTTGGAAAAATGGATTAATTTGTGAACAGTAATTTAATTTTATAAGATAAAATTTATACCTCTTAGAAAAGACTATTGAATAAATTCATAGGAACTTATGTGGATCAAATGAGATACCATATTTAGCATGCTTTGTAAATTATAAAGTGCTCTGAGATATCGTGAATAAGATCTAGTTAATTTTATGTGATGCTGGAGGGGTAATATGTGTTTCAAAGTGTAGGCTGCTATTTAGTAGAAATATCATAGATGAAATGAGTTTGTAAAAGTATAGAATGGACTTGACTTTTTCAGACTATTTTAATTCTACAGTAATTGCATAGCAACAGCAAAAAGTAAAGGAATTCCAATTTGGGAGGATAACTCCCAGAGGGTTGGAGGCCTGAAGTTTTTTTTTTTTTTTTTTTTCTCTCTTTTTTAAAGAAAAAATTCAAAAAAGAGGACAGGTTAAGAAGTATGAGAAAGTTAAACATTTATTTTGGAATATTTACATGGGAGAATGCTTGAAATTCAATGATAACTGTAGAAGAGAAGAAAACATCTCCAGAGCCTGAATTTCTTTGAATTTTATATTCTACTTAGTGAAGAATGCAAAGGGAATTAACTTTTTTTGGGTGTTTGCCATGGGCCAGGCAACATATATTCATTTTCTCAATCATGAATAGCACTGCTTCTCCCTCTCTTGTCTGCAGCAGACATCTGTTTTATTAAGACATCTTTTTTCCTGCCAGTTGTGGACTTGGTTTCAGAATCCTTGGCAACACTACCCTCCACCCCCACTCCAGCAGCTACTCCCAATCCATCAGAATTAGTATACAAGATGAAAGCTATTTTCTGTCCTGAGGTTATTATTACTATTTTATACATTACTTTAGCTATTATTTTTACTTACTCCAAAGGTTAAGTAACAAGCACAGGTTTGCAAAGACAGTACTAGGTGATGCTGACTTTAGAATTGAAGTCTGACTCAATTCAGAAGCAATGATCTTTATGTAACACTGTGTTTTAAATTGGTGACCAAAATTGGTATTATTCGTTGAATGGTCTAATTAGGGACAAAACTAAAAGATGTCTAGAGGTTAGTGATGATGGTCTAAGTGGATTAAATTCGTTGGGGGGAGTTGCATTAGTAGTTTCATGCTTATGATGTACAGTGTAGGTGTCTGCATAAGGATTAGCTATAAAAGAGTTTATAAATGTAAGCTAGGTGATCATTTAAAGGCTCTGACTAATGCATGTGCTTTGGAGAAGAATCTTTAGATGAGATGGAATTTAAGACATTTCTAAAGTAGCCTTTCAGTGTTTGACCAAGAAGAAATAAGTAGAACCTGTAAATTGTGGTGATTTAGGCTAATGGTCAGAATAAACATGGTAGACAAAAAAATACAGTTGATTTTGAAAAGGACTCTTAGATCCATTTTAAAGGAACTAAATTTTGGGGTTTAATTCCATTTTTGTGTACAGGCATACCTCCTTGCCCTTCATTTTGTTGTAAATTCACAAATTTGCATTTTTTACAAATTGAAAGTTTGTGGCAACTCTGTTGAATGAATCTATTGGCACAATTTTTTCAACAGCATGTGCTCACCTTGTGTCTCTGTGTCACGTTTTGGTAATTCTTGTAATATTTGAAACTTTTTCATTATTATTATATTTGTTATGATGATCTGTGATTAGTGATCTTTGATGCTACTATTGTAATTGTTTTGGGCGCTACGAGCCATGCCAATATAAGATGGCAAACTTAGTTGATAAATGTTGTGTGTGTTCTGATTGTTCCACCAGTTATTCCCTCAGTCTCTCTTCCTTTCCTTAGGCTTCCCTATTCCCTGAGACACAACAATTAATAACCCTACAAATGTTCAATGAAAGGAAGAGTCACATGTCTCTCACTTTAAATCAAAAGCTAGAAATGATTAATCCTAGTGAGGAAGGCATGTTAAAAGCTGAGACTGGCCAAAAGCTAGGCCTTTTGTGCCAGTAGGCGAAGTTGTGAATGCAAAGGAAAAGTTCTTGAAGGAAATTAACAGTGCTACCTGCTGTAGTGAACACATGAGTAACAGGAAGGCTTAACAGCCTTATTGCTGATATGGAGAAGTTTGAGTGGTCTGGATGGCAGATCAAACCAGCCACCACATTCTCTAAAGCCAAAGCCTAATCCAGAGTAAGTCCCTCACTCTCTTCAATTCTATGAATGCTGAGAGAAGTGAAGAAGCTGCAGAAGAAAAGTTGGAGGCCAGCAGAGGTTAGTTCATAAGGTTTAGAAAGAAGCTATCTCCATAACATAAAAGTGTGAGGTGAAGCAGCAAGTGCTGATAGAGAAGCTGTAGCAGGTTATCCATAAGATCTAGCTGAGATCATTGATGAAGGTGGCTACACTAAACAACAGATTTTCGTTGTAGGTGAAACAGCCTGTTAGAAGAGGATGCCATCTAAGAGTTTCATAGCTAAAGGGGAGAAGTCAATGCCTGGCTTCAAAGCTTCAAAGGACAGGCTGACTCTCTTGTTAGGGGCTGATGCATCTGGTGACTTTAAGTGGAAGCCAGTGCCCATTGACGATTCTGAAAATCCTTGGGTTCTTAAGGATGCTAAATGTGCTCTGTGTGTGCTCTACAAATGGAAAACAAAGCCTAAAATTTTGGGGTTTTAAATGACAGAACATCTGTTTACAGCATGGTTTATTGAATATTTTGAGTCTGCTGTTGAGTCCTACTCAGAAAAAAGATACCTTTCAAAATGTTACTGCTCATTGACAAGGCATCTGCTCACCCAGGAGCTCTGATGGAGACGTACAAGGAGATGAAGGTTGTTTTCATGCCTGCTAATACATTTATTCTGCAGCTCATGGATCAAGGATTAATTAAGACTTTCAAGCTTTATTATTTAGGAAATATATTGTGTAAGGCTGTAGCTGCCATAGATAGTGATTCCTCTGATGGACCTGGCAAAGTAAATTGAAAACTTTCTGGAAAGGATTAATCATTCTAGATGCCATTAAGAACATTTGTGATTCATTAGAGGAGGCCAAAATATCAACATTAATAGGAGTTTGGGAGAAGTTGATTCCAACTATCATGGATGACTTTGAAAGGCTCAAGACTTAAGTGGGGGAAGTCACTACAGACGAGGTGGAACTAGCAAGAGAACTAGAATTAGAAGTGGAGCCTGAATATGTGACTACCTTGCTGAAATCTCATGATAAAACTTGAATGGATGAGGAGTTGCTTATATGGATGAACAAAGTGGTTTCTTGAGATGAAATATACTACTGGTGAAGCTGCTATGAACATTGTTGAAATGACAAAGGGTTTAGAATATTATATACACTTAGTTGGTAAAGAAACTGTAGGGTTTGAGAGGACTGACTCCAGTTTTTAAAGTTCTACTGTGGGTAAAATGCTATCAAACAGCATTGCATGCTACAGAGAAATGTTCCATGAAAGAAAGAATCCATCAGTGTGGTAAACTTCATTGTCTAATTTTAAGAAATTGCCACAGCCACCCCAACCTTCATCAACCATCATCCTAATGGGTTCACAATCATCAACATCAAGGCGAGACCCTTCACCAGCAAAAAGATAGGACTTGCTGAAGGCCTAGACAATCAATAATTTTTTTAGCAATAAATTATTTTTAAATTAAGATCATACATTTTTTAAGACACAATGATATTGCACACTTAATAGACTACAGTCTAGTGTAAACATAACTTTTGTATGCACTGGGAAACCAAAAAGTTTATGTGACTTGTTTTATTGTGATATACACTTTATTGCAGTGGTTGGGAGTCAAACCCATCGATATCTCTGAGGTATGCCTGTACCTGGATGTATTTCGATGGGGCTGCCATGTAACTACATATTTTCCTTCTGTAAACATGTGTAAACATGTACATATGTTGTAATGATCCTCTTGTGTATTTTTTTAAAATCCCAGTTTCCAGTTACAGTCACACTTATGTGTATATTCATATACAAACACACATGCACACAATCACAGCACACGTGTGTGCCCACACACATCTATTTTCTCTTACACCCCTTATGCCAATTGTAGAGGATTATGCCAGTTTACATTTTGCTCCTACATGGGTTTGCCTGAGGGAAAAGATGGTAACTTTGACTAAGCTTGTCACTTTCTGTTTCTCCTTTCCATGTTGCTGAGATGATTATTTCAAAAGCAATGCTAGTATTATCTCCGCAAGTATAGTTTTTATGCAGTTCTATTTAAATTACCTTAAAGTATTGGAAAACAATTTCATAACTTTCATTTTTTCATAAAAATGAGGAAAAATCAATATTTACTTTCCAAAATACATTAAATATAATGTTCTTTTTTTTCTGACAATTAACTAGTGACCTTGAGCAACTTTAACTTTTGGGCGTCTCCATTTATCTATAAAATTATGAACTAGACAAATGTAGTTCTGAGTTCTAGTGTCTTCTGTTCTGTCATTCTAATATGGTGTCCCGGTCTTCATTTTCTTGAATTAAATTTGATGTGTGGAAAATTGTATTTATACAGGAGTTCATTTTGGGGGTGATTATTTATTTTAGTGGAAGATTAGTCTCTTTCCAAAGATACTGGCTAAGTGACCAAGTAAGCATTCCCTCTTGTGCATTACACTGTTAAAAGCAGTACACCACTTTTTAGATAACCACCACATCTAAGTCAAGGTATGTCTGCAGTGTCTTTCTTGCCTCCTGATTACAAATTTAACATTTCTTTTGGAAACTTTTCAGATTTACTTTTCAAGACAAAATAGACATAAAATTTGTACAAAGTTCAACATATCTCTAACTGAAAAAGTATTTAAGGCTTTGACTTCCCAACAGACATATACATTAAAAAATTTGCATTTAACCTGGAGAATGCATGTTTTTTTCCTTACACTCCTCCCAGTCTTAGGAAGGATTGGGGATAAAAGGAACGCTAGGCTGGGCGTGGTGGCTCATGCCTGTAATCCTAGCACTATGGGAGGCCGAGGCGGGCAGATCATGAGGTCAAGAGATCGAGACCATCCTGGGCAACATAGTGAAACCCCGTCTCTACTAAAGATACAAAAATTACCTGGGCCTGGTGGCGTGTGCCAGTAGTCCCAGCTACTCGGGAGGCTGAGGCAGGAGAATTGCTTGAACCCGGGAGGCAGAGGTTGCAGTGAGCTGAGATTGTGCCACTGCACTCCAGCCTGGCGACAGAGTGAGACTCCGTCTCAAAAAAAAAAAAAAAAAACACTCAATTTCAGTTTCCAATAATGTAATAAATTTATATGACTTTTTTATATTTCTTCTTTTGTGTTTTTAAAAGCAGGGTTTTCTTGAATTTTATTTTATTGTCTGGAATGTATCCTTAGTATTCCTGTTCATTTTCATAAGAATAGTGATTGCTTTTAAGTTCCACATGTACATCAGTGAAGTCTTATTTGTTGGTTAGAATTTAGGGGACAAATACCAAGAAAGGTCATGCATAGTCTTATTTGCTTGTTTGACTTTTGTGGGTACTTGGACAAATTTGGCAGCTAATTGACTGTAAATTTGAAATATAGTGATTATTCGAGTAACTTAAAAAATTTAAGAGGTTCTTTTATATAATATAGATAAATTGAATACTTTTAAAAGTGGGAATTGGCTTTCATTGTCATTCTGCAGTTCTGATAAACGTCTTAGAATGTAGTAGTTTTTATTGTTACTGTACATACTAAGCCTTGTAAAAATAATGCTGTTACAGTTAAGATTAGGTGTATGTGGTAAAACCTAATCAATTTATATTAAATACGGGGGAGAGTTTAGTTCTAATTACAGGCTTTAAAAAGTACAGCCTTTTTACATGAATTAACTATGTAACTCAAATTAAGTTACGTGTGTAACTTCTAGAGAATAAGCCTTAATATGTATGGAGAATATTTCTAAGTTACCTATGAAAACATCATAGGCCTCAATATATTAATACATTATAGTTATGTTATTTTTATTACATGACCCTTCTAATGTCTCAAAAATAGCCTTTTGTCATAATTTGGTAAATATCCAGTCATTGGACTAGTATCTCCTCAATTGGAAAGAACTGTAGTACGTAGGTGTATTTCATTCTAGCCTTTCAGCAAGTGATCTGTGGGTAATACTCCAATTAGCACTCTATTTTTTACACTGGGGTTTTGCTGAATAATTCATTTATAACCATAGCTTTAAGTTAGGTGTTTCTTCTTGCAAAGCCTATCTTCCTGATAATCAGTGGTTATTCTGTATTTTTAATAAGAAAGAAGCAATGCCATTGTTACAACCAAGTCAGAATGAAGATCTAACCTACTTTGGTGATAGAAATACTATTTTCTAGTTTTTTTAGCTTGCTTCTCAGATGACCTACTTTTTTTAGTGGATATCATGGTTTTTACTTCTCATGTTATTTCTGTAGGATATTTCTGTTTCTTATAACCAAGCTGCTTATAATAAGCTTCTATGCTAAACTGAAATGATTATTTAATATTTTCATTATGGAAAGTTTAAAAGTAATTCACAACATGATTATAAGGTCATACATATATGGAACACTACAAAATTTTATTCAGCTTACATTAAAGTAATGACATGATTCTGAGTGAAAGAAATATGTCTACATGGTAGTAACTAATAGAGAAAATTACTGTTATAATAAATTAGAATATTCAAAGTATGTATTTATGGGGTACAATGTGATGTTTTGATATATGTATACATTGTGAAATGATTAAATCAAGCCAATTAACATATCAGTCACTTCACCTTTTTTGTGATGAGAACATTTAAGGTCTATTCTTTTAGCAATTTTGAAATATACAACACATTATTAATAACTGTAGTCACCATGCTGTGCAGTAGATCTCTAAAACTCCTCATCTGTCTGAAACTTTGTACCCTTTGCAGTATCTCCCCTTTTCCTATCCTGCCCCTCTCCATTCCCTTCTTCTCTCCCACCTCTGGTAACCACCATTCTACTCTACATCTGTGAATCTGACTTTTGTAGATTCCACATACAAATGAGATCATGCAGTATCTGTCCTTCTGTGTCTGCTTTCTTTCACTTAGCATAATGTCCTCCGGGTTCATCCATGTTGTTGCACATGACAGAATTTCCTTCTTTTTTTAGACTGCATAGTATTCCACCGCATATATTTACCACATTTTCTTTATCCATTTCCACCATGTGCCATTATCTTTTAAAGTTAAACATGCACTTGCCCCATAAACCCAGCTGTTCTCCTCGGAATACATTTAGAAGAAAGGCACGCACAGCACACATGTGGGAAACAGAGACATATGTTATATAAAAAGGTTCATAGCAAAATTAGTCACAGCAAACCCAAATCAATCCAAATGTTTATGAACAATAGAATTGAAATTTATGCATATGTATGCATGAATATATGTGTATATATGTATATTTATACACAATGGAATTCTATATGGAAATGAAAAGGAATGAGCCACAACTACAAGTAATAAAATAGTTTGATCTTACCAACCTAATATTGAAAGAAGTAGGACTCAAAAATGCCCACTTAACAATTCCACTTGTATAAATTTTTTAAGCAGACAAAACCAAGCTGTAATGATAGCACTCAGGAGATTAGGTACTTCTGGGGCACAAAGTAGTGCCTAGGAAGATGAGTAAAGGACTCCTGGAATGCCAGCAAAGTTCTGGTTCTTGCCTTGGTTTTTAGCAACTCGGGTGCTTACTTTGTGACAATTACATGAAAGTTTTATATATTTGTGCACTTTTCTGTATTTTTGGTTTTTGGCCCAATAAGTAGAGATTTTTAAAAAAAGAAACATTACAAAAGACTCTTTCCAAAAAAGAATAATCAAAATATCTTTTAAAGTTAAGTTTGTTTTTATCATACTATTAAATTTGTTTTACAAATTTATAATAGTGGGTTGTTGGAGAATATATAATATGAGCATATATGATAAAATATAAATAGTAACTTTACAGGATTGACCTTTCAATAACTTAACCTGTGTATGTTAAGGCTCAGATACAAAAGTGGGTCCTCTCTTACAGTCTTTCCTTCTAGACGATGTGAAGAGATGCTTGGGAAATATTGATGTGATTTCTGCTGTTGAGAAGCTTGCCATTCAAAATCACATACTTGAATGAAGTGTCTTCATTCCGAGACTTCCTAAGACCTAATTTCTGGGTTGTTCCAGAAAATTTTGATATTAGGCTATCATATTCATTTAGTTAAGTATAAAGAGAAGAGTTAGGGAAACTTTTTCTGAGGTCACTTTTAGGTGCTAATTTAAAATGATTCTTTGTAACAGATTCATGCCACTTTCTATGTTTTTAACTTCCCATAAACTTTTTTTAATAGGTGGAGAGAGAACCTGTGGAGTACATGAACTTATCTGTATTAGAAAAGGTAAGTCATTGCTCTGCATGGCTATTTAAATACTAAATGAATACTTTCAAAGTATATAATAGATTTTAGTAGGATGGTGGATAATTTGTATTTATAAAGTGTAAATTTTAGTAAATATTAACATTTATCTTACAGACTTAAGCATTAGTAAAGTGCATATTACTTATTATGTGATTATTGAGAGTTGTTGCTTTATATTTAGTTTTGATGGGCTAACAAAGCCTGGTTTCTAGCATATTGGTCGTTAGACATGGTGAAGAGGCAAAGAATGGAGGGTTTGATTTTTGTTCCCTTTCAGAATCTGGAATCTGAGTGCATGCTGATCTCCCATTGACTTCTGTTCTATTACTGTACCCCATCAGAGAGATGTGAGGAGTTGGTTGAAATTCAAATCGGGAACATATCCAAAGACCACAACATCCTTTGACACCAACAACTGTCTATGCTTCCTTAGAAGGAGCCACCTGACAACTGGGTGGTTCAACAAAGTGGCCCCAGGAAAGGTAATTCAGTTACTAGGTGGGAGGCAAGGAATCAGGTATTCTCTAGATTTGGAAGAATCAGGAGAACCTTGGGAGTCCCCACAACTCCTTATAAGTAATCACAAATCTATGAAATCATATGAAGGAAAGATATTCCTGGGGAGGTCAGGGGAAGAAATCCTCATAAATTTACTACTCTTGTCTCTTTTTAAACTTGGGGCACTTTCTTTTCTTGCATCTCTCTTCAGACTCACTTGGCCCTCCTGAGTCTAGCCAACTAACAGCACTCCTCCCATCCCTAATATTTCACTTTAAGGAAGTTTGGAGCAGTGTCATTATTTGTGATACCTGGGTATGAGAGGCATGGCAGGAAAATATCAGCATATTTTCAGTAAGTCTTTAACAGCTCTGAAAAGCCTCAGCTTCTTTAGACTTGAAAAAATTTTTAATCCTTTTTAGGTGAATTTATGTGACTATTGTTGATATGGTCATACTAGTTTATCTGTGAGTCATTGCATACAATTGCTGTTCATTTAAAATCTTCTTCCTTTATTATAGTTTTTCCATATACCTTTTCTCTAGTACCACAAAGGAGGAAATTGAAGTCAGTTTCGTGAAATCTCAAATTTAGGATTGTGATTCTCATGCTATAACTATTGTTGATTTGTGCTTCTTACCTAAAATGGAGGTAGGGGATAGACAAATTTATGCGTTGTTTTATTTCTCTACATAAACATTTGTAGTTTTCTGCTGTATACATAAATCCAGAATTACTAAAAATGTTTAAAATAATTTTATAGTTATTATCCAGTCCCACTAAAACTTTTTAAAACTTTTAATTTGCTGGGATAGCCAAGGACACAGTAAAGCTTAGTTGGAGTCAAAAGCTATTAAAGATGTGGTCAGGTGAAAAGAGAATCAAAACAAGAGTAGAGACAGCTAGAAGTAAGAAAATGAAAATGTTTAGAGGGTCTTTTGTGGCTACAAAGGGAACAGAAAGCTACAATGGAGAAAATTAGATAAGGATAGAGGATGGTGTGAATATATCTTTTTTTTTCCATGGCTTTTTTATTGTTGTTGTTCTTTATTGCTGTCTCTATTCCTATCCGGGTAGTTCTCAAAGTATGCTTTGCCCAGATTTCTCTATATTAGTCTAGCTTTTTTGCTGTCTTCCATTTATCTATAGAATTTTAATTCTGCATTTAAAAATTTATTCACACCATAGGCATGACGTGGAAAAGTATCTGAATCTCTGTTTATCCTCTCAGCATTCAGTACAGTGAATATTTCATAAGTATTTGAATATTTTTGGAATTAATGCTCTGAGCTAAAGCTTTTTACATTTTATCCTAGACTTCCATAGAGTAGATCATATGAAAGTTATGTAGAGTAATTATAATTAGTATCAGTGATTATTCTAATGAAATGACATCTCTGACATCACAGCCTCCTTTTTGCTTTCTCTCTTTTTTTTTTTTTTCGAAGACAGATTCTCACTATCTCCCAGGCTGGAATGCAGTGGTACGATCTTGGCCCACCGCAACCTCTGCCTCCTGGGTTCAAGCTATTCTCATGCCTCAGCCTCCCAAATAGCTGGGATTACAGGCGCATGCCACCATGCCCAGCTAATTTTTCTATTTTTAGTAGAGATAGGGTTTCACCATGTTGGCCAGGCTGGTCTCGAATTCGTGGCCTCAAGTGATCTGTCCACCTCGGCCTCCCCAAATTCTGGGATTACCACCATGAGCCACCGCACTCGGCTAGACATCACAACTTCTTTTTACCTCTTTGACTGTTTCTGTCTCTTTTGCTAGCCTCTCTCCCCTGTCAGACCTCTGATTATGTCATGTACCAGGGGTTTGGTCCTGGGCTTACTTCGTTTTTCCATCTTTTACTCTGATTTTATCTAGTTCTGTTGTTTTAAATGCCACACAAATCCAGTTCTTGGCTGTCTGAGCTCCCTCATCTTTTATCAAATGAGTTACTTGATATTTCTATCTGGATGTCTGTTAGAATAACAGCTTGACACGTTTAAAATGCAAGTCTTGATTTTCTTACCTGAGCCTATACCTTCCTCAGTTTTCTCCCTCTCAGCTAATAAATAGCACTGTCTACCCAGTTACGCAACTCCTAACTTAAGAATCATCCTGTATTTCGCCATTATTATTGTCCACATTTAATTTATTAGTAAGTTCAATCAGTTCTACCTGCAAAGTATATTTTTTAATTTATCCTCTTTTTTTTCATCCTGCTGCTGTCATTGTAGTCTAGTTCTCTGTGTTTTTTGCCTAGATCACTGTCATAGTTTTCTAACTGGTTTCCGTACTTGGCATTTTTATCTCCTTTCACTAAGTATTAGTGATTTTCAAAAATGTAAATCAGGCCAACCACTTTGCTTGTTGAAATTTTTCTATGGATTCTCATTATACCTCAAATAAAAGTATCTTACCCTGATCTACAAAGACATTATAGTATCAACTCGGAGTCCAAAATGTCATCTGAATATCATCAGTTCAAAAGTCTCATTATCTAAATCACTTACATTATGTATGGGTGAGACTCTGGTTGTAATCCATTGTGGTTCAAAATTCCTTTCTATCTGTGGACCTGTGAAAATAGAAACCAAGTTACCCTCCTATGCATTTCTTCAAATCTCATTTCCCTAAGTTGTGTTTCAATTTTGGTTAAGTCAGTTTTCAGAACTTACATTTTTATGATCAATATTGTTTGCAGTAAAGCCATATTATATCATAATTATATTTCCTTTTTTATATATTTTTCATCTTAAAATATCCCTTCTTTCAGATTGTAAGCACCCATCTTAACTCCTCATTAACCATGGTTCAGAATCCACTCTGATTTCTCTGTCATTCTTATTTTTCTTCTGCTACCACCCTTCCCCCTATATTGAAGTATACGTCTCCTATATCATATATCCCTAGAAAAGATTTTTCTGCTTCCCTAGGAAATAATTAGTCAACATATTGTATTACTCAAGGTACTGTTAGCTGCTGCACTGAACAAACCCCAAACAAATAATGACTCAAACAGGATAGAGGTTTGTTTCTCTCTTTTGTGAAGTTTAAATCAGGTATTTCTAGTTGCCATAGAACACTCCTTCAGCAGTGATTTAGGGATCCAGGCTCCTAGCTTGTGGCTCTGGCATCTTCAGCACATGGCTTTGGAGGTTACTATGTTCATCTTCATTAAGCAGGGAGTGTGGGGGGAAAAATGGGGAAAGGAAGATTGTGTGTAGGAGATTTTTATGGGATAGGCCTGGAAGGAAAGTACATTCCTTAAGATTACCATGTCAATAATTCAGTCACAGGGCTACATCTGTAGTAACTTCAAAACAGGCTAGGAAGTGTTAGTGAGTCAGTGAGCCCAAGAAGTACAGCAACCTATAGTCTGCCATTTATCAATTAATCTACCCTAATATGAAGTGCTTTCCTTGCCATAGTCTTACATGCTCTATATATGCTAATGGTGACCATCTGGATAAATTTCTTCTAGAGGTAGGTATATAACTTAAAGGTGTGACTTCAGTGAGAAAATTTAAGGCTAGGTAGAAGGGGAGATTCATATGGAAAGATGTAATAGGGTTGTTTTGTTTTGTTTTGTTTTGGAGGGGAAGGGGTTGTGAATCCTCTGATTTTGTGATTGTCTTTTGTCTCTTAGGACCCTACACCCTTTTTTTTTCATTTCCCCTTCACCACCTGATTGCTGAAGGGCCTTTTCCCTTCTGCCTTTTTTTCTTCTGCAGAAGCTATGTACAAAGACTGCCTAACTACCCTGTTAAGTTATGCTTGAAACTAACTTATGCTGACTGAGTTATGCTGAAAGTAACTCACATGTACTTTCAGAGTTCCTTCCCTGTAGGCTGTGCTGTCATCTACCCAGTTTTGTTATTGCCGTTGTTAGTATTTTCAGATTTAACATGGACTTTCCTTTCTAACTTTAGCCCCCATTGCTGTCTTCTCTCTTCTGTCTCTCTGGTAGCTTTTCTCTTCCTTTGTTTACACCAAAGCCTTTCCCTTTTGTTTGGGTGGGGTGGGAGCACGAGAGATTGCACCTTATGATTTGGTTAAGTTTTCTGTTTTTACTCGTGTTTATTTTGAGATATTAGCATTCTCTGTATTCAGATTATTCTGAGGATATAGTTTTTATGTGGCTTTACTTTTTTTTCTTTTTTTTTGAGACAGTCTCGCTCTTGTCACCCAGGCTGCAGTGCAATGGCATGATCTCGGCTCGCTGCAATCTCCACCTCCTGGGTTCAGGCGATTCTCCTGCCTCAGGCTCCCAAGTAGCTGGGATTACAGGCATGCATCACCATGCCCGGCTAATTTTTGTATTTTTAGTAGAGACTGGGTTTCACCATGTTGGCCGGGCTTGTCTTGAACTCCCTACTTCAGGTGATCCACCCACCTCAGCCTCCCAAAGTGCTGGGATTACAGGCGTGAACCACCCTGCCCAGCCTGTAGATTTTTTCCTTCTTGTTTTGTAGATTTACTTTTTCCTTCTTGTTGTATCCAGTTTTGGGGAGGTAAAACTGGGAGACATGGAGTTAGGCAGATTCCATTTTTTTTCAGATACTTAGAAATGTCTATGGTATGTTCATGAACAAAAATTTTAATGTTAATTTAGTCTAACTTCTTAATATTTTTTCTTTTCATTCTTTTCTCTTTCTCCCCCTCCTTCCTTCTTTCTCTCTGTCTTTCTAGTGCTTTTTGAGATGTTTTGGGGAAATCCTTCCTTAACCCTAAGATCATAGCAATTCTGTTACTTTAAGAGGTTTAGTCTTGCTTTTTATATTTATGTTATTAATCCATCTGAAATTGATTTTTTATATGGTTAAGAACCTAATTTCATTTTTTTAATGGTTAAGTAGTAGTTCCAGCACAATTTACTAAGTATTCCAAACATTTCCCACTGAAATGCAGTGCCACCTCTGCTACCTCTGTCGAGTTTGTATCAAGTTGGTCTATTTCTGTTCCATTAATCAATTTACCTATTCCCTAACAGTGTCACTATCTTAATTATTGAAGTGTTGTGATTCTTGTTATCTATTAGGACAAATTCTTCTTATTTTTCTTCTTCAGTAATGTTATAGCTATTTCTGGGCCTTTGATTTTCCATATAAAGTTTAGAATCAGCTTGTCAAGTTCCTTAAAAAAAAAAAAGCCTTTTTGGAATTTTAATAGGAATTGCTTTGAATCTCTAGATCTATGTGGAGACGATATCTTTAAAATACTGAGATTTCTTATTCTTGAACATGGTGTATCTTTGCATTTGTTTAATGCCTTTCAATAAGGTTTTGAAAATTCCTCTATAATGATCTTGCATTTTTTTAGATTTATGTTTAGATACCTTATATTTTTTGTTGCTATACTAAATGAAATTTGTTAAGGGAAATGCAATTAACTTTTCCAAATTAGTGTTATATGTAGCTATGTTGCTAAACTATTTAACTATTTCCGTAGATATTTTGGGTTTTCTCAGTAGACAGTTATATCATCTTCAAATAATAAGTTTTTTAATCTTTTCTAGTTATACTTTTTATTTCTTTGGCAGCTTCCTCGGGAAAATAAACAAAATAGAACTAAAAGGATACTCTATAATCCTCTTCCAACTGCTTGACTAAGCATGATCTTATAAATGGACAATAACAAGTGTTGGCAAGGATGTGGAGGAATTGGAACTCCCATCTATTGCTGGGAATGTAAAATGGTACAGCAACTTTAGAAAACAATTACAAAGTTCCTAAAAAAAAAATAGAGTTACCATATAACCCAGCAATTAATACTGCTAGGCCTGTACCCAAGAAAATTGAAAACATATGTTTATACAAAAATTTGTAGATGAATATTCACAGCAAGATTATTCTTTTTTTAAATTTTTTATTATTATTTTTTTGAGACAGAGTCTCACTCTGTCATCCAGGCTAGAGTGCAGTGGCGTGATCTCAGCTCACTGCAACCTCCGCCTCCTGGGTTCAAGTGATTCTCATGCCTCAGCCTCCTGAGTAGGTGGGACTACAGGTGTGTGCCACCACACCCAGCTAATTTTTTGTATTTTTAGTAGAGATGGGGTTTCACCACATTGGCCAGGCTGGTCTCAAACTCCTGAGCTCAGGCAATCCGCCCGCCTTGGCCTCCCAAAGTATTGGGATTACAGGCGTGAGCCACCACACGCAGCCTGGCAACGTTATTCTTGATAGCCAAAAGGGAAACAACCTAAATATCCATCAACTGATGGATATCAACTGATGAATGAATTAAATAAAATGTGGCATATTGACACAGTGGAATATTATTCATCCACCAGAATAAATGAATTATTGATACAAGCTACAACATTGGTGAACCTTGCCAACAGAGAAAGAAACCAGACATAAAAATTGTTTCACTCGCAAACAGTGAAAGAAACCAGACACAAAAGGCCACATATCATGTATATAGGATTTCATTCATATGAAATGTGTAGAATAGACAAATCTATAGAGACAGAACATAGATTAGTAGTTGCCAGGGCTAGGGGAGGGGAGAATAGGGAGTTACTACTAATAAGTATGGGTTTTTCTGGAGAGTGATGAAAATATTCTGAAATTAGATAGTGGTTGCACAACTCTATGAATATATTACAGAACACTGAATTATGCACTTCGGTGAATGTTGTGGCATATGTGTTTTATCTCAATAAAAAAAGCGTCTGCTTACATAGTGTTTTATTCTTAACCAGCTCCTCTTTTTATGCAAAAGTTTCCATTACCTGAAATTCTATTCCTTTGATATTTATTACTTTAGATTTTTTATGTCTTTATGAACCTAAATTAAAATAATGATATACCTGAGACAGGTGAATGTATATACTAATATATGTTAATATGTCCAAGTCATATTAACCTGGAGGGTGGTTTGTAGTTTTATGGCACAGTACTCTCTATTGTCCTGGCCTGTTAGTATTTTTATATACTAAATCTATCTTTATGGCATTACTTTATTGGGTATTCACAAATCAACATGTAATATCCCAGTATAAATGACAATCTGTTTTTGGAAATTGTAGAAAAAAGTCTCTGTAGTGGTTAGAGAATAGGAGATGATCAGTGGTTAACTTTGTTTTTTCAATTTAGGAAAAATATATGCCTTTTTTTAAACATTGAAAACAAAAATGACTTTACTGAATCCATTGGGAAGATGTATAGAATGTTTAAATTTATTACCTTCCATGTTTTTCCTTGACTAGAAGGAAGTCACTTATTTAAACCACTAAAATATAAATATCTGAGCATACTTGAGAAATAGTAGCAAAAAACAGCTTTCCAATCTTTTCTCCCATTTGAATCAAAGATTGTCTTGAAGCTAGGTTGGCCACCTGTGGTTTTTTGAATGCTGCTCATCACTAGTCTAGGTGGCCTTTCAAATATGATCCGAAATAATAACTTAAACCTCATCAATTAACATCTTAAAGTGAGTAGTTGTAACTCATCTGAGAGCAAAGGCTTGTATGACTGTTGACATAGGATGTGCATGGTAGTGGTAGGTTTACAAATTATGGGGCTACAATAGATATCCTATATCTGTTCAATTCTGATAGTTTCTTATCCTAATACAAAACTGTATTAGAATAATACACTTATAAGAGAGTACAAGGTGTGAGAGATGAAAATTTGGAGACAACAGGTAGATTACTGTTACTAGAGCTAGGGGAGAGGCTGAACTTGGTGCTGCTTTTCCAAACTTATGGCAATTAAGGGAATGTTTCTGCATGTGCTGTTCTTTTCCTTTGAGTTGGCTGATGTCACTTTATGGACAAATGGAAATCCAGTTAGGTGTTTATATTTTACTGTCTACACCCTCGGATTCTCCCTTTTTGCTGGGTAGACAGATTTGTTCTTTCTTTCTCTTCCCCCTCAAGTGCATCGTGGGCTCTTCCTTCTTTTGGTAGTGTTTCAGTTATTTCTTTTGGGAGCATAGTAGAAAAGTGTCTGAAATGTAGGTGACAATTTTTCATGTAGAATTTGTGAAGTTGTAGAACTATATTCTGACTTTTTGGGGGCTGGGATAGGTACAGATTTCTTGCTTAGTGACCAAACTTGACTTTCAAGGCTTTTATAGTTCTAATTGTCCAGAGTAGAAGAACAATAAAGTAACTTTTCTTTTTTCTAGTATTTATTAGAGCTAGTATTTAGTAGAAAGAGTACATGATTATGAAATAAGGAGATATGGATTAAATTTCCCAATTTGCTTCATCCAGGCTGGGTAACTAAAGTCATTAAATTCTTTGAGTCTCAGTTTCCCCCTCTGTAAAATGGTGACATTATTAAGGCTTATCTGTACTAATCTCACAAGACTTCTCTGAGGATCAAGTGAAATAAAGTGTATGAAACCCTTTGTAGTCAGTAAACTGGTATGTACATATTATTATTATCTTACTGAAGAAGGTAGGGACAGTCTTGGAACTTGTAGACTCTTACTAGAGATGAATCAGATGTATTTTTTTTTTTTGTATGAATTCTGGAAGGCATGACCTGATTGTTTCTATTGTTTATTCTTTCAGTGGTTTGACACTCAGGACTTTGAATGTATGAGACCTACCTACTGAGTTACTAATGTTAGCCTTCTAAAATGTTTCTATAATTCATTTAAATAATGGCATATGTCTATAGGAAACAGTTTGCTGATCTCTGAACAACGAAGTGGCTCCTAGTATGAAAAATTCTGATCATGAATCTTTGGGTGTTGGCGTATAAGCAGACCTCCATCTTCAATTTCTATGCAAATCCAGTAAAATAATTTTTCTCCTATTGTTAGATCAACATGCAAATTCTAAAATGAGAAATTCTAAAAATTATGTAAAAATTATAATTGTCTTACTTTTCTTTCTTTCTTGTGACTAAACAGTATGTAATGAATAAAGTGCTCTTTTTCTCAGTGTATAATTTAGTTTTAATTATTTTAAAAAATATTGTCATAATATGATTCTCTTATGCCATTTTCGTTTTTTCTGGTTCTTAGCGTAGATATCTTTTTTTTTTTTTTTTTTTATAGCTCAGTGACTTCTAGACACTACTGTTAAGGGATATTCTTGAATTGAGGAGACCAATAGATTTTTGTAACTGCCCTGTTGGTGTACATTGTAAGCTTTTTTTTTCTTCTTTAACCTGGCTCAAGAAATTTCAATTAGGTTGTGAATTTATAGAGCCTCGGTAGTAGCAGAGAATAGGGCTTTAGCTACTATGATTAACATGACAGTTTCATTTACAATTTAGTAGAAGGTGGAGATCATGGAGCTATATTTTCTTTGATTCGTTCTCAGCTTCTTTGAACTTCTTAATGAGAGGTTTATGTGCACCCAGAGGGAGGGTGCCTACTGCATTGACTCATGCTTGTTATTTTTAATTTTATATTCCAAATTCAGGCTGCCATAAATTAACATATATGCTAAGAGTAAAGCAGACCCCCAGTCTTTGAAGGGGAATGAAGTTCAAGAGATAAAGGGAAAGATTATATTATGGAGGTCATAGGAGTACAAGAATCTAGAGTAATCCAAATAAAAATGGAGAGGAAATGGGTGATGAAGACTATGAGAGCCCATCCTGTACCTCACTAAGTTCTGCTTTACTCTGAAAAAGCCATCTAAAAGTGTCATTTTCTTCTTCCCTTATTTCTTCCTCTAATGGCTGTATGAGTTGGAGTTTTGCAAGTGTAAAACTAAGGTGTTTACAGAATGATGTCTGTGGACCAACTTCAGAAATTTAAAGCCTGTTTCAGTTTTTCCTAACCCTTCTGCATTATTCAGTTGAGTTATGGACTTAATAAATCACATTGAAATGGAACAGAAGTTCATTTATTGCTACCGGAACAGAAAGACTAGAATGTTGTTTATCTGCCTGGCCCTTGGTTCAAGGGAGGTGATCTAGGCATTCTTTTACTCTGAATAGACACTGTAGTTCAGATGCCCAGGGTGTGTGTAAAAAAGAAAATCTTTTTTTATTCTTGAGAGAAGAGGAATAGAGATGGATTGCTGAGATGGTCCTGACAGAATTGGTGTCATACATACTATCCACTATAGTTTCTTTGGTAAGGGTCCAGGTATTATACAAAATGACCCATTGCCAATTTAGTTTAGATTTCTCTCTCCTAAGGTCTTTTCCATTGGAAGGAGGGTAGGGAAGAGGGAAATTTTCTTGTTTTATCGACCTATTTCATTCTAAGACTTAGGCAGAGGAATGGGATATATACTAAGTAATTTTGGCTTATGTATTTGTTTTACCTAAATGAATTATATATGTAAAAATATGTATGGCTGGGATCTTTTGATCAATAAAATTAATTTTCTGGTTATTTATTCTGGCCTGTCATCATTTTCATGAGGAGAAAAAATATCTACAGAGGACAGTTTTCATACATCAACTGAAATATGACTCATCTTTTCTACATTTCAACCCCAGAAGTTAGGTAAACACAAACAAACCTTTAAGAAATATATCTACAAAATGAGAGTGATGAATCTGATGAAATGACAGATTTGGTGACGATTTCCTCAAAGAATTGGTTGTTCACATCAGTGCATCTCTAATTACTGTAAAATATGGGCTTCTTTAAACATGTAAGTGTTTACATCCACTTGTAATTTATTTCAGTCAGAGGTGTGAGGGAAGGATCCAGCTTTATATTGATCTCTAACTGATCAGCCAGCTATACAATACCAGTTATTGGATAATTCATTTTCCCTGACAATTTGCAATACTACTGTTTTCATATGCTAAGTTGTTATACACACTTGGGTCAGTGATATAGTTTGGCTCTGTGTCCCCACCTGAATCTCATCTTGAATTGTAATCCTCATTATCCCCACACGTCAAGGGAGGGACCAGGTGGGAGGTGATTGGATCATGGGGGCAGGTTCCCCCATGCTGTTCTCGTGTTAGTGAGTGAGTTTTCACGAGATCTAATGGTTTTATAAGAGTTCGGCAGTTCCTCTTCTCTCCCACCTGCCGCTGTGTAAGATGTGCCTGCTTCCCCTTCTGCAATGATTGTAAGTTTCCTGAGGCCTTCCCAGCCGTGTAGAACTGTGAGTCAATTAAACTTCCTTTCTTTATAAATTATCCAGTCTTGGGCAGTTCTTTATAGCAGTGTGAAAATGGATTAATACAGTCAGTTTCTGTAGTTAAGATTTTTTTCTTTTTATTCATCTATATGTGTTTACTGGAACCACTATTACACTGCTTTTATTATTGAGGCTTTTGTTGCCTAGTAGAAAAGGGTTTCTTGCATTAGTGTTCATTTTAAACATTTTCTGGTTATTCCCTTATGTTTATTTTTCGATGAACTTTGGAATAAAGTATCCTCTCCTACAATTTATATTCCAAAATAATCGTTTTTCCCAGAAAGAATCCTAATGCAATTGAGTTTCCTTGTGCTCTCTCCCTATCATGAGGGGTCACACAGAGCACACTTCCTCAGCAATGAAAATGCAGCAACATGTATACCATCTTCCTGCCTAGGAAAGTCCATTAGAGACTCAGAGCCCAAGGTTTTCATGGAGGGCTTGCCATGTAAGCACCCTCTGCCTAGCTTGCAAAAAAAATGCAGATTTCCAAAAGGAATATACGAGTTCAGCATAAACCATAGTATTTATACAAACAGTCTAGGCACAATAAACTACTTTTATCAATTAATGTTGACTGGGACCACTCTGAAGGTCAAGTTCCCAGATGCCAGCCAAGGGCCAACCTTATAAGCAGGCTTTTCTAAGGATAGCAGTCTCAGGTCTGCTATGTTCACTTTTTTTCTGTACAGAAGGTCAGTGCCAAAGAAGGGCATGTTTTGACGAAGGCTATTTTAAAATAAAATTTTAGATTCAAGAGGTACATGTTCATGTTTGTTACATGGATATATTAATATACTGTGTGATGCTGAAATCTGGGCTTCTGTTGGATCCATCACCCAAAGAGTAAACAGAATACTCAATAGTTATTCAACCCTTTTCCCCCTCCCTCTCTCTTCTCTTTTAGAGTCCCCGTGTCTATTGTTTCCATCTTTATGTCTGTGTGTACTCAGTGAGAAGAAGTGATGTTTGATTTTCTATTTCTCCATTAATTCACTTAGGATGATGGCCTCCAGCTACATCTATATTGTTGCAAAGGACATGATTTCATCTCTTTTGTGGCTGCATAGTATTCCATGATATATATGTACCACGTTTTCTTTATCCAGTCAATCGTTGATGGGCACCTAGTTGATGCCATGTCTTTGCTATTGTGAATAGCACTGGGATAAACATATAAGTGCGTGTATCTTTTTGGTAGAACAGTTTGTTTTCCTTTGGGCATATACCCAGTAATGAGATTGCTGGGTTGAATGGTAGTTCTATTTTTAGTTCTTTGAGAAATCTCCAGACTGCTTTCCACAGGGACTGAACTAATTTCCAGTCCCATCAACAGTCCGTAAGCATTCCCTAAGGAAGACATTTTGAGTTAGTTTTTATATATGATGTGAGATACATATCAGAGTTCACCTGATATGGATATCTAATTGTTTCAGCCTCATTTTTTGAAAAAAACTATCCTTTCTCTGAAATGCCTTTGTCCTTTTGTATCAAATCAATAGATTATATATTTATCGGTTTATTTTTGAACTTCTTTTTTTTTTTTTAGATAGGGTATTTCTCTGTGGCCAGGCTGGAGTACAGTGGCGCCATCTTGGCTCACTGCAACCTCTGCCTCCTGGGTTCAAACGATTCTTCTGCCTCAGCCTCCCAAGTAGCTGGGACTACAGGTGCATGCCCACCACACCCAGCTAATTTTGGTATTTTTAGTAGAGACGGGGTTTCACCATCTTGGCCAGGGTGGTCTCGATCGCTTGATCTCATGATCCGCCTGCCTCAGCCTCGCAAAGTGCTGAGATTACAGGCATGAGCCACCGCGCCCGTTCTGTTTTTGAACTTTATCCTGTTCCATTGATCTGTTTGCCTTGTTGCCAATACCAAAGTATCTTTATTACTATAGCTTTATAACCATTCTTGAAGTGCAAGTCTATAAATTTTATTTGTTTTCAGATTCATTCGCTCTTCCAGACCCTTTGCACGTCTGTGTGAATTTTGGCTTCAGTTTATCAATTTCTACAAAATAGCCTGGTGGAATTTTGGATGGGACTGTGTTAGAAAAAAACACCTGTAGATAAGCTGGATAAAATGGACAGTTATTTTAATATTATTGAGTCTACAGATCCATGAACCTAGTGTATATTTCTATTTAGTTCTTCTTTAATTTTCTTTAGATATGTTTTGTAATTTTCAGTGTATAAGTCTTAAACATTTGATCAGATATATCCCTAAGCATTTCATATTTTTTAATGTTGTAAATAGAAATTTTAAATTTACATTTTTAGTGGTTCATTGATATTATATAGAAATACAGTTATGTTTTATACATTATTTTGTATGCTGCAACCTTGCTAAATGCACTCGTTAGTTCTAGTAGCTTATTTTGTAGATTCTAAAGAAATATTTACGTAGATGACCGTGTCTATGAATAACGACAGTTTTACTTCTTCCTTTCCCATCTGGATGCCTTTTCTTTCTTTTTCCTGCCTTATTTCACTGACTAGAACTTCTAGTACAATGTTGAATAGAAGTAGTGAGAATGAGTATCTTTGCTGGTGGTCTCAAGGGAAAGCATTTAGGGTGATCTCAAGGGAAGAGCATTCAGTCTTTTGCCAGTAAGTATGATGTTAGATGTTTTTGCCTGGGTGAGGAACTTCCTTTTTATTCCTAGTTTTCTGAAAATTTAGAAGGAGTGATTGTTGGAATTTTCCCAAGAAAATGCTTTTTCTGTATCTACTGATATCATATGATTTTAAAACTTTTTTTAGTTTGTTTACATGATGAATCACATGTTAAACCAACCTTACATTTATGAGATAAATTCCACTTGTTCATGATGGATTATCCTTTTACTATATTGTTGGATTGGATTTGCTAAAAATTTGTTAAGACTTTTCGTGTGTCAGTAGGGATGCTGGTTTATTTTGTTTTCTTTTCATGCCTCTTTCTAGTTTTAGTATCAGGATGATACTGGCCTGAGAGAATGAATTGGGAAGTATTCCCTCCTCTTGAATTTTGTGAGAGAGTTTATATATAGTTGGTATTATTTCTTTCTTAAATATTTGGTACAGTTCACTAGAGAAGCCACCTAGGCCTTGGTGGCATAAACCTTCTTTATGGGAAGGTTTTTAACTGCAGACTTAATTTTTTAAAAAATATATAGGCCTCTTTAAGTTATCTATTCTTGAGTGAGCTTTTATTATTTCTGACTTTCAGGGAATTTGTTCATTTCATCTAAGTTGTTGGATTTATTTGTCTGAAGTTGTTAATAATCTTTTTTATCCTATTAATATCTGTAGACTCGAATGAAGATAATCTATTTCATTTCTGATATTGATAATTTCTGCCATCTCTATTTTTTCACTGATCATTATAGGTAAAGGTTTATTGGTTTTCTTGGTGTTAAAGAGTTAGGTTTTTGTTTCATTGATTTTGCCTATTGTGTATCTGCTTTCTAGTTAATTGATTTCTGTTCTGATCTTTATTATTTCCTCTCTTCTGCTAACTTAGGGTTTTATAAGCTCTTCTTTTTCTGGTTTAAGATGTTTTTCAACTCTTATCAAGTAGCACATATCATGTAATGCCCACTCTAGAATTCTGAAATTAAATTCATAGAAAACATTACCTGCTCCTACACTAAATTTTTTTTAAAAATCAGTATATTGAACTAACTATAATATAACTGAGGAATAAAAGGAAAGGAATTTATAATGCAGTGTTAGCTATTTCAGTATGTAAACAATCAGGTGAGACTGTACTATGGCAAGAAACAGTAACACAATCAGGTGCTTATATCTATGCATAAGTTCACTGGGACTGTGACAGAATGTAGCCTCATCTTAGGTCATTGACTGAGACCTTGTTTTCTAGAATAGACATTGAGTGCTATGCATAGTCCTATACTGACATATCACTATTGACCAGAGTTCATAGTTTTACATTAGGGGTCACTCTTGGTGTTCTACAGTATAAGGGTTTTAACAAATGTGTAATGACGTGTATCCACCATTATAGTATCATATGGAGTAGTTCCATACTCCATATGGATAGTACTCCATATGGAGTAGTATCATATGGAGTAGTTTCATATAGTAGATACTATATGATATTATAGTATCATATGGAGTAGTTTCATATGGAGTAGTTTCATCATATGGAGTAGTTTCATCATATCATATGGAGTATGCTCCGCATATTCATCCCTTTCCCACCTCCACCCAACCCTTGGCAGCCACTGAATTTTGTACTGTCTCCATAGTTTTTTTTTTTTCTTTTCCAGAATGTCATATAGTTGGAAACATACAGTATGTAGGCTTTTCAGATTGGGTTCTTTTACTTAGTAATATGGATTTAAGATTCCTTCATGTCTTTTCATGGTTTAGTAGCTCATTTCTTTTTTTTTTTTTTAATAATTTAAACATTTATTGTAGATTCAAGGGGTACATGTGCAGGTTTGTTAAATGGGTATTTTGTGTGATGGTGAGGTTTAGGGTACCATTGATGCCACCACCCAGGTAGTGAACATAGTATCCAATAGGTAGCTTTTCAACCATTGCCTCCCTTTCTTCCTCCCCACTCTTATAGTCCCCAGTGTCTTTTGTTCTCATCTTTATGTCCCTATGTACCCAGTGTTTAGCTCCCACTTATAAGTGAGAATATGTGGTATTTGGTTTTCTGTTTCTGTGTTAGTTCACTTAGGATAAGGGCCTCTAGCTGCATCCATGTTGCTGTAGAGGACGTGATTTCATTATTTTTTATGGCTGTGTAGTATTCCATGGCGTTTATGGACACATTTTCTTTATTCAATCCACTGTTGATGGGCACCTAGGTTGATTCCATGTCTTTGCTATTGTGAATAATGCTGTGGTGAACATATGTGTGCATATGCCTTTTTTGGGAGAATGATTTATTTTCTTTTGGAGATACCTGGTAATGGGATTGCTGCATCGAATGGTAGCTCTGTTTCAAGTTATCTGAGAAATCTCAGAGTTGCTTTCCATGGTGGCTAAACTAATTTACATTACCATCCACAGTGTATAAGTGTTCCCCTTTTTCTGCAGCCTCACCAGCATCTGCTAATTTTTTACTTTTTAATAATAGCCGTTCTGACTAGTGTGAAATGGTATCTCATTGTGGGTTGTTTTTTCTTTCTTTTTTTTTTTTTTTTTGAGATGGAGTCTTGCTCTGTTGCCTAGGCTGGAGTGCAGTGGCGTGATCTCGGCTCACTGCAACCTCCGCCTCCTGGGTTCAAGTGATTCTCATGCCTCAGCCTCCCAAGTAGCTGGGACTACAGGCGTGTGCCACCACACTGGGCTAATTTTTTGTATTTTTAGTGTAGACGGGGTTTCACCGTGTTAGCCAGGATGGTCTTGATCTCCTGATCCACCCGTCTTGGCCTCCCAAAGTACTGGGATTATAGGCGTGAGCCACTGTGCCTGGCCCTCATTGTGGTTCTGATTTTCATTTCTCTGATGATTAGTGATATTGACCATTTTTTCATGTTTGTTGGCTGCTTGTATGTCTTCTTTTGAGAAGTGTCTGTTTATGTCTTTGCTCACTTTTTAATGGGGTTGTTTTCTGTTTGTTGAATTGTTTATTCCTTATAGATTCTGGATGTTAGATCTTTGTCAGATACATAGTTTGCAAATATGCAAATATTTTCTCCCATTCTGCAGGCTGGCTGTTCATTGTGTTGATTACTTCTTTTACTGTGCAGAAGCTTTTTAGTTGATGTAGTCCCATTTGTCTTATTTTTGTTCTTGTTGCATTTGCTTTGGGGGTCTCAGTCATGAATTCTTTGTCTAGCCCAGTGTCCAGAGGAGGTTTTCCTATATTTTCTTTTAGAATTTTTATAGCTTCAGAATTTACATTTAAGTCTTTAATCCATCTTGAGTTAATTTTTGTATATAGTGAGAGATAGAGGTCCAGTTTCATTCCGCATATAGTAATCCAGTTTTTCCAGCTCCATTTATGAATAGGGTGTCCTTTCCCCAGTGTATGTTTTTGTTAACTTTGTCAGAGATCAGTTGGCTATAGGTACGTACCTTTATTTCTGGGTTGTCTGTTCTGTCCTCTTGGTCTATGTGTCTGTTTTTGTATCAGTACCATGCTGTTCTGGTTACTATAGCCTTATACCATTTAGTTTAAAGTCGGGTAATGTGATGCATCCAGCTTTATTCTTTTTGCTTAGGATGGCTTTCACTATTTGGGCTCTTTTTTGGTTCCATATGAATTTTAGAATAGTTTTTTTCTAATTCTGTGAAGAATGACATTGGTAGTTCGGTAGGAATAGCATTGAATTTATAGATTGCTTTGGGCAGTATGGCTTTTTTTTTTTTTTTTTTTTTTGAGACAGAGTCTCACTCTTGCCCAGGCTGGAGTACAGTGGCACAGTCTTGGCTCACTGCAACCTCCGCCTCCCAGGTTCAAGCCATTCTCCTGCCCTCAGCCTCCCGTACTGGGATTACAGGCATGTGCCACCACGCCCAACTAGTTTTTGTATTATTAGTAGAGATGGGGTTTCACCATGTTGGCCAGGCTCGTCTCAAACTCCTGACTACAGGTGTGAGCCACTGTGCCCGGGGCAGTATGGCCATTTTAATGATACTTACTCTCCAATCCATGAGCATGGAATGTTTTTCCATTTGTATCATCTATGATTTCTTTCAGCAGTGTTTCGTAGTTCCTCTTGAGGAGATCATTCACCTCCTTGATTAGATGTATTCCTAGATATTTCTTTTTTTGTGTGGCTATTATGAAAGAGATTGTTCTTGGCTTGGCTCTCAGCTTAAACATTATAAGTGTATAGAAATGCTGCTGATTTTTGTACTTTGATTTTGTATCTTGAAACTTTACTGAAGTCGTTTATCAGTTCCGGGAGTGTTTTCGTGGAGTCTTTAGGGTTTTCTTGGCATAGCATCATATCATCATTAAAAAGTGACAGTCTGACTTCCTTTTGTTCTATAGGGATACCTTTCATTTCTTTCTCTTGCCTGATTGCTCTAGGTAGGACTTCCAGTATTATATTGAATAAGAGTGGTGAGAGTAGACATCCTTGTCTTGTTCCAGTTCTCAAGGGGAATTGTTCCAGCTTTTGTCCATTCAGTATAATATTGGCTATGGGTTTGTCATAGATGGGTCTTATTATTTTGAGGTATGTTCCTTTTGCTGCCTAGTTTGTTGAGGGTTTTTATCACAAAGAGATGTTGGATTTTATCAAAAGCTTTTTTCATGTTGATTGAGATGATCATGCAATTTTTGTTCTTAACTCAGTTTATGTGGTGAATCACATTTATTGATTTATGTATGTTGGCCCAACCTTGCATCCCAGGAATGAAGGCTACTTGATCATGGCAGATTAACTTTTTGGTATGTTGCTGAATTTGATTTGCTAATATTTTGTTGAGAATTTTTGTGTCTGTGTTCATCAGGGATATTGGCCTGAAGTTTTCTTTTTTTGTTGTATTTTTGCCAAGTTTTGGTATTAGGGTGATGCTGGCTTCATAGAATAAGTTACGGAGGAGTCCCTCCTCCTTGTTTTTCTGGAATACATTCAGTACGATTGGCACCAGTTCTTTTTTATGCGTCTGTTAGAATTTGGCTGTGAATCCATCTGGTGCAGGGCTTTTTTTGGTTGGTAGGGTTTTTATTATTGATTCAATTTTGGAACTTGATGTTGGTCTGTTCAAGGTTTCAGTTTCTTCTTGAGACAATCTTGGGAGGTTGTAAGTTTCCAGGGATTTATCCATTTCCTCTAGATTTTCTAGTTTTATTTGCATAGAGATGTTCATAGTAGTCTCTGAAGATCGTTTATATTTCTATATAATTGGTTGTAATGTCTGGATCATCTCACTTTTTTTCTTTTTTAATCTAGTAGCCTATCAATGTTGTTTATCGTTTCAAAGAACCAACTTTTGGTTTCATTGATTCTTGGTATGGATTTGGGGTCTCAGTTTCCTTCAGTTCTACTCTGATTTTTAGTTATTTCTTTTTTTCTGCTGCCTTTCAGGTTAGTTTGTTCTTCTTTTTCTAGTTCTTCTAGGTGTGATGTTAGATCATGAAGATTTTTTCTATTTAGGTAGGTGTATAGCACTATGAACTTTCCTCTTAATACTGCTTTTGCTGCATCCCAAAGATTTTTGTATGTTGTGTCTCTGTTTTCATTTATTTTAAAGATTTTTTAAATTTCTGCCTTAGTTTTATTGTTTACCCCAAAGTCACTCAGTAGCAAGTTGCTTAATTTCCATGAAATTGTGTGGTTTTGAGAGATCTTCTTGGTATTGATTTCTGTTTTTATTTCACTGTGATCTGAACGTATGGTTGGAATGATTTCAGTTTTTTTGAATTTATTGAGACTTGACTTATGGCTGAGCATGTGGCCTATCTTAGAGTGTGTTCTGTGTGCAAACAAGAAGAATGTATATTCTGTGGTTGATGGGTACAATATTCTGTAGATGGTTATTAGGTTCAGTTGGTCAAGTATCAAACTTAAGTCCAGAAATTCTTTGTTGGTTTTCTGCCACGATGATATGTCTCATGCTGTCAGTGGGGTATCGAAGTCCCTCACTATTATTGTGTGTCTTAAGTCTTTCCGTAGGTTTAGAAGAATTTGTTTTATGAATCTGAGTGCCTCAGTGTTGGGTGTGTATGTATTTAGGATAGTTAAGTCTTGTTTAGTTGGACACTTTATCATTATGTAATGCATTTCTCTGTCCTTTTTTTATTGTTGTTGGTTTAAAGTATGTTTTATCTGATATAAGAATAGCGACTCCAGCCCTTTTTTTTTTCTGTTTGTGTGATAGATCTTTCATTTCATTTGATTTTATTTTTTTATTATACTTTAAGTTTTAGGGTACATGTGCACAACGTGCAGGTTAGTTACACATGTATGCATGTGCCATGTTGGTGTGCTGCACCCATTAACTCGTCATTTAACATTAGGTATATATCCTAATGCTATCCCCCCCCTCTCCCCTCACCCCACAACAGACCCCGGTGTGTGATGTTCCCCTTCCTTTGTCCACGTGTTCTCATTGTTCAGTTCCCACCTATGAGTGAGAATATGTGGTGTTTGGGGTTTTGTCCTTGAGATAGTTTGCTGAGAATGATGGTTTCCAGCTTCATCCACGTCCCTAAAAAGGACATGAACTCATCCTTTTTTATGGCTGCATAGTATTCCATGGTGTATATGTGCCACATTTTCTTAATCCAGTCTATCATTGGTGGACATTGGGTTGGTTCCAAGTCTTTGCTATTGTGAATAGTGCCGCTATAAACATACGTGTGCATGTGTCTTTATAGCAGCATGATTTATAATCCTTTGGGTATATACCCAGTAATGGGATGGCTGGGTCAAATGGTATTTCTAGTTCTAGATCCCTGAGGAATTGCCACACTGACTTCTAGAATGGTTGAACCAGTTTACAGTCCCACCAACAGTGTAAAAGTGTTCCTATTTCTCCACATCCTCTCCAGCACCTGTTGTTTCCTGACTTTTTAATGATCGCCATTCTAACTGGTGTGAGATGGTATCTCATTGTGGTTTTGATTTGCATTTCTCTGATGGCCAGTGATGATGAGCATTTTTTCATGTGTCTTTTGGCTGCATAAATGTCTTCTTTTGAGAAGCGTCTGTTCATATCCTTCGCCCACTTTTTGATGGGGTTGTTTTTTTTTTCTTGTAAATTTGTTTGAGTTCATTGTAGATTCTGGATATTAGCCCTTTGTCAGATGAGTAGATTGCAAAAATTTTCTCCCATTCTGTAGGTTGCCTGTTCACTCTGATGGTAGTTTCTTTTGCTGTGCAGAAGCTTTTTAGTTTAGTTAGATCCCATTTGTCAATTTTGGCTTTTGTTGCCATTGCTTTTGGTGTTTTAGACATGAAGACCTTGCCCATGCCTATGTCCTGAATGGTATTGCCTAGGTTTTCTTCTAGGGTTTTTATGGTTTCAGGTCTAACATTTACATCTTTAATCCATCTTGAATTAATTTTTGTATAAGGTGTAAGGAAGGGATCCAGTTTCAGCTTTCTACATATGGCTAGCCAGTTTTTCCAGCACCACTTATTAAATAGGGAATCGTTTCCCCATTTCTTGTTTTTGTCAGATTTGTCAAAGATCGGGTGGTTGTAGATATGCGGCATTATTTCTCAGGGCTCTGTTCTGTTCCATTGGTCTATATCTCTGTTTTGGTACCAGTACCATGCTGTTTTGGTTACTGTAGCCTTGTAGTATAGTTTGAAGTCAGGTAGCATGATGCCTCCAGCTTTGTTCTTTTGGCTTAGGATTGACTTGGCAATGCAGGCTGTTTTTTGGTTCCATAGGAACTTTAAAGTAGTTTTTTCCAATTCTGTGAAGAAAGTCATTGGTAGCTTGATGGGGATGGCATTGAATCTATAAATTACCTTGGGCAATGTGGCCATTTTCACAATATTGATTCTTCCTACCTATGAGCATGGAATGTTCTTCCATTTGTATCCTCTTTTATTTCCTTGAGCAGTGGTTTGTAGTTCTCCTTGAAGAGGTCCTTCACATCCCTTGTAAGTTGGATTCCTAGGTATTTTACTCTCTTTGAAGCAATTGTGAATGGGAGTTCACTCATGATTCGGCTCTCTGTTTGTCTGTTATTGGTGTGTAAGAATGCTTGTGATTTTTGCACATTGATTTTGTATCCTGAGACTTTGCTGAAGTTGCCTATCAGCTTAAGGAGATTTTGGGCTGAGACAGTGGGGTTTTCTAGGTACACAATCACGTCATCTGCAAACAGGGACAATTTGACTTCCTCTTTTCCTAATTGAATACCCTTTATTTCCTTCTCCTGCCTGATTGCCCTGGCCAGAACTTCCAACACTATGTTGAATAGGAGTGGTGAGAGAGGGCATCCCTGTCTTGTGTCAGTTTTCAAAGGGAATGCTTCCAGTTTTTGCCCATTCAGTATGATACTGGCTGTGGGTTTATCATAGATAGCCCTTATTATTTTGAGATACATCCCATCAATACCTAATCTATTGAGAGTTTTTAGCATGAAGCATTGTTGAATTTTGTCAAAGGCCTTTTCTGCATCTATTGAGATAATCATGTGGTTTTTGTCATTGGTTCTGTATATGCTGGATTACGTTTATTGATTTGTGTATGTTGAACCAGCCTTGCATCCAGGGATGAAACCCACTTGATCATGGTGGATAAGCTTTTTGATATGCTGCTGGATTTGGTTTGCCAGTATTTTATTGAGGATTTTTGTATCAATGTTCATCAGGGATATTGGTCTAAAATTCTCTTTTTTGGTTGTGTCTCTGCCAGGCTTTGGTATCAGGATGATGCTGGCCTCATAAAATGAGTTAGGGAGGATTCCCTCTTTTTCTATTGATTGGAATAGTTTCAGAAGGAATGGTACCAGCTCCTCCTTGTACCTCTGGTAGAATTCGGCTGTGAATCCATCTGATCCTGGCCTTTTTTGGTTGGTAAGCTATTAATTATTGCCTCAATTTCAGAGCCAGTTATTGGTCTATTCAGAGATTCAACTTTTTGCTGATTTAGTCTTGGGTGGGTGTATGTGTTGAGGAATTTATCCATTTCTTCTAGATTTTCTAGTTTATTTGCGTAGAGGTGTTTATAGTATTCTCTGATGGTAATTTGTATTTCTGTGGGATCAGTGGTGATATCCCCTTTATCATTTTTTATTGCATCTATTTGATTCTTCTCTCTTTTCTTCTTTATTAGTCTTGCTAGCGGTTTATCAATTTTTTTGATCTTTTCAAAAAACCAGCTCCTGGATTCATTGATTTTTTTCAAGGGTTTTTTGTGTCTCTATTTCCTTCAGTTCTGCTCTGATCTTAGTTATTTCTTGCCTTCTGCTAGCTTTTGAATGTGTTTGCTCTTGCTTCTCTAGTTCTTTTAATTGTGATATTAGGGTGTCAATTTTAGATCTTTCCTGCTTTCTCTTGTGGGCATTTAGTCCTATAAATTTCCCTCTACACACTGCTTTGAATGTGTCCCAGAGATTCTGGTATGTTGTGTCTTTGTTCTCGTTGGTTTCAAAGAACATCTTTATTTCTGCCTTCATTTCGTTATGTACCCAGTAGTCATTCAGGAGCAGGTTGTTCAGTTTCCATGTAGTTGAGTGATTTTGAGTGAGTTTCTTAATCCTGAGTTCTAGTTTGATTGCACTGTGGTCTGAGAGACAGTTTGTTATAATTTCTGTTCTTTTACATTTGCTGAGGAGTGCTTTACTTCCAACTATGTGGTCAATTTTGGAATAAGTGCGGCGTGGTGCTCAGAAGAATGTATATTCTGTTGATTTGGGGTGGAGAGTTCTGTAGATGTGTATTAGGTCCACTTGGTGCAGAGCTGAGTTCAATTCCTGGATATCCTTGTTAACTTTCTGTCTCGTTGATCTGTCTAATGTTGACAGTGGGGTGTTAAAGTCTCCCATTATTATTGTGTGGGAGTCTAAGTCTCTTTGTAGGTCTCTAAGGACTTGCTTTATGAATCTGGGTGCTCCTGTATTGGGTGCATATATATTTAGGATAGTTAGCTCTTCTTGTTGAATCGATCCCTTTACCATTATGTAATGGCCTTCTTTGTCTCTTTTGATCTTTGTTGGTTTAAAGTCTATTTTATCAGAGACTAGGTTTGCAACCCCTGCCTTTTTTTTGTTTTCCATTTGCTTGGTAGATCTTCCTCCATCCCTTTATTTTGAGCCTATGTGTGTCTCTGCATGTGAGATGGGTTCCCTGAATACAGCACACTGATGGGTCTTGACTCTTTATCCAATTTGCCAGTCTGTGTCTTCTAATTGGAGCATTTAGCCCATTTACATTTAAGGTTAATATTGTTATGTGTGAATTTGATCCTGTCATTATGATGTTAGCTGGTTATTTTGCTCGTTAGTTGATGCAGTTTCTTCCTAGCCTTGATGTCTTTACAATTTGGCATGTTTTTGCAGTGGCTGGTACTGGTTGTTCCTTTCCATGTTTAGTGCTTCCTTCAGGAGCTCTTTTAGGGCAGGCCTGGTAGTGACAAAATCTCTCACCATTTGCTTGTCTGTAAAGGATTTTATTTCTCCTTCACTTATGAAGCTTAATTTGGCTGGATATGAAATTCTGGGTTGAAAATTCTTTTCTTTAAGAATGTTGAATATTGGTCCCCACTGTCTTCTGGCTTGTAGAGTTTCTGCCGAGAGATCAGCTGTTAGTCTGATGGGCTTCCCTTTGTGGGTAACCCGACCTTTCTCTCTGGCTGCCCTTAACATTTTTTCCTTAATTTCAACTTTGGTGAATCTGACAATTATGAGTCTTGGAGTTGCTCTTCTGGAGGAGTATCTTTATGGCGTTCTCTGTATTTCCTGAATTTGAATGTTGGCCTGCCTTGCTAGATTGGGAAAGTTCTCTTGGATAATATCCTGCAGAGTGTTTTCCAACTTGGTTCCATTCTCCCCATCACTTTCAGGTACACCAATCAGACATAGATTTGGTCTTTTCACATAGTCCCATATTTCTTGGAGGCTTTGTTCATTTCTTTTTATTCTTTTTTCTCTAAACTTCTCTTCTTGCTTCATTTCATTCACTTGATCTTCCATCACTGATACCCTTTCTTCCAGTTAATAGAATCAGTTCTTGAGTCTTGTGCATTCGTCACGTAGTTCTCGTGCCTTGGTTTTCAGCTCCATCAGGTCCTTTAAGGACTCTTTGCATTGGTTATTCTAGTTCACCATTCGTATAATTTTTTTTTCAAGGTTTTTAACTTCTTTGCCATGGGTTCAAACTTTCTCCTTTAGCTCGGAGTAGTTTGATCGTCTGAAGCCTTCTTCTCTCAACTCATCGAAGTCATTCTCCATCCAGCTTTGTTCCATTGCTGGTGAGGAGCTGCGTTCCTTTGGAGGAGGAGAGGCGCTCTGATTTTTAGAGTTTCCAGTTTTTCTGCTCTGTTTTTTCCCCATCTTTGTGGTTTTATCTACCTTTGGTCTTTGATGACGGTGACGTACAGATGGGGTTTTGGTGTGGATGTCCTTTCTGTTTGTTAGTTTTCCTTCTAACAGTCAGGACCCTCAGCTGCAGGTCTGTTGGAGTTTGCTAGAGGTCCACTCCAGACCCTGTTTGCCTGGGTATCAGCAGCAGAGGCTGCAGAACAGCAGATGGTGATCAGCAAATGTTGCTGCCTGATCGTTCCTCTGGAAGTTTTGTCTCAGAGGAGTACCTGGCCGTGTGAGGTGTCAGTCTGCCCCTACTGGGGGGTGCCTCCCAGTAAGGCTACCCAGGGGTCAGGGACCCACTTGAGGAGGCAGTCTGTCCGTTCTCAGATCTCCAGCTGCGTGCTGGGAGAACCACTACTCTCTTCAAAGCTGTCAGACAGCGACATTTAAGTCTGCAGAGGATTCTGCTGCCTTTTGTTTGGGTATTCCCTGCCCCCAGAGGTGGAACCTGCAGAGGCAGGCAGGCCTCCTTGAGCTGTGGTGGGCTCCACCCAGTTCGAGCTTCCAGGCCCCTTTGTTTACCTACTCAAGCCTGGGCAGTGGCGGGCGCCCCTCCCCCAGCCTCGCTGCCGCCTTACAGTTTGATCTCAGACTGCTGTGCTAGGAATCAGCGAGGCTCCGTGGGCGTAGGACCCTCCGAGCCAGGCGCGGGATATAATCTCCTGGTGTGGTGTTTGCTAAGATCATTGGAAAAGCGCAGTATTAGGGTGGGAGTGACCCAATTTTCCCGGTGCCGTCTGTCACCCCTTTCTTTGACTAAGAAAGGGAATTCCCTGACCCCTTGCGCTTCCTGGGTGAGGCGATGCCTCGCCCTGCTTCGGCTCACGCTGGGTGCACTGCACCCACTGTCCTGCACCCACTTTCTGACACTCCCCAGTGAGATGAGCCCGGTACCTCAGTTGGAAATGCAGAAATCACCTGTCTTCTGCGTCGCTCACACTGGGAGCTCTAGACTGGAGCTGTTCCTATTCGGCCATCTTGGCTCCACCTGATAGATCTTTCTTCCACCCTTTTCTTTGAGCCTGTGGATGTTGTTATGGATGAGATGGGTTTCTTGAGGACAGCAGACAAATGGGTCTTTTTTTCCCCCCAACTTTTAAGTTTAGGGGTACATTTGCAGGATGCGAAGGTTTGTTGCAGAGGTAGATGTGTGCCATGGTGGCTTGCTGCACAGATCATCCCATCAACTAGGTATTAAGCCCAGCATCCATTAGCTATTCGTCTTGGTGCTTTCCCTCCTGCTGCCCCCTACTGTCCAACAGGCCCCAGTGTGTGTTTTTCCCCACCATGGGTCCATATGTTCTTATCACTCACCTCCCACTTGTAAGTGAGAACATGTGGCATTTGGATTTCTGTTCCTGGGTTAGTTTGCTGAGGATAACAGCTTGTGGCTCCATCCATGTCCCTACAAAGGACATGATCTTGTTTCTTTTTATGGCTGCATGGTATTCCGTGGTGTATATGTACCACATTTTCTTTATCCAGTTCATCACTGATGGGCATTTAGATTGATTCCATGTCTTTGCTATTGTGAATAGTGCTACAATGAACATGTGCATGCATATGTCTTTATAATAGAATGATTTATACTTCTTTGGGCATATACCCAGTAATGGGAGCATTGCTGGGTCAAATGGTATTTCTGCCTCTAGGTTTTTGAAGAATCACCATATTGTCTTTCACAGTAGTTGAACTTAACTTACATTTTTACCAACAGTGTAAAAGTGTTCCTTTTTCTCTAGAACCATGCCAGCATCTGTTATTTTTTGACTTTTTAATTATAGCTGTTCTTACTGGTGTAAGATGGTATCTCATTGTGGTTTTGATTTACATTTCTCTGATGATCAGTGATGCTGAGCTTTTTTTCATATGTATGTTGGCTGCATGTGTATCTTCTTTTGAGAAGTGTCTGTTCATATTCTTTGCCTTTTTGATGGTTTTTTTTCTTGTAAATTTATTTAAGTTCCTTGTAGATGCTAGGTATTAGACTTTTGTGAGATGGATAGATTGCAAAATTTTCTCCTGTTCTTTAGGTTGTTTGTTCATTCTAATGGATAGTTCCTTTTGCTGCACAGAAGCTCTTTAGTTTAATTAGATCCTATTTGTTAGTTTTTGCTTTTGTTGCAATTGCTTTTGGCACTTTTGTCATGAAGTCTTTGCCGGTGCCTATATCCTGAAAGGTATTGCCTAGATTTTCTTCTAAGGTTTTTATAGTTTTGGGTTTTACATTTGATTCTTTATTTTATCTCAAGTTGATTTTTGTATATGGTGTAAGGAAGGGGTCTAGTTTCAGTTTTCTGCATATGGCTAGCCAGTTCTCCCAGTACCATTTATTAAATAGGGAGCCCTTATCCCATTGCTTGTTTTTATCAGGTTTGTTGAAGATAAGATGGTTTTAGGTGTGCAGTCTTATTTCTGGGTTTCTATTCTGTTCCATTGGTCTATGTGTCTGTTCTTGTACCAGTACCAAGCTGTTTTGGCTGCTGTAACCTTGTGGTATAGTTTGAAGTTGGGTAGCATGCTGCCTGCAACTTTGTTCTTTTTGCTTAGGATTGTCTTGGCTATTTGGGCTCTTTTTTGTCCATATGAATTTTAAAATAGTTTTTTTTTCTAATTCTATAAACAATGTCAGTGTTAGTTTAATGGGAATAGCATTCAACCTATAAATTACTTTGGGCAGTATGAATTTTCATGACATTGATTCTTCCTGTCCATGAGCATGGAATGTTTTTCCATTTGTTTGTGTCATTTCTGATTTCATTGAGCAGTGGTTTGTAGTTCACCTTGAAGAGGTCCTTCACTTCCCTTAGCTTTTTGCTTTGTAGTTTTTATTGTGTGGAAGCTGTATAGGGTCTACGGGCTATGTACTTTATTATGTTTTTGTGGTAGCAGGTATTGTTCTTTCATTTCCATGTTTAGAATTCCATTAAGGATATCTTGTAAAGCTCATTTGGTGGTAATGAATTTTCTTAGTGCTTGCTTGGTTGGAAAAAGATTTTATTTTTTCTTTGCATATGAAGCTTAGTTTGGTGGAATATGAAATTCTTTGTTGAAATTTCTTTTCTTTTTCTTTTTTTTTTTTTTTTTTTTTGAGGCAGGATCTCACTCTGTTGCCCAAGCTAGAGAGCAGTGTTGCAATTGTAGCTCACTGTACCTCAAACTTCTGTGCTTAGGCAGTCCTCCCACCTTAGCCTCCCGAGTAGCTGGGACTACAGGTGTGTGCCACCACACCTGACTAATTTTTAATTTTTAGTTTTTGGAGAGATGACGTCTTGCTATGTTTTTCATGCTGGTCTCAAACTCCTGGACTCAAGCAATCCTTCTGCATCAGCCTCTCAAAGTGTTGGGATTATAGATGTGAGCCACTATGCCTGACCCAGACTTTCTTCTTTTCAAGAAAGCTGAAAATAGGCCCTTATTCTCTCCTGCCTTGTAAAGTTTCTGCTGAGAGGCCTGCTCTTAGTCTCATGGGGTTCCATTTGTGCATGATCTGACACCTTTTTCTCTAGCTGCCTTTAAGATTTTTTTCTTTAGCGTTGACCTTGGACAGTCTGGTGACTATGTGCCTTGGTGATGTTTATTTTCTATAGTATCTTGTAGGTGTTGCCTCGATTTCTCATATCTAGATGCCTACCTCTCTTGCAAGATCAGGAAGATTTTCTTGCATTATTCCCTCAGTTATGTTTTCCAGATTTACTTTTTCTCTTTCTCAAGAATGCCAGTAATTCATAGGTTTGGTTACTTTACATAGTCCCATATTTCTCAAAGACTTGTTTATTAATTATTATTATTATTATTTTTTAAATAAGGTCTCACTCTGTAACCCAAGCTGGAGTGCAGTGGCGCCATCACAGCTCACTGCACCCTTGATCTTTTGGTCTCAGGTGATCCTCCCACCTCAGCCCCCAGAATAGCCAGGACTACAGGCATGTGCCACCGTGGCTGGCTTATTTTTGTATTTTTCGTGGAGACAAGCTTTCACCGTATTGCTTAGTCTGGTTTCAAATTTCTGAGTTGAAGCAATCCACCTGCCTCAGCCTCCCAAGATGCTAGGATTACAGGCATGAAACTGTTTTTAAAATTCCCTTTGCTTTTGTGTGACTGGGTTAGTTTAAAACACTGGTTTTGAAGTTTTGAAATTTTTTTTCTTTAATAACTCGTTTGTTTTTAACACTGAATAGTATTCCATTGTCTGGATGTTGCACAGTTTTATTTATCCATTCACCTACAGAGGGACATCTTGGTTGCTTCCAAGTTTTGGCAATTATGAATAAAGCTGCTGTAAGCATCAATGTACACATTTTTGTGTGGATGTAAGTTTTCAACTTTTTTCAGTAAATATCAAGGAATGTAATTGCTGGATCATATGGTAAGAATATATTTAGCTTTGTGAGAAGCAGCCAAACTGTCTTTTAGGGTCGCTGTGCCATATTGCATTTATGGCAGCCATTAATGAGGGTTCCTGTTGCTCCACATCCTCGTCAGCATTTGGAGTTGTCAGTGTTCTGGATTTTGGCCATTCTAATAGGTATGTGGTGGTGTCTCTGTTGTCTTAATTTGCATTACCCTGATGACAGATGTGGAGTGTCTTTTTATATGTTAATTTGCTATATGCTTATCGCTTTTGGTGAGGTGTCTTTTAAGGCCTTTGGCCCATTTATTCATCAGGCTGTTTTTTTTTATTGTTGAGTTTTAAGAGTTCTTTATATATTTTTGAAACAGTCCTTTATCAAATGTGTCTTTTGCAAATATTTTCCTGTAATCTGTAGCTTGTCTTCTCATTTTCTTCGCATTGTATTTTGCAGAGCAGAAGTTTTAAATTTTAAATTGAGATCCAGTTTATCAACTATTTTTTTTCATGGATTGTGCCTTTGGTGTTATATTTACAAAGTCATTTTTGGCCATTACTTCTTTTGATATTGTTCTGCCTTTTTCCTCTTCTCCTTTTGGTTCTCCTATGATACATGTGTTGGTACGTTTGATGGTATCTCACAGGCCCTCATTATGTTCATTTTTCTGCCTTCTTTTTTTTCCCCCTGCTCCTCAAACTGGATCATTTCAATGGTTTTATCTTAATGTTTACTGAGTCTCTGATTTGCCTGGCCAAATCTGCCATTGAACATCTCCAGTAAACTTTTCATTTGATCTAGTGTACTTTTCACTGTCAGAATGTCTATTTGGTTTCTTTTTGTAATTTCTATCCCTTTATTGACACTTGTTCTCCTGATTTTCTTTGTGTGTGTGTGTTTTTTTTTTTGTCCCTGGTTTATTTTAGCTTATTAATCTTACTTAAGAAAGTTCATTAAACATCCTTAACTAGTAATTCTAATTTTGGATCTTCCTCAGAGATTGTTTCTGTGAAATTCTTTTATCTTGAGAATGGGCCATACTTTCTTGTTTCTTTGAAAGCTTTGTAACCTTTTGTTGAAAACAACATTTTGAACACTCTATTGTGGTAAGTAGAAATGAGATTGTCCTACTCCTCAGGGATTTCTCATTTTTGGTTAGTAGGTGCTGCAGTCATCTATTTAGTGACCTCCCCAGACTATTTTTGAAAAGTCTTTATTCCTTCTTGTATATAGTCAGAGATGTTTCTTTTTCCTTATATCTGTGGTCAGACAAGGACCTCTCAGAGGTTTTCCTAAATGTCTGGATCCAAAAAAACCAACCAAAGATGTATGTGCCATCTGGAAATAGCCACTGCTGGCAAAGCCACTGCAGCCTGAGGCAGCCAAAACAAAGGCAGGCATCTACATCTGTTCTTCAGGGAAATGCCAGAATGATCAAAATGCACAACCGCCAATTTTTGGAAGTCAGGGTCCTTACTGCTGATTTTAGCGCCAACTAGCCAGTCCAGGTATATGAGCTGATGTCCCCATTGCCAAGGTGGGGCTGAAGGATGGGGGATGGTAGCTGTTTTGTGCATACTGTTCTCTTACTGAGTTTCAGCAGTCTCTCCCTTCAGCAAGCATATCCCTCGTTGCTGTAATTGTCCAACAAGGTTCCAGAGTTTTGAAATAGTTGATTCTGACAATTTTTTCCTGTTTAATGGTTGTTTCAGTGGAGGTACATACCCTTGAAGCTTCCTTCTCCCTCATTTTCTGTGATGTCATTCTCTCTTATCTTTTAAAAATTTTTAAATAATAAGATGAAAATTATTTTTTAGTACACTGTATTCTTTTTGTTGTATATCTGGGTTTCCATCTTGTGTCATTTTCTTTCTGTCTGAAGAACTTTAATATTTCTTACAGCAGATTTGCTGGTGATGTTGTCTTTCAACATTTGTGTATTAGTCCATTCTTCTACTGCTATAAATACCTGAGACTGGGTAATTTATTATAGAAAAGAGGTTAATTGGCTCATGGTTCTGCAGGCTGTATAAACATGGCACTGGCATCCCTCAGCTTCTGGAGAGGGCTCAGGGAGCTTTTACTCATGCTGGAAGGGAAAGTGGGAGCAGGCACTTCACATGGCAAAAGCAGGAGCAAGAGAGAGTCAGTGGGGAGGTGCCGCACACTTAAACAACTAGATCTTGTGAGTACTCACTATTTCAAGAACAGCACTAAGCCATGAGAATTCTGCCCTCAGTACCTAAACACCTCCCACCAGGCCCCACCTCCAACATTGGGAATTACATCTCAACATGAGATTTGGGTGGGGACAGATATACAAGCTATATCATTCCACCCCTGGCCCCACAAAATCTCATGTCCTTCTCATGTTGCTAAATATAATCAGGCCTTTCCAATAGTCCCCCAAAGTTTTAACTTGTTGCAACACTAAAAATCCAAAGTCTCATCTGATACAAGGCAATTGCCTTCTGTCTAGGAGCCTGTAAAATCAAACAAATTATTTACTCCCAAGATACAGTGTGGATAGAGACATTGGGTAAACATTTCCATTCCAAAAGGGAGAAATCGGCCGAAAGAAAGGGGCTGCAGACCCCATGTTAGTTCAAAACGCATCAGGGCAGTCATTAAATCTTAAAAGTTCCAAATCAGTCTCCTCTTTGACTCCACGTCCTATATTCAGGGCACACTGCTTCAAGGGGTGGGCTCCCAATGCCTTTGGCCACTCTGCCCCTGTGGCTTTTTAGGGGGTCAGCCCCCACATCTGTTCTTCCAGGATGGAGTTGAGTGCTTGTGGCTTTTCCAGGTGTACAGTGAAAGCTGCTGGTGGATCTGCCACTCTGGAGTCTGGAGAACAGCTGCCCTTTTCCCACACCTCCACTAGGAGTGTCCCAGTGGGAACTCTGTGTGGGGCCTCCATCCTCACATTTTCCCTCTGCACTGCTCTAGTAGAGGTTCTCTGTGAGGCCTTCATCCCTGCAGCAATCTTCTTCCTAGACACTCAGGCTTTTCTAAACATCTTTGAAATCTAGGCAGAGGCTGCCAAGCTTCCACTACTCTTGCACTCCAAGTGCCTACAGGCTTAACACTACATGGAAGCCTCCAAGGCTTACAGCTTGCACTCTCTGAAGCAGCAGCCCAAGGTATACCTGGGCCTTTTTGAGCTGAGGCTGGAGCCAGAGTGGCCGGGATACAGGAGCAATTTCCCAAGGCTGTGCAGGGCAGCAGGACCCTAGGCCTGGCCCACAAAACCATTCAGTTCTCCTAGGCTTCAAGACCTTTGGTTGGAAGGGCTTCCATGAAGGTCTCTGAGACCTTTCTCCCATAGTATTGGGTATTAGTACTTGGCTCCTTTTTAATTTTGCAAATTTCTCTAGGAAGTGGTTGCTCCGCAGCCTGCTTAAATTCCTGCCTTGAAATTGGGCCTTTCTTTTCTACCACATGGCCAGGCTGCAAATTTTCCAAACTTTTATGCTCTGCTTCCCTTTTAAATGTAAGTTCCTATGTTAGTCATTTCTTTGTTCCCACATCTGAACATAGGCTGTTAGAAGCAGCCAGGCCACATCCTGAATGCTTTGCTACTTAGAAATTTCTTCTGCCAGGGGCTGGGCGTGGTGGCTTATGCCTGTAGTCCTAGCACTTTGGGAGGCCAAGGCGGGTGGATCATGAGGTCAGGAGATCGAGACCATCCTGGCTAACATGCTGACACCCTGCCTCTACTAAAAATAATAATTAAAAAAAAATTAGCTGGGCGAGGTGGCGGGCACCTATAATCCCAGCTACTCAGGAGGCTGAGGCAGGAGAATGGCGTGAACCCAGGAGGTGGAGCTTGCAGTGAGCCAAGATTGCGCCATTGCACTCCAGCCTGGGTGATAGCATGAGACTCCATCTCAAAAAAAAAAAAATTTCTTCTGCAAGATACCTTATCTTTCTTTTTTTCTTTTTTGAGACGGAGTCTCACTCTGTCGCCCAGTGCAACCTCTGCCTCCCGGGTTCAAGCAATTCTCCTGCCTCAGCCTTCTGAGTAGCTGGAATTACAGGCATGTGCCACCATGCCCGGCTAATTTTTGTATTTTTTGTAGAGACAGGGTTTCACCATATTGGTCAGGCTGGTCTTGAACTCCTGACCTTGTGATCCGCCCACCTCAGCCTCCCAAAGTGCTGGGATTACAGGCGTGAGCCACCATGCCCGACCCAATTATCTTTCATTTTCAAACTTACACAGATCCCTAGGACATGAACACAGTGCAGCCAAGCTCTTTGTTAAGGCATAATATGAGTTACCTTTGCTCCAGTTCCCAGTATGTTTGTCATTTCCATCTGAGAACTCAGCAGCCTGGACTTGATTGTCCATATCAACATCATCATTTTGGTCACAACCATTTAACTCATCTCTAAGCAGTTCCAAACTTTCCCTCATCTTCCTGTCTTCTTCTGAGCCCTCCAGACTATTCTGACCTCTGCCTGTTACCCACTTCCAAAGTTGCTTTCACATTTTCAGATATCTTTATAGCAGAGCCCCACTCCTTGGTACCAGTTTTCTATATTAGGCAATTCTTGTGTTGCTATAAAGAAATACCTGAGACTGGATAATTTATAAAGAGATTTAATTGGCTTACAGTTTTGTAGGCTGTGCAAGCATGGCACTGGCATCTGTTCAGCTTCTGTAGAGGCCTCAGGAAGCTTTTACTAATAGTGGGACATGAAGTGGGAGCAAGCACTTCACATGGTGAAAACAGGAGCAAGAGAGAATGTGGGTGAGGTGCTACACACTTAAACAATCAGATCTTGTGAGTACTCACTACTGCAAGGACAGCACCAAGCTGTAAAGGATCCTCCCCCATGATCCAAACACCTCCCACTAGGTCTCACCTCCAACACTGGTAATTACATTTCAATATGAGATTTGGGTGGAGACAAATATCCAAACTATATCCTTTTGTGTGACTCAAAGTTGTGTTGTGTTGTTTTACAAAATTTCACCTTTTATTTTTCAAAGATCATTTAACTGGCAAGGACTTCTAGATTAGCGGCTTTTATTCTTTCAATACTTTAAAGATAGTGTGCCACTTGTTCTGTCTTTTATTATTTCTGATGAATCTCTTGTCAGCCTTACCTCTTTTCTTTTGTAGATAATGTGTAATTTTTCTGACTACTTCTGTTTTTATCTTCACAACTTTAATGCATTTGAATATAATGTTCCTTTGTGTAGTTTTCTTCGTTTTTTTTCTTGTACTTTGAATTTACTGAGCTGCTTTTGGTGATAGTTTTCATTAAATTTGGAACAATTTTGACCATCACTTCTTCAAATGTTTTCTTGATTTCTTCTTTTCTCATCTCTTTTCTGTGGACTTCAATTACACATATATTTATCTATTTGAAGTTGTTCCACAATTTACTGATTATTTGCATTTTTTTAGTCTTTCTGTTGTGTTTATGCTTTCTGTTGATATGTCTTCAGGTTCATTAACATTTTCTTTTGTAATATCTGATGTGCTGTCAGTCTCTTTCAGTGTATTTTTATCTAAGACATTTTAGTTTTTACCTTTGGAAGTTTGATTTAGGCTTTTAAGAAAAGTTCCGTATCTCCTCTTACCACATTCGATCATTCCTCTGGTTCTTCAAACCCATGGAATATATCATCATAATTGTTAGTGTCCCTGTCTCCTAATTTTATCAATTTTCTGAGTCAGTTTTGATTGATTAATTTTTCTGCTAGGTTTTTTTCATTTTGCTTCTTTGCATACCTGATAATTTCTTTATTGGATGCCAAACATTGTGAAGTTTCCCTTGTTGAGTGTTAGATCTAATCGTGATTAGTTCTTGAGCTTTATTCTGAGATAGGTTAAATTACCTGAGACTTTCCTTTCAGTCTTGCTTTTCACCTTTGTTAGGAGGGGCAAAACCTGCATTTAGTGTAAGATTAATTTTCTGAAGCAAAATCCTTCATATGTCAGTCTAATCAGTGGCTCATAAGGTTTGAGATTTTAAAATTCTGGATCTTCAGAATAGTCCCCATTTCGTGCTCTGTGTAAGATTTGGCATGTCTTCCCTCTAATCCTCTTAGGCAGTTTTTTTCCCAGCCTCTGATTGTTTCCTTACATGTATGTGCTAAGAAGTACTGAACTGTATCTTAGGAGTGACTCAGTGCAGGTGTCTGGAGTTCTCTGTCTACACAGCTTTTTATTCTGGGACTCAGCCACATGAACTTGAGCACACTTGGCTTCTTCATACTCCCAGGTTTATCTCCTCAACACTCACCTGACTGTACAGTGACCGCACTGTCCCCTTTCTCCAGGTAGTAAGCTTGGAAAATCATAGTCATACAGATGATCTCATTTTTTTTCTTCCTCTGAATGATCACTCCTTTATTGCCCATCTTCAGTGTCTTGAGTGCCATTGTTTCATACGCTCTCTCTTGTTTTAGTGTTTTCAGGTGGTGGGAGAAATCTGTCCATGTTATTTTATCTTAACTGGAAGTAGAAAATGTGTTTATTAGAATGGGGTCATTTTTGGTATTTAAATAGACTATATAAAAATCTGCAGCAGCGATTTCAGGAGAGACTGGGAAATTACACAGGAACTGAGAGTCCTGGATTAGAGAACAAGATATGGTGAAATTTAAGAGGAGACAGAAATTTGATTATTTAGAAGAATTGGAAATTGGACAATGTAGGTTTATGAATAAAAAGTAAAAACAAAATTTATTAAGGTAGAGAATTAGTTTTATCTTACATTTACCTTAAGGAAAGGCATTCTCTAGCTGTCTGCTCTTCAGCCTTTGAATCATTGTCTTAGAACATTCCATTTGATTTCTGAATGAGATTACTTATTAAGTTTTAACATTCCAGAAATGGTGATATAAATGTAGTTGCTTATATCATCTTTCTTCCTTTAAAACTTAAAGTTAACAGTGATAAAAGATAATGTGTATTATATTTACGTAGAAGTTAAATATATTTTATATTACTTTTTGAGCATGTCAGGGGAATTAGAGTTTAGTATAGTTACGTTAACTAGTAGATATATGGTGCCATCTAATGGCTAACATGAAAATATATTTAGTAAATACTTCAGTGCTTTGCCTAGTGTGTATATATGAAATTTTACTGTGAAATTATTGTTGCTTTAGATGTCCAAGCTGTCATTTTTATTTAAACTCTAAGATATATGCATATTTTCATTTCAATTTATAGTTTTAAAAATTCAGCTATATATTGGTCTGACTTTTCATCACGTTTAAAGCCATGTACTTGCAATTAGCACAATTTAAAGTATATTCAATATAAAATTAGCATATAAATCAATTTTAATAAACAAGTAAAAGTTACAGACCTCCTGTTTGCTATCTTTTACTTCTGGTTCCTTCAAACTGGACCCAATATGTAGTTATAAATTATGCCTTATAGAACCTCAGCTTTATTGTAAACAGAATTCATTTTCCCTCCACCTTTCATCTGTTTTTGTACATTTTACAAAATATATAAAAAATGTTAGAATATTGTATTAGATTGGTGATTTTTCAGTGCTGTTCCAGATTGTTAGGGCTTCTCTAGAGCCACTCACAGGCTGTGACGGAGATGGCTAAGTTTAGAAAATTAGCATATCAATGGCTCTAGAAGTCCTGCACTGAAAAACTTCTCAACTTTATTTAGCCCAATATTTCCTGAATACGTTTCATCATGGAACCCCCCCACCTTCCTTTTTAAAAATCTCACATCTTAATATCTGTTGATCTAGTGTTCCTCAGATGTCATTTTGGCAATTGTCCTAAATTCCATTTTTAAGGATGAAGGAATATTTCATATATATATATGTATGTATGTATATTTCTTGTTTTAATGAAATAAAATGTGTTGCTTTTTCTTATCATATGATAATACTTGTTATTTATCAAAAATTTAGCAGTATGCCATTTACCCTGATGTAATTATTACACATTGTATGCCTGTATCAAAATAACTAATGTACTCCATAAATATATACACTTATATATATACCCATAAAAAAAATTAAAAAATTAATAAATACAGAGTAATCATTGTTTTTTTTACATTCTTGTCATTTCCTCGTTAAAAAAAGCTTTGTCAGATTGGTATTATTACAAAGTTGGAGGTATCACTTTACCTGACTTCAAATTATACTGCAAGGTGTTAGTAACCAAAATAGCATGGTATAAAAATAGTCGCAGATTAGTAGAATAGAATAGAGAACCCAGAAATAAAGCCCCACGCTTACAGCAAACTGATCTTTGACAAAGTCAACAAAATTATACACTGGGGAAAGGACACCCTATTCAGTAAGTGGTGCTAGGAAAATTGGATTGCCATATGCAGAATGAAACTGGACTCCTAACTCTCACCACATACAAAAAATAACTCAAGATGGATTAAAGCCTTAAATGTAAGTCCTGAAGCTGCAAAAATTGTAGAAGAAAATCTAGGAAAAACTCCTCCAGACATTGGCCTAGACCAAGAATTCATGACTGAGACCTTCAAAAGCAAATGCAACAAAAACAAAAGTAGACAAATGGGGCTATATAAACTGAAAAGCTTCTGCACAGTAAAAGAAATAATCAACACAGTGAACAGACAACCTGCAGAATGGGGGAAAATACTAGCCAACTTTGCATCTGATAAAGGTCCAATGTCCAGAATCTACAAGGAATGCAAACAACTCAACCACAATCCCTCAAATAACCCCATTAAAAAGTGAGCAACGGAAATGCACAGACATTTTGCAAAGGAAGACATACATATGGCCAAGAAGCAAATGAAAAAATGCTCAACATCACTAATCATCAGAGAAATGCAAATTAAAACCACAAGGAGATACCATCTTACACCAATCAGAATAGCTGTTATTAAAAAGTCAAATAACATCTAACCTGGCCAATATAGTGAAACCCCATCTCTACTGAAAATACAAAAATTAGCTCGGCGTGGTGGTGTGTGCCTGTGGTCCCAGCTACTCGGGAGGCTAAGGCATGAGAATCGCTTGAACCCAGGAGGCAGAGGCTGCAGAGAGCCAAGATCACACCACTGCACTCCAGCCTGGGCAATAAAGCGAGACTTCGTCTCGAGAAAAAAAAAAAAGTCAAATAACAGATATTGACGGGGATGCAGAGAAATGGAAACATACGCTGTTGGTGGGAATGTAAATTTGTTAAGCCACTGTAGAAAGCAGTTTGGAGATTTCTCAAATAATTTAAAACAGAACTACCATTTGACCTAGCAATCTCATTACTTAGTATAGGCTCAAGGGAAAATAAATCATTATATCAAAAAGATACCTGCACCTGTATGTTTATAGTAGCACTATTCACAATGGCAAAGATATGGAATCAACCTAAGTGTCCACCAATAGATGACTAGATAAAGAAAATGTTTTTTTGTTGTTGTTTTTTTTTGCTTGAGACAGGGTCTTGCTCTGTCACCCAGGCTGGAGTGCAGCGGCACGATCATAGCTCACTCATCCTTGAACTCCTGGGTTCAAGTAATCCTCCTGCCTCAGCCTCCCAAGTAGCTAGGACTACAGATGCACACCACCACACCTGGCTAAAAAATGCGGTTTATATAACCATGGAATACTACTCAACTATAAAAAAGAATGAAATCTTGTCTTTTGCAGCAACATGGAGGGAACTGGAGGCCATTATTTTAAGTGAAATAACTAAAAAACAAAGTCAGATACTGCATGTTCTCATGGGTAAGTGGGAGATAAATAATGTGTACACATGGACATAGAGAATGTAGTAATAGACATTGGCAACTCAGTAGGATGGAAGTGTGAGAGAAGGACGAGGGATGGGAAATTACTTAATGGGTACAGTGTATACTTATTCTGGTGATGGCTATGCTGAAAACACCACTATGCAATATATCTTTGTAACAAAATGGCACTTAAACCCCCTGAATTTATAAAAAACAAATTAAAAAAAGGCAAATGTAAACCATGCTTGCTTAAGAAAACTGAGGGGGGGACAAGATGGCCTACTAGACGCAGGGAGGAAGTACCATTCACACTGAGAGAGACCATATTATTGAGTAAACCACCTTAATTTGGGCAGATCTTCAAAGAGAAAAAGCTGAGAGTGAATGGAAAGGCGACACTGAAGCTGAGCATGAAGGTGGGGAAGCTGGGAACACTGTGTAGGTTAACTGAACCCTAGGACTAGTTCCTGGCCCTTAAGAGCTCCTGGGAAAGAGGCGAATGAAGGACCTGAGGGACAGCTCACTTTCACCACTGACCCCTAGGATCCTAGTTACTCGTCTGCTGTGGACATGTGAGCTGGCAGAGGGATCTTGCTGGGGATAGGCAGAGACTAATTTTCAGATGTTGCAGAGCCTGGGAGTTTTTGTGGGCTGGGTAGCTCTGTCAGAGAGTGACCATAGATGTCTTTTCCCTAGGGTTCCCCATCCCCCTTCAGGAAGTGCCAGCCCCAACTGACCTCTGAGCCAGAAAAGAGTGGGGCTGGCTTCGCCATGGAACAGGGGCACATCTGTTGTGCAAGCTCGCCTGTCGACTGCCCCTCCCTGGACACATGCCTAGCTGCCCTGCATGATTGAGTGCACAGTGTAGCATCTGCAGCCCAGCCTGAGTGCATTGTTTCACCTTATTTCTTTTCCTAGTGGCCCAGAAACACTTGTAATTCCTCAGCACAGCTGGAACCTGACCCCAAGCTGTGGGACATCTGGGTACCCCCAGAGCTCCAGCCTGCAGCCAAGATCTGTGGCCAGCACCTGAGCTGGGGAGGAGACTGTATGTACCCTTAGAACACTGAGGGAGTGACACGCATGGGTTGCTGGACCAGGGTGGGAACCAGACATGCATTTCTCCTTAAACAGGGCCTGTCCAGAAGGGGTTTGGCATATCTCTCTGTTGCAGCCTCTGCCCGGGGGGCCTGGCAGCCCGGAACACCTAACAAAAGAAACTCGGGCATGGGCGCCCATGATTGGAGGGAGCTCCCCCAAGTGGACCTGGTGAGGCTATCTCTTCTCCTTCCCCTCTCCCCGTCCCTGACTTCCCCACTGCAGTGCACACCTGTGAAACTGAGGAAGTACCAAAGAGTTGTGTGGCTGGGTATTAGCCTAGCTACTGGCCATTACTCTTAAGTGCCAGCTACTGGATTGTAGCCCAAACTGCAACACCAAAAATCTGCTGATATATACACCTGTGAAACCAAGTGCAAGTGTTTACCTAAAGATGTTGTATGGAGCCCTAGTCCTCTGAAAGCACCCAGAAATGAAGCTAACTGACTATATACAGTTAACACTGCAGAACACCAACCCTCCAAGATGAGAGTCAGTGCTAGAACTCTGGCAATTCAAAAAGCCAAAGTGTCCCCCTACCTCCAAATGAATCTACTAGTTCCCCAGCAATGGTTCTTAACCAGTTTGAAATGACTGAAATAACAGTCATAGAATTCAGAATCTGGATAGAAGGGATGCTCACTGAGACTCAGGAGATAGTTGAAACACAATCTAGGGAATCCAGTAAGATGAGCAAGGAGCTGAAAGAGGAAATAACCATTTTAAGAAAGAACCAACTGAACTTCTAGACCTGAAGAACTCACTACAAAAATTTTATAATACAATCAGAAGTATTAACAGCAGAATAGAACAAACTGAGGAAAGAATCTTAGACTTTGAAGATTGTTTCTTCAAGGCAACTCAGACAAAAACGAAGAAAAAAGAATTTTTTAAAACTGAAAAAAACCTCTGAGAAATATGGGATTATGTAAACTGATTAAATCTAAGACTCATTGGCATTCCTGAGAGAGAAGGAGAGAGAAAAATAACTTGGAAAATATACTTGAGGATATAGTCCATGAAAATTTCCCTAATCTTGCTAGAGGTTGACATGTTAATCCAATAAATACAGAGAACGCCAGCTAGATACCATAGACGGGAACCATCACCAAAGCACATAGCCATCAGATTCACCAAGGTCAATATTAAAGAAAAAATCTTAAAGGCAGCTAGAAAGAAGGGTCAAGTCACATACAGAGGGAACCTCATTAGGTTAGCAGCAGACCTCTCAGTAGAAACCTCACTAGCCAGAAGAGATTGGGGGCCTATTTTCAACATCCATAGAGAAAAGGAATTCCAGCTAAGAATTTCATCTCTTACCAAACTAAGCTTCATAAGTGAAAGAGAAATAAAATCTTCATCAGATTTTAAGCAAATGCTGAGGAAATTTGTTTCAACTAGACCAGCCATATAAGAAGTCTTTAAGGGAGTGCTAAACATGGAATCGTAAGAACAATATCTGATACCACAAAAACCCACTTAAGTACATAGCTCACAGGTACTATAAAGCAACTATGCGATCAGTTCTACCTAACAACCAGCTAACAAGATGATGACAAGATGAAAATCATACATATCAATACTAACCTTGAATGTAAATACACTAAACACCCCACTTAAAAGACACAGAGTGGCAAGGTGGATAAAAAGAGAAAGCTCAACCATCTGTTGTCTTCAACAGAACCATCTCACCTCTTGTGACACCTGTAGGCGCAAAGGAAAGGGATGGAGAAAGATATGCAAACAGAAACCAAAAAAAGAGCAGAAGTCACTATTCTTATATCAGATAAAACATATGTTAAGCCAATAAAAATTAAGAACAATGAAGGACATTACATAATGATGAAAAGTACAATCCAACAAGACGACTTAATTATCCTAAATACATAGACACCAAACATTGGAGCACCCAGATTCATAAAACCAGTTCTTCTTGTCCTACGAAAAGACATATAGACAACCACGTAATAATAGGGTGAGACTTCAACACCCCACTGACAGTGTTAGATCATCAAGGCAGAAAACTAACAATGAAACTCCGGACTTAAACTCAGCATTTGACCAATTGGACCTCGTAGACATCTACAGAACACTCCACCCAACAACTACAGAGTATACATTCTTCTCATATGCATACTGAACATATTCTAAGAGCCAGCACCTGCTCAGTCGTAAAGCAAATCTCAGTAAATTCAAAAAAACTCAAATCATACCAGCCATATTCTCAGACCACAATACAGTAAAAATAGAAATCAGTATAAGGAAGATCTCTCAAAACTGCACAAGTACATGGAAATTAAACAACTTACTCTTGAAACTCCTGTGGGAACGTTGAAATTAAGGCAGAAATAAATTATTTGAAATTAATGAAAATGGAGACACATCGTACTAGAATCTCTGGGATGCAGCTAAAGTAGTTTTAAGAGAACAGTTTATAGCCCTAAATGCCTTCATCAAAAATTTAGAAAGATCTCAAATGGGCAATCTACCCTTGCACCTAAAGGAACTAGAAAAGACGAAAAAATACCAACCCAAAGCTAGCCGAAGAAAAGAAAGAACTAAAATTAGAGAAGAATTTAATGAAATGGAGCTACAATAATCCATACAAAAGATCAATGAAATCAAGAGTTGGTTCCTTGAAAAATTAAACAAGACTCATAGACTGCTAGCTAGATTAACAAATACAGTTGGAAATGACAAAGATGGCAGTATAACTGATCCCACAGTAATACAAAAGATCCTCAGAGAATAATGTGAACAACTCTAATGCACACAAATTAGAAAATCTAGAGGAAGTGTATAAAATCCTGGAAACATGCAGTCTTCCAAGACTGAATAAGAAAGAGATTGAAATCCTGAACAGATCAATATAGAGATCTGAATTTGAATCAATAATAAAAACTCTACTAACCAAAAAAAAAAAAAAAAAAAAGACCTGGACCAGGTGGATTCACAGCCAAATTCTAACAGACACACAGAGAAAAACTGGTGCCAATCCTACTGAAACTATTCCAGGAAATCAAGGAGGAGGGACTCCTCCCTAACTCATTCTACAAAGCCAGCATCACCCTAATACCAAAACCTGGCAAAGACACAACAAAAAAAGAAAACTTCAGGCCAGTATCCTGAACATATTGATGAACATAGACACGAAAATCCTCGGCAAAATACTGGCAAATCTAATTCAGCAGCATATCAAAAAGTTAATTTACGATGATTAAGTAGCGTTCTTTCCTGGGATGCAAGGTTGTTCCAACATACATAAATCAAAAAATGTGATTCACTGCATGAACAGAATCAAAAGCAAAATCCACATGATCATCTCAATCGACACAGAAAAAGCTTTAGATAAAATCCAATATCCCTTCATGACAAAAACCCTCACCAAACTAGGCATCAAAGGAACATACCTCAAAATAATGAGTCATCTATGCCAGACTCATAGCCAACATCATACTGAATGGGCAAAAGCTAGAACCTTTCTCCTTGAGAATTGGAACAAGACAAGAATGTCTACTCTTACCACTCTTATTCAACACAGAACTGAAAGTCCTAGCCAGAGCAATCAGGCAAGGGAAAAATAAAAGGCATCCAGATAGGGAAAAAAAGAAAAAAAAAGTCAAATGGCTTCTTTTTGCTGACGATATGATTCTACATGTAGAAAATCCTAAAGACTCCACCAAAAGGCTGCAAGAACTGATAAACAATTTTAGCAAGGTTTCAGGATATGAAATCAGTGTACAAAAATCAGTAGCATTTCTATACACCAATAAGGCCAAGACTGAGAATCAAATGAAGAACACAATCCCATTCATAATAGCCACACAAAAAATGAAATACCTGGGAATACATCTAACCAAGGAGGTGAAAGATCTCTATAAGGAATATTAAAAAACACTACTGAAAGAAATTGGAGATGATACAAATAGAAAACACTCTATTCTCATGGATTGGAAGAATCAATATCGTTAAAATGGCCATACTGCCCAGTGCAATCTACAGGTTCAGTGCTATCTCTATTAAACTACCAATGTAATTCTTCACAGAATTAAAAAAAGGCTATTCTAAATTTCGTATGGAACGTTGGATACTCAGGGACATAAATATGAGAATAGTGGACACTGCAGACTACTAGAGAGGGCATGGGGGCATGGGTTACAAAACTACCTATTGGGTACTGTGCTCACTACCTGGGTGCAATATAAATAACCATGTAACAGGCCTGTATATGTACCCCCCTGTATCTAAAATAAAGGTTGAAAGTAAAAATTTATTATTTAAAATTGCTTTATTACTCTGAAGTTGGATATTTTTTCAGTTTTAATGGTGATTTAACATTTAAGAATTAAACATTCTTCTTTGGTGACTACTCCATGGAAATTATTCTTGAAGATTTATTAATGTTCTTTATTTAAAAAGTTAAAGGCTTTTTTGAGTAATTTTTTTTAACCATATGTTAAATTTTGCCCTCTTTTTTGTTTAACTTTGAATTTTGATTGCGTGTTTTTAAGGCAGAGTTTTCATATTTGTACACAGGAAAAAAGTATTAATCATTTTTATTTCTAGGGTTTTTAAAATTTTATATAGTATTTCTATACACCAATAATGAGTAGCTGAAAAAGGCCAAGAAGGCAATCACATTAACCACAGGTATGGAAAACAAAATAAAATAATAAAGTTAGCCATGGAGGTGAAAGACCTCTATAAGGAAGACTATGAAACACTGATAAAAGAAATTGAAGAGGACCCAAACAAATGGAAAGCCATCCCATGCTCATGGATTGGAAGAGTTAATATTATTAAAATGACCATATTACACAAAGCGGTCTACACATTCAGTGCAATCCTTGTCAGAATATCAATGTCATTTTTAACAGAAATAGAGAAAACAACTCTAGAATTTGTATAGAACTAAAAAAAATATCCCAAATGGTCAAAACAGTCCCAAGCAAAAAGAATAAAGCTGGAAGCAGCATACTATCTGACTTCAAAATACAAGGCTGTAGTAACAGAACAGCGTGATGTTGATATTAAAGCAGACACATAAACCAATGGAATATAACAAAGAACCCAGAAATAAATCTATGTATTTATATCCAACTGATTTTGACAAAAGCCCCAAGAACATATTTTGTGGAAAGAACAGCCTCTTCAATAAATGGTGTTGGGAAATCTGGATATTCATATGCAGAAAAATGAAACTGTACTCCTCTCTCACCATATACAAAAATGAACTCAAGATTGATTAAAGACTTAAAGGTAAGACCCAAAACTATAAAACTACTGAAAGAAAAAAGGAGAAATACTTCAGGACATTGGGTTAAGCAAGATTTTATGGCTAAGACCCTCAAAAGCACAAGCTAAAACCCCCCAAAATAGACAAATGGGACTATATTAAGCTAAGAAGCTTCTGCACAGCAAAGAAAACAACAGAGCAAAAAGACAACATGTTGAATGGGAGAAAATATAAAGTATTAGCAGGAACTTATTTGACAAGGAACTTATTTGCAGAATTTACAAGAAACTCAGTGGTAGAAAAGTAAATAATCCCATTAAAAAGTGGGCAAAGGAGATGAATAGACATTTCTGAAAAGACAGTTTCATATCACTGATCATCAGGGAAATGCAAACCAAAGCCACAACGAGGTATCATCTTACACCAGTTAAAATGGCTATTATCAAAAAGATAAAAAATAACAGATGTGTCAAGGATGCAGAAAAATGGGAATTCTTATACATGGTTGGAGAGAATGTAAATTAGTACAGCCACTATGGGAAACAGTATGGAGATATCTCAAAAAAGTAAAAATAGAACTACCATACAATCCAGAAATCCTTCTACTGGGTATTTATCTGAGGGTGAAGAAATTAGTTTATCAGTGGGATACCTGCATCCATAGTTTCTTGCAGCACTATTCACAATAGCACAGATATGAAATCAATGTAAGTGTCCATTTTCCAATGAATGGATAAGAAAATGTGGTAAATTTACACAATGGAATACTATTCAGCCATAAAAAGAATGAAACCTTGTCATTTGCAGCAACATGAAAAGAACTAGAGGTCATTATGGTAAATGAAATAAGCCAGACACAGAAAGACATTGTATGCTCTCACTCATATGTGGGAGCTAAAAAAGTGGATCTCGTAGAGAGTAGAATAGTAAATATCAGAGGCTCAGAATGGTGTATGTGGTAAGGATGGGGGAATAAGAGGTTGGTTAATGCATATGAACATAGTTAAATAGAAGGAATAAGTTCTAATGTTCAGTAGCAGAGCAGGGTGACTAGTTAACAACAATATATTGTATATTTCAAAATCTAGAAGAGAGGACTTGAAATGTTCCCAGCACATGGAAATGATAAATACCTGAGGTGATGGATACCTTAAAGTACTCCAACTTTGTCATAACACATTCTATTCTTGTAACAAAATATCAGATGTACCCCATGAATATGTGCAAAAATTATGTATTAATAAAAATGTTTTTAAAGTTATGATTTTATTTTTATTTTACAGATATTTGCAAATGTATACAAACATTTTTTGCTGTGGTATATAAAGTATTTGCTTTAAAATTGTATATGTATATATTTACTGTTATCTCCCTATTTTTGTGTACAGTATTCTATATTTGTAAGTATTGTATTAGTCCAGACAATTGAATCCTGACTCTGCCACTTACGGCTTTGTGAATTTGGACAAATTCTTCCCTCACATGTTTCGGTTTCCTTTTCTGCAAGGGTAGTAGAGTTGTTGTGAAACCTGAATGAAAGTATACATGTAAAATACGTGGGATAGTGCATGATGCAGAGTAAGCCTTGAATTACTTTTGTTGTAATTTTTAATAGACTTGCCAAAGTATGTTCATCTTATTTTAGTCCTTCATCCTCATACGCACACGCACACACACATACACAATCTAAGAAAATGTTCTTAGATACTTCTGTTGCTTTTATCGAATTTAATTTATTGCTGCTTTTCTTTTTATTATGTTCTCCTTCTACTTTCATTAGGGCTGTTTTATGCCTTCTTTTTTTTTTTTTTTTTTGAGATAGAGTCTCACTCTGTCACCCAGGCTGGAGTGCAGTGGTGCGATCTCGGCTCACTGCAACCTCTGCCCTCCGAGTTCAAGCGATTCTCCTGCCTCAGCCTCCCTAGTAGCTGGGATTACAGGCGCCTGCCACCGCACCAGGCTAATATTTTGTATTTTTAGTAGAGACGGGGTTTCACCATCTTGGCCAGGCTGGTCTTGATCTCCTGACCTCGTGATCCACCCACCTCGGCCTCCCAAAGTGCTGGGATGCCTTCTTTTTAAAACTTGTGTCTGCGTGCCTCATAGTTTTCATCCTTTTGTGATTAAAAACACATTATTTTAAGACTGAATTATGTTTTTCATTAACCTCTGAAGAATGAAGTTTTATTGTTAAAATAATAAAGGACTCTTGTTTTCACTGAGGCTCATGGAGGCTAGAATTGATTGTTGTTTTGAATCCAGGGCATCCTAAAACCTCTTTAGTGCTGAAAATAAAACAAGCAGCTTTGCTGTGTTCCTAATTTTAAAGTTAATACTTTTGAATTGTAATATATTTTCATGAATTTTTTTGCTATATTATTTTGGCTGATTTCCTTTATCAGGCTAAGTAAGTTACCTTCCAGCACAAATTTACTAATTTTTTTTTTAATTATAGGTTGCTATTGAGGTTTCTTAATAACTTTTTTTTTTGGCCCTGTTGAAAGGATGTCTTGACTCCTTTAATGTGTTAGTGTGATGAATTCTATCAGTTGATTTTCTAACGTTACATTATTTTTACATAGTGGGGATAAATCTAACTCTGTCTTGATGTATTTCTCCATATATTTCTGGATTTGGGTTTTAGTATTTATATTTTACATTTATATTCATCATTTTAAATTACATTTATATTCATAATTATTGCCTAGCAATCTATCCCAAATATCAGCTGGCTTCCTGCCTTTTGAAGCGTACATGCTAGTACGGGAAGACAGATAACAAATGATATAAAAAGTAATAAATTATTTGGTATTTTAGAAGATAAGAGATACAAAAAATAAGCCAGGGAAAAGGTGAGGTATGGGTGTTAATGGGTTGCATTTTAAAATAGGGTTGACAGAGTTGCTCTTATTAAGAAAGTAATGTTTAAGCAAAGACTCGAAGGAGGTGAAAGAATCAGTTATGTGAATATCTGGGAAAATGCCATCACAGCAGAGGGGGAACATCCAGGGAAAAACAACCTGGCTAATATGTGAGAAACATCAAGGCCGACTGTGGAATGAACTAGTAGGGAAGTGGTAGGAAATGAGGTCAGAGTAGTCATAGAGAGCCAGATCATGCAGGAAATGAGGAGCCATTGGAAGGTTTTGACCAGAGGACAGTCAGTTCTGATTTACATTTTGAAGGGCTCATTCTGGACACTGTGATAAGATTAGACTGAGAGGGACAAGATTATAAGTGGGTCATTCAGATAGCAGCTCTTGCAGACTGGAATGATTCACCAGGTATCACCATAACCAAGATAAACTGCCCATAAGAACTATACATTTTTTTAGTTCTTTTTAAATTTTGAAACAAAATGAAGAATAATACTTAAAAGCAAGCACCTATGTAACCAGAACCCAGGTAGAGAAGTAGAATGCTGCTATTTCTTCAAAAGCCCCCGTGCACTCTTCCTGAGTATTATCCCTTTTCTGCTTGCTTTTATGGACATTAATATTTTTTTCTTTAAGTTTTACCACCTAAGTACACATCCTTGAAAGATTAGTTTTGCCTGTTTTGAACTTTATATTGGAATCTTTATATTGGAATCTTGTCCCTTCTGCCTTGCTGCTTTTGCTTAACCTCATATTTCCAAGATTCAGTTTTTTGCATGTAACTATTATTCATTCATTTTTATGGCTACATAATTTTCTAGTGTATGACTATATACCCATGATTTTTTTTTCTGTACTGTTGAGTCTCAGATTTTTATCATCTGAAAGATTTCCAATTGCTCCACTTCCTAACGAATACCTCATATTACAAGATCTAAATTTTGGCCATTCTGGAATAGTGATACTGCATTATGATGTAATTTGAAGTTTTCTGATACATAACAAAGTTGAACACCTTTTCATACATTTATTGGCCATTTTTGTTTTATCCTTCATGATAAGCCTGATCAGGACTTTGCCCATTTTTTTACTGTGCTGTCTTTAAAAAAATGTTTTTACACATTTTTTATGTATTTAGATATGAGCCTTTTCCTCCTGATTATGTGTTGCAAATACATTATTCCATATAATATATTATTGGGCTTGCCTAGTCATTATGTGATATCTTTTGATGATCAGAAATTTTAAATTTTAATGTAATAAAATTTATCAGTATTCTCTTGTGTGATTTATGCTTTTTATGTCTTGTTTAGTAAGAAATCCCTTGCCTTGGGATCATGAAGAAAAGTATTTGTATTTTTTTCTACAAAATTGATTGGCTAAAGCATTTCACATTTAGATCTATAATCTATCTAGAATTGTTTTGTATGTAAATTCATTTTTCCCTTATATCCTCGATTTTCCAAGCACAATGCATTCAAAACATGATCCCTCACTCACCCACTGCTCTGCAGCCAACTTTGTCATACATCAGAATCCATGTGTGCAAGTGTCTGTGTCTGGCCTTTTGGTCTGTTATCTATTCCTGTGCCAATACCATCTAGTTTTAATTATTCTACTTTTAAAATAATTCTTGGTATCTGGTAGAGTTTCCTCCCTTTAGTTTTCATTCTGTGCCTGCCAAGAAACCTTTTAATTACTGTTTCAGCTTTTCAGGTACTCTAATACCAGGAAGATGTGTGTGTCCTAATTTGACATTCTGTTAACATTTCTGTTATTCTAATGGAGTTTTCTCCAGTTTAAATTTTAAGTTGTTCATGTATCCGCTGCCATTTGAATTTATTTGGATACTGTGTAACAGGATCTAACAGCTAGATTTTTTACCTCTATTCATTTTTTTTCCTCACATAGGCCCTCTAGGCCCTGAAAAAAGACAAGTTTTTGGTCTTCTAAAAGTGAGGGTAAGACAGTAGACAGTGATGAACTCATCAAAGATCATACTGTTCTGGAAAGCAGCTTGCTGACCAGTCACTTGCTGGCAATGCTTCTTAACTTGCTGTCTTTAAGCCATTGCATTATATTCTTTAGCAGGATTAGGAAACCAGTTTCCCTTTTAAAATGCATTAAATATTGCCAAATCCTTACAAATAATTGGTTTTAATATTTTTTCCCACATAAATTTAATTTTATTCACAAATGATTTATTTTTTTAACAGATGCTGTTTCTGTTTGTTTTATTCTGCTTTTTAAATTTTTTTCCTTATTGTGAAAGTCTCCAAATGTATTCTTTACTAGGTGTTCTCAATTTTACTTTGAAATTGGAGACCATAATTGCTTTCATCAGAATCAGATAGCATAATAGAATGATTAGTTTTCACCAGTTAGAAACATTAAACTGCTGATTTCTATTTGACTAGTATTATATTATTTTAATTTTTTTCCTGACACATTTTACTGAGCCAACATTTTCATTAACATTTATTAGTGTTTGGCTCCTAATGGTGTAGTAACCTTGAAATTATCCATATTGAATTTCACTTTGTTTTGATGTGTTATTTCTTTAATATATTGAGGTCCTTAGTGTATCTTTCTTTCTTTCAGAGAATTAGCAATCATGCCCTACCTAGTATTCCTAGGACCTTCTACAAAATTAATGAACATATTCTCAATTCCTTTATTCAGGTCATTGGTAAAGGTATTAAGTAACACGGGTTTATATATCTCCCAAAATATCTAACTAAGATGGATACCACTGAAAGACGTGTCATGGTATACCACCAAATTTTACATCTCTTAATTTCATCATACATCTCTTAATTTCATCATTTCATTGCTTATCTTTTCTCTTTTTGATTGACAAATTCTTTCTTCAGTTAATGTTGATTTGGTTGCTGGTGACCCTTGTGGCACTATTTCTTACTTTATAACACCTTACTTATTGAAAGTAGCTCCTACTTCATTTTAATTACTTAAAATTTTTATTTCAATCTCTAAGGACAAGACTCAAACTGTTTCTCACATGATTCTGCTCCAAAACTGCGATGCTTGTTCAGAGGTTACTCAGCAAATCTATCAGCAGCTGAACTTAAAGGATTGTATCTTTTCTCAAAGCTTTTAGAGTAGTTTTTCTTTAAAATTTCAAATATATTTGCTTTTACTATATTTGATACAGATATCATATCAACAAAAAGGTAGAATGATATCATTGTGCAAATGGAGCTACACATTTTTTATTCTGTATGCATTGAGAATGCAAGTGAGTCGAACATTCCAATTGCTGTATTCAGGTGGGAGCACAGTATGATCTTGATGTTGAGCTCTTGTCATCACTAACTGAACTATGCTGGACTCATTTATTTAGTGGATAAGAAAACATGATATGCTGGTAAGGTTAGATGAACCTTTGATTGCCTATGTATATGTTCATACACAGTAAATCTATTGAACCATTCAATGTTTTCAGCAAAAGCTACTTCTCTTCAAAATGGATCAGGCTTAGTAGGGGAAAGATGGTTTTAGAGTGAGCAAACAATGTTTTGATCATTTCAAGAAGAGAACCAGGTGTCCTAATATTAAAATTTGAGAGGAAGATGGTGTCTCTCTGAGAGATTTGAATGAAACTGCTTTGTATTTATCAGAATTTTGATGGGTTTGAACTAAATCTTGAAATAAGCATATCTAAAACTGTAGTTGACATCACAGATTGGCTTTAACCAGAATATTCCCCTGCAATTGGTGTTGAATTCAAAATCTTACTCATAGTAGCTCAGCATGAAGATCTTATTGAAAAGAAAGAAAGAATCATTGAAAAAGTAAAGGAGAGGAAGCAGTGACCTTAGATATTGTCCATGCCATTTCTCATTTAGATAATTGTGAAGAAATCCATACACATTGAATAGGTAATGAAAAAAATTGAGACGATTTGTTGTTCAAAAGAATGACTATGCTTTGCCATAGGGAGATTTGCCAGGAAAATAAGTTTTTCTTAGTCTAAAACTTCATTGGAATCATAATTCTAAAGCCTCAATCAAGACTGTCCTTGAAGAAAAGTCTCTGCCAGAGATTGATAGAGTTTTATATTAAGATTTGGTTTAAATATATGAAGTACATTAAGTATTATTAAGTAAGAAGTATATAGTTTAAATACACTTTATATTTGGTTTTCCATACTTAATAAAAGTTTGGGTTTTCTTTTTTTTTCCAATTTCTTCAAGATTGATTTAGAGTTTTTTGTTATGATAGTCAAATGAAATTTCAATTTATTGCATGTACTTAGAGGGAATACAGGTTCAATCTATTCATGGCTTGAACTGTGAAACAAATTGGGTGGCATCTGTTTTATCAACCTGGCCAGGTAGGTAACTGTTTCTTTTAGAGGGCATTTTTTTTTCCCTAAGATCTTAGTGTTTCACATCACTGCCATCTATGCCTTCTTCCATTGTCCCTTTAAGTTACTCACCAGTGAATTGTGTTACTTCTATCAGTAAATGCTCTTTGTAATGATTGTTTTTTATAAAATCTGGAGTTAACAGCTAGCATTGTTACATTCTTTTTTTAATTTACATATATTCTTTCCAGTTTTGCATTGTTTATAATGTAATACGAAAATTTGAGGGAAATTTTATTTGTAAACTAATTGAAATGTTATAAAAGGAAACTGAAACATATTGACCTTCTGTTTTCCTAAATTATCTCTTAGAATTATGAATAATTCTCTATGTCCAAACCCAGAGCAAAATAAATTATAGCATTTTTCTGATTAAAATATGGAGAAAATATTTAGAGCTAATTAAATGTAAAACAGGTATATCTTTTTCAATGAAAGTTGACTTTGATAGTTCACATTTTGGTCAAGAGATAGAATTGCATCTATTAAATGAATTATTAAAGTATCCATGACATGGAGTTAGAGGATTAGTGTTTCATGCCCAGCAGGACAAATCAGCAATACATCCCTTATAATGCAAATTGTAAGTTGTTACTTTTTATCTTCTTAAAAAAATAATTAGATAAAGCATAGGTACTTTTTGTTTAATTTTGCATTTAAGATATAATGAATAGAATAGTCTTACAAAATTTATTTTAGGAGTTATAATTAATTTGTTTTGATAGAAATATTATTTAGAGTATTATTGTGGTCCAAGTAAATCAAAATTGAAAATGTGTTGGTTTAGTAGATAAATATCCCCCATATATTTAATTATTTTCATGTATATCCTAGCATTTTTCTTAGAAAAACATTTTCTTAGCTAGAAAATGTTCTTTCGTGACAAAATATAATGGAGAATTTAAGTGAATTCTGCAATACTTGCGAAGTCGAAATGTATTTGCTCTTGCTTTGACTTTAGTAAGACTATAATTTTTTCATTTTTTTCAATGACCAACTTATCTGTAGAAATTAAAATGAATTTTACCACTGTTACTGAAGCTTAAATTTTAAAAAATTGGTATTTTTTAAGTTTATTTTTTGTAAATACATACATTTATTTCTAAATATAAAGATATAACTGCCAAAGCCAGTTCAGTATACATAACACAAATAATCATTAGTCTTGGAAAGACTAAACTTTCTACATTTTCTGGTGAGATATTGTACCTAGTGCCCCTTCTCACTTTGCAGTATGGTCTTTAGGAAATTCATATAGCGGACGATATAGCTCACAGAGAGCAGTTAATATTCTTTATTGAGCACTGCTAATGAATATCAAGCTATTTTCTATAGAGTATCTTTAGTTTTTAAATTCGTATTTGTTTTATTAGCTTTTCAAATGTGGCATATAAGGATGTACCACATATTTTGGTTTTTAAACTTAATTCTAAAATTAATTTTAAAATATTTTGAATAGTAACTTGAATAGAAAAAAATTAGAATTCCAGTTTTAAAATTCATGTATTTATTTTGAGGAAGTTGAAATTGCTTGCTATTTTTTAACATATATAAGAGCTATAAATAAAATATTTGCACATAATGTATATAGTAAGCTATGTTACTTTGGTCATATAGCTTTTTCTTATCTTTTATATGCAGGTTGGCATACAAGGAGCAGTATTACTTGGTGTTTAAGATCATGGATTCTGGAGTCAAAATGTCTGGATTCAAATCCAGGTTCTACCACTTCATAGATTTGTGAACTTGGACAACTTAATTATTCTCTGGACTTCAATTATTAATCTAAAGACTAAGATAATATTATAGTACTTATCATAAATTGTCTTGAGTATTAAATTTTAAAATGAAAGCAATTACAATATCTGGCAAATGGGAAGCTAAGAGATTAGCAGTTAACAGTTTGGGTTCAGGAGTCAGTGTGCCCAAGTTCAAATACAGACTGTGTCACTGAATAATAATTTTAAGATCTTGAAAGTTTTACTTACTCCTTGTGAACCTCAGTATCTATATCTGTAAAATATGGTTTCAGTGAGGATTAAATAAGATAATGCTTGTAAAGGACTTAAAACAGTCCCTGTTAAATAATAAGCACTTTTTAAGTGTTTGATATTGTTCAGGTTGTTATTAGTTGGTCTTGGTTTTGTTGTTTACCACATTAAAACTTTGCAAATTTGGATCATGGGAAAACGTGCATTAGTGAAATTTGAGTTATTGACTATATTCAACAAATTTAATTCTTCAAATGTGTAATATTAAACTAATTATTGGCTGTGTGCTTTTAAATAGAATTTTTTTTTTCTTTTTGAGATGGAATCTCGCTCTCGCTCAGGCTGGAATGCAGTGCCGCGATCTCAGCTCACTGCAGCCTCTGCCTCCTGGCTTCAAGCAATTCTCCTGCCTCAGCCTCCTGAGTAGCTGGGATTAGAGGTGCCCGCCACCACACCCGGCTAATTTTTGTAATTTTAGTAGAAATGGGGTTTGCCATGTTAGCCAGGCTGGTCTTGAACTTCTGACCTCAGGTGACCCACCTGCCTCAGCCTCCCAAAGTGCCGGGATTACAGGCGTGAGCCACCACACCTGGCCTAAATGGAGATTTTGAAGATCCTCCTTAAGAGGCATATGTGTTTTAAATAGATTTACTTTCCTGCAGTGGGTGGCCTAGAATGCTTGAAAGAAGGTATATGTATAGATAAATTACATTATCTTATACTTATGCAGAATGAGTTTCTAAGCAGATTCATAGTATACAAAGATTTTAGGGGAAATTCTTCTCCTATAATGAATAAGAATATATTTTTTATTAGGGAGGTATAAATCAGTGTAATTTTTTAATTGATGGTGTACAGCAGGGGTGTCCAATCTTTTGGCTTCCCTGGGCCACATGGGAAGAAGAATGGTCTTGGGCCACACATAAAATACACTAACAATAGCTGATGAGCTAAAAACAAATTGTAAAAAATAACTCATAAGATTTCAACAAAGTTTACAAATTTGTGTTGGGCTGCATTCAAAGCCATCCTGAGCTGCATATGTCTGGCAGACCATGAGTTGGACAAGCATGTTGTACAGTATTCATATCTTTAGTTTAATTTCAGTGTATATCCTATTGCAGTTTTATGTACAGGTGGGATTTACCAAATGTTTTTATACTCAGAACTGTTACTGGCTGACTTCTGGTATCATAATGTATTTGAAATAATAAATATTAGTTTAGTTCTCAGATAAGGATGAAAAATAAGCCTGAAGATTTTTAGTATTTTTATTAGAAGATATTTTATTTCTTCTCTACAACCATACTACTGTTTTAAAATTGTAAATAGATAAAATATTTTTAATGAATGTAAAAAACAGGCATTCAGTCAGGGAATTGTGTGAACAGTATGTTTACAGCAGGCATATTTCACCTTTTCCTAGTGGGGAAAGCTGCTTTTTTTTTTAATTTGTCTGAAGCTTTAGTATGTATTTATCTAAAGATATGTAACATAAGATATTTACCATTAATAAAGCCTGGCACCTGCATTTGCCAGCTTGGTATTATTTAGTGAGTGAAGTGTTTCATATGGAATAAGAGGATCAAAAAAGAGGGAAAAATTTTCAAATTTTGTTAACTAACCTGACCTTTACCAGAACATCATACTCATATTTCCCTCTGTGAAATATTCTGTTGGCATTTCCAGTGTAGCATGTCAAAAACTAAATTAATTATCTGTCATTCTCCTTCTACTTTCCTCTTTCCTCCCATGCTCTAATCCAAATGCCTTTCTTTTCATATCCTTCATTTTGGTTAGTGTATTACCATTTACCCAGTCACTCAAACTAGAAACTTTAGAATTAACCTCAACTCTTCTTCTGTCTTATCCTCAACTCTTCTTCTTTCTTATCCTCAACTCTTCTTCTTTCTTATCCTCTAATTTACATAAGTGGATCATTATCAATTTTCTTTGAACAAAGACTAGATTTTACCCTTCTCTGTTACCACTGCTACTACTTAGTTTAAGAACTGAAGATATTTTACCACTATTGACTTGCTACCATATTTCAGTTTTCTAGTTGTTTTAACCAATATAGTTCTACAAGGCAAACTTGTAATCATGTTACTCCCCAAATACAAAAATTTTTGGATGATATTCAAGGTTCTTTGACAATTTGGACCTTGCTTTCATCTCCAGTTACAGCTCCTCTGGTGTATTCTTAATCTTTCCTGAATACACATACATTCATTCATTCATTCATTCATCCATCCATTTGTCCACAGATGTTTATATGTCAGCTATGTGGTGCTGTCCTAGGTACTTTGAAGATACCGAGGTAAATAAATATGACTGCCGTGATTATTGCCCATTAGTGCTTATAGAATGCCATGTATATTATTTCTGTCTTTAACCATGCTATTTCAAATGTACTTTTACTATTTATAGAGGTTCTATTCATTTTTTATACCCTACTCAAGTGTCATCTCTTCTAAAGCATTTTATGGCTTTCTCAGGTAGTGCTTCTTTGTGCTCCAGTAATAATTTATATTAATATCTCTATTATAGTATTTACTGTATGTTATACTTACTTGCTTATAGTGGATCTCTCCCATTAGGTTGAATTTTAGGGCAAGAGAAAGATGAAAGAGGAACATAGAAATAAGGATTGAGGCAAGGGATAGAAAGAGGCAAGAAGAGGAGAGAAGGAAAACAGAAGCAGTATGAGTAGTATTTAAAATACAGACACTGGGGCCAGACAGGGTTTGAATCCTGATTCTTCCACTTACTATCTGGACACATTTTTTAATATCTCTTTGTCTCAATTTACAATGGGGATGATAATAGGATCATTGTGAAGATTAAATGAGTTAATGTATGTAAAGTGCTTAAAACAGTGAGTGGTGTATAGTATCTGCTGTATGGTTTTGTGCTATTTTTGTTATCAATAACTAGCCTTCTTAAGTGACATGAGCTACATTTTCTCTTTCATTTAGTTTTCCAAGACATGGGAGATTTTCAGTCTGCATGATATCTAATCCTTTGTAGCCACTGAAGGCATTAAATGTCTGAGTGTTTTGAGCCTGTACTAAAAGGGGAATTCCTATATATATTTTGTTATTACAGTGTAATATTGAAGTACTACTCTTTTTTGCCTCTTCATACCAGATTCTGTCCTGCTTCTGATTTTCCTGGCTATCTGAAATGTTGATGATAATTACTCTGTTTTCATTTTTACTCCATATCTCAGGCTTGATACATACCACTGTTTTATGTCATATACCTTAGCTTCTTTTATTAAAATCATTTTCTTCCCTGGCTGTGCTTCAGCCTGAGGACAAGACAGGCAAGGCTAATGTCTAGCTATAATTTCTTGGTTCTAGGAGCAAGGCCTGTCCCTCAGCACCAGCCTGATATCCAGCTAGCACTCCTACCGTTCCTCCCGCCTCCTCCTCTCACTCCCATTGCCCCTGCCTTACAATATTACTCTCTGCTTCATCTCCTACTGCAACACCATTGACCCAGCTTTGAAAAGATATAATGTCTTATTCAATTCTATACCTGGTATGCCTAGTTTTTATAAATAATGAAAAAGGAAATCAAAGCACTCATCATTGACCGGTTGTTGACTTCATTTTTAACAAATGAGTTAAGATACTATTTGCCATTGCCCTCTGATTTAAGAAAGAATCTTAGAGAAAATAACATTTTAGTTGCTGCTTGAATGATGGAGGAAGAAAAGTAGATTATACAGGGATCTTTGTAGGGGTGTTTGAAGCTTAGAATCATTCTCAACTAATACTTGAATATTATCTGTAAGGCATGGAGGATACAAAAACTTAGTTCCTGTTTAACTCCAAATGACTGATACAGTGGCAAATAATAAAAAAGTTGAAAGAGAGATTGCCGAGGACTGGAGAAGCTGTCTTTTGTCTTTTCTTGCTGTATAAAACCTCTCTAGGTGATTTCATATATTTGCTTGAGACCAAATTCTCTTGAAAATCTAGTAGCTTATCATAAAAGAATTTCATTCAGTTTCTGGAATATAATGTGATTTTCTGTCTCTGGGCTTTTGCAGATGTTACTTCTGCCTGAAGTAATTCTTACTAATTTCTTAAAATATAATCATAGAGTCCATAACTTCCAGAAAAGCTTTCTTGATCTTTCAGCACTGGAATAAATGTTCCTGTGGTTCTCATAGTCCCTGTTCTTTCCCAATCATAGCCTTTATTACACTATATTGTCTTTATTACACTGTGTTGTAATTGTCTTCACCAGATTGTTCAAGGAACACAGGAACTGTTTATATAACAATGCCTGGTGTATGGTTGGTGCTCCAAATATATAAGTTGGTTGAGTGAATGAGTACGATACAGTAGAGAGGAGTTGGTCGTTCCAGGCAAGGGAAGAAGATCAATAAAAACAAGGAGTGTGGTATTGAATATTGCGGATTCTGAGGCAATGAGTACAACATTTGACTGGAGTATAATATTGAAAAGAGAGGTTAGAGCTTTAAATGCCACATTAGGGAGTACAAAGTTTATTTACTAAGAAAGAGTGATTGAAGCTTTTAGAGATAAAAATAATGATATGTGTTCTCATAAATTTTGTTAAGTAATATATCCGTGCATCAGATATAACCTTTTTCTTTCTTTCTTTCTTTTTTGAAACAGTCTCGCTTTGTCACCCAGGCTGGAGTGCAGTGGCGCGATCTCGGCTCACTGCAACCTCTGCCTCTCAGGTTTAAGTGAGTCTCCTGCCTCAGCCTCCTGAGTAGCTGGGATTACAGGTGCCCGCCACTACACCTGGGTAATTTTTGTACTTTTAGTAGAGACAGGGTTTCGCCACGTTGGCCAGGCTGGTCTCAAACTCCTGACCTCAAGTGATCTGCTTGCCTTGGCCTCCCAAAATGCTGGGATTGCAGGCATGAGCCACCACGCCTGGCCTTTTTTCTAATTCTTATTTTCAAATTTTTGCAGTGCTCTTTGATGGATTAAACATATGATGACTGCCTATTTTATAGACTCCTGTCTTTTTTTTTTTTTTTTTTAGACAGTTTTGTTTTGTTGCTCAGGCTGGCACAATCTCGGCTCACTGCAGCCTCTGTCTCCCAGGTTCAAGCGATTCTCATGCCGTAGCCACCCAAGTAGCTGGGATTACAGGCATGTGCCACCGTGCCAGGCTAATTTTTGCATTTTTAGTAGAGACAGGGTTTCACCATATTGGCCAGGCTCGTCTTGAGCTCTTGGCCTCAAGAGGTTCTCCCACTTGGCCTCCCACAGTGCTGGGATTACAGGTGTGAGCCACTGTGCCTGGCCGACTCCTGTCTTTCTTTTAAGATTGTTCCTACGAATTTATAAGGAAACTTAGAAAATTTGAATGAATGCTGCTGAATGAATTGAACAACTGTCATCAAACTTTGCAGTTTGTTTTTCTTATAAACGAAACTGTTTTTAAACTATGACAATTAAAAAATATAATTCAAATAAGGTAGTAAGCTAACTTATGTTTGGGGTTTCCTTCTTATTTGTAGCTTAAAGAAAAATAAATGCTTACAGCTGTGACTTTTTTTTCTCTAGTATCTCCAGAGGCAGTTGGATTTTTGTCAGCTGTTGGGGTGTTTATTATCTTGATGCTGCTCCTTTTTCTCTATATTAATAAGAAGTTCTGTTTTGAAAATGTTGGCGGGTTTCCAGATCTTGGTTCGGAATACAGTACAAGGAAGAATTCACAAGATAAAATTTGTAAGTATCGTATTGCTGCTTCTCTTGTTTGTTCTTTTTATCCGTACTATTATTTACTTATTTTAATATATGCAATAAAAAGGTTGGTTGTGACATACAATAAACTAATATTTGAGCTACTGTTCTGTAAAAGATCTGTTAAGTAAATTATGTTCAGGTATTCTTCTGTTGTTTATGAATTGCTATTACATAAAGGTGAATTGTCTACTATGACAAAATGACATTTTAATTTTTCATATGTAAGATATGCTTTTGAGCCTATAATAGGAGCAGATACACTTGAGGAAGAAGGAGGTATCTTGTTACTTTATGTAGTGTACTTCCATTGTCCAAGTAGCTCTTTAGAGAGCTTTTTTTCTCCATATCCCTAGAATGCTTTTGAAAGTATTCACCCTTTTTCTTTACCTGCTATTTAATTTTCAGCTAATGGGTAATTTATTGTTTGGAGGAGTTGGAGGTGGTTTTACTTAGTAACTTAATTTATATATAAATTCCGATGATAAAAAATAGTGTTCCACTCCCTCCCTTGGCACCATATATTATAGTGTTACTAGATACTAGGAAAGATGACGGCTGTAATACCATTCTTTCTCCTATGGAAACATTTTCCTTGGAGTGTTTTTTTTTTTTTAATTACTACAAGAGTTTTAAAAATTTTCTATTTCCAAAGACTGGTTTATAAAAATGATAGCAGAAACAAATTGGAAATTATAAAAGCAAAGTGTTAATTTAGAAGAATGTGACAAAAAATAGCTGAGAAATCTGGCTTTACTTGTCTGTGTACCTGTGTTGGAGATATGCTTTTCTCTTACATTTGATAACTTAAAAGGCGATAGCCCCATTACTTATAAGACTCTATTAGTTATTGAATTATATTTTGTGACTTTTGCATTAAGAAACTATAAATAGTATTTTATACAGTTTTAATTTGGTTAAGTTCAGTGTTTCTCATAATCCACTCCAGTTCTGCTTTTTGATCATTTGTGCAGAAAGAACTGGCTAAAAGTATCTCTTTACTGGCCTTTGGTAATTCTCTGGTTCAGCATTTCTGGTTTTTCCTTTGTTTAATGACAACTTTGTACTTTTAAATTTTATTGAGTAGTCCCAAAGAGCTTTTTGTTTATGTGGATTATATCTATTGATATGTACCATATTAGAGTTAAAACTGAGAAAATTTAAAAATATTATTTACCAATTTAAAACTGAGAAAATTTAAAAATATTATTAATTTATTCTTTTAAAAAAACAAGACTATTACATGTTAATATAAATAACATCTTTAAATTTTACAAAACTATTTTCCAAAACAAAAAGAAAATGGGGAAAAAGTGGTGAGAAGAGTGATTTTGTTTTATACTTTTTGCAAATCTTTTTAATGACTAGCATAATGGAAGACAGCTGGATTCTCATTTCTGCCTCTACATTCAATCTGTCATGTAGCCTCCGGATAACTCCAGTGTTCACTTGTGATCCAATGAGAATGAAAAAGTTAAGTACCCCCTTGCTGTTATTGTAAAACTAGTCTTGACCTTGAGGATCCCTTGAAAATGTCTCAGGGAACTTAATTTTTCTGAGCCTTGTTTTTCTTTCACTTATTAAATAGGAATAATAATATTTACCTCCTAGAATTACTGTAAAATCAAGTAGGATAAAATGTGTCAATTACAATGCCTTGCATATAGTAGCCACTCAGCAGGTGTCCACACTTCCTCTCCCCTATTCTTACCACTATGCAAAATTGTTTAGATATTTCTCTTTAATATTTTTCTTAATGTGAAATGATACTGGGTAGTTTATTAGTAAGATAGGGTAGTTCCCTTACGTAGACTGTTAATAAGCAAACTAAAAGTACATAATAAAAATCCTTTTTATACTTCTTTTTTCAGGTGTAGAATAAAAAACCAATAGTATTTGAGGGAAAAATATTGTCTTGCTGCTGTTATAATAGCTGTGGAGTGAGAAAAAATGTCATAACGTTTAAACCAAGTGGTTTGATTTTTTTTTTCCGGAAGAATCTTTACTTCAACATATTTCTTTCAATGCATAATGTATTTACAGAAAGATTAAAAGCTACAATGTGAATTGCTAATATTGAGCTGACGAATAGCAACATTTAAGTAAATGTTAAATTCAAGTTCCAAAGTGGTTGATATTTTCAGAAGAGAAAATTCCATTATTGCACCTTTTAGGAACAAGGAATTAGAAAATGGCATTTTTCAGAAATTTCCAACAGAATCTGCCTTCAGTGTCCTCTCTGGTAGACACAATCAGTAGTGCTGTAGAGGATTTGACCACTGCTGTTGGGGAGGTCAGCTATGCTTTAACTGACTCAGTTGCTGAGCAGGTAACAAGTATGATGAGTGGCTTTCGCCCAGAAGAGGAAAGCTCTGTAGCAGAAGAAGCTGTAGACACTTCTAAACAAAAAAATGCCGGGTTAACAGAAGTCTCCAAAAACACTAATTGTCAGAAAACACAAGCCAATTTAGAGCATAGAGCAAAGCAAATAAATACTTGTAAAACTTCACTAAAGCAAGATCAAGGAATACATGAAGAAAGAGTATTTAAACATGTTAATGATAGGCAACAGACTCTATCAGAGTATCAAGACACTGGTAATACTCGTGATTCTTCTTTGAAAGGCTACATGAATAATGGTGGGATATCAGTTATCAGACAGAATACAAGGGCTGGATCTATTTGTCAAGAACTTGAAAGTACTGACAGATGTAAAACAATTGGAGTAGGAATTTCCAATAATGGTAAGAATGATTTAAAGGAGGTAGGATATCAAGAAATGAAAGGAAATCAGAAGAATGCCAACGGAATAAACAAATTGTATGAGCAAAAGAAATACGTTGGTACAGATAATTGTAAAAAGGAGGAATATTCTAAATCTCGACATGTATATTTGGGAAGAGATCAAGAGAATATGGGGCATTTCAATAAATGTAAACATCTTCCCGATTTAGGGCATTCAGATCATTTAAAGAAAGCTGAAAAATGTGTTAAAAGTAAAGCATCCAAAGGGAATGAGTGTTCAGGAAATGAATGTTCTTTAAAAGATATTTTGACAAGCAATAGGCATATGACACAGAAATCCATTATAAAAGAAGACATACATCCAGCACCATCAACTAATTCTAAAGATAAGTTATCTGGGAAAATTGAAGAACAAATAAATTCAACGAAATACTGTAAAGTGAACGAAGACATAAAACCCAAGAAAACTGAGGCCATTTCTGCCAAGAAAGGAACAGCAAAGAGTAAAGATGAAAAATATTCTAAGATAATACCAGAAAAAGGTGAGGTCTCCTAATGTTGGTGTGAGTGATTAAATTTTCTCTTGATTTTTTTAAATTAGTAAAACATCATCCAAATTTCTCAGCTTTCCTGTTCATGTGTCTATATTTAAGACTTTCTTGAATCCTTTTACTGGGAAACATTTTTAAAGCCATTCAGTATTTTTTCTAAAATCATTTCGAGAGCATTCATGTTATTTGTCCCACTAAGTATTGCCCCTGGTCCCTGCATTATTTGGCCAACTTTTCAGCAGCCCTAGTTTTTCTTAATGTCCATTTGTTTTACAACCAGAAACTCCATGGTTTTCTTACCTGCTTTATTTGGAGTTTATTTGATGTGCTGTAGTTGCATTTGAAATTTTTATATAACTAACTCTGAAGCCCCTTATACAGTATTGCTCTTTGCATCTATCCAAATTTATATCAAATGTTTAATTATTTCTTTGAGAGCAATAGATTTTATTTTATTCAATAATGTGGTTCACAATGTATTTTTATTCATTTCGCCCATACATTAAAAATTTTATATTACTGCCCTGTTTACAATAAGTATACATGAACAATCTATTATTATTCATGAGTTCTCTATGTAGAATTAGGATTCTGACTAAGCATTTATAGTTTTCAATCACAGTATTTGTGATAATTTTCATTATTCACAGTATATGTGATAATTTTCAATATTCATTAGCAGCTCATACTGCTAATAATTACTTCTGGTAATCCCTTAGTCATATCCACTTATTGCTGATCTGATCACAAGGCCAAAAGTACACTGGCTTTTATTTATAAAATACACATCTGGAATTTTTCTATAAGTTCATACTCTCGTAAAATAACAAAAAGCAGAATAGCGGTAATGAGGAAGACTTTTCAGTTCTGCTACGACTACATACATAATAGGGATCTGCTATTTATCTATGATATGAGTGGTTTTACAGTGATATAGGAGAGGCTAATCCAGGATGGATGAACTAACTTAAAAGAAATGTCAGTTTCTGAAAATGTATCCGTTTTGGAGTCTATTCTTCTAGCAGTTTTTTGTTTTTTGTTTTGAGACAGAGTCTTGCGCTGTCGCCAGGCTGGATTGCAGCGGTGCAATCTCGGCTCACTGCCATCTCTGCCTCCCGGGTTCAAGCGATTCTCCTGCCTCAGCCTCCCGGGTAGCTGGGACTACAGGCACGCACCACCACGCCCAGCTAATTTTTGTCTTTTTCATAAAGATAGGGTTTCATCATGTTGGCCCGGGATGGTCTCGGTCTCCTGACCTCGTGATCCACCCGCCTCGGCCTCCCAAAGTGCTAGGATTACAGGTGTGAGCCACTGTGCCTGGCCATTCTAGCAGTTTTTTGATTGTCAGATTTAGTGATCTTTGGTAGGCCTAGTTTAGTTCTGGTAGACTTACTGCTTAAAGTAGCAAAAATTAAAAAATAATGTAAAATAGTTTACATATTATTTTATTCAGAAAATAATGATAGAATGGATACTAGTAATAAATACATTACAAATAGCATGTAGGGTTTTTAACTTTTTAAATTTGTTTTCATTAAGAAGCATGCTAGTACCTAAAGAAACCAAATATTTCTAACATATTCCACAATATAGTCAGTACTAAACTTATACACGCAATGTTCCCAAATGATTTTCAAAAATTGTTTGACACATAGATTAACCCTTCATTTAGCTGAATGGTAATATTACTGGTACCTGAGTTCTAGGTTCTGACACAGGGTTTATAAGGTATAGAAAAAGGGGGAAGGCCAGGCACGGTGGCTCACGCCTGTAATCCCAGCACTTTGGGAGGCCAAGGCGGGCAGATCACGAGGTCAAGAGATCGAGACCATCCTGGCCAACATGGTGAAACCCCGTCTCTACTAAAAATACAAAAATTAGCCGGGCATGGTGGTGGGTGCTTATAATCCCAGCTACTTGGGAGGCTGAGGCAGGAGAATTGCTTGAACCCAGGAGGTGGAGGTTGCAATGAGCTGAGATCATGCCACTGCACTCCAGACTGGCAACAGGGCGAGACTCCTCAAAAAAAAAAAAAAAAAAAAAAAAAAGGAGGAAGGGTTTTCTTCTTTATTTCTAAATGTAGGTTATGTTAGGTAATGTTTTTTAATAGGTGAAGTTTGACCACAGACTAGTTACCCTCCTCAAGAGACTCAAAACCCTCTGCTGGTTTAAGATCCCCACCATGGTATCCCAGAAAGTGCTAACAGCTCTGCACTGGGAGTCAGAGGTCTTATGGCTCGGCCATCTCATTGTTGTCTAATAGTATTTTCTGCAACAATGAAAAAGTCTTATATCTCTGCATTGTTCCATATAGTAACCGCTAGCTGCATGTGGCTGTTGAGCACTTCAAATGTGGCTAATAGCATGGGGAACTGGGTTTTAATTTCTGTTTAATTTTAATTAGTTTAAATAGCCACATGTGACTATTGGCTACATATTGGGCAAGCACTGCCACAATATATGACATTGGTGATGGCATTACCCATTTATGGCTTTATTTTACTGATTTAAAAACTAGGACTAGACTAGATGACATATAACCTCCTTCTAACTCTTAAGCATTTAGTTTCTGTCCTGTATTTAAAAAATTACTTATCCTGTAACTCCCACTCAAATTTCAACCTCAATTTCTTTACTACAGAAGCTTAACTGACTATAAAGAGAAAAATAACCAGATTGAACTAATGAATTTTAACTACTGTAGTCTCTTCACCTTTCTAGAATTGTTTAATAATTCTAAGAAAGTTACACCATTGTGCAGTTTCAAAGTGGTTACCTTTTTAAAAAACTGGTAATAACTAGTGCTTTTTAGAACAATAAAAAATTTAGACCTCCTGAAAGTTTTGTTTGAAATTTAGGTATATTTAAGTAAAGTTTTCCTAGAAATTCTGCCTTTCACAAGCAGTAAGTGTTAACAGTTTGGTGTATATCCTTCCAGATAGTTTTGTCTGTGCATACCTATGTATGCATTATGTGTGTGTATATGCCACATGTGTGTGTATATATATTTTTCAAATGGGAATATAATTATAACTTCTACTTTTTTACCTCCTTTTTTCTCATAACATGATATTGTAGTTATTCTTTCCCTGAGAGTTCTTTTAAATTCACATCCTCATTTTTAATGACTGCATAATATATCATTGAATAGATACATCATAATTTATTTAAACAAAGCTCACTGATGGACATTTAGGTTATCTCTTTTGCCATTAAATACAGTGCAGTGAATTGTCTCAAAAATATATCTTTATTCATCTGTTAATTAATTTCTTAGGCTGAATTCTTAGAAATAGAATTGGTAAATTCCTGGAAATGGATCAGATTATGCAGATTTAAAAGTTTGATATATTTTGCCAAATTGCTCTCTAGGAAAGTAGTATCAGTTATAATTTCACCAATAGTATATACCTGTCTATTGCTGTATTTTACTGCTAGCACTGAGCATTATCCGTTGTGAAAATTTTGACCAAAATGAGAACCAGAAATGTGTCTTTTAATGTGAGTTATTTGAATCAGAGCTATAGTACTGGCAATACTTAGAACTTCACTTGTGTGTTACTTATACTTTAAAAAATGTAAAATGGTATTATAATTTACTTTATATGTAACATGGTTGAAAAATCCCTGTGACTAACAAACATTATTTATATAATAGAATATACAAACTGATCTTTTTCCAAAGCTTGGGCTTCTTATGTGAAAAAATTGTATTTTTTTAAATCTGAAAATTCAGGTTGTGTATAATATATATGTGTGTGTGTGTGTATATATATGTGTGTGTATATGTATATGTGTGTGTTTATATATATAACTTCAGCAAATTTTCTATACTTTATTGTGTAAAAATTATCATTTGACGGGCCCAGTAGGGCCAGGTGAGGGGAGGGAATTTTTTTTTTCAATTACCGTTTGTTCTTCATGTCATTCCAAATAGATAATTCCTACATGGACAAAGATGAGCATGGTTCATCCTCTGAAAGTGAAGATGAAGCGCTGGGTAAATATCATGAGGCCTTATCCAGAACACACAATTCCAGACTACCACTGGCAGATTCTAGACAAAAGAACTATGCTTGGGAAACAAGGCAGAAATACAGTCCTCTATCGGCAGAGTATGATGGATACAGTAGTGAAGCATCAATAGATGAAGGTAAGATGGGCTGTTTTATTTTTTTGTACATGACACACTATAGTATTTGATTACTTGTGCCTGAAATTCTAGGAATCTGTGGTTGCAGAATAAACAAGAGAGCACATACAGTAGAGTCACATTTCTGGGAATGTAATTTATTCAAATTTGTATCTTTGGGCTCAGGCCAAAAATCAAAACCAATACCAAAACACCCCAAAGCAAAAACCAAATAATTTACGTAATGTGTTAATTGTAGCTCTTATTTCACAGTGAACATATGCTTAGCAAGCATGATATGAAAAGATGTGAATCTGCTGTTCTCTCAGATGGAATTGGTTTCTCTATACCTGTTATAGGAACTGATAGAGTTTAAGTCTCTCACGGTGTTGAATATGATTCCAGTGTGTAAATGTATGCTGTTTCATTCAATATGGCTCCTAAACACCAGCCAAATGTTGCACATGGCAGACAGCGGAAGAAATGGTAATCTGTTTTGTGCAGAAGGGAAAACTGTCTGAGATGAATTTATTGAGAGCTAGTACTATATTATACCATTCTTTAAAGGCAATTTAAGGTATTTTCAAGGATTTCAGTAATTTGAAGGATTGTCTCTAACTGATTTTGTGTTATGTGCTGAAATTGACTTTAGAACTCAACCTATATAGAAGATGTCAGTCCACTTATACATGTTTTTACGTCTTTCTGTGACATAAATAAGACAGATTTTGCCATTAATTAAAGCATATTTATTTCCACATTTAAATAAATTATTCACTTGCTTAATAGAATGTATGGCTACTCATCATGATTATTATCTTTATACCCAGATATGAGGGACAGAATAATATATCCTAGATATCATTTTTATCATTATACATAAACACAAGCTATCCTTGATTTTGTAGCTGTGACTTAATGTTTTAGGGCCTATTACTATTGATGACTTAAAGTTTTATCCCAGCATGTACAGTTGTCAAAGGGGGTAAATCACCTATTGCTGTATTTGGCTTCATGCCAACTAAAGATTAGTGCACCTCAATTCTTATGTCTGCTGGTACACAGATATAATAATAAATTAATCAAATACTGAATGATTACTATATGGTCATTATGAGATTCAAGGGAAGAAATAAAAAATATCTGACAGGTACTCTACCCTCAAAAATACATTTTAGTACTAGGGAAAATAAGACATGTGCTTACTAAGTTAATTAAATAATACAAAGCAGTAAAACCAGTCCCCAAATTATGTACACCCCTGGTACATGAATAGTAGAGCAGGAAGAGAATGTGTTTTGAGATCTGGTCCTTGTTAACATTCTGGCCATATCTCTTAATATATTAGCTGTGAAACCTTTGGCAATATAGTTCATTGTTTTTAGATTTCTTTCATTGTCTGTAAAATATGAATAAAACTGAACTGGCAGGGTTGCCATGAAAATTAAATGATATATGTGGTACAGTTTTTAGCATAGTGTCCGATAGCTAATAGGTAAGTGATCAGTAAATGTAGCTAATTATAATGGTAGTGAAAAGAGTGATGGTCATGAGCAAGCCCTGAGTGTGCCTTCCCTTTTTGCAGGTACGTTTAGGATTTATTTTCTATTCATTTCTCTTTCCTCTTACCCCAACACACCTCTGCTGTCTTGAGCACTTCTCGGTAGTTCTGTTAGTCTAGCCTGACTTTATAGCCTATGGAAAGAGCAGTGAGGAGAGAGGTACACAATCTAGGTGCTTCTACTATTCTTGCCCTAACCTCTGCAAGTGGTCCAAGTGCCCCAGAATCACCTTCTCATTTTATTTTACCCATATATTTAGGACCTATCCTGTACTTTTTTACACATTTCTACCCTCAATTATTTGATGAAACACTTAATTTTAGGCATTCTGAGATTATATTTATTTATTTTGTAAACACAAAAAGCTTTCATGAACGCTTTTTAGCAGTCATACACTGCTAGATACTGTGGATATGAAGATCATAAGCTTGTTTATCTCAAAAAACCTACTGACTGGAGGAGGAAAATCAGTGAGTATATACGTAATATGATGAGAGGTCTGTTAGTCACATGAACAAAGTGCAGTAGAAATATAGAGGAAATAAAAAAAAGACAAACTTTCTTGAGATGGAGTCTGACTCTGTTGCCCAGGCTGGAGTGCAGTGGCACGATCTTGGCTCACTGCAACCTCTGCCTCTTGGGTTCAAGAGATTCTCCTGCCTCAGCCTCCCGAGTAGCTGGGATTACAGGCGCCTGCCACCATGCCCAGCTAATTTTTGTATTTTTAGTAGACACGGGGCTTCACCATGTTGGCCAGGCTGGTCTCGAACTCCTGACCTTGTGATCTGCCCGCCTCGGCCTCCCAAAGTGCTGGGATTACAGGCATGAGCCACCGCGCCCAGCTGACAAAACTTTAAAAAACAAAAATAAAAAAAGATACAGAGAGTAGGAGGTGATTTCGATTTTGGGAAGTAGGAATCTGAGGAAGTCTAATGGGGTCTAGGTGAGTTAGGCTTGAGTGAGAATTATTTCAACAAGCATGGAATAGGGCTTTCATGCAATCATGAATCCAAAAGGAAGTGTATTTCAGTGCCTGTAACTTGGGATCTTTGTTTGAAGAAGGAGAATGCCTTGCTCAGTAGTTTTTAAGCAGGAGAGTGTGATAAAATGTAGCGAATATTTCAGGGATAGAGAGAAGTCCACTTGACTCCAACATAGGTGCATTTATACACATACTATCTGTATACATTAATCAAGGTTTTTAAGCAGGAGAGTGTGATAAAATGTAGAGAATGTTTCAGGGATGGAGAGAAATCCACTTGGCTCCAACATAGGTGCATCTATACATATACATCTGAGGGAATAGAAGATAAAATTGAAAGGAGAGATGAAGTCTAAGGCCTGGAGTGCCGCCTGACTAGGAAGATAGGGTTTAATTTGTTTGCCAGTGAGAATTTGCTGAAAAGTTTTTTACTAAGGAACCATAATCAGGGTTGTGCTTTAGACAGATTAATTTAGCAGCAAGCAGACTATCAGAAAAGATATCAGTTAAGGAGATCTTTGGGGTAGTATATGTGGAAAATGATAAAAGTCTGAATTACAGTAGTGGCAATAGAAATAAAGGAAGATAGGAGGGAGATTATTGAGGTGGAGCTTACTGGATTTAGGAACTGAATGTGTTTGGAACATTTGGAAGAAGAAAGGAAGCATCAGAGATGACTGATTTCCATCATGTATGATGAGGAGAATGATGATGTCATTAATATAAATATGAAATCCAGAGAGGGACCTGTGTTTGGTTGGAAGTGAGCAGTGAATAAGAGACATAATAAGTGATTTTACATATGTGATGAGGCAGGATATTTAAGCAGTTGGAAAGGGCTGTCAAGCTTGTAATCATGAATGCGTTTCAGGGAGAAGTTTTCAGATCGCATATGCTTAGAGAATAGAAACTATGGGCGTGAATTAAATTGATGAAGGAGAATGTGTGGAGAGAAAAGATCAGAGAATCATTTCCTTTGACAGGAGAATTAAGGGCGTCATGTAAAGACACAAAGAAACAGTAAGAGATAAAGAGGAGAATCAGGAAAACGTTATATTTTATCAGCCATGGAAGAAAAGTTTTAGAAGAAGAAGGAAGGCAGCATGGTTGGGGAGAATGATAATTCAGATAAACCCCTTTGTCCAGTAGAAGTTGAGCAATCATTTTCAATTAGAGTTTTAGGAGAGTAATAAGGAAGTCAGATTGAATGTTGTTAAGGAGAGTATAAGTGGTAAGGAAGTATACATTTGCCGCCTTCACTTTCTTAGCATCTATTCTCTCCTTATCAACTTTGAGAGTCAGAGAGGTAGTTGGGGGGTTTTGTTTGTAACCCAACTGTTCACCTTCTTCCTGCCACCCACTGATACTCTCCTCTGGTATATATTTGGGAAGGAGGGGGATTTGCGTCTCCACCTGGTGGTTGCCCCTTGGCAAAGCTGCGTCTGCAGAAACTGCTGCTTTGTGGCTGATCACCCACCTAAGAGAACTGCTGGGTACAGTTCTCTTGGTAGGACTTCATTCATTTTCCTGTGTGAATAGAAAATAAATGACACACAAGGAAAGAGATGAATAGAGTAAGTTACACTTCTTATTGCTGTGACCCTTTGGTCTGCATGTGACCATCACACAAGTTTATAAAGGTTAAACTTGACTAATGTGAGTTAACTAAAGGGAATCACAAGGTAGAAGGAAAAATATTTTAAAATATACAGTTTTTACATGGCATAATATTTACCTCATTAATGCTAATAAGGAACCTTTAGTCTATTTCTCAACAGCCTGAGTAATTCCAGTTGAGAAGCTTTGGAACAGCCAAAGCTTCTCTACTCCTACAAATCTGCAGGAGTAGAGAAGATTAGAGAGGACCTGAAGAGGTATTAGGAGAGACCAGTGCAAGAGAACTTTTACCAGGTAGCGAGTACTGCCATTTATTGAGTTCCTACTACGTGCCTCACTCTGTTTCTGTTATGCTGTCATATTTAATTTTCATTGCCATGTATTGTGGTAGGTAATGTTATGCTGTCATATTTAATTTTCATTGCCATGTATTGTGGTAGGTAAGATTCTACAGAATTGAAGTGACTTTAAGTTGATTTTTTTAACCCAAAGTCACACAGCAAGATAAAAACTATACTTGTCAAGTTGACAGCGAAATTAATGTTATTTGGCTTTCATTAGGTCATCACTGCTACTTTAGTAGTCTCCCTAAGTCTATTTCATACAAGATGAATCCCTTCAGTTGGTCCTTTAGAGCAGGTTATATGTTATAAATCTGAAATACACATATTCTAGAAAAAGTAGGAAAATGTAATGGCATATTTGTTGATCATGTTTTCTCCTCTAGGTGGCCATATTAATCTTCTGGGTTTTTTTTTTTGGAACTACAAAAGGGATGATATCTGTAAGAAATTTTTCTAGAAAAAAGAAACATTAAAATAATTTATTAAATCCTTTTGTTCACAGTTTTAATTTATTTTTACTGTGTTGTGCTTAAAATTAAGGGCATTTTCTGATAAACCTCTCTTATTTTAAAAAGGTCAGTGTCAAAATATGGTTCGTGGATATCCCGTTTAATCGATGAGCTAGACCAACCTCTGAAATTTCACTCATGCTAATTAATACTTTCTATTTTTATATTAGATAGGAGAAGCTTATTAAAGATGATTCTATATGAAGATCAAGTTCAGTGTAAAATTACTAGAATGTCTTTTCTTATTGATAGCTTTTTATTATTAGTTTACCATAGAGATTACATAGCTATACTTATGTATTATGGAAAGCTGTATTATTAAATTTACATTATTTATTTTGGGAGCAAGTTAATGTAAAACCCACTGAAAAATAATTTTCAGCATCACTTATGTCTTAGGGTATATAGCTTACCCACACACACACACACACACACTCACCCCTACTTGTCATTCTCTTTCTGTTATAGCTATATCACAAGCTTCATTCTATTAATTTTGTTATCTTAAAATTAGGACTACCAAAATACATTTATTTATTCCTTTTATTTGTATTTTACTTTTATAATAGTTTAATATTTAAGAGTAATAGATTATTTGTTTATATTTCCTTTAAGTCCATTTTAACTTATATTAAAAATTGTTTTATTAATTTTCGTAATTTCTTTGCAAAGTGGAAAAGTACTAAAAATTCTCTCTGTATTTTCCAGAATTCTTTGATATAAAAATAGTATAGTGACTTTGCATAGTTAAAGTTAGGTATATTACATTTGACTCTTGACTAACCCAGGAGTTAGAGGCACTGATCCCCCCATTCAGTCAGAAATTCACATATAATTTTTGATTCACCAGAAACTTAACTACTGATAGCCAGCTGTTGACTGGAAGCCTTTATTGATAATATTAAGTCAATTAATGCATATTTTTTATTTTATCTGTATTTATGCTGTATTATTACAGTAAAGTAAGCTAGAAAAAAGAAAATGTTATTAAGAAAATTATAAGGGGACTTGGGCGCAGTGGCTCATGCCTATAATGTCTCTACAAAAAATTTTGAAAAACTAGCCGAGCCTAGTGGCCCATGCCTGTAACCTTAATTTCTCAGGATGCCAAGTCGGGAGGACCACTTAAGCCCAGGAGTTTGAGGTTGCAGTGAACTGTGATCATGCAACTACACTCCAGCATAGGCAACAGAGTGAGACCCTGTTCCAAAAAAAAAAAAAAGTCATAAGGAAAAGAAAATAAATTTACTGTTCATTAAGTGGACATGGATTATCAAAAAGGTCTTCATTCTTGTCTTCATGTTGAGTAGACTGAGGAGGAAGAGGAGGGGTTGGTCTTGCTGTCTCATCCATCCCAGAGATGGATGAAAATCTATTCATAACTACACTCGCACAGTTCAAACTCCTGTTGTTCAAGGGTCAACCATACATGTTTATTTAGATTTTGGGTAAGCTTTTTTCTTAATTTCAGATTTTTGTTTATGAACATCTCTCCTCTAAGGAATTCTTTATCATGTGTATTATTTTTAAAATATGGCCAATTTGAAGGGGAAATAATCTTGACTCTTTTTACTGCATCTTTGGTGTTTTGGAGATCTTTTTATGTGATGGGATTAATTCCTCCCAATAGTGTAGAATTTTATTTTATTTTTTACAACTACAGTATTTTTCCCTTTTTATTCCTTATTGTGATAAAATATATACATCACAAAACATCACTTTAATAATGTTTAAATGTACAGTTCAATGTCATTAAGTGTATTCACATTGTTGTACAACCATCACCACTATTCCATCTCTAGGATTTTTTCATCATCCTAAACAGAAACTTTATACCCATTAAAAAATAAGTATTCTGTCATCCCAGCCTCTGATAACCAATATTCTACTTTCTGTCTCTATGAACTTGACTACTCTGGGTAGATCATATAAGTGGAATCATACTGTATTTGTCCTTTTTTTGTCTCGCTTATTTTAGTCAGCATGATGTCATCAAGATTCATCCATGTTGTAGCATGTATCAGAATTTTATTCCTTTTTTTTCTTCAATTTTAAAATTGTGGTAAAATACACATAACATAAAATTTACCATCTCAACCATTTTTAAGTGTGCAGCTCAATAGTTTTCAATTCTATTGTTGTGCACCATCACCACTATCCAACTCTAGAACTCTTTTCATCTTGCAAAGCTGAACTCCATACCCATTAAACAGCTCCATTCCCCCTTCCCCCAACCCTGGCAGCCACCATTCTACTTTTTGCCCCTGTGATTTTAACTACTCTAAGTACCTCATACAAATGGAATCATACCCTATTTGTCTTTTTGTGACCAACTTATTTCACTTAGCATAATGTCCTCAGTTTCATCTGTGTTACAGCATGTATCAGAATATTCTTCCTTTTTAAAGCTGAATAATACTCTGTTTTGTGCATGTGCCATACTTTGCTTAACCATTTATCCATTGGGGGACACTTGAATTGCTTCTGTGTTTTAGCTGTTGTGAATAATGCTGCTGTGCACATGGGTGTACAAATATCTCTTTGAAACTCTTCTTTCAGTTCTTTTGAGTATGGACCCAGAAATGAAATTGGTGGCTCTATGGTAATTCTATTTTTAATTTTTTGAGGAACTGCCCTACTGTTTTCCACAGTGACTATACTATTTTACATTTCCTCCACTAGTGTACAAGGGTTCCAATTTCTCTGCCTCCTAACCAACACTTATTATTGTCTGTTTTTCCAAAATAATAGCCATTCTAATAGGTATGAGGTGATATCTTACTGTAGTTTTGATTTGCATCTCCTTAATTCTTAGCGACACTGAACATCATTTCATGTGCTTATTGGCTATTTGTATATCTTTTTTGGAGAAATGTCCAAATCTTTTGCCCATTTTGGAATTGCATTGTTTGTTGGTTGGTTGTTGAGTTTTAGGAATTCTCCATATATTTTGGATATTAATCTCTTATCAGATATATGGTTTGCAAATATTTTTTCCCATTTTGGGATGGCATTTTTTACTCTATTGATAGTATCTTTTGATAGACAAAATGTTTTAATTTTCATGAAATCCACTTTGTGTATTTTTTGTTGTTTTCTGTGCCTTTGGTGTCATATCCAAGAAATCTGCCAAATCCAATGTTGTGAGGCTTTTTCCCTATGTTTTCTTCTAAGAGTTTTGTAGTTTTAAGTCTTATGGTTATGATGTGATCCATTTTGAGTTAATTTTTATATACGATATTCGGCAAGGGTTCATTTTCATTCTTTTACATTTGGATATCCAGTTTTCCCAGAACATTTGTTAAAAAGGCTCTTCTACATTGCGTGGTCTTGGTCCCCTGTCAAAAATCATTTGACCATATATGCAAGGTTTTATTTCAGGACTCTCTGTTTCATTCCATTGGTCTATATGTTTGTCTTTAGCCAGTACAACAGTGTTTTGATTACTGTAGCTTTATAGTACATTTTGAAATCAAGAAGTTTGAGTCCTCCAGCTATGTTTCTCTTTTTCAGAATTGGGATCTCTTTGAGATTCCATATGAATTTTAGGAGGTTTTTCTATTTCTGCAAGAAATGTCATTGGAATTTTGTGGAGGTGGCATTAAATCTGTAAATCACTTCTGGTATTATTGACATGTTAACATTAAGTTTTCTAAGCATCAACATAGTGTGCCTTCTCATTTATTTATTTATGTCTTTAATTTCTTTTGGAAATGTTTTACAGTTTTCACCGTACAAGTCTTTCACCTCCTTAGTTAAGTTTGTTCCTAAGTATTTTATTCCTTTTGATGTAATCGCAAATGGAATTGTTTTCTTAGAAATTTCTTTTTCAGATTGTTCATTATTAGTGTATAGAGATGCAGCTGGTTTTTTTAGTGTTGACTTTGAATCCTGCTACTTTGCTGGATTTGTTTATTAGTTTTTTTTGTTTTTGTTTTTGTTTTTGTTTTTGTTTTTGTTTTTAATGGAGTCTCGCTCTGTTGCCCAGGCTGGAGTGCAGTGGTGTGATCTTGGCTCACTGCAGCCTCTGCCTCCTGAGTTCAAGTGATTTTCCTTCCTCAGCCTCCCGAGTAGTTGGGATTACAGTTTCCTGCCACCATGCCCATACCCAGCTAATCTTTGTATTTTTACTAGTGATGGGGTTTCACCATGTTGGCCAGGCTGATCTTTAACTCCTGACCTTAAGTGATCTGCCTGCCTCAGCTGCCCAAAATGCTGGGATTACAGGTGTGAGCTACTGTACCTGGTCTGATTTGTTTATTAGTTCTAGCAGTTTTTTCTAAGGTGGAATCTTTAGGATTTTCTGCATAGAAGATCATATAATCTGTGAGCAGAGATAATTTTTTCCTTTTCACTTTGGACACCTTTTATTTCTTTTTCTTGCCTAATTGCTCTGGCTAGGACTTTCAGTACTATTTTGAGTTGAAGTGGTGAAAGTAGGCATGCTTGGCTTTTTCTTGATCTTAGAGGATAAGGTTTCAGTCTTTTATCATTGAGTATGATGAGGTGAGGAGTGTTTTAGGAAAGCATGTCAACTTTCTCTGTTGTTGGGATTCATGCATGTCTGTGTGTGGCTGTTGCACAGGGAGGAGCGTCTGAGAGAAGATCACTCACAAGAACAGTTTCTTGAGAGAGGTTTAGGAACCAGACATGGTGAACTTAGCTCAGTAATGAAACTAATTAGTATGGGAAGGCAGTGTTTTGTTTGTTTTGTTTTGTTTTGTTGAGGCAGGTTCTCACTCATTTGCCCAGGCTGGAGTGCAGTGGCACAATGATGGCTCACTGCAACCTTGACCTCCTGGGCTCAAGCAATCTTCCACCTTGGTCTCCTGAGTAACTAGGACTACAGGCGTGCACCACCATGCCTGTCTTTTTTTTTTTTTTTTTTTAATAGAGATGGGGGGTTTCTCCACGTTGCCCAGGATGGGGCAGTTTTCAATATAGCTTGCTATCTGTATCTGTTGATAGTATCATATGGTTTTTCTTCTTCAGCCATATGTGATGGATAGATTACATTCATTCATTTTCAAATGTTGAACCAGCCTGGCATACCTGGAATAAAACCCAGTTGGTTGTGGTTTTTATTCATTATTGGACTTGATTTGCTAATGATTTGTTTGGGATTTTTGAATCTTTCTTCATGGAGATATCGGTCTGTAGTTTTCTTTTCTTGTAATATCTTTGGTATTAGGGTGATGCTGGCCTCATAGGATGAGTTAGGAAATATTCACTCTACTTCTGTCTTCTGAAAGAGAGTGTACAGAATTGAAGTAATTTTTCTCATAAATGCTTGGTAGAATTTACCACTGAATCCAAAATTTCTGCTTTGGAAGGTTATTAATAATTGATGCAATTTTTAAATAGATATATACCTATTCAGGTCGTCTGTTTCTTCTTGTGTGAGTTTTGGAATATTGTGTGTTTTAATGAATTGGTTTATTTCACCTAGGTCATCAAATTTGTAGGCATAGAGTTGTTTATAATGTTCCTTTGTTATCCTTTAATGTCAATGTGGCCAGTTGTGGTGGAGATTGCTATCTCTTTCTCAGGTTGTTTTCTTGTTATAGCTTTTACCTGATTAATGCCTGAGTTTTGTGAAGAGCAAGGGGGCCATTGTAAGACCTCAAAAACCTGTTTTAATAAATCCTGTAATGCCCACCTATTGTTGTTTAGGGATTTTTTCTAAAAGAAGGTAACAAGAAGGAGGGAAATTTATTCTTTCTCTCTTTGCTATGGACTACTGTGCACTTTAGCATCTTCAGGACAAATAAGGGACAACTAGCAGAGAATGACTATGCCCGGAAGTAGAACAGGAAAGTAATACCTGGTGGAGCATTTAAATGCCATGGCAGAGTTAAGTATCTTCCTTTTTTCTCTTCTTCATATGGTGATTTTTTTTTCACAGAGAAGGATATCATTGGAATCAACTGAAGATGCTAGATTAAGAAAGATTAAGTACACTGCCATCTAACTCAGATATTTTTGTATAGTACCGACATAACAGAATGGTATCAATGCAGTTGAATTTCAGTAGCATACCAGCAGCTTCCATAGCCTTAGGAAAAATAATTAAATAAGCAGTGTTTTCTACCAGTTCTTCCTACTTTGGTCTCTTGTATTACCTTTTTATCACCATCTTTTACCTTTAGATTGCCCTAAGCACTTCATCAGGTTTGTCCCACACCAGGTATCTCTTACTCTCAAATCATGTTTTCCTCTCTTGCCAGTAGAAAGATTCTTTACCACTAGAAGTTTCCAAGTTATCATTTATTTCCTTTCTAAAAATGGAAGTAAAAAGGGGGAGCAGAGGAAAACCTAGCTTGAGTTAGAGTATTAAACCATGTGAAATCATACTTGTTTATGATATTAACTCCTCATACCTGCTTCTTTCATTTTTTCATTCAAGTGACTCTGACTCTAGTACCCAGTAAAAAAAAAACCCATCATTGAGAAGTAGAGTGTAAATATTAATAGTTACAAATAAATACTGTAGCAGAAGAATATATCAATTCTGTTGTTTTTTTATTTAAATACTTACTATGAAGACAATAATTAGAAACTGATTAATTTAGCTATACTGTTCTCCTAGTTTACTCTTCCATGTTTTCCATTCTACTAATTGTGATAGAAGCGTACCTATACGTTTGCACTATTTATTTAAGTATTCTCTAAATTTGTTCATAGTACTCCCCAAATTATTGCATTTTCAATTTTTTTTTTTTTTGCCTTAAAACTGAGTTTTAATACGGGACAGGATCATTCAGATATTCTTTCTTTCCAGTTACTGCTATCGTACAAACTAGAATAAGAATTAGGGGATACAAAAAAAGTAGAAGTCAGTTATAATAGCAAAAACCTACACTGAAATGTTCAGATGATAATGTCAGAAGAACATGTCCTGTCTGTCCTCTCTTGAGGCAGATATTAATCATGGTTTGAGTTTTGAGAAGCAAAAAGAAAAGAGACCTGACCGAATGCAAACTTTTATTGGACAATAGGGATAGACCATGAGAGTTGAGTTAAAGATATAAGTATATAAATTATACATTATGGTAATATGTTTCTCTGGCTTCATTCATGTTAAATAATTACAGAGCCATTTTAAAGAGGTAAATATCAACTGAATATCATTAGTTTTGGGTGAAATGGAATTGAGGTTCTATTTATTTTAATGTGTAATTCTGAAAAATCTTTCGTCTAAGCAGTCTTCATGTGGAGCTCTCTTTTTGAGATTTCCTACCTTTGAGAAATAAATTACATTGAAATCTTTGATGTGTGAGTCAAAAATTACCTTGAGAATATGAGGTGTTTTGACGCCTTAGAATATCTCTTTCATTTTGCTTGATATGTACTCATAAGGGTAAAGATTTTCCTAGAAGATCAGATTATATTTCAGTCTGAGTTGTTGAAATGCCATCCACCAAAAGTAAGATCATTTAAATGGATTTTGAGTCTCAGTAAGGCAGTTATTTACTATTCAGATAGTTATGAAAAAAGCTTTTAGCTTTTTATAATTTAACCAATCTTTTAGTCGTTGTGCCTTGGTTTTAGTAGGTAAGTGAAAAACGTATCGTGGGATTTTGGTCATTGGTAACTTTGGAAATGCTTCTTTAAGTATAAATTTAATAAAGCATAACACTTTATAAGGAAAATATTTACACCCTTAAACATTTTTACTTGTTTCTCAAAGAAAGAATATACCCTTAAACTTTTTTATAATTTCATAGTGAACAGCTTTTTAAAGATGATGGATTACAATATTTTGGAAGTCTGAAAAATCTGTATTTTTAGTACACTAATAAAAAGTATAGTTCTGCAAATAACAATAGCTATAATTTATGAATGATTATGTGGTAAACACTATTGTAAACATTTTACATAAATTAACTAATTTAATCTTCATAATAACCGTTAAGAGACAAGTTCTGTTAGTGTCCATATTTTGAAGATGAGGAAACTGAAACACAATGAGGTTAAGGAACTTAGGTCTAAGGTTAATACAAGTGTATGGCAGGGCCAAAATTTAAACACACAGTGTCTGCCCTCAGAGCTAATGCACCAAACTTCTCCACTGAAATAACTTAGATAACATAATATGAGAAAATGTTCTTTTGTGTAACTGTTACACCCAAGTAAATCTTTATTGCTGCTTTATTTTTATTGTGTAAGTAGTACATGTTCATTATAGAAAAATCAGAAGTTAAATTTTATATAAATGTATATACATATATTTTTAAATAGATGTAAGGGGTACAAGTACAGTGTTGTTGCATAGATATATTGCATAGTGGTGAAGCCTGGGCTTTTAGTGTAACCATTACCCAAATAGAGTACATTGTACTCATTAGGCAATTCTCATCCCTCACCCACCCACTTTCCCTCCACTTTTCTGAATCTTCAGTTTCTGTTATTCCACTCTCTATGTCCAATTTCTACGTTCAGTTTCTATTATTACACTCTCTGTGTGTAAATATTACCTAGCTTCCACTTATAAGTGGGATCATGCAGTATATGACTTTATGCTTCCGAGTTATTTTACTTAAGATAATGGCCTCCAGTTCCATCCATGTTGCTGCAAAAGACATGATTTCAATTTTCTATGGCTGAGTAGTATTCCCTGGTATGTGTAAACCACATTTTCTTTATTCAGTCCTCTGTTGATGAACACTTAGGTTGATTCCATATTTTGCTACTGTGAATAGTGCTATGATAAACATAGAAGTGCAGGTATCTTTTTTGATATAATGATTTCTTTTCCTTTAGGTATATACCCCAGTATTGGGATTGCTGGATTGAAAGGTAGATCTACTTTTAATTGTTTCAGAAATCTACATACTGTTTTCCTTAGAGGCTGTACTAATTTACATTCTCACCAACAGTATATAAGCATACCCTTTTCTCCACATCCTCGCCAACATGTTATTTTTTGACTTAATAATAGTCATTCTGACTGGTGTCATATGCTTGTTGGCCATTTGCAAAATGTACACCTTCTTTTGCAAAATGTGTATTCATTTCCTTTGCCCACTTTTTAATAGGGTTATTTGAGGGGGTTTGGTTGAGTTGTTTGCATTCCTCGTAGATTCTGGATATTATAACTCGTCTATCAGATGCATAGTTTGGAAATATTTTCTCCCATTTTTCAAGTTGTCTGTTGACTGTGTTGATTGTTTTTTTGCTGTGCAGTTGCCTTTTAGTTTATATAGTCCCATTTGTCTATTTTTGTTTCTGTTGTTTTTGCTTTTGATGTCTTAGTCATGAATTCTTTGTCTAGGCCAATGTCTAGAGGAGTTTTTCCTAGATTTTCTTCTAGAGTTTTTAAAGTTTCCAGACTTGTGTTTAAGTATTTAATCCATCTTGAGATAATTTTTGTATGTGGTGAGGGATAGGGGTCCAGTGTCATTCTTCTGCATATAGCAGAGGAATGGAAATCCAGTTTTCCTAGCACCATTTATGGAATAGTGTGTCATTTCCCCAGTGTATGTTTTGGTTGACTTTGTTAAAGATCAGTTATTTCTGGGTTCTCTATTCTGTTCCATTCATCTGTAAGTCTATTTTTGTACCAGTACCATGCTGTTTTGGTTATTATCGCCTTACAGTATAATTTGAAGTCAGGTCATATAATGCTTCTAGCTTTGTTCTTTTGCTTAAGGTTATTTTGGCTATTTGGGCTTCTTGTTGGTTCTATCTGAATTTGGGGATTGTTTTTTCTAATTCCATGAAAAATGATATTGTTATTTTGTTGGGGATTACACTGAATCTATAGAACACTTTGTGTAGTATGGTCATTTTAATAGTATCAGTTCTTCCAATCCCTGAGCATGGGTTGTCTCTCCATTTGTTGGTATCATTGACGGTTTCTTTCATTAGTGTTTGGTAGTTTTCCTTGTAGAGATCTTTCACCTTCGTGGTTGAATGTAGTACTAGGTGTTTTTTGTTTGTTTGTTTGTTTTTGTTTTTTGTAGCTTGTTATAAATGGAATTGCCGTCCTGATTTGGATCTCAGCTTATTGTTGGTGTATAGAAATGCTGCTGATTTCTGCACATTGATTTTGTATCCTGAAACTTTACTGAATTTATCAGATCTTGAAGTCTTTTGGAGGAGTCTTTAGAGAGATGATTATTTTAGGCATAAGATTATATCATCAGCAAATGGAGATAATTTGACTTACTATTTTCCAATTTGGATGACCTTTCTTTCTTTCTCTTGCCTGATTGCTCTGCCTAGGACTTCCCAGTACTGTGTTGAATAGGAGTGGAGAAAGTGGGCATCCTTGTCTTGTTCCAGTTCTTAAGGGGGAATGCTTTCTTTTACCTATTCAGTACGATGCTGGCTGTGAGTTCGTTGCATATGGCTTTTATTATTTTGAGATATGTTCCTTCTATATCTGGTTTGTTGAGAGATTTTATCATGAAGAGATGCTGAATTTTATCAAATGCTTTTTCAGCGTCTGTTGAGATGATAATATAGTTTTTGTTTTTAATTCTGTTTATGTGGTGAATCTCATTTATTGATTTGCATATGTTGAACTATCCTTATATCCCTGAAATAAATCCCACTTGATCGTGGTGTATTATATTTGTGATGTACTGCTAGGTTCAGTTTGCTAGTACTTTGTTGAAGATTTTTGCATCTGTGGTCATTAGGGATATGGATCTGTAGTTTTCTTTTTTCGTTATGTCTTTGGCTGGCTTTGGTGTAAGGGTGATACTGGCTTTGTAGAATGAGTTGGGGAGGATTCCTTTCTTCTTGGTTTTTTGGAACAGTTTCAGTAGGATTGGTATCAGTTCTTTGTATGTCTCATAACATTTGGCTGTGAATTTATCTGGTCCTGGGCTTTTTTGTTGTTGTTGGGAGATTTGTTATTATTTGTTCAGTCTCACCACTCATTATTGGTCTGTTCACAATTTCTATTTCTTCTTGGTTATCTTGGGAGATTGTATGTTTCCAGGAATTTATCCATTTCCTCTAGGTTTTCTAGTATGTAAGTGTAGAGATGTTCATGTAGTCTCTGACAATCCTTTGCATTTCTGTGGTATCACTTATAATGTCTCCTGTTTAAAATTTCTGATTGTGCATATTTGAGTATTCTTTCCTCTTTTGTTTGTCTTGGTAGCAGCCTATCAATTTTGATTATCTTTTCAAAGAACTACCTTTCATTTGCATGATCCTTTGTAATTTTTTGGTCTCAATTTTATTTAGTTCTGCTCTGATCTTTGTTATTTCTTTTCCTCCAGTAATTTTGGGTTTGGTTTTCTCATTCCTTAAAATGCAACATTAGGTTGGTGATTTGTGATTTTTCTGTTTTTTTTTTTTTATTGTTGTTGTTGTTAATATAGGTACATAGTGCTATAGACTGCCTCTTAGCATTGCTTTTGCTGTATCTCAGAGGTTTTGGTATGTTGTATCTCCATTTTCATTCATTTCAGAAATATTTTAAATTTCTATCTTAATTTTGTCATTGATTCAAAGATCGCTCAGGAGCAATTTGTTTAATTTCCATATATTTGTATAGTTTTGAGCATTCCTCATGGAATCGATTTCTAATTTTATTCCACTCTGGTCGAGGAAGATATTTGATATGATTTTGATTTTTAAAAAATTTATTGAGACTTGTTTTGTGGCCTACTATATGGTCTGTGTTGGAGAATATTCCATGCACTGATGAGAAGAATGTATATGCTGTGGTTGTTGGGTAGAATATTCTGTGAATTTCTGTTAGGTCTATTTAGTCTAAAATCCAGTTTAAGTTCAGTGTTTTTCTTTGTTGATTTTCTCTCTCGATGATCTGTCTCATGCTATCAGTGGGATGTTGCAGTCCCCCACTATTATTGTATTGCTGTCTGTCTCTTCTTAAATCTAGTTATGTTTGTTTTATGAATCTGGGTGCATATAAATTTCGGATTGTTACATCTTGTTGAATTGACCGCTTTATCATTGTATAATGCCCTTCTTTGTCTTCTTTTATTGTTGTTGATTTTAAAGTCTGTTTTATCTGATATAAATGTAGCTATTCCTACTCACTTTTGGCTTCCATTTGAATGGAGTATCTTTTTCCACTTCTTCACCTTCAGCCTACAAGTGTCCTTTCCAGATAGGTGGGTTTCTTGTAAGCAGCATCTGGTTGTGTCATGTTTTTTACAAATCTGTTCTGCCAATGTTTGTCTTTTAAATGGAGTATTTAAGGCATTTATGGTCAAGATTAATATTGATATGTAGGGTTTCTTCTTGTCATAATGTTTACTGTTACCTAGTTACTTTGCAGTCTCATTTGTGTAATTATTTTATAAGATCTATGAGTTTTATACTTTTGTGTGCTTTTATGATGGTGAGTATCAATCTTTCGTTTCCATGTTTAGAATTCCCTGGAGTATTTCTTATAGGACTGGTTTAGTGGTGATGAATTCCGTTAGCACTTTCCTGTTTGGGAAAGACTATTCTCTTTCATTTATGAAGCTTATACTAGTAAAATAACAAATTCATGGTTGACAGTTTTGTTTTTAAGTCCGAAAATGGGACCCCACTCTCTTCTTGCTTATACAGTTTCTGCTTTTAGTCTGTTGGGATTTCCTTTATAGGTGTTTAGATGCTATTTTCCTCCCGACACTAGGAATTTTTCCTTCATATTGGCTTTAGTCTGATGACTATTTGTCTTGTGAAGTCCTTGCAATGTATTTTCTAGAGTTTTCCGAGTCTCTTGTATCTGGATGTCTGAATCTCTAGCAAGACTAGTGAAGTTTTCCTCAATTATATCCTCAAATAGATTTTCCAAACTTTTTGCTTTTTCTTTTCCCTCAGGAATACCTATGACTCCTAGGTTTTGGTGTTTTACATAACTTGATACTTCTCAAAGGCTTTGTTCATGTTTTAAATTCTTTTATTTATTTTTGTCTGACTGGATTAATTCAAAAGACGTATCTTCAAGCTCTGAGCTTCTTTCTTCTGCTTGGTCTAGTCTGTTTTTAAAGCTTTCAGCTATGTTTTATAATTCCTTCAATGAATTTTTCACTTCTTCCAGACTCTTGGGACACTCAGATTGGTGAGACACTGCTGTCTAGCCTGCAGTGTAGCCAAGAGCTATAAAAGACGCCTGCCCTTAGGCTCACTGCCAAAATAGCTGTAGTGCAGAATCTCCTGCCTCAGCCCCAATCAAGATGGATTAAAGACTTAAACGTAAGACCTAAAACCATAAAAGCCCTAGAAGAAAACCTAGGCAATACCATTCAGGACATAGTCGTGGGCAAAGATTTCATGACTAAAACACCAAAAGCAATGGCAACAAAAGCCAAAATTGACAAAAGGGATCTAATTAAACTAGAGAGCTTCTTCACAGCAAAAGAAACTGTCATCAGAGTGAACAGGCACCCTACAGGATGGGAGAAAATTTTTGCAATCTGTCCATCTGACAAAGGACTAATATCCAGAATCTACAAAGCACTTAAATTTACAAGAAAAAAACAAACAACTTCATCAAAAACTGGGCGAAGGATATGAACAGACACTTCTCAAAAGAAGACATTTATGTGGCCAAAGAACATATGCAAAAAAGCTCATCGTCACTCGTTATTAGAGAAATGCAAATCAAAACCACAATGAGATACCATTTCACGCCAGTTAGAATGGTGATCATTGAAAAGTCAGGAAACAACAGATGCTGGAGAGGTTGTGGAGAAGTAGGAACACTTTTACACTGTTGGTGGGAGTGTAAATGCGTTCAACCATTGTGGAAGACAGTGTGGTGATTTCCTCAAGGATGTAGAACCAGAAATACCGTTAGACTCAGCAATCCCATTCCCAAAGGATTATAAATCATTCTACTATAAAGACACATGCACACATATGTTTATTGCAGCACTGTTCACAATAGCAAAGACTTGCAACCAACCCAAATACCCACCAATGATAGACTGGGTTAAGAAAATGTGGCACATATACACCATGGAATACTATGCAGCCATAAAAAGGATGAGTTCATGTCCTTTGCAGGGACATGGATGAAGCTGGAAACCATCATTCTCAGCAAACTAACACAGGAACAGAAAACCAAACACAGCATGTTCTCACTCATAAGTGGGAGTTAAACAATGAGAACACATGGACACAGGGAGGGGAACATCACACACTGGGATCTGTCGGGGGGTGAGGGGCTAGGGGATGTCTAGCATTAGGAGAAATACCTAATGTAGAAGACGGGTTGATGGATGCAGCAAACCACCATGGCACGTGTAAACCTATGTAACCTTCACGTTCTGCACATGTAACCCAGAACTTAAAGTGTAATTAAAAAAAAAAAAGAAACCAAAGTGATATTAGCTCTACATAGATGTTTATACATTGTTCATTTATACATGTTACATTGTCGTTATAAATAAATGGACGTAGGATCAGACTTTAAAATCTAACCTGTGTGTAACTATAGGAGTTTCTGAACTTAGTAAGAATTAATTCTATGTCTTTATGATATGCATCTTCCAGCAGCACTGGTTCCTAAAGTCATTTAGTCAGGAATCCCCTGTAGTCAAAATGATCTTTGAAAATTCCTAAATGGGTTTGTGTATGTAACTGTATAATAATTCTAAAGTTTGAAGACTATTTGGTCTTCTAAAAATGAATAAAAATAAGCTCTCAATGCAAACAAATAAGTAAATAAAAAGGGGTTCTCTATTTAGGGCCTGTCTCCAGCCCCAGATAGCTGGGCTTCCATGATCTCTGTTCTTTTACGGGAGTGGCCTGCAGTGCAACACCAATATGGTGCCTGTGGTGGCTTCCATTGCCACCTTTAGTTTTTTTCAGAGCCAGTAAAGGCTGCAGTTACCATAAGGAGCTACACAAAGGAAATGTGGGCAGTCAGCAGATGGCCTCAACCTGGGTAGGACAGATGGACATTGAACATTTGCCCACTGGGATGCTGGTGCCAAGGATGTCTCCTCTGATGTTGGGAAAACATGTAAGGATAGGGCCTAGAGAACTGGTGAGTTTAACAGCAGTCCCTACCCAGGGCTCCTGAGGGAGCCAGATAGGAGGCTTTAGGTCAACCCTCTTGAGTCTTTGTGATGTTCAGCAGGAGGGACTTATGGTGGCTACTTGCTTGGGCACCAAACAGCCTGAAAGAAGGTTTCCAAATGAGGAAATCAAAGCTATACTCATACTGTGTGGCTGAATGTCAGCCCTGAGTTGATCACTGATTTTAATTTGATTATTAGTTAAATAGGTGAAGCCCTATAATTTACAAAAAATTTTCTAAAGGAAGCATGCATGTGGGATGCAGAGGTGAATATATGCAGTACATTAATGCTTAATATTGATAACTGCTACTAGGAGATGTATAGCATACACTAAGTGAAAAAAGCAAAGTGTAGAACAATTCGTATACTATACTACCTTTTATCTAGAAAGGGGGAATATGTTTGTATTTGCTTATTGTTAAAAACAGTAGAAGAAATCATAAACTTAAAAATAAATACTCATGAGGGAGGAAACAAGGTGGAGGAGACAGCAGAGACCCTACTACTTGGGTCTGGTGAGACAGAATACTCTTACAAGTTAAGCAAAGCAACTTTATTACTCACAGATAGGCAGCAGGATAAACAGAAGCCAGGGATCCATGGTGAGCCAGTCCCCCAGGATTTAGGAAAGCTGCCCTAGGTAGATAGAGTCTTGTCTGTGTATGCCTCTTGTTGCAGCACAACTGAGGGACCTCAAAAGCATTCTGCTCTGGGTTTTATATCCCAGCATGACTGGGATCACTGAGCCAAGTGTTGCTTAGTGATAGGAGGAATGAGGAGCCTGGGTTTTTCTGGACAGTTTCTTACCTCAGGATGTTCCATTCTGAGTGCATTCTACAGTTATTCTCACAACTGCAAGCAGGAGAGGCAGGGGAAGGGCTGAGTGGACCAAGGCCATCTGGGGACCTGTCCTCCTGCATGGACAGGGATAGAAACTAGACTTCTGTGACAAACCTTCTTTACATAGTAATAAAGCAAAATTAAATTTACGAACACATTTCCTAAAACCAAAAGCACAGTGAAACAAATGAGCTTAACCCTGTCTTCAATTACTTTAACCATACAGAGAAGGATGTTTAATTAAAAAATAAGTGGAAGTTTCTTTTGCTGTGCAGAAGCTCTTTAATTAGCTCCCATTTGTCAATTTGGCTTTTGTTGCCATTGCTTTTGGTGTTTTAGTCATGAAGTCTTTGTCCATGCCTATGTCCTGAATGGTATTGCCTAGGTTTTCTTCTAGAGTTTTTATGGTTTTAGGTCTTACATTTAAATCTTCAATCCATCTCGAGTTAATTTTTGTATAAGGTGTAAGGAAGGGATACAGTTTCAGTTTTCTGTTTATGGCTAGCCAGTTTTCCCAACACCATTTATTAAATAGGGAATCCTTTCCCCATTGCTTGTTTTTGTCAGGTTTGTCAAAGATCAGATGGTTGTAGATGTATGGCGTGAAGGCCTCTGTTCTGTTCCATTGGTCTATGTATCTGTTTTGGTACCAGTACCATGCTGTTTTGGTTACTGTAGCCTTGTAATATAGTTTGAAGTCAGGTAGCATGATGCCTCCGGCTTTGTTCTTTTTGCTTAGGATTGTCTTGGCTATACAGGCTCTTTTTTGGTTCCATATGAAATTTAAGTAGTTTTTTCTAATTCTGTGAAGAAAGTCAATGATAGCGTGATGAGGATAGCATTGAATCTATCAATTACTTTGGGCAATATGGCCATTTTCACGATATTGATTCTTCCTATCCATGAGCATGGAATGTTTTTCCATTTGTTTGTGTCCTCTCTTATTTCCTTGAGTAGTGGTTTGTAGTTCTCCTTGAAGAGGTCCTTCACATCCCTTGTAAGTTGTATTCCTAGGTATTTTATTCTCTTTGTAGCAGTTGTGAATGGGAGTTCACTCATGATTTGGCTCTCTGCAGGGGCAGATTGTAGAACCTTTTTCAATTCATTTCTTTTATTCTGCTTTCAAAGGATTTGATCCAATACAAAGCATGAAGCTACATGTGGTGTGTACAGAAATGATACCTTTCCATTAAAGGAGAAAGGCTTCAGTAGGTAACCATGGAAACAGCCTAGTATCTGTTCCAATTTCTAAGAGAAAATCTTAGTCTTCTAATGAAAACCTACCAGATAGATATATTTCTACTCCAACTCTCTAGTTCTAACATTCTAAAAAGTTTTGGAATCTTTGTTTTACTGAAACAAAAAAGTAAAATATGTGTGTAAAAAAAAAATAAGTGCAAGTTGGGTTAATTGGAAAATGTTGTTATGGTAATCCAAATGGCATATAGTTGTCTCTACTACCGTGGTAACACTGGGGATAGAAGTAAGAATTTGAAATATATTTTGGAACCAGAATTAACAAGTTTGGATGCAGTATGGGGGCTGACAGAAATTGAGAAATCCAGGATAGATTTCTGGGTTTTTGTTTGAGCAACAAACATAGTATGAGAAAGACTAGGGTAGGCATAAGGATTTTCTGGACATGTTAGGACTTTGAGATACTCACATAGGATATGAAGTTGGAAGTTCACTGTGAGTCTGTTTACTCAGAGGGAATATCTGGTCTGGAGATAGGAATCTAATTATCATCACTGTATATATGGTATTTAAAACCAGGTACTCTATTTTTATTATATACTACACTGCAGTTGAATCTGTCTCACAGACTATTCCAGATTTTTTATTAGGATAATACCGAGAATTTCTGTAATATGGGCATGGAGTGTATTTTTTCAGAAATCGTTTAAAATATACTTTTGCATTGGTTTCTCAACTTAAAGCAGTTCCCCATTCTTTAGGAACTATCTTTTAATTTCTAGCAGTAGACTCCAGAAGTTATGTCTGTATTTCATGGCCTTATCTCCACTGCTGTAATTGGCTGGTTGGTGCCAATGTCGTAAATAGAAGGTGCATAAACATCTACTTTTGGATCCCTGGAGAAGTCTTGGTTCAAGCACTTTTTGAGGCTTAGTTTTTTAATCATTTACTGGATTGCATGATGCACCTTCCATTTTTCTCATACTTTTATTTCCTTTGTGTTAGAATTCTAGTTCAAGTTGGTTTTGTTTTATTTAGTTTTACTAATACAGAAATAAATGTAAAGACCCTTGTGTTTTACTACCCGGAACTCATAATAAGTTTAGATAATGTTTTGAAATCTCTAGAAATTTCACTTCAACTTTTTACTCCATTTTAAGCCACTGCTGGCATCTTTCCTTTTGTGGAAAGCTTATTCGAAACAGTCTTTTAATGAATCAAAGCCATAGGAATCTTGTTTCAGCATCGAAACTTATTAGGGTGCTTCTGCCAGGCAATGTGATAGATATGTTCTTTCTGGATCTTGTAGTTTTGATATTAAAGCTATCTCGCTCCTTACACATTTTTCTTCCAAGAATAAAAGTATCTCTGAAGATTTCTCTTTTCTTGGAATTTCCAGATAATGATTTGTATTAGGCTCTTCTCATATTACTATAAAGGAATACCTGGGAGTAGGTAATTTATAAAGAAAAGAAGTTCAATTGGCTCACAGCTCTGCAGGCTGTGCAAGCATGGCACCAACATCTGCTCGGCTTCTGCTGAGGCCTCAGGGAGCTTTTACTTATGGTGGAGCATGAAGTGGGAGCAGGCACATCACATGGTGAGAATGGGAGCAAGACAGTGAGTTGGCAGGGATGTCCCAGACTTTTATTACCAAGGGGATGGTACTAAACCATTCATGAAGGATCTGCCCCTATGATCTAGTCACCTTGCATCAGGCCCCACCTTCAACACTGGGAATCACTTTTCAATATGAGATTTGAGGGGGACAGACATCCAAATCATGTCATGATTCTCTTTATTAATAATAATACATCTACTTTCAGAATATTTACAAATTTTCCAGGTATTTAGACTTGAATAGACTCATATCATTCGGTGCTATACACATTTAGTTCAAAGTTTACAATGTAGAAATTAATTCATCAGTGTAAGTTAGTCAACAAAATATTTTCTTAATGCATTGTAAAACCTTGTCAAACTAAGATCTGTTTATTCATAATAGTGCTAAATACAAAGTAAATGCTTCCCCAAAATTAATTAGATTTGTGTAAAAAATATATAAGATGCTTTGAATGTAGTTAATTTGTAGTTCATTTATTTCAGACCCTTACATTTCAAATTAACACACTTAAAAATTTATAAGTTTAGTACACTTAATGGAGGACATATTCTTTTTTTGTTGTTGTTTTTGCATTCAGATAAAATTAACTTTAAATACAGAATAATGCTACTAGCGGTTTTGAAGGAATATTCTTTCCTATAAGATGAAGGCATTGAAAAGAGCCACCTCCAGCCATTTCTTATCTCTGAATTAATAGTATAGTTACATTAATAAATAAGGACTTTAACCAAATGAAAATGCAACTTCTTATCTTCCTGTACTTTCATTTAGAATAACATTTGGAGATATATTTATCAGAAATAAATAGGAGACTGTATAAAACCAAATGAAATATTAGTAATAAATGAGTAAAATCATGTTAAAACAAACTATTTTTAAGTCTGTAGGGAAAATTTATATTTCTATTCTAGGTATAATATTTTTATGTCACTTTAGAACTTCTAAATCTTCAGGAAATTATCATTATATATTTTCATTAATTCTCAGAAATTTAACAATTTTATTGTATGTTCTGTTCTTGGAAAATTATTATTTTTGTATCTTGATTATATTTGATACTATAAATCACATAATACAAAGAAAATTACTTTATCTTAATAATTGCTAACACATTGAACACATTTTTCACTAAGTATTTTTGAATTGCTTTATGGAGTTATGTTTTTTCTTTAAAATTTACTCATGGCTGGGTATGGTGGCTCACGCCTATAATCCCAGCACTTTGGGAGGGTGAGGCAGGAGGATCACTTGAGGTCAGGAGTTCAAGACCAGTCTGGCCAACATTTAGGTGAGATCCTGTCTCTGCTAAAAGTACAAAAATTGGCTGGGCATGGTGGCGGGCACCTGTAACCCCAGCTACTTGGGAGGCTGAGGCAGGAGAATCGCTTGAACCCAGGATGCGGAGGTTGCATTGAGCCAAGATCACACCACTGCACTTCAACCTGGGTGACAAAACAAGACTCAGTCTCAAGTAGAAAACACACAAAATTTACTCATTTCAAGTGTACAAGTCAGTGATTTTTTTTTGTAACTTTACTGAATGGTATAGCTATTACCATAAGTTATTTTTGGAACATTTCCATTAGCCATTCAGATCTGTCATGCCTATTTACAGTTAATCCCTACTCTCACCCTCAGTATCAGGCAACCACTCATCTACTTTATATAAATTCGCCTAATTTGGACATTTTATATAATTGGGATCATACAAGATGAAGTCTCTTGTGTCTGGCTTCTTTCACTTAGCATGTTTTTGAGGTTCATCTGTTGACTTAGCAGGGTCAGTAGTTCCTTTTTATTACTGAATGGTACTTCATTGTATAAATATACCACATATTGTCTATCCGCTTAACCACTGATGAACTTTTAGGGCATTTCCAGTTTTTTACTATTAGGAATAATGCTGCTATGAACATTCACTTGCAAGTCTTTGTGTGGTTGCTTGTAAGTATTCTAAAATCTCTGTGTACATTAATACCTTTAATCTTCACAGCATCTCCAGAGTTAAATAGTATTATCATCCCCATTCTATAAAAGAGGAAACTGTAAAATTATATTAACATCATATAGCTACTAAGTGATGGACCCAGAAATCAAACCAGTCTGATTCCAGATCCCCTGTTTTTAATTCTATAATTAATTAATTTTATATTAATGTGTCTATCATATTGATAGGTATAGTTAAATAATTATTCTAATTAACTTAGATCCACCATTATATAGTCCTTTTAAACTGGAATTTAAGTAAATATTACTTTATCATTAGATTTATTATTAGAAATTTTTATGAAAAGGATAAAGGTGGCCTTATTCATCCTTCTTTGTCTAGCACCTGTCAAAGAGTATGGCACATAGAAAGGTAGCCAATAAATGTTTATTGAATTAATATAGCCAAAAAATAAAAAATTATGTGGATTTTTCTGTTGCTTAGGTATAGTTTTTTTTTCATTATTTATCCTTTTCTTGTGTATCCTAATTTGAAGAATTTACTTGATTTTATTTTATTTTTGAGATGGAGTCTCGCACTGTCGGCCGGGCTGGAGTGCAATGGCGCAATCTCAGCTCACTGCAACCTCCGCCTCCCAGGTTCAAATGATTCTCCTGCCTCAGCCTCCTGAGTAGCTAGGATTACAGGCACCTGCCACCACACCCAGCTGATTTTTTGTATCTTTAGTGGAGATGGAGTTTCACCATGTTGGCCAGGCTGGTCTCGAACTCCTGACCTCGTGATCTGCCTGCCTCGGCCACCCAAAGTGCTGGGATTACAGGCGTGAGCCACCATGCTTGGCCTTGCGGAATTTAATGTAGATTATATTTTCAATGCATTTCTGATTAAATATCCTGAGACTACTACAGATGTTTTAAGATACTATAATTGGCAAACAGGTTGACTGTAGCTCAAGAATTGGGAATCCAAGTTATATGTTATGCAAAATATGAATAAAAAAGATGTCCACTTTTTTCAGGTTGATTTTTGGCAGGAATACTATGTCAGTGAGATGTCTTCAGTGTGTTACATCAGGGACCACATGATCTCAGATATTATTGGTGCTACTAACTTTGCTTGTTTAAGTGGTGTGGTGTCCACTAGATTGCTCCATTTTGGAAGACCTTTTTCCACTTTTTCAGGAGTAAATAATTTCTGGATTGATACTTTGAGACTGTGTGAATATCCTGTTCCCCAATACCTAGTGGTTTTAACATTCATTGATGATTCTTGACTAAATAAATTATTACCTTTTTCTTTAGTATTGATACTCATAGATTCTTTTTCTATTCAGTGTTATCCACTCCTGTCATTTTTTATTTGGAGCCCCAAATTGTCTCAAATTGGGCTATCAATTGTTCACTCAAACCGACTCCCACATCTTTTTGACCTGTATGTGTCCCTGTATTAGTCCATTTTCACACCACTGATAAAGACATACCCAAGACTGGGCAATTTACAAAAGAAAGGTTTATTGGACTTACAGTTCCACATCACTGGGGAGGCCTCATAATCATGGCAGAAGGTGAAAGGCACATCTTACATGGTGGCAGACAAGACAAGACAGCTGGTGCGGGAAAGTCCCCCTTTTAAAACCATCAGATCTCATGAGTGAGACTCAGTCACTATCACAAGAACAGCGCAGGAAAGATGCACCCCCATAATTCAGTCACCTCCCATCGAGTGCCTCCCATGTCACATGGAACTTGTGAGAGTTAAAATTCAAGATGAGATTTGGGTTGGGACATAGCCAAACCACATCATTTCGCCCCTGGCCCCTCCCAAATCTCATACCCTCACATTTCAAAACCAATCATGCTTTCCCAACAGTCCCCCAGAGTCTTGCCTTATTTCAGCATTAACTCAGAAGTCCACAGTCCAGCATCTCATCTGACACAAGTCAAGTCCCCTCTGCCTATGACGCAGTAAAATCAAAAGCAAGTTAGTTACTTCCTAGATACAATGGGGGTACAGGCATTAGGTAAATACAGCTTTTCCAAATGGGAGAAATTCACCAGAACAAAGGGGCTACAGGCCCCATGCAAGTTTATAATCCAGCAGGGCAGTCAAATCTTAAAGCTCCGAAATGATCTCCTTTGACTCCATGTCTCGCATCTGGGTCATGCTGATGCAAGGGGTGGGTTCCTGTGGTTTTGGGCAGCTCCACCCCTGTGGCTCTGCAGGGTACAGCCTCCTTCCTGGCTGCTTTCACAGGGTGGTGTTGAGTGTCTGCGGCTTTTCCAGGCACACTGTGCAAGCCATTGGTGGATCTCCCATTCTGGGGTCTGGAGGACAGTGGCCCTTTTCTCACAGCTCCACTAGGCAGTGCCCCAGTAGGGACTCTGTGTGGGTGCTTCGACACCACATTTTCCTTCTGCCCTGCCCTAGCAGAGGATCTCCATGAGAGCCCCACCTCTGCGGCAAACTTCTGCCTGAACATCCAGGTATTTCCATACATCTTCTGAAATCTAGGCGGAGGTTCTCAAACACCAATTCTCTTTTTTTTTTTTTAATCTTTTATGTGGATTTTGATTTTTTTTCTTTTTTTTTTTAAATTATACTTTAAGTCCTGGGATACATGTGCAGGACATGCAGGTTTGTTACATAGGTATACATATGCCATGATGGTTTGCTGTATCCATCAACTTGTCATCTACGTTAGGTATTTCTCCTAATGCTATCCCTCCCCTTACACCCCACCCTGCTGACAGGCCCCAGTGTGTGATGTTCCCCTCCCTGTGCCCATATGTTCTCATTGTTCAACTCCCACTTATGAGTGAGAACATGTGGTGTTTGGTTTTCTGTTCCTGCCCAAACACCAGTTCTTGACTTCTGTGTACTCACAGGCTCAACACCACGTGGAAGCTGCCAGGGGTTGTGGCTTGCACCCTCTGAAGCCACGGCCCGAGCTCTGTGGTGGCCCCTTTCAGCCACGGCTGGAGCAGCTGTGATGCAGGGTATTGAGTCCCTAGGCTGCAGACAGCACAGAGACCCTGGGCCTGGCCCACAAAACCACTTTTTCTTCCTTGGCCTTCTGGCCTGTGATGGTAGGGGTTGTGGTGAAGACCTCTGACATGCCCTGGAGACATTTTCCCCATTGTCTTGAGTTTTAACGTTTGGTTCCTCATTACTCATGCAAATTTCTACAGCCGGTTTGAATTTCACCTCAGAAAATGGGATTTTCTTTTCTGTCACATTGTCAGGCTGCAAATTTTCCAAACTTTTATGCTCTGTTTCCCTTTTAAAACTGCCTTTAACAGCACAAAGTCACGTCTTGAATGCTTTTCTGCTTAGAAATTTCTTCCGCCAGATACCCTAAATCATCTCTCTCGAGTTCAAATTTCCACAAATCTCTAGGGCAGGGGCAAGATGCCGCCAGTCTCTTTGCTAAAACATAACAAGAGTCACCTTTGCTCTGGTTCCCAACAAGTTCCTCATCACCGGAGACCACCTCAGCCTGGATCTTATTGTCCATATCACTATCAGCATTTTGGGCAAAGCCATTCAACAGGTCTATAGGAAGTTCCAAACTTTCCCACATTTTTCTGTCATCTTCTGAGCCCTCCAAACTATTCCAACCTTTGCCTGTTACCCAGTTCTAAAGTTGCTTCCACATTTTTGGTTATCTTTTCAGCAGGACCCCACTCTAACTGGTAGCAATTTACTGCATTAGTCCGTTTTTATACCACTGATAAAGACATACCTGAGACTGGACAGTTTACAAAAGAAAGAGGTTTATTGGACTTACAGTATCACATCATTTGGGAGGCCTCACAATCATGGCAGAAGGTGAAAGGCACGTCTCACATGGTGGCAGACAAGAGAAGAGAGCTTGTACAGGGAAACTCCCCTTCTAAAACCACCAGATCTTGTGAGACTCACTCACTATCATGAGAACAGTGCAGGAAAGAGCCACTCCCATAATTCAATCCAGTTCCACTGAGTTCCTCCCGTCACACACAGGAATTGTGGGAGTTACCATTCAAGATGAGATTTGGATGGGGACACAGCCAAACCATATCAGTCCCAATCAGGTCTTGAGTCCTTTCTTCCTTTTAATCCTTTTGTGAGGAAGGACATTTAGAAATGAAGATCTAAGTGTGCTTGTTACTGCTGGGTATCATGTCGTCTAGGCTCTTTTAGTGAACAGTTTATTTTGATACCACGCATTCAATCCAGTACCAGAGTTCTTCCTCTTCTTTCTCTTTTCTGTATTTGTATCTCTCTTCACCCATAGAACTGTGGTTCCTAGCAAAATTCATGTATGTATTAATTTGCTCAGTCCTACGATACATATAAAATAGTTTAGGTATTGCTACTTAAATGCCAGTACCAATAATAAATCTATTACATAAAATTCAAGAATTTTGGTTGCATAATGTTTGTCCTCAGAATATATCCAATAAGGTTGTACAATATACTGTGTTCAAAAGTTATTTGCATTAATTCTTTTTTGTGGTTATCTGTTTGCTATGAATATAGTTCACTTCACACTTTTTATTTCATTCGATGTTGAGTTTTTCAATTTGTTTTTGAATATGTAAAACATTAGTCTAAATTAAAAGCTAAATAAAAACATATACTCAGATAAATCCCATTTCTTTTTTATTTCTTCTGCTTCATTCCCACTCACCTGTGTAGATAACCACTTTTTTTAGTTTCTGGCTTATCATTCCTGTGTTTTGTTTTGAAAAAATAATTATGTGTGTCTTGTTATTTTCCCTTCACATAGAATACTACATATGTGTGTATGTGTGTATATGTATTTTTTCTTTTGCATTTTTCTTTTGTTACTTATTCTGGAAACCACTCCATATGAATTCACAGAAATCTCCTTCCTTCTTTTTTACATCTGCAGGTTATACTTCTGAATACGCTCCTAACTTATATTCAGCCAGTATCCCACGTTCATGAGAAATACCTACCTTTCAGACCACTTTTTATAGGATATTAATATCAGATTCTTTGAAAGCATAATTAGCCTCATATCTGTGTTACCTTCTTTCCTTTACATTTAATATGATTGAGACTGCTAACAAAATCTTAATTGTTTTTAGAAGATTGTTGGATTTCTTGTCTGCTACTTATGTTAACTTTTGGACCCTTTTTTGCATATGTATAGTCAAATTTCTTTATTTATATCCTGAACTGAAGTCAATCAGGAACACACTGTTGTCGAATTGTTAACAATAACTTGTTAAATTCTTTTTGAGCTCTTGGTTAAGTTACTCTTTAAGAGCAATTTATTTGGATTCTAATTATAGAATTTTCAGTATATTCTGGCTGTTTGAGTTTTTTCCCCCATGACAAAGTGTTTGGAGCAAATTTTAGGGGTTTTTTTTTTTTTCTGATACAGAGTCTTGCTCTGTCGCCCAGGCTGGAGTGCAGTGGCGCGATCTCAGCTCACTGCAAGCTCCGCCTCCCGGGTTCACGCCATTCTCCTGCCTCAGCCTCTGGAGTAGCTGGAACTACAGGTCCCCGCCACTCTCCAGACCTGGCGCAGTGGTTCACGCCTGTAATCCCAGCACCCTGGGAGGCCGAGGCGGGCGGATCATCTGAGGTCAGGAGTTTGAGACAAGCCTGGCCAGTATGGTGAAACCCCGTCTCTACTAAAAATAGAAAAATTAGCTGGGTATGGTGGTGGGCGCCTATAATCCCAGCTACTCAGGAGGCTAAGGCAGGAGAATCACGTGAACCCAGAGCCGGAGGTTGCGGTGAGCCGAGATCACGCCACTGCACTCCAGCCTGGGCAGCAAGAGCGAAACTACATCTCACCAAAAAAAAAAAAAAAAAAAAAAAACTCTCCAAGCACAGAAACAACGGCATTCTAAGCAATTTATTAAATATTAAAGAGTTGACAGGCAGAAAGCGTTATAAATGCTTAGGAGTCCATTTAATAGGTTGCTAACAGGAAATTATTGAGGTGTTTAAATTTTTAAAATAAAAAATAGTTCCACATACCTATTATAAGCTTATTTTCCTTTTATTAAAATTTAATTCACCTTTAATGTTACCTTTAAATTTTAGATGTGATATTAAATGCCAAGATCATTCTGCCATATTCTCTACATTTTCTTATGACTACTACTAGTATTACAATTTTATACAATATCCTACATGACTACAAATTTTCTTTCCTTTATTTATACATAAGGACAAAGCCCAGATCAAAGAAGGGCAGATTACACCAGAACATGGAAATAATTGTATCCATACAATATCAATATAGATCAACATTTTAATTTAACTTTTTATGTTCATGCATAGAAGGTAGAATTATATTGTAGTAGAATCTCCTTTGGTTTTTTATTACAGTGAATCACTAATTTATGCCACTGTAATTTTATTTTTGAATGCCTGCTATGCTATGCACAGAGATAGAAAAAGAGCTGTTTAAGAGAAGATTAACGTCTTTCTGCCAAGTTGAGAAGCAACAGGTGGTTTGTGTGCTGAAGTAATAGTAGTGGTAAAATATAAGACTGAAAAGTTAAATTGGTATAGATCATTTAGGGTCTTAACTGATGGGCCAAGCAATTAGGACTGTTTTTTAGGCAGTGAAGGCCATTAGAAGATTTTCAACTAAAAGCCTTACATGACCTGACTTTTGCTTTAGGAAGATAACCCTATTAAGTCTATGAAGAATGGATTGGAGCTGATGGAAATGAGAGGTAGGAAGATGAGTTAACTGTTGAGGCAGGAAGATTGTTTGGTTTAGTTGAACAGTAATAGGAAGCTTGTCAAATAGCTAAATGTAACAATTCCTAGCATTCATTAGGTAATTTTGTGGATTGTGTCTATAGTTTGAGTGCTTACATGTTCAACTTCTGGTGCCAATCTCATTGAAATCTAGAGCCGTTAACTGTTATCCTAACTCTGGTCTTATCATCACAGCACCTTTAATTTTCTATTAATTTATGTATGTAAGTATATTACAAACTCAACAGTCTTTTTTGTTTGTTTTTTTACTTTCTCATTTTGGTATAAAGCCTATCTTCCAGTAGCTTCCAGAGAAATAGTGTATAGCAAGTGAGCTTTTTGAGATGCTGCACATTTGAAAATCTCTTTATTCTAACTTGTAATTGATTAATGGTTTGGCCAGGTATAGAATGTCAGTTTGGAAATCATTTTCCTATAGAATTTTGAAGTCATCGCTCTATTGTCTTCTCACTAATAGTGTTGCTATTTTGGTTCTCATTTATTTTTAGATATTTTATTTTCTCTGCAAGTTTTAATTGTTATTCTTCCTGTGTTGGGAAATTTTGTAACATTGTACCTGGGGTACAACTTTCATTGTTGATGCCAGGTATTTGATGGACACTTTCAGTTTGAATATTCATCTCTTAAGATGTAAAAAAAAATTGAATCATTTATTTCATAGTTCCTTCCATTTTCTCCTTTGTTTCTGGCAAGATTATTCATTTGATATTGAAAAGCCTAGTTTCCTCCCATACTGTAACTTTCTGCTATCACATTTTAAAATATCAAGAGTTGTTTCTCAGTCTCTGATGGTTTCTTACTTTAAGTAATTGTTCCTATTTTATGATTGTAATATCTTTTCATCACTAAGGATATTCTTTTCTTCCATCTTAAGCCTTTTTCTTGTTCTTATATTACATTTTCTTTTTTTTAAGTCTCTTGTCTTTTATATTGGAGGTTTTCTCACATGTGTAGAGATTGTCATATGTAACAGTGATACGTAGAAAAGTAGATTAGAAACTGTGTGCCTGGACTGAGTTTGTTATCAGTGACTTCACTGCTAGTTGATTGGGAAGGAATATGACCATTTCATTTCAGACTCCCACATGTCAGTGTTTATAACTGTTGTCTCTTAGGCCCCTTAATTTTTCGGATTATCCTGCTTTTGTTGAGAAGTGTGATATAATGCTTGGCTGCAGCACTCTTGGAACTGAGTAATAAAAGGTAGCTGAGCATTTAACTGTTCATCAGATTTTCACTTAATTCTCTGTTTTCAGAGGGGGAGTGCTTATCCCTGTTTCCTCTTATGCCTGATGTTCCTTAATTGGATTCTTGGGTGCCTATGATAGAGGACACAGTTTGGGGTGGGAGTGTTGATATTGCTTACTGGGCAAGCTTTCATCTGCCTACTCTTGTTTTAGCATACTTCTTACCCACTACCTTCTAAGGTACTAATGCCTTCAATTCCTGAGCCTTTCTGGACCTCTGTTGAGTGAAAGGGCTTGTTGCTCATCATATTCTGATTTTCACATGAGTCAAGAGATGAATAAGCTGTGGAAAAACTTAATTCTGATCCTGTCTTCAGTGATTATTATCTATGTGATATAATAAACTTTTCAGAGTCTTTTCTTAAATGTAAATTGTCTAAAAATACTTGCCCTAAAGAGTTAGTGTGAGGACTAGAAATACTGCATGTCTTGGGATATGATAGTTCTGAATAAATGGTAGCTATTAACATATTTGTATTTATGAAAAGTCTTTATGTATAAAATTAAATAGGTATGCCCATTGATAATTTGTTGAAAAAAGTAAAAGTTAATGAACTTCAAACTATCTAAAAAATGGGAACAGCTAGCTTTTAATTGATATTTTATTGATTGAGAGGGCAAAATATGTTTTTTTTCCTATTAGAATGTCTTAAAAATAGAATTGTTGGCCGGACACAGTGGCTCATGCCTATATTCCCAACACTTTGGGAGGCTAAGTCAAGAAGATTCCTTGAAGCCAGGAGTTCGAGACCAGCCTGGTCAACATAATGAAACCGCATCTCTACAAAAAAAAAAAAAATACAAAGAATTAGCTGGGTGTGGTGGCGTGCTTGGGAGGCTAAGGCAGGAGGATCACTTAAGCCCAGGAGCTCAAGGCTACAGTGAGCTATGATTGTTCCACTGAACTCGAAATAAAAAAAAAAAAAAGGATTGTCTCCCATATAAAAAGTTAATTTGTTATAGTTATTGGTTATATATCAACTAAAATTTAAGTCAAAGTGAGTTCTCAGTTACCATCTCCAGTTCACCTTTAACCATTTAGAAATTTCTTCTAAGTAGGTGTTTTACTTCTCACAGAACATTTAGAAACATCATGTAAATAAGATTTTTGATGCTATTTTTAAAAAATGCTATTTTGCCTAAGACTAATCCTCATTTCAGATTTAAAACTCTGTAATTATACAGTTAGAGGCAAACTTTATTTTATATTCACTTTAAAAATTGATATAAATCAGCACCCAATGTGAAACTTACCTTTATAAGTTTATGTTCTTTAAAGTACATTTGATGACATCGTATTATAAAAGCTGTACTCAACTAAATATTTCCAACATTTATCCTTATGGAGCTGTTGTCTCTCAAGAGCTTTCAGTGAAACTGTGGGTGAAGGAATCTATAGGGCGTGCAACTAGATGAGAATTGAACCAACTAAAAGGTAATTGAGACCTCACCCCCCACCAAAAAAATATTCCACAACAGTTTTAAACATGTTTTTCATTAAGGGGTTCTGTGGATCCTTGGTAGGGGTTTGTTCTAGGAGTAAGATAAAATGAGGGTCAGGGAATCAGAATGAGGAGGCAGAGCTCGAGCTCCTTATTTCTTCTTTTATTAGTTTAAATAGATTAGATTTTATTTGAACAAAAGGTTCTATAACTAAAAAGTTTTTTTGGGGCCGGGCACAGTGGCTCATGCCTGTAATCCCAGCACTTTGGGAGGCCAAGGCAGGCAGATCATGAGGTCAGGAGATAGAAACCATCCTGGCTAACATGATGAAACCCCGTCTCTACTAAAAATACACACACAAAAAAAAATTAGCCGGGTGTGGTTGCATGTGCCTGTAGTCCCAGCTACTCAGGAGGCTGAGGCAGGAGAATCACGCCACTGCACTCCAGCCTGGGCAACAGAGCGAAACTCCGTCTCAAACAACAACAACAACAACAACAAAAGTTTTTTTGAAAGCTTCCAGTTGTTACTATTATTTATTTATTTATTTATTTATTTTTGAGACTCAGTCTTGCTCTGTCACCCAGGCTGGAGTGTAGTAGCTGCAGTCTCGTCTCACTGCAACCTCCACCTCCCAGGCTCAAGCAATTCTCCTGCCTCAGCCTCCTGAGTAGCTGGGATTACAGGCGCACACCACCACGCTGTGCTAATTTTTGTTCTTTTAGTAGAGATGGGGTTTCGCCATGTTGGCCAGGTTGGTCTGGAACTCCTGACCTCAAGTGATCTGCCTTCCTCGGCCTCTCAAAGTGCAGGGATTACAGGCATGAGCCACCACGCCCGACCCCAGTTGATATTGATAATTGAAATCCCAAGATTGGAGACAAACCCAAACATGAGGTAGTATAAATATCTAAATTAACCTTTCCTTGTTCGCCCATTGTTTAAAACCTTCTCTAGTTGGCCAGTTCTTTGCAGAGGTAATTTGGTCATCATGCATCATGGCTGACTTTGTACCTTTGTTAATATTGTACCCCAGTTTGAAACATTGAACCCTCTTTCAACCTATTTAGCACTGCATTTCAAGGCCAAAGTTAAGGGCAACTCCTGCGATGAAGTTTTCTTGCCAACACTCTCACAGATTAATCTTTCTATTTTCAGAATTTCTATAGACCTCGGTTGCTTTGGATATTCTTTTGTTATGTACAGTAACTTGTTTCACTTCACTTCGGTATGAGTTCCCAGTATCTCACATAGTGCTTGCTGGATGCAAATTTAATAAATCAATAATTTTTTTATTTAATTGGAACAAAGTTATGAACTTAATTTTTCTAATTAAAACCTCTCTTGCCCTTATTACCATTAGCCTTTGATTTTGTTAATGATTTATATATTTGGACTTCTTGAGTTTCTTGAGTTTGATTCTTTAACATTCCTTATGATCTCTTTCATTTTGCATTCATCTTGATTTGGCCACAAAATGGAGTAATAAATCATTCATGTTTGACAGCTAGCTATACTCCTACTTCCCCATAGCCTGACAACAGAATACTCCTTCCATATGCAGATTTCTTGTGACTATTTGGGGGTAAGGAGGACCATCTCTCAGAATATACAGAACACATAAACTTTCTCTCCCTGTGTGTTCTTACATAGGCATTTGATTAGGTTGTACATTTAGGTCTATACCTACCACAGATTATAGTGATGTATAAGAAAGATTGTTTGTCCCTATATTAATTGTGTTTGTATCAGGATGTTTAATGGGACTTTTCTTGAGGGTTTTGTTATTCTGGAATCGGTGACTAGGGACCGAAAGCTGGAATAAAGAGGTAATAGTAATTCATCTCTCTATCTAAAATCTTGAGCTAACAGCCATTGACATTCTGGGTCAGAGACTTCCCTACGTATTTATTATGAGGTAGTCCAAACTGGTTTTATTGCTCCCAAATATCAGTCTAACTGCTGTGCTCCCACTCCCACCCCATATCAAATAAGCAGGAGATGAGGTAGGGGGAGAAAGAGAGTTGGAGTTTCAAAGTTGGGAGGTACTGTGGTTACAGCTCTTCTGCCTCATCGTCTTTTTCAGTGGGCACTTGAGATTTGTGAGGAATACGGAGATATTTTTGAGGCTCCCTTTGAAGGAGCATGGAAAATAGAGGAGGCAAGAGTTATAGGGCTAATGAGGCAACCAGCAAACCAGGGAATTTGTTACCTAATTAGGGGATTAGGAGTATGGACTGCTGACCACAGGAGAAGACTTGGCTGCCCTCCTCTTGGTAGTTCCTCCGTGACTGCAGAGGCTGAGATGAAACTGAATATCACCCAAATGAATTATCTGCATAATTTATGAAGAAACCACCATATCAGCAAAAGCTACCACAGCCAACCAGTGCTAGAGTGAGGTTTAGGGTACCTTTCTACTACCTGCATGCAACCAGTAAGGCAGTCTCAGCAATTTCTGCTATTCCTTTTCCTTACCCCAACACATCAGAGTAATTAGAGGTGGAAGAGAGGGGGAAATGTTCCCGAATGAAGTCATTCAAGGTGCTGGATGGAGTAAAGAGGATTAAAAGTGCAGACCTCACTTTGTCTCCCACTCAAAAGTTCCATGAACAGAAGCTTAGCTGGCATCAGAGGGAGGGAGTAACAAAAGCAAATACATATATAGTGCTTGCGATGTAACAGGCACTGTTTTAAGCCCTTTACTTATATTAGTTCATTTAATGTTTTGACAGCACTGTGAACTATGAACTATTATTAATTCTGTTTTACAAGTTAGAAACTTAGATATAGAGAGGAAATTAAGTTAGACCTGGGAATGGAGTTTTAAATTCTACTAGCTTGAGATTCTTTACTAACAGAAAGTGACTGGTAATGAATGAACTCTGCCTTAGGATCAAATTAAGGGCAGGATGAGAGAAATTCACTATCATACAATTAAAACATAAGGATTAGAATAAAAATTTCCCATGCAAAAAATTCCTGGGAATTTCCCATGCTAAAGTCCCATACTAATTTGGGAATTAATTTGATGGCTAAGAGTTGACAAATTCTCTTACTCAACCTGAGTAAGATAAATTATATATATACCTGTATATGCATGATGACAAGAAAGAATATATATATATATAGAGAGAGAGAGAGAGAGAGACATGAATAGGATTACATTAACATTATTTCCAAAATAATGGCAACTGAAATAATTACTGTCAGAGTTGTGGACCCTAGGATGTAAAGAGGCTGTTCTTTCAGTTCATGCACTGCATGTTTTCTTCCCAGGGTGTGAATGCATTGCCGGAATTGGCAGGATAAAATAATTTATTAGCCACCACATTGCACTAGGGGTCCATACTCTTCTCTGACCTCAGGCCCGATAGCCTGATATGGCTTTCTGTGAAAGATATCTCCTTTTCTTATTGTGAGTGTTAAGAGTCTTATTGCACTTTTCAGAAATTTGGATTGTTACATTCACTTCACCCTCTAATTTGCAAGACATGTTTATATATAGTCTTAGTTTAAGATGCTTTCTCTGAAGGCATCTCACCCTCCCATATAAATCAGTGGATGCAAGTTTATCTACAGTGGGTGGAGAATGAGGAAATGGGGTGGGAACTGGGAAGTGGGAAATTGAAGGATATGGGTGCGTGCCATCTAATTCCATTGTATGAGAGGTATCTGCATCTCAGCTCTAGTCTAGCATTGGTCCTTGCTACACCTGTTTCAGCATTGGAATTATATGCAACTTCATTTGTTTTTTCTTAAGCATACTTAGACGTAGTTAGAGCCAATGGGTATGGTTGTATAGGTCTGTACTCAGGAGACTTGTAAATAGCAGACATGGTTTCTAATCTTACCCTTTGTATAAACTATTACCTTAGGCATGTCACAGGCTCGCGTTTCCTTTTGCACAAATGTTAAGGTTAGGCAATGCGATCTAAGGTAAGGTCCATTCCACTTCTCACATTTTGAGTTCCTATGTTCCTAAGTAGAGCTACTAAAATTGCATTTTATTGCCTTTATAATTGCCAGCATAATATGTAAAGTTAACTTCAAAAAATAAACTGTGTATGCGGTTTATATTCTGTAATCTTTCTTTTAGTTCTTTTATATAGCTACTTTTCTAAAATTTATCATTTGTCTCTATGTCAGGATTAACGTGAGAATTCTGTGTGCTTTGAACTTTGGTGCTGTATTACAAATATTCCAAAGTAGGTTTGTAAAGGAAGAAAACTCTGAGCCAATAACTTATTTACCTTTAGAGAGGTTTAAAATATTCATTGGTTGTACTTGTGGGCAAAAAATATGGAAATTTAAAGGGAAACAGCCCTCTAATAGAAAGGAAAAAATACATATATTTAATCCATGGGCCATGCTGCTATTATTGCTGAGTGAGATCACATGTCCTTTTTTAGGGCAATTTTCCATTTGCTGTTACTGTTATGATGTTAAATTTCTATGCATCATTTTCTCCAGCTTTAATTGGCAGTTGAATTGCTATAAAACATGTTTTTCTGCTATTTTCTTACAGAATACTTAGTGAATAGATTTGATCAACAGTGTTATCTATAAACTCCTAATTAAATTCAGGGCTTAATCAATTAAGACATCTTTGATTTATCTACTCTGTCATCGTTATTTAAGTTTTTTATCTTTGCAAGAAAACTGAAAAGATATGTTTTGTTTACCTGAACTAGATTCTCTGTCTTCACTGAAAGGACTTCCATGCCTTTATTGTATTTCCCAAAGGCCTGCCATTTAATCTTTTTTTTCATTATCTCAGATACCATTGAATCCTTTTTCTCTATCCCATTAATTTCATCCTTCATATTACTACACCTTGACATTAATGGACTGTCATTGTAGAGGATATTATGTTTGGTATGTCAGTAATATTGAATAGGACTAATACGAAATTTTCATAATTGAGTTGGGTTGCACGAGCAATGATGTTCGTATCTGGAGGGTCTCTTTAAATGATGAGTCAAATTTGAAGCTTCTGGGAAGAAAAATTATCAAAATATATGCGTTTATTCTTGCCTATGCGAATTTTAAATCAGAGGCTAATCAACTGTGTGTTACATTTCAAGTTATTGGTAAACATTTATGTTCTTGGTAGCCTCAAAAATAGATGTTTATAGACTAAGATTCAGTTATCTTTTCTTCCTTATTCTTTTAAAAGCAAATATCCACAGTAAAGGTGACATAAACTAGAGTCTGGTATAATGGATATTCAATGCTGTATCTTGACATGCTTAACTAAGAAAACTCAATTTAAGTTTGATAGACTTGAGCTTTTACAGATGAGGGTCACTTCTAGACATGTAACTAGTTATGGAAATTTAGTAGTGGGGTTTATACTTAAGGAATTTAAATGAAGCTAATTTTACTGATACAAAAATAGTAATCTGAATTTAAGTATTAAAAGTATTCTCAATTCACAATATAACTTAGAACTTTGATTTTGTAATTTTATGTACATGTTTGTTGGCTAAACTTCATATAATCTATTGTTATATTGTGAGCTTTGCTATTTGAATCTTATTCAGCTTTGTCTCTTTCAGTATTTAGAGTTAATTTTCTAAGACTACTGTAGTTGCCTTATTTTTTCAATTATCTCTTTTTTTCAATAGTGTAAAGATCTATTATACAGTGGCTTTGCATTTTTGGCATTCCATTGCAGAAAGTATCAATTTGTCACATAAAAAGAAAAATTAGATATACTTTATTCATGTTAAAGTCACACCCTAGCTTTTTTAAAGGCAGCTTTGACTTAGACTTCCAAGCCTGAGGATATTGATTTGAATTATGCATGACTGTCTGGTGTGCAGTTGCATTAGCCTGCTGGATGGATAATGTAAACATGTTCTGAATTTTAAGTACACGACAGTATATGAGTGGCAGGTTAAAAATAGAACTAATAACCAAGTGCATATTTGGAAATTTGATTCTTACAGTGTAAAACTATCCAGGGATGATCTCTGCAAATGGTTGACTGCAAATATAATAACTTGTTTTGTATTCTACAAATATAAAAGATAGTGTCTGATAAGTATACTGGGTCAATGATTTTTTTTCTAATTTGTCAAACTTTTGACATTAGAAAACAAAAGCACAATAATGTGCAAATGAATAAGGATTACCTTTCACAGATTATTAGTTGATTGCTCAGCCATGCTGTTTCTAACATATTTTTCAATAAATAGGCAGGAAGATTTGATGCTTGTTATACCACTTTGCCATCAACACGTCCATTTTGAATTCTAGAATTGCAGTGGGTACAACTAAACGTTGTAGTTTACAAATGAAATTTGACATTCTATTCTCATGAATTCCTGTACCTTTCACTCCCATTTCAAATTGGTAGAAAACAGTTCATTCTAACTACAATCTGTATCTTTGACACTTATATTTTAATTTACATTTCCAACTATACATTTTTCCTAACGTTTTAATTGTTCTTTAATTGTGAAAATAATTTCTAGTTTTAAAGTTTAATATTAAATGTTTTAGTTTTTTATAGTTTATGTGCTTGTATTATATATGCTGTGTGTATGCATGTATATTTATTTGTGCATGTTGGTAAATTTGACCGTTTTTCTTTTGCGTTGATGGTATTTTTCTTCTTGATTCATAATTCATGGATATTAAGAATATTAGCCTTTGTTGCATGTAATATTTTTTCTAGTTTTTTTTTTTTGTAACATCGATGGTGATTTTGTTGACCCAAAATTTTTATATTATCTCAGATTTTTTGTTTTTTTTCATTTATAGCTTCTGGATTATATGTCACGTTCAGAAAGACCTTTCCTATTTTGAGATTTGGAAAATTTTGTTCATGTTTTCTTCTAGTATTTTTATGGGTTCATCTTTTTTACCTGTAAATCTTTGAGCTAGCTTTGATTTTTGTTGCAAGAACTGAAGTGGAGATCTAGCATTCTTCTTTTCCAAATTGCTGCCATTTATCACTATGTTATTGCTGGAAAATCTAATTTATTAATCACTGATTTGAAATACTGCTTTTATCCTATATTACATTCCTTTTTGGACTAGTATCTATTTCTGAACTTTATTGTGTTCCAATTAATTTCTCTATGACAGTGTCTAATGCTGTAACATCATATTCCTTGTCAAATCTTTTATGGTTATTCTTATTCAATAATTTTTTCAGCTGAACTTTTAGAATAATTCTGGTGCTATTTTGAATGAGATCACATTGAATTTATGTTGAGTGTTTCTTGATTACTTTTAATGCAGATTTTAATTACCATTGTGAAGTTTTTTGATGCCCTTCCTTTCCATTTCAAAATATTCTTATGTTTTTATCCATCATTTCTATGTTGTATTCTAGAGGCCAGATACTTCTCTTATGCCTTAACTGCTGTCTTCATTTGGCCACAGCTGGAATTGGTTATCAGTAATCACTTATTCTTTTTTATTGTGTGATGGACTTCTTTTTTCTCCATGATTCACATTCTTCCATTCTTAAACACTCCTAGGTTTCCCTATATGAAGAGTACCCTCCCTCTAATCTTAATTTTTTTTAGTATTTTTTAAAAAATCAACTTGAGATATAACAGCCTTCTAATCTTTTAAATTCCTTTTAACACCCTCTTTCCGTTTCTTATAAATCTCTTTAGAAGGCTAGCTGACAATGCTTTCATATTTTCACGATCCATTTTTCCAAATCATTTGAAAGCTGACTTTTAGTTATCTCACACTAGTGAATTTTTTCTATTTAGTTTTTCATTGTGGTAAAATACATACGCAGCATACAATTTATCCCGTATAAGTGGGACTGTGTATAACTTAAATCATAATATATGCCTTTTTGTGTCTGATTTATTTCACTTAGCATAAAGTTTTCAAAGTTCATTCATGTTATGGCATGTATCAGAATTTCATCCTTTTAAAAATCTGTTATTTATTTCTTTTGGTAAAATATGTAAAATAAAATTTACCATCTTTAAAGTATGCAGGTCTTTGACACTAAGCACATTCACAATGTTATGCAACCATCACTATTATCTATTTCCAGAACTTTTTTATCTTCCCAAATAGAAACTCTGCCTATTAAAAAATAACTCATTTCCTCTACCCCTTAGTCCTTGGTAACCACTATTCTATCTTCTGTCTCTATGAATTTATATGTTATAAATAACTGATGTAAAAATCATACAATATTTGTCCTTCTGTGTTTGGTTTATTTCATTTAGCATAATGTCTCCAAGGTTCATCCATATTGTACCAGGTATTATTTCTTTTTGTGGCTGAATAATATTCTGCTGTATGTATATACCACATTTTGCCTATCCATTCATCCTCTGATGGATTCTTGAGTTGCTTCTACCTTTTGGCTATTGTGAATAATACTACTATAAACACTGATGTGCAAGTGTCTGATTGAGTTGCTGCTTTCAGTTATTTTGGGTGTATACCTAGGAATAGAATTGTAGGGTCACATGCTAATTCTATGTTTAACTTTCCTCAGAACTGCCAAACTGTTTTCTACGATGGCTGAACCCTTTTACACTCCACCAGCAATGCATGAGGGTTCCAATTCCTCCACACCCTCGCCAACACTTGTTATTCCTTGCTTAGTTTTGTTTTTAGTGGTAGCCATTCTAGTGGGTATAAACTAGTATCTCATTATGGTTTTGATTTGCATTTCCTTAATGACTAATGGTGTTAGGCGTCTTTTCATGTGCTTACTAGCCACTTGTCTATCTTCTTCTGAGAAATGTATATTCAAGTCCTTTGCCCAGTTTTGAATTGGGTTGTTATGAGTTGTTTCATATTTTCTTCCATTCTGTGGGCTATCTTTTCTTGGTAGTGTGCTTTGATGCACAAAAGTGCTTGCTATGGTTTGGCTTTTTCCCCACCCAAATCTCATCTTGAATCGTAGTTCCTGTAATCCCCACATGTCATGGGAGGAACCCAGTGGGAGGTAATTTAATCATGGGGGCGGTTACCTGTCATGCTGTTCTTGTGATACTGAATGAGTTCTTATGAGATCTGATGGTTTTATAAGGGGCTTTTCTCCCTTTTGCTTGGCACTTCTTGCTGCTGCCATGTGAAGAAGGATGTGTTTGCTTCCACCTTCTGCCATGTTTGTGAGTTTCCTGAGGCCTCCCCAGCTGTGCTGAACTGTGAGTCAGTTAAACCTCTTTCCTTTATAAATTACCCAGTCTCAGGTATGTCTTTTTTTTTTAAGTTTTATTTAAATTTTCATTTAAAATTGAGACAATTATATTTATATTTTGTCTTTTAAAAAATAATTTTGAATATTTTAAAAGGCAACTTTTTTGAAAACATGAAAATAATTTTTAATATTTACTTAACTTTTCATTTTCAATGAAATGTATGTAAATATACATTTGAAATACTTTCTTAAATTTAATTTTATTATTATTATACTTTAAGTTTTAGGGTACATGTGCACAACATGCAAGTTTGTTACATATGTATACATGTGCCATATTGGTGTGCTGCACCCATTAACTCGTCATTTAGCATTAGGTATATCTCCTAATGCTATCCCTCCCCCTTCCCCCCACCCCACAACAGTCCCTGGTGTGTGATGTTCCCCTTCCTGTGTCCATGTGTTCTCATTGTTCAGTTCCCACCTATGAGTGAGAACATGCAGTGTTTGGTTTTTTGTCCTTGCGATAGTTTGCTGAGAATGATGGTTTCCAGCTTCATCCGTGTACCTACAAAGGACATGAACTCATCCTTTTTTATGGCTGCATAGTATTCCATGGTGTATATGTGCCACATTTTCTTAATTCAGTCTATCATTGTTGGACATTTGGGTTGGTTCCAAGTCTTTGCTATTGTGAATAGTGCCGCAATAAATATACGTGTGCATGTGTCTTTATAGCAGCATGATTTATAATCCTTTGGGTATATACTCATTAATGGGATGGCTGGGTCAAATGGTATTTCTAGTTCTAGATCCCTGAGGAATCGCCACACTGACTTCCACAATGGTTGAACTAGTTTACAGTCCCACCAACAGTGTAAAAGTGTTCCTATTTCTCCACACCCTCTCCAGCACCTGTTGTTTCCTGACTTTTTAATGATTGCCATTCTAACTGGTGTGAGATGGTATCTCATTGTGGTTTTGATTTGCATTTCTCTGATGGCCAGTGATGATGAGCATTTTTTCATGTGTCTTTTGGCTGCATAACTGTCTTCTTTTGAGAAGTGTCTGTTCATATCCTTCGCCCACTTTTTGATGGGGTTGTTTTTTTCTTGTAAATTTGTTTGAGTTCATTGTATTCTGGATATTAGCCCTTTGTCAGATGAGTAGATTGCAAAAATGTTCTCCCATTCTGTAGGTTGCCTGTTCACTCTGATGGTAGTTTCTTTTGCTGTGCAGAAGCTTTTTAGTTTAATTAGATCCCATTTGTCAATTTTGGCTTTTGTAGGTATGTCTTTATTAGCAGCGTGAGAACGGACTAATACAGTGCTCAATGAAAAGTGTTTGATGAATTTCAATTTATCTCTTGGTCCTTTTGTTGCCTGTGTTTTGTTAGTTGTATCCAAGAAATAATTCCCAAAACCAGTGTCATAAAAAATTTTTCATTTTCTTCCAAGAGTTTTATACTTTAAGCTCTTATATTTAGGTATTTAATTTTGTGTTAATTTCTATATATAGTATAAGATAAGGGTCTAATTTCATTCTTTTGCATGTGAATAACCACTTATCTCAGCACCATTTGTTGAAGACTGTTCTTTCCCCATTGAATGGCCTTGGCACCCTTATCAGTTGACCATACACATATGGTTTTGTTTCTGGACTGTCAAGTATATGTCATTGATCTACGTGTCTGTCCTCTTGCCAGTACCACACTCTCTTGATTACAGTTGCTTTTACTAAGCTTGAAATCATAAAGTGTGAGTCTTCCTACTGTATTCTTCTTTTTCTTTATTGTTTTAGCTATTCTGGTTATCCTTGCAATTCCATAAGGATTTTAGAATCAACTTGACAATTTTTACAAAGAATTCGTCTGAGATCCTTATGGAGATTGTGTTGAATCTGTAGATTACTTTGGAGGATATTGCCATCTTAATATTAAGTCTTCCAATTCATGAACATGAGATGTTTGTCCAGTTATTCAAGTCTTCTTTAATTTCTTTCAACGATGTTTTTCAGTTTTCAGATGTTTTATTCATGTTGTATCATGTGTTAGAATTTCATATTACTATATTCTGAGAACTTTTTTAGGACGTGAAACATTATATAGATTTGAAGACCTCGCTCTATATATCACCATATTCTAGAATTTGGTATTTATGCATCTTAAACATATTTTAAAAATTTACCCTCCCATTAACAGCCTTCTTACTGATCTTTTATGTCCTCATCAATGCTTACATTTGCTAGATTTTTGCATTTTTGGCAATGTGATAGGTGGTATTTCACATTTTTGTGGAGTTCCTAGGAAAAGCTGATAATATAGAAATGTGAGATGTAAAGATTGAAAAGGAAGAAATAAAACAGGAATTGCTTGGAAATGATATGGTTGTCTTATCTAGAAGAGGAAAGAGATTCTACAGGCAAATTATTAGGAAAGGTGTCTTGTTCAACAATCTTGTTCATTATTTCTAATAAATTCTAATAATTTACCTCTAGCTCTGGCTAGGAACTCACATACAATGTTTAATACCAGTGAATATGCCTCTTGTTTCTGTTTTAAAGAGAATGCTTCTAATGTTTGCCTTTTATGATGTTTGCTCTGGTTATTTGGAAGATACCACTTATTGAATTAAGGAAATTCCCTTTTGTTCCTAGTTAGCTAAAATGATAATCATTAATTGATGTTTAACTTTATTATTTTCTCTTTCTAATCTTTGGAAATCACATGGATTTTATCTTTTAATCTGTTCATGTTGTGAATTACATTAAAAGATATCCCTTTGCTAAACTAACCTTGTGTTCCTGAAATAAAACCCAATTTGTCATGCTGTCTTTTGATTACCTCTTGTGTTCCCTTTATAAAGGGGTTTCCCAGAGAAGCTTACTATACACTATTTCTTCTCTTGCTATCTTTGTTTGAGTCTTAGGATCAAGGTTTTACAAAATTGTAAAGCAAGTTTTGGATTATTTGCTCTTTTTCATTTCTCTAGACCATTATACAAGATTAAGAGTATCTGTTCTCTGTTTGGTAGAATCAACCTATGAAATCACTTGTATCTTACGAGTTTTTTTGTAGATAGATTTTTATTGATTTAATACTTTAATGTAGGTGTCATTGGATTCTCTATTTCTTCATGAGTCAGTTTTGGTAAATTATATTTTTCCAAAAATTTTTTATTGTATACATTTTCAGAATTATGATTGTAAAGTTGTTAATAGCATTCTTTTCTTTACTTAATTCTTTCAGCGTTTTTAAAAAATAATCCTTTAATTCTTTCAAGGAAACATTTTGGTTTTGTTAATCCTCTCTATAGAATTGGTTTTTTAAAAATTTTATTCTATCTACTTTCTTTTTTCTTTTACTTAGATTTATACTTTAACTTCTTGAGCTGGATGCTTACTTCATTGTTTTTCAGTCTTTTTTGGTTTCTAACATGTGGATTTAAGGCTATACATTCCTTTTAAAATACCATTTCAGTTATATCCAACACATTTTAATATGCAATATCTTCATTTTTATTTGTTTTTATAATTTTTCTAATTGCTGTTATGATTTTTTTCAGTTGCTGGGTTTGGATATAAAATTCCAAATATTTAAGCTAAAAGAAATCTCTTCTTGTTTCTGAGTTCTAAGTTAAGTGTGTTGTGATCAGCTATCAAAATCTATGCAATTCAACTTTTCCTATTTGTTAAGACTTGCTTTATGCGGCTGGTGTATTTGTGTATGTGTGTGTCAAGGGGATTAATATCTATTGTATCCAACAAAAGAGGATGCATTCTCTAATTCTTGGTTATAAGTTTCAGTGAATGTCTTTTAGTTGAGCTTATTGAGTTCAACTCATCTGCTGTATCTTTCCTAAATATTCTTTCTGCTTTGCCTTTTAATCAGTAGGAGAGATATGTAATATCTTCCACTATGATTGTAGATTTTGTCAGCTTTTTCCTTGGAATTCTGTCTGTTTTTCTTAAATTATTTTAACGTTGTGTTATAAGGGACTTACATGTTTACAAATTCATCTTTCTGGTGGATTGTCCCATATATCATTTTGTGGTAATAACCTTCTTTATGTATTTATATTTATGTCTCTTCAGAGAGGGCTCAAAAACTATTTTATTTGTTATAATGTGCTTACACAGCTTTTAAAAATTGGTATTTGTTAAATATATCTTTTTTATGCTTTAATATTCAACCTTTATTCTTAATTATAAGTGTATATTGTAAACATTTACTTCCTATGTATTTATCGCAGTACTGTTTATAATTATTCTCTTATTTGAATGTGTTTTTGCTATATTATTTTCTTACATTTACTCCACTTTTTCTATGCTTTTTTTTCTCTCTGTTATACCTTTTTTTTTTGTTTTTGCCTTTGTCATGATGTGACTTTTAGGAACGTGATAGTGTGCAAAATTTTTTGATGGTTTCTGCATTTGATGGCATCTCTCTCTGGAAATAACGTCAGGAAAGATCACATTATGAACAGCTTTAGGAATTTAGAAACATTGAAGCAAAACATTATTCACATTAAAGTTGAGTTTACTAATGAGATCCTAGCATATTAATGTAAAATGTCTGCAAAATATAGTGGTCACTTAAACATCACTTAGCATAAACATTTTATTCTGAGGAGGAAAAAATGTTTTTATTCTTTTCATGTTTTAACCTTTGCATATAACTTCTCTCGTTCCGCTCTCCATCTCCTCCCCGACTGTGCCGTCACCATACATTTAAGGATCTTGGGAGCTTATGTAGTCTTGCAGGAAGGCCTTGGATCTCAAATATGAAAAGGTAAAACTCTGTTAGAGTATCTAGACTTTCAAGAAATGAAGTTCTCTAGTTCCCTTTTATAATCCATTGCAGCAATAGCGGTTTTCACTTTTAGAAAATTAATCCCTTATTCTATTCCACTTTCAAAATGGAACTGTTAAATGTTATGGATTCATTGTAGTTAAAATTACACAGATCTTAGCAGTTTATGGACAAAAGCCCAGAGAGTTTAAATACTCACTTTGCTTTTTAGTAGCAGACCATGGGTTCAAACTCAGGTTTCTGCTCTCCCTGTTCAGTGTTCTTTATTGATTTTCCCTTTCCCTGTTATAAAAGCTTGACAAATTAGGCTTTCTTCTCAAGGCCTATGGAGTTTAGTAACTTGCATAATGCCTGGCACAAAATAGGTCTTAAAACAAATGCCCGTTGTTTACCATTTACTGGGAAAGACAGGTACACTTGGAGTTTTAAGTGGCTCGCGCTTTGTTGTATGTGGGCACAGAAGAGGCACACTGAAATCAGCTGAGTGTTTCTTGGTATAGGGTCTTCTGCTTTTCTCCAAACCACTCTTAACAGAACATGGGATTGTCTCCAGTAGCAGTCATGAGAGAAGCTGATTTAGGTGGATACATTTTCTCTGCTAGTCAGCTCAATTTAACAAAGATAGTTGGGTATAATTTTTTTTTTTTTTTGGCTAGACTTTTGCTACAGTCCTTTGTGATGAGGAAAAACAGATACTAAACATTCACTGTGAGTCTTGATAAAAACTTCAGACATGTATTGTAATATTTTTCCTTCAACTAATTCTCATATAAGCCTAGTAATACCATTTTTTACTATTTTTATGGTTTCTACTTAGAAACATTTCATAATCTTTCCAAAACAACAAAAGATGCCTTCCCCCTCTACAGATGGAAAAATTGAGGCATTGTGAGTGTTGAGTTGGAACCTCTGTGAAATTCACTGCATCAGACTGAATTTGTATATATATGTATTGCTTGTAAATTAAAGAGCTTTCCTTTAGTAAGTAGTATATTTATATATTAGATAAAAATATTTATGTTTATTCACTCTATGATCTCTAAGTCACAAGTCCTTATAGAAGGAGTAATACGTGTTTCTACATTGTAATACATATCTTAATCATAAAATTTAAAATAACTAAACATTCACTAAAAGGACTTGCCTAGCCACATTGAATAATATAATTCCTGTGAATTGTTATGTCATGTGAAGTTTCTTATTATTTATGTGGGTACATTTGTCTTAAAAAGCAGAATTGTATCTCTCTGACAAGAAGTCTGCCTAACTGCTTCATACATATTTATGCTATTTTTAAAAGGATAAGTCACAAAAGGAGTTGTTGAGAAATATTTTTTGTAGGAGCTGAGTTTGATATTCAATTCCTGATTTTTTAAAAAGATCTCATATGTAGTAGAAGATATTAAATAGTGAAGAAAGATTTGGTTGCTACACTAAGAAAGAAGAAAGTAGGGGTAGAATGAGATGATTTCTGACATAATCTGAATAATTTTTACTGATAAAAAAGCTTCGATTCCATTTTGCAATGATGTTTTTATTACAAGTTAACACTTAACCTTGAACAATCTGCATGTTCTCACAAACGACCTCTTTTGAAATTTTTTATTATGGGCTATATAATATGAATGTTCCTATAAGATATTGTCTTTCGTATAATTAGAAGTTTTTATTACTGAAGAACTCAAAACTCAAGTTTACTTTCAGATTCAGGTTTTACTTTGAATCACAGGTTGTCATACTGGCTTATTTTAATGTTTATACCTTTTTAAAAATAACTCATTTTCTATTCAATAATTTGATGTCTATTCAGATTTTTTAAAATAATTAGCTGGTTAGCTGGTTAATTAAAGAGATATATATATATATATATACTATTTTTTAAAAGCATGAACAGTGATATAAACAATTAGAGATTCATAGTGTCTTGATGCCTTGATTCCTGCCATGTCAGTTTTCTTGTGTTTGATGAGACACAGAGCAGTTATGGGAGAATACTTGTCACTGGTATCCATGGTAACTCCAAAGATACTTTGGAACTCAGAGGCATAGAGTGAGCCATAGTAATAGATCTCATTATAAGGGCAAAATACATAAAAGGTTCAGGCATATGCTTTTAATTAGTTGCCAAAAATAGAGCTGGAGAGGATGCAGTGAAATATTTTTCACTGTTAGAAATAGTATGGGCAGTGTTAAATTTTAAATGCTGCCCGTAGTATTATATTTTTTTACTAAAGTAAGGGAGATGTACATTCTGAATACTCATAGTAGTGCAGTTTCTTAATCACAATTTGGACATGGGAGTACAGGAGTACACATTCATAAAAGAGAAGACTTAGTTTCATACTGATACAAATATAGTATTTGCTTATCATTTTTAATTCTTAGTCCTACAACATAGTTTATTCAGAAAAGCACTTCTTAAGACTTTTCCTTGTAGATTCTAAACTACCCCTGAGATTTACTTTCTGTCTAAATAACATACAGAATGTTATTCCATGCATTTTTGTTTTAAAATGCAAATGATACAGTAGCTAAAATTCTTATTGTTCAGGTATATTAAATTTTCTGTATTTTTTGGGACATACTAAATTTAAATTAGCAAAACAGGATTCAGGAAAAGTAGACAAGAATAATTAAGTATTTTCCATTAGAGAATTATGATGGATAAAAGATTAATAACTCTTTTAAGACAAAATTCTTTAAAGATTTCCTTTTGAATTGCAATCTGTAAAAAAAAAAAAAATCTTGTATTGCATTGCAATTCAACACATTATTTCTTCCTGTTGCTATAGAAACTAATTCTGGTGCAGCTGTGATTGCTAATCAAAATTCTAACATTATACAACCTTTTCCCCCTTAGTATTTCAGTTTATTTTTAGTTACAAAATAATAAATTTCAATGGTAAGTTCATAACAATGGTCAAAACATTAATGCAAAGATTTTTTAAAATGTAAGCCCTTTCCTTTGAAAATAAGGAGGTATTCTTATTGTGTAGTTTCAATATGAATAACAAGAAAACAAAGCATTTTAGCTGAATTACAAAGGTCTGTAATTGCTGTATTACATCAACATTGTGAAGCACTTAACTGCTTCATAATCCTAAATTGCTACTGTTTCAACCATCTATTTTTGAAGTGTCTGGTTATTTGGTATTATAAAAATGAAAAAATAAAAAAAATCCTCAGAATGCCTGAAGTCTTTTAACACAAAATGGGAGTGAAACTTCCTTATTGTTTTATCTTCAAAGAATTGATATCACATCCCCAATTTATGTCATAAGTAAAAGCTAATTAGTTCTCATTCTTGCCTTTATTGATATATACTCCCCAACAAACTGTACTGTTAACATCATCCAATATAGTCCATGTATGTTTTACAGGCCAGAATGGAGTTATGTTTTGGGTTTGTTTTTGTTTTTTTTGTCTTTCTAAAATCATTTGTTCTTTTCTACTTCATAAAACAAATATAAAAACAAATCACCAATTTATACACAACAAAAAATGTATTCTGTCTCTATGTATATACACATTCAACAGGCCTTAAGCTGAATCTAAAATAAAATCTTCGGTATGTGTTATAGTATCAATTACGGTATGTTATTTGCATATACTATCACAAAGCTTTAATTTGGTATATCAAGAAAACAAAGATGAAATTTATTATTTCAAGTTGTTGATTGAGTTTAATAAAAACTCAGATGTAAAAACATAACATTTTTTATGGTTTAACAGGGTAGACTGTGTCCAAAATTAATCTGAAAACAAATTTAGAAGTTCCATGGCCTTTTCTCAAGAACACTAAATAAAAAATGAAAAATACAAATCTAATTTATCCATCCTTTCTGAGCCTCACCTACCTCAGGGGGTTACTGTATTGATTAATGCTAATATGATCACTGTAATAACAATTAAATTTACCGACACTATGAAGCACTGCGCAAAGCACTTAAAACATTAACTGAGTTAATCTTCAAAAATTACAATAAGATTGATGCTATTACAATTCCTGATTTACAGATGAGCAAATAAAATCATCAGAGATGTAAATAAGTTGTCCACAGTCACACAGCTAGTGAATGGAAGAGGTAGAATTAGAACCAGGTAGTCTAATACCAAAACCCACGTTCTTAGCTCCTGTTAAGTACTGTATAGACCATAAATTATTATATGAGCATAAGGTATTGATACAAACATAGGCACTCTGTCACCCAACTGCTGCCCTAAAATTTACATTGTTTATTAATAATGTTGGAAGACGTATACTTCACTCTGTAAAAAATTTCTGTTAGGATGTTCTCAGGTGACTATAGTCCCAATTCTGTAAATTCATTACTGTCGGAAGAAAATGCCCTCAGAAAGCAATACATTTTTTCCCAACTCTCCATAATAGTGAAATGGGAAAAGTTCCCTTGTCCCCCTCTCAGGGCGTGTGATGGTGGTGTGGATTGCTTCTTCAGTGCCCCGCTACTCAAACCTCTAGGGGAGCATACAGACTGGCAGGCTGTGGGGCTCAGACCCCATGGCAGTGTCTAGAGATGAATGTTTACAACTGAAGCCCCAGTGGGCATGTGTTACAGGGTGCTTTTTTAGTTTAGCCATCCATAGGCGGCTTGTGTTAGTCAGCTCAATTAGACCCCTGCCTTATCGCAAGGACAGAAAGCTTTCTGTATCCCAGGGTTCTTGCCTTAGTGTACTGGAAGAATCAGATTACATGTGGGCTTGGAGAATGAGTACAAGGTTTATTGAGCGCAAGTAGCTCTCAGCAGATGGGATAGCCAGAAGGGAGATGGTTTTCCCCTGGAGTCCGACCACTCAGTGGCCCGGGCTCTCCTCTGACTGCCCCAGCCAAACTTGGCCTCATCCAGCCAAACTTGGCCTCATCCAGCCAGTCGATGGCCTGTGGGCGTGCCAGCTGACGTGTGCTCTTCCGCTGGTCTTCCGCTGGCATGCTCCCCTCGATGTCCTCTCGCTGTCCAGCTGTTTGTGTCTTCTGCTGATGTGTTCTTCTTGACGTCTAGCCGCTTGTGTGCCTGCCTGCTAGGGTCTCGAGGGTTTTTTTTTTTTTTTTGAGACAGAGTCTCTCTCTGTTGAGAAGTGCAATGGCACAATCTCAGCTCACTGCAACCTCCACCTCCTGGGTTCAAGTGATTCTCCTGCCTCAGCCTCCTGAGTAGCTGGGATTACAGGTGCGTGCCACCATGCCCGGCTAATTTTTGTATTTTTAGTAGAGACGGGGTTTCACCATGTTGGCCAGGATGGTCTCCAACTCCTGACCTCGTGATCCGCCTGCCTCGGCCTCCCAAAGTGCTGGAATTACAGGCATGAGCCACCGTGCCTGGCCGGTCTTGAGGATTTTTATAGGCACAGGATGGGGGCGTGGCTGGCCAGGGTGGTCTTAGGAAATGCAACATTTGGGCGCAAAGACAGGAGTACCTGTCCTCACCTAGGTCTGTGGGCACAGGCCTGGGGGGGTAGAGCCCTTACCAGGGACCTGCCTTTCCCTTCCCAGCACTTCCCTGCCCTCCTTCCGTATCAGTAGTTCCCTTGTATAGATTTTCTGTTACCAAAGGTATATCTTTGCTATTAATAGGGACTTAAATTTGTGTTAAATAGTACCTGCATGATGGGTGTATTTTTTAAATATTAAGTATTTTATATAATTTTCTTTCCCATAGGCTTATCCCTTAAGCAAACAACTTTAAACTTTTTGATGGCAGCATTCTATCTTACTGGTTTTATGTTGCCTCCAACTAACACAGATTTGCTACTTTATTTATCCATTGAGATATTACTCTGTAGACTTTGGGAATAGTAAGAGCCATTTTCTCCACTTAGAATCTCAGACACAAGTAGGAGAGTTTTATTGAGATACTTGACTTAATTGAATCTTTGATGATAATTTTAGGTGATGATTAATATTGATTACTAGGTGGAACCCCAAAAAAGCTGAAATTTAAGGTGCTCTTACTAATATAGATGCCATGGTGTGTACTCCTGAATGACTTGATATGAGCAGTATCAGATCAAAAAATTCACTCACAGTATATAATTCAAGAGTTTTACAACCATCACAATAATTTAATTTTAGAACATTCTCATCACGCAAAAAATAAATCTTGTACCCATGAGCAGTCACTCCCCAGCACCAGCATCTAAGTAACTACTACTCATCTACTTTCTGTCTCTTTATATTTGCCTGTTCCTCACCTTTCATATAAATGGAACAATACAAAAGGTGGCTGTATTAGTCCATTCTCACGATGCTATAAAGAAATACCCAAGACTAGGCTGTTTATAAAGAAAAGAGGTTTAATTGGCTCATGGTTCTGTACAGGAAGTATAGCAGCTTCTGCTTCTGGGGAGGCCTCAGCAAACTTAGAATCATGGCAGAAGAAAAATGGGGAGCCAGCGCTTCACATGGCTGGAGCAGGAGGAAGAGAGAGAGTGGGCAAGTGCTACACACGTTTAAACAGCCAAATCTCATGATAACTCACTCACTGTCACGAGAACAGCACCAAGGGGAATGTGCCAACTCATTCATGAGAACTCCACCCACATGATTCAATCACCTCCCACCAGGTGCCTTCTCCAACAATGGGGATTACAATTCAACATGAGATTTGGGTGGGGACACAGCCAAACCATATCAGTGGCTTTTTGTTACTGGTTTCTTTCACTTAGCATAGTGTTTTGAAGGTTCTTCCTTATTGTAGAATTCTTTTTTATTGCTGTGTTAGGCCATCCTAGTGTTACCATAAGGAAATACCTGAGACTGGGTAATTTATAAAGAAATGAGGTTTAATTACCTTACAGTTCTGCAGTTCCAATAAGCATGATGCCAGCATCTTCTCGGCTTCTGGGGAGGCTTCAGGGAGCTTTTACCCATGGTGGAAGGCAAAGTGAGAACCAGCACTTCACATGGTGAAAGCAGGAGCAAGAGAGAGTCGGAGGGGGGGAGATGCCACACACTTAAAACAACCAGGTCTCAGGAGTACTCACTCACTGTGACAAAGACAGCCCCGAGCCGTGAGGGATCCACCCCATGACCCAAACGCTTGCCACCAGGCCCCACCTCCAACATTGGGGATTACATCTCAGCATGAGATTAGGTGGGGGCAAATATCCAAACCATATCAATTGCCAAATAGTATTAAATTGTATAGATGTACCACATTTTGTTTATCAGTTCATTACTTGATGGTCACTTGGGTTCTTTCTACCTTTTGGCTACTATATGAGTAATGCTGATGTGAATATATGTACAAAAAATCATTGTGTGGATACATGTTTTTATCTCCTTTGAGTAAATACAAATGTACAAGTCAAATTGCTGGGTCATATTGTAACTCTGTTTTTACAATTTTGATAACTGTTTTTTGAAATGATGGTACCATTGTACGTTTCTATCTGCAATTTATGAAAATTCCTGTTTTTTCATACCTACCGATACTTACTATTGTCTATATTCTTATCATAGATATTTTAATGGGGTATAAAGTGGTATCTGACTGTGATTTGGGGGAAATTTTTTTAAATAAAGAATTAAATACTGTGTTAAGTGCTATGGAAACTAGATGCAGAATGGTGCCACAAAGGAAGGGATTGTTAAACAGACCAGAAAAGGTTTTATACTAGAACTGAAGTCTTGGACATTGAAAACAAAGGATATCTCCATGTTGATGTTGGAAACAACATTATAGCAAACGCCACAGAAGCATAAAAATATGCATCTATTTCAGGGAACTGTAAATGGCCTGACAGGGTTGGTACAGTGATTTGATAATTGCATGTGGATCATGAAATCAGTTTAGTAGGTCTTGACAAACACTAAAAAAGTGATGTGCCATGACAAATATTTAGGAAAAACAAATTGTATTTCTTATAAAATATGGTTATTGCACATACTAAGAATATTACTTAATGACTCTTTTCCCCCCATAATTTAAGACATATACTTTTAAAATGTATTTATGGTGTGGGTTCTGGTTCAAGAATTTGAAATTCACAGGTCTAGAGTGTACATTGAAGGACAAAAAAGTCATGAAAACATGTTACCCTAGTGTGGACTCTAGAAATATCAAGCATGTTAGAAAAAATTTTCATTGACCGTCTATGAATAATATGATATACATATGAATTTTTTTTTTTTTTTTTTTTGAGACAGGGTCTTACTCTTTCGCCCAGGCTGGAGTGCACTGATGTTATCATGGCTCACTGTAGCATCGACTTCTCAGGCTCAAGGGATTCTCCCACCTCAGCTTCCCCAGTAACTGGGACTACAGGGTTATGTGCCACCGTGCCCGGCTATTTTCTTTTTTTTTCAATCTTTTTGTAGAAATGAGTTTTCACCGTGTTTCCCAGGCTAGTCTTGGACACATGAGCTCAAGCGATCAGCCCGTCCTGGCCTCTAAGTGCTGGGATTATAGGTGTGAGCCTCTGCGCCCAGCATGTATGAATCCTTTAAAGCTATAGTATTGTAACAATTTTTTAATCATTGTTTTTTTTTAGCCTGAGTAGATGCCTTGTAAAACTATCTAGGTCAGTGTTTCTCAGCCTTTTTTCATTATTGCTCCCCTACAGAGATCATTTCAATTTAATTTAAATAAATCAATTAAATTAATTAATTTGAAAATAATCTCTATATAATAGGGTACTATGTTCACTATTTGTGGGATGGGTTCAATAGAAGCCCAAACCTCACCATCACACAATATAACAATTATATAACTATAATTGTTACCGTTATATCCATGTGACAAACCTGCACATGTACCCCCTAAGTCTTAAAAAAATTCTACCTAATGAGAAGATAAATACAAAGGAATAAGTTTTTTGTCAGGTAGGGTTGTGTTTTGATAACCCATAAAACGTAATAGTGAGGATATTTTTGCCATCACTCCAAAAACCACTTGTAGCTCATTTGGGCGTGACATTGTCCGAGTTGAGAATGCATATCTAGCTTATTCCTATTTTGTTTAAAATTAGAGGACTTAGAATTTTTACCTCAGCCCATGAAGGAGTAGCTGCTAAAGGACTTGCTTTCCTGCCAGAAATAATTAGAACACTGGAAAAAAAAATGTAAGAAAAAACTATTTTGAGTCATTGGACAGTAGGCAGGGCAGGGATATGATCCATGAGAGAAAGCAAACGAATGAGGAAATACCTATGAAGACCCCAGCTTATTACTTAGAGACAATTTTGAGGCTGCAGTGCAAGGAGGGAAAACCAAAATGGAATCTGGCAGTCTCCAAAAATATCGATTGAAATTAGCATTGTAATTTTGGACAATCTTCCTTTCAAAATTTAATAGGGAATTATTTATCAAGAGTCTTTTAGTTTCAGTATAGTTGAACAAAGTAAAAAGAAATTCTGGTCTTTGTTGATATTGAGTTGTCCTCATAGTATTTTAAAGGTGATAAAATACATATTGTTAAATTTAATTCTAGATTTATCTAGTTTGGTTTTGTGAAGTTTTCTGAGGAATACCAATTATCTTTTTAATTTTGTCCTCAAAAATTGCTGCATTATTTAGGATAATTCAGTGAATTTAAAGCAATGGATTTGAAATATCTACTCTGTATATTTTAAACCAGATCAGCCTTTTAGCAGGAACACTTGTCATTTCATTTAATTGTTTAGGCAATTTTGTGAATAAAACACCCTCCAGTGTCCCCTAAAAGAAATCTGAAGTCATTTTCAGAATCATAATTTAGAGTCATAATATCATGTAGTCAGATTAGAAGGAAATTTTTAAAATAATTGTTTTCTTGGCTTTTTTCTAACAGCCTGGTATTTCTGTGACATGTTTCAGTTGGAAGAGTTTTATAACTTTGAATAGTCACACCTCTTGATATCATGTACTCTTTATTTTCTTAATGTTACAACAGAAAATATAGTGTGAGTTCATGACATGGGAACCCAGAGGTTTCACTGCCCTGCCAGTCATGGTTGGGTCACATTGAATACCTCTGCAACAATTATTTTGCCCTTTATTCAACAAACTGTTTAAAAATTGTGATGTAGCAACTGCATTTCAAGCAAGGTACAAAGATAAGAGACAGTTCCTGCTCTTTCAGGAAGCTCACATTAACATCTAAACGGAGATAGAAAAGTTAATGTTAAATGTTAACATAGTGCAATACATTGTAAATGATGGAAGCAATGTGTGCTGTAGAAATAAGTACTTAGGACCACTTAACCCAACATGCATGCATAGATGGATGTGTTTGGGGAGAGCATGGTTATGTTTGGGGATGGGGTGACAAATGCAACTGGGAAGGATAGGAGAGAGTGAATCTTTGAAATTCTTCAAAGAGGTAACAACTAAGCTGATTCTTGCAGGATAATATGTGAACTTACCCAAGTAAAAAGGAGGAGGAAGTGAAGGATATCACAGGCCAAGGGAAGGGCATGTACCAAAGACAGCATAAAAGACCATAGCGCATTGAGGAAATTGCCAGTGTACGGCTGTGACTGGATTGAGGGGTATAAGTATTCTGAGAAGGAGAGGCTGAGAGATAAAGCTGGAGCAGGAGCTGGATGTCTGAGACTTTTCTTAGTGCATGCTAAAAAACATTTAGGATATTGTCTTGAAAGTAATGTGTATACCTTTAAAGAGTATAGAACCGGCTCTGAAGAACTATAATACTATATGATACGAACAAAACATTTTGTCCCTGGAACCTGAGCAAGACTAAGTCTGCTTCCGGGTATAGTTAGGGATGTTCAGGCATACCTGAGAGATACTGCAGGTGCAGTTCCAAACTGTTGCAATAAAGTAAATTTTGCAATAAAGCAAGTAACACGATATTTTTGGTTTCCTAGTACATATAAGTGTTATGTTTATACAATACTCTAGTATATTAAGTGTGTACTAGTATTATGCCAAAAACAATTTACATACCTTAATTAATACTTCATTGCTAGAAAAATGAGCACATGCTGTTGGGAAAATGGCACTAGTAGACTTGCTTGATGTAGGGTTGCCACAGACCTTCAGTGTAACTGCTGTATCTTTGAAGCACAATAAAGCAAAGCACAATAAAACATGATATGTCTGTGGTTTTTAATATGATACAGAATAAACACAGTTGGAGAGAGAAAACTATAGCCTCAGCCTCACAAGCATCATGAACTACCCAACTACCTAGTATCCAAAGCACTTCACAAAACAGAATAAACAATATCATAGTAATCCTACAATCATAATAGCACTATAGTTTGTAGGAAGTTTGAATTAAAACCTGACAAGCATATGATAGTGAAACATCTAGACAGTCTTGATTAAAGATGAATATGATTAAGCATAGGAATTAGATTCATTTGGAAAAAAGTCATGCTGAGCTCAGTTGTGGAAATTCCTCGATGCTATTTGTAGAGAGAAAAGTTAACGTTAAATGTTAAGATTTTCAGTTTCTATTTGACAGCAGCAGGAATTCAGTTTAAGGAGCAAAGCAAAGCAGTTGAGTAAATGTAGTTGTTAGAATATTTAAAAGTGTTTTCCATCTAAGAAAGAGTTAAACTTGGAATATGTGGGGTTAAATTTTAGAAATCATGATATTTGGTGCATATTTGAGTTTTAAGTTGTATTGGAAATGTAAATGTTTTCAAGCCATAGAGCCATTCTAGGTGACATCAGTCTTCCAGTCTTTCTCCTCCCAAGTCCATACATCGAGCCAAACCATTGGCAGCTAGGAAATAATGGAGACCAACCCTTATTCTAAGCAAAGTTGAGAACCAAAGAGACTACTAGGAATTCTATCCACCGAGGTTTTCCTTTTCTATTATCTTTCAGGGCCACCTCTGAAAGGTACTAGAATACCAGAACATTTCGCTTCTGTTGGTGTTGGTATATCACTAGATATAATTTTTCTACTCAGTTAGCTAGTCATGATGTATTCCCCGTGAGACTATGAGTGTAGATAAGCAAGAGAAAACAGGCATAACTATAAGACCTACCTATCTCTTAGAGCCTACTTAGCCTGATAATTATCATCCAATATATGCCAACTTTTGTTAAAGTTGGTTTGCAGCTGGACATCCTCAACTTTATAGCTAGGAGATCACATGTCATCTGTTTCATACTGGACAGGTTGGACCACATTGCTAACTGGTGTTCCTTGGTCTTCCAGATAGCCTCTGTTTGATACTAATAGTAGACCGAGAGCTGTTTCTCAAAACAGAAATGCTTTTCACTTTACTTGCTGATGTGAGTATGGTCTTGCTTTACAGCTCTAAGGGTCAAGAAATGAGAGGCAGTGAATTGATTTTTCACTAGAGAAATAGATGTACTGAATAAGATTGTACTGGTAGAAAGTTGGTAGCTATACGTGCAGTCTGGTTTGAGTAATGGGTTATTTCTTTTTTTTTTTTCTTTTTTTGAGACGGATTTTCACTCAGTCACCCAAGCTGGAGTGCAGTGGCATGATCTCTCCTGACTGCAACCTCCACCTCCCAGGTTCAAGAAATCCTCCCACTTCACCCTCCCAAGTAGTTGGGATTGTAAGCATGTGCCACCATGCCCAACTAATTTTTGGGTTTTTTTGTATTTTTAGTAGAGATAGGGCCTCACTATCTTGGCCAGGCTGGTCTCAAACTCCTAACCTCAAGTGGTCCACCCACCTCGGCCTCCCAGAGAGCTGGGATTACAGGCGTGAGCCACCATGCCCAGCCAAGTAATGGATTATTTCAAACCATCAGGAAAATAAACTAATTAAAGATTAGACTTTCAAGGCATGACACAAAAATAATCTGAACTTTGTTTTCTAATAAAATATATCTGAAGGTGCAAAAGAAGATTATATATTTATTTTATAACAGGGTCATGCTCTGTGGCTCAGGTTGGAGTGTAGTGGCACAATCATAGCTCACTGCAGCCTCAATCTCCTGGGCTCAAACGATCGTCTTTTAGTAGCTGCAGTTACAGGTGTGTGCCACAATGCTCAGCTAATTTTCAATTTTTTTTTTTTTTTGAGACAGGGTCTCACTGTGTTGCCCAGGCTGGAGTGCAGTGGTGTGATCATGGCTCACTGCTACCTTGACTTCCTGGGCTCAAGTGATCCTCCCACCTCAGCCTCCTGAGTAGCTGGGACCATAGACACACGTCACCACCCCTGGCTAATTTTGTATTTTTTGTAGAGATGAACTTTCGCCACGTTGCCCAGGCTTAGTCTCGAACTCCTGGGCACAAGCTGTCAGTCCACCTTGGCCTCCCAGAGTTCTGGAATTACAAGTGTGAGCCATTGCACCTGGCCAAATTTTTAATTTTTTGTAGAGACGGAGTCTCACTATGTTGCCCAGGCTGGTCTGGAACTCTTGGTCCCAAGCAATCCTCCCACCTTGGCCTCCTAAAGTGTTGGGATTATAGACGTGAGTCACCATGCCTGGCCTAGAAGATAATTTTTAAAAATCTATAGGCCTCCACTGCAATTTTACCATCAGGGCTTCCCAATGATATTTTTTAGCGCCATTACTTACAGCAGACATTGTAGCGCCACTTGGTTTGCTGGGTCTCAAAGGTCAGGCGTAGAGCTTCCTCTACTGTATCCTCAATCATCTGGAGAGACTTACCTTGCTCTGCATGATACTCAAAGCTATTAGCTTTTTAGTTTACCTTATAAATGGATAAGAGCTATATATTAAAATATAGAATGTGCTGATTTCAAAGTGTAAAGAGGCCAACAAAGCTTTTTGTCTCCTTATTAGGAAACAGACAAGGAATATAAATTCTCTTTGACTTTGGGAGGAATATTCTTATCATATCCCTGGATCCTTGGGAACATTATTGACATGGCAAGCCCATGTATTTTTGTAGGATTTAGTTCTCGATTCTGTCTCACCTGTGTATCTTACCAAGGCACTTCATCTCTCAACTCTTCTACTCTCCTGGTCATAATAGCTTGCTGTCATCAGAGCAAGCTTGATCCTTCAAGGAAAAGTAATATGGAATATTGAGGCAGGCCAAGGTTTCTGCAGAGCAGATCATGGCATAGAACAAGAATTCTTTGTTTCCTTAAAGCAGGTCAGTAAATGTATTCCTGTCCTTGCCAGGTGAAGACAACCTGTTAACTTTTATTCTTTCTGGATAAATATAAAGGAAAAGAGCATTTGTAGGTTAAAGCTACATATCAGATACCAAAGCTGTCTTAATTTGCTCAATAAGAAGACTCCATCTGGAGCGACAACTGCAGTTGAAGTCATCTTCTAATTAAGTTTATGATAATCTGCCATCATTTTTCAAGCCTACTAATTTTTGCAGTAGCCAAACTAGTGAAAGCATTTGTCAAACCTGCAATTCTCTAATCTCCGATGGTAGTCTAGTCTCTGCCTTTCTTTTGAGATGCCGTGTTACTGGAGAAAGGAAGCTCTGTTGGTTTTCAGCTGTCCTTTCCTGTACCATGCAGGCACTGCCTAGAATGCCGAAGTTTGGATTCCACCAATTGCTAAGAATATACATTCTAATTATAAACCCAAGAACTGGAAAAATAACAACAATGTCATTTCTTAGCATTATCCTTAGGTATTTGATGTTACCTGATGCTATTATATGTGAGATTTTTAAAATTTTTGCTTTCTAATTGATCATTGAGTGTAGAAATTCATTTTTTAAAATATTGATCACATAGCCAGTGAATTTGCTAAATTTACCAACTCTTAATAGATTATCTCTAAATTATTTTGGGTTTTCTACATCACAATCATCATCTGAGACTAATGACTGTTATTTTTCTCTTTCCAATCATTTTACATCTTCCTTTTCTCCCCTTATTGCCCTGGCTAGGACCTTTAATACATTGTTGACTATAAGTGATGATAACAGTCATCCTTGTCATTCCTGATCTCAGAGGTAAAACTTTCAACATTTCACCATTAAATACGATGTTTGCTTTAGGACTTTCATGGATACCTTTTAGGAGATAAAGGAAATTGCTTTCTATTCCTAGTGCACTGAGAGATTTTATCATGAATGGATAATGAATTTTATCAAATGCTTTTAGTAAGTCTTTTACAATTATATTACTTTTTATATTTGTTCTTTCAGTGCAATAAATTAGATTGATTAGTTCTTAAATGTTACATCTTAAATGTTAAATGTTACATGTATAGGATAACTGCATTCCAAGTTGATTGTGATATGGTACCCTGTTTACATAACTCTGGGTTAGATTTGCTAAAATTTTGTATAGATTTTTTGTATCTATGTTCACGGGAGAGACTGGTTTATACTTTTTCTTTCTTGTAAGATACTTTTCAGGTCCTGATGTCAAGGTTATTATGGCCTCATAAAATAAGTAGTCCCTCTTTTTTGTATCACCTGAAAAATTTTGTGTAAAATTGTTATTTTTTCCCTTCTTTAAATAATAAATTCACCGGTGAAGCTCTCTCTGGGCCTGGAATTTTCTTTATTGGGGAAGTTTTAAAATAAGGATTCAATTTCTGTAATAGATAAAAGATTATATAATTTCCTGTTTCTTCATGGGTTCATTTTGACAGATTGTGGAGTTATTTTATAGAGGTATCCTATCTGTTTTATTAGAGATATTCCTCACTGCATTTTATCAGGTGGGGTACAATTTTGAATTTGTCCTGTTTCTCATAATGTTCACTTTGATCTCTAGTTTAAGCTGGTATCTACCAGGCTTCTCCACTGTAAAGTTACCCTTCATAATTAAAAAAGTATTTTGTGGGAAGATACTGTGTAACTACGTACATATCCCATTCCTCAAAAAATTTTTCACTTATTCATATATTTATTTATATCTATATGGACTCATAGTTTTCTCATTTCTTCAATGAGCAATAATCAGTTACTATATTTATTTTGAGCTCAGATGGTTAGTGGTCAGTGGGAGCACTGTCAAGCTGATTTATTTGTCCTTTTGACATATCCCCATCAGTCTTTGAACATCTCCTCACTTTCAATACACAGACTTTTCTAGGCTCATCATGTACTTTACCTGGTCTCACTCTGGAATTAGCCATTTCTTTTTAAAGAATCCTGGTTCCTATTAGTGGATAACAGATTTAGAAGCCAAGACCCAGGCGCTCAGTGGACTCACTGCTGTTGAGGTGGTGGTGGTCACAAATCTCCTCAGTGAGCAAAGCTAGAATATTTATGTGTGGGTGTATGTGCAAATATATGCACACATATATGCACATTTGCACTAATAACTTCTATCTATGTATTTTTAAACTATGAGTTTATGTGGATTGTCCAATTCCAATCCAACACCACAGAATTTGTTTTAGTTTTTTCTTTTTTCATATTTGTAACTCCCTTTTCCATCAGTAAGAAACCTGGCTGCCATTAACCTTAAATGTATTTATTATTTGATCAGTCTGCACACATGTTCTCCCATCTCCCTGCACACATGCCCCCTTCACTCTGTTTGAGTTTGGATATCTCATGTTGCCTTTCCCACTTGTGGGTGTCCTCATGACCGGCTGAGCATGGGCTCTGATACCCGAGGTCGGCTTGCCCCACATTGGGTGCCCTCATCGTCCTATCTAGGCCCTGACTTGCTGCTTGAGTTTTAGTACCATGGTCCAGGACTCCTCCTTACTCCACATAGTTGCCCTCTTCACCCCACTTCGCCACACTCCAGGCCACCCTCACACTGGACACCCCGCCCATGCTGCTTAGGCTCTAGTTTCCTGATAGGCCACCTGTCTGTGCAGATGCACACCTTACCCTGCTCGTGCTCTGATATACTTCACCAGATACTCCTGTGTGTGGCACCCTCCTCACCCTCCTGGGTTTTCATAGCCCACCCCAGTCACCTGGCTCTATAGCCCTCATACTTCTCATTCTCTGACTGCACATTAGGTTGCTCTCCTTCCTCAATGCGAACACACTCCTTATCTTGTTTGGGCTCTGTTGCCCCAGGCCAGGCTGCCCTCCCATGGGGAGCTTCCTTATCCTGCCAAGGCTCTGACTCCCCTCACTGGGCCTTTCTCACCTGCTTGGGCTTCAGCATGCTCTGTAGGACTGCCCCCATGTATGTGTGATGTCTTTACCCTACTTTACACCTCAGTCTGGTCACTTTCTGAATTGAAAACCCTTCTCACCTACCCTTGGGTTCTGACACTGCATGTTTGATTGACTCCACTCCCTGGTATGGACATGGACACCCTTCTGTCATCTCACTGGGGCCCAGGCCCTGAGATACTACACGGGGCTGGACATCTTCCCACTTGGGCTCTAATGTGGCTCTGCACCTCTGTGGTTTCCTTTGCCACCATCAGTGCAGCCCTCTGCCTTCCTCTGCCCCACTCAGTGGCTTTAGGGCTGAAATTTTCAGAAAGAGAAGAACAAAGGGGAAATTTCTGTCTTTTTAATGCCTGTGGGATTTGAAATGATGTCCTCTTTTTATTCCTGGTATTAATACTTTATGTAATCTCTTTTTTTCTGGACTCGTCTCTTCTAGTAGTTTATCAATTTTATTAGTGTTTTCAATGAATTTTATTTTGATGCTTTCTGTTATATGCTTGGTTTTTTATTTAATTTCTGCTCTTTATTATTTCATCCCTCTACTTTCTTTGGATTTAATTTGCTGTTTTTGTTAACTTTTTTTTTACAATGAGTTTTTTTTTAAATTATACTTTAAGTTCTGGGATACATGTGCAGAACATGCAGGTTTGTTACATAGGTATACATGTGCCATGGTGGTTTGCTGCACTGATCAGCCGGTCATCTACATTAGGTATTTCTCCTAATGCTATCCCTCCCCTAGCCTCCCACTTGCCGACAGGCCCTGGTGTGTGATGTTCCCCTCCCTGTGCCCATATGTTCTCATTGTTCAATTCCCACTTATGAGTGAGAACATGCGGTGTTTGGTTTTCTGTTCCTGTGTTAGTTTGCTGAGAATGATGGTTTCAAAGGATTATAAATCATTCTACTATGAAGGCACATGTACACGTATGTTTATTGCAGCACTATTCACGATAGCAAAGACTTGGAACCAACCCAAATGCCCATCAATGTTAGACTGGATAAAGAAAATGTGGCACATATATACCATGGAATACTATGCAGCCATAAAAAAGAATGAGTTCATGTCCTTTGCATGGACATGGATGAAGCTGGAAACCATCATTCTTATTTTTGTTAACTTCTTGAAGTGGATTCTTAGACCATTGTTTTTCAGCCTCCCACCTCCCCCCAATATTTTATGCTCAGACCTATAAATTTCCTTCTAAGCACAGATTAGCCACATTCTACAAGTAGTTGTGTAGATCATTTTCATTATCATTCTCTTCAGGATTTTTATTTTTTATTTTTTTATTATACTTTAAGTTCTGGGATACATGTGCAGAACATGCAGGTTTGTTACATAGATATACATGTGCCATGGTGGTTTGCTGCAACCATCAACCCATCATCTACATTAGGTATTTCTTCTAATGCTATCACTCCCCTAGCCCTCCATCCCCCAACATGCCCCAGCGTGTGATGTTCCCATCTCTGTGTCCCTGTGTTCTCATTGTTCAATTCCCACTTATGAGTGAGAACATGTGGTGTTTGGTTTTCTGTTCCTGTGTTAGTTTGCTGAGAATAATGGTTTCCAGCTTCATCCATGTCCCTGCAAAGGACATGAACTCATCCTTTTCTATGGCTGCATAGTATTCCGTGGTGTATTTGTGCCACATTTTCTTTATCCAGTCTATCATTGATGGGCATTTGGGTTGGTTCCAAGTCTTTGCTATTGTGAATAGTGCTGCAATAAACATGCATGTGCATGTGTCTTTATAGTAGAATGATTTATAATCCTTTGCCTATATACCCAGTAATGGGATTGCTGGGTCAAATGGTATTTCTGGTTCTACATCCTTGAGGGATCGCCACACTGTCTTCCACAATGGTTGAACTAATTTACACTCCCACCAGCAGTGTAAAAACATTCCTATTTTTCCACAACCTCTCCAGTATCTGTTGTTTTCTGACTTTTTAATGATTGATATCTTCAGGATATTTCTAATTTGTATTGTGATTTCTTCTTTGATCCATGGATTATTTTGAAGTATATTTTAATCTCTAGTTATTTTCGTTTAGATTTCTATACATTTTCTAGCTATATTTTTGTTTCTGATTTCTAGTTTAATTCTGTAATGGTCATGTTACCAGTGGATGTCTTGACTATGAGTCGTCCAGATTCTTGGTGTTTTGAACAAAGAATTGGACAAAATGCATGAACAAAGCAACGAAAAAATAAAGCAATGAACGCATAGATTTGTGCTAGCATAGATTTAAGCATAGTGAAACGAAAGTACACCCCACAGAGCAGCCCAAGAGCACTGGCTACAGAATTTTCTGGGGTTTAAATACCCTCTAGCGGTTTCCCATTGGTTACTTGGCTACATCCTATGTAATGAAGGACGGGCCTGTGACCAGTCTGATTGGTTGGAGGAGGCGACCAATCAGAGGCTGAAGTGAAGTTACAGCGTTACACATGAAGACTTGGCTGGTCACCAGTCTGATTGTGGGAGGAGACCAATCAGAGGTTCTTCCCATTTTTCATCTGCCACACAGTGCAAAGGGAGTAGCCTCTGATCCTTTTGTTACTTGGGTGTGGAGAGGTGGGGTTTTACTTTTGATTCAGTTCTAGGAAGTCAGCATGGCCTTAGGTTTCCTGCCTTCAGACTTTATTCTCCTGCCTCATTTAGAAAACATCCTCTTCATGCTTCCAATTTGTGAAATGTATTGAGACTTAATTGCTCAGCATATAATCAATTTTGGCAGATTTCCACAGGCACTTGAAAAAAAAAAGAATTCTGCAGTTGTTGAATATACATCATTTTTTTTTTTAGAGCTGTGGTTCTCACCACTGTTTTAAAAGTTAAGAACCACAGGTCATATTCCGTGTGTGCACACATGCTGTTTTTTCTATGGTAAGAAAATACTTCATCTTGTTTTGTAGGTGCTATGCAATATGCAGATGGTAAATTAAAATGCTTAAAATATATCCATGCCTAAATCCTTTTATAGATATATCATTTATATAAAAATCGGGGTATGAAATTAGGTAATAAAGCAAGAACTAAAGTAATGGGAGGGCATCATCACGTGGTGTTTGATAGTTCCACTAGAAATTTCTTCTTAAGGTTGATGTTTACAGTGTAATTTAACAATAATAATATAAATTTTGTTACTTTATAAAATTATTTAAAATTTTTTCTTATATCAATTACATTTAAGCCAACTCTTAGTACACTATGTAGAATAAAAACAGATTGCAAACATTTAAAAAGGAGGGATCTTCATAACTATATTTTTTAATGAAATTTTTATTCCACCTACATTTGTGTGTTCTACACTTTAAAAAATAAAGTGAAAAGTAAAGATAAAAGGGTGGTATTACTATTTTCAAAACTTGGAGGATATGGTGTGGCTAAAATAAATTTTATATATTCACAGCTTTAATGTTGTTTCTCTCAAATCCAGAAAACAGTAGTGAAGTCTACCCATTGAGCCCACTTAACATCTTTAAATATCACAAACCCATTTTGTGTAACTTGTGCCTTGGTCTCTGGAGCAAGAGTTACGCTAAATCTGAACTAGTGCCAGATGCCTGGAGCTCAGCTGTTAAAATACACTTAGTTGGCCCACAGCTAGGCAAGGACCTAATATAAAAAAGCAAACCAAAGGAAATAAGGTGTAACATCATTACCAAACCGAAATTATACTGTGCTGGCATATCAAAAGGAACCTCAGAAAAGGATTATTATATTGAGGAAAAATATAACCACAGGCAGAAAAAAAATACTCTGATCAAGAAAACAGGCCTGGCGCAGTGCCCTATGCCTGTAATCCCAACAGCTTGGGATGCCGAGGCAGGCGGATTACTTGAGCCCAGGAATTCAGGATCAGCCTGGGCAACATGGCAAGACCCTGTCTCTACAAACAGTTTTTAAAATTAGCCAGGCATGGTGGCTCATGCCTATAGTTCCAGCTACTTGGGAGGCTGAGGAGGGAGGATCACTTGAGCCTGGGAGGTCAAGACTGTAGTGAGCCATGTTCACTGGATCATGAACTGGATCATGTTCATTTTGTACCAACATTCTTTCTCTTTCATCCTCCCTCCTGGATCCTACATTGTTCAGGCATCTACTCTTTTCCATATAGATATGAAGAGTGAAGCTGGCCCCATCCCCAGCTTCAAATTTTGATGGCTTCTGATTAATTTAAGCCAATTATGGTCATCCCATTTCTTCTACCAATGATGGATTTAGGAATAGACATGTGACCCAGGTCTGTGCATTAAGATCTGTGAGGCAGTATGCTCAAGACTTCTAGGAAAGATCACCACTCTTCTAAGAAAAAAGGTAAAGGAGTAGATGGTGTGCTGACTCCCAAAACCACTTACGTTGGAAAATTTTTAATTGACTTCGTGTTGCAGTATTTAGGTATTACCCTTTAATTAAGTGGCTAATTAAATATGTACTTTTAAAGGGGCAGAGGATGTCAGTTTAATGATTAATAAACTATATCCATTGAGAATGTATTTGGAAACAGTAGAAAATCCAACTATTATAGTTTTTTTTTCTTTTTCTTTAACAAATAGGGATTTGTCTCAGGCGTCAAGTTTGGAGGTAGGTATTTAGTGATGTTTCAGATACCCGGGCTTTTCATTTTCCTGCTTCTGCCTTCCTAGCTTTCATTCTCGTACTTGTCACTGTATGGTCACAAGGTAGCTGCTGCTACTCCTCCAAGAGGGAAGCAGGGGAAAGGCAAAGGGACAAAGGGGCATGCCAGTAGAGTCTACCTGCTTTTATCAGGAAAACAAAACTTTCCTGGAAGGTTCACTCTGAAATCTGCTTAGATCTCATTGGCCACTCCTAATCAGAATGCTGCTTAGGAGAAAAAGAGGTTATGGATGGAGTCAAGTCAGTCTGCCAGCGGTGGCAGCCACACATACTTACCTACCACATAAATGGATCAAGCCAATTAACTGCCTAAAACCACTTGTCTCTTTACTATTCTGGAATTCTGTGGGTTTTTTGGCTATGACTTGCAACATGTCTAATCTGTCTTCTTGAATTTAGTTTCAACTTTATTAATTTAGCCACTTTTTTACTTTTTGCTTATGTTATAAACTAAAGTTAGTACAGCCGGCCCTCCATGTCTGTAGGTTCTGCATCTGTGAATTCAACCAACCTCAGATGGAAAATATTTGAAAAAATGTATGGTTTCATCTGTACCAAACATATACAGACTTTTTCTTATTATTTCCCACACAATATAGTATTACAACATTTACATGGCATTCACATTGTGTTAGACATTGTAAGTAACATAGAGATGATTTAAAGTATATGGGAGGATGTACTTAGGTTATATGTAAATACTACACCATTTTATAACAGGTACTTGAGCATTTTTGCATTTTGGTATTTGAGAGGGAATGGTGGGGTTAGAACCAGCTCCCCGCATATACTGAGAGATGACTCTGTGGTTAGACTATTAGACTCACTAGGTAAGACATTTAGTTTTTCTTTTTTTTTTTCAAAATTGGGGCCTCTGAGCAAATATGTAAATTTGTGCTACATTTGTGCAAATTATCATTTTTCATTTGAACCAAGCATTTTGGTAATTTTTAAAGGAAGCTTATAGTTCTTATGTAACTTTTTATCTTAGGAAGAACAGAGGAACTATTGAATATTTGAACTGAACTCCATAACAATGATAATACAAACTACTGTTTCAGGGTCCCTTTTGAGAAAAGAGATGCACAGTTCATTAAAAGAAAAAAAAAGATCAGTGTTTAAATTTAATGTTTAGTACTGCATTCAGGATTTATCTACAAAGACTTAGCTGTTCTTAAATTATGTACTGGACTCTGTTTCCTTATTTCCCTCCTGCCCCCAACTCTGTCCTTGTTCGCAGATATGTTTATTCTCAATCACCGAGGTAAATCATTGAGGTATAAATTAAAAGGATAATTTAAGAGTGAAAGAAAATGTGGTTTCATGTTAACTGCTAGAGGTAGAGATGTCTACTATAGACAAGATGGAGTCATAATTTATAAAGAATACAGACACAGATGTAGAGTGGGATAGAGTGCCCTTATAATGGAGAAGAGACAGAACACAGCCTCCAGTCTTTGCTGATTGATGGATGTTCGCAAACAGGGAATGGGCCTGATTCACAGTGCACCTCATTCTAGGATTCTGGATCCAGGACAGATGTAGAAAAACATTTCTGACACTGCTAGCTGAATGCTAGTTTAAGTTCATCTCAGTAACTGAAGAATGTAGGTGAGTTCTTGTTGAACATAGGTGAAGAACAAGCAGAGGTGTTATGTTTGTTTTTCCAACCATATTTGTATCGCTTTGACCCTAGGGTGGCCACAGATCACGGGGTAATAGATGAAGTATGTATACATCAGGATTGTTTTGAGAGAGACAAATAAGCTGTTTAACTAATACTTATCACTCCCTAATTTTTATGATACATAACAGGATCTTTCTTCGTATATGACTTTTATTTTTCCTAATCTTATTATGCAGGAGGCAAGGAGTGGGAAACCAGATCATTTTATTTGTGCCTCTGAACTAGGGAAAAAGAGAAGTCATTAGTAAATCTAATAGTTATGTTGCCATCAATTTTTTGATCCAGTTTTCAAAAGTTATTTACAATTATTGTAGACTATACTGTGTGTTGAGGCTAATTGGAAACAGTGACCAGATTCTTAATCATTATCAGGAAACTGCATTCAGAGAATGAGAAGAACACCCCCGCTGGATGAATTGCAGCCACCACCATATCAGGATGACAGTGGTTCTCCCCATCTGTCATGTACACCCTCAGAAATTGGGGACAGTAAATGTGAATTTTCCCACTGCAGCAACAGTCCAAGATGCTCATATAACAAGTGCCCAAGTGAAGGAAGCACAGGTCATGAAATAGAAAGTTTTCATAATAAAGGATATGAAGAAGATGTTCCAAGTGACAGCACTGCAGTCCTGAGCCCTGAAGTAAGTAAAAGCACATAGAAGTTTGAAAATGAATGTTATTTGGAGGATAATAATCCTGTGCTTCTCCTCTTGGTAAGAAGAATTGATTTTATCACTTATTCCTTTGTAACTTATAGTACCAGTATCCATCCTTAATCTAATCTTTATCCAACAAACTTATCAGGAATGTCCCAACTAGTCTTCAGCTGCCCCCACTCCCCAACCCCAAGCCCCACCACCAAAAGAAGATGGGTACCTAAAGATGTTTTTTTTTAAATACTTTGTATAAAACATTCTGGAATAATTTACCTGTTTATTTCGTCTTGAGGTTACTATTTGTATTATTTTTATTTTATTTTGGATTTTTTTACTATTGGGAGGTTACTCAATGTTTCACAAGTCTTTCAAAATAATCTTATTGTATTTTCATATCATAGAAAATGCAAGGGATAAATGATGATCAGCTTTACTAATGAAATTTGAATCCATGGCTTCATGCGTTCAGAGTGGCTGGTTGGTTGAGCTTTAAGTTTACTTACTGTTTTGGAGCAAAAATGTGAAAATTACAACAAAAATAATTTTGTGGCAGTTTTGAAGTATCAGTATATTCTAAAAAGAATTTGTTTTAATGTTTCTGTCATAATGAAAACTATATAAAGACAATCTAGAGTTTTTATAAGTTAGTATTTAGATTTACTTTCAAGTGTTTTTGTTTTTGTTTTGAGACAGTCTCTCTCTGTCACTCAGAACAGAGTGCAGTGGCACAGTCACAGCTCACTGCAGCTTCCTCCCACCTCAGCTTCCCAAGTAACTGATACTACAGGTGTGCACCACCACACCCACAAATTTTTTAATTTTATTGTAGAGACAGGCTCTCACTATGTTGCCCAGGCTGGTCTCAAATTCCTGGGCTCAAGCAATCTTCCTGCTTCAGCCTCCCAAAGTGCTGGGTTTGCAGGCATGAGCCACTGCACCCAGCCTACTTAAAAGTTTTAGATTGCAAGTTTTTACTGTTTTTGTTCCAGACAACATTCAGTAATACTGAAATATGTCCGTATTCTTACCAGATGAATTTTCAGATCTGCTGCCAAAATTAAATAATAGGTGTAGTTTCCTAATACCCAGAACAATTAAGCTATGGATAGAATTTCCTTAATTTTAGGTTTTTCTTTTATAATTGTTAAAAATACTTTGTATCTGTTATTGCTTTTTTTAGTATTTCTAGTATTACAGTATCTGACCGAGAAGAAAATTGTACACTGATATTTTAAGTTTCATATATCATTATTTTATGATTTTTCATGATGAATGTTTCTTTGTGTTCCATTACCTAAACAAATTTGAGACAGCTGTTTTGTAGCTTTGTAAACTACATATATAGCTCACAAGTTAACAGTGAAGCCTGGATTGTGGGATTAATAAACAACAACAATAATACCTATCACCACTTGTGTCAGGAATTTTGCTATGAGCTTTATGTAGTCTGCTCATTTAATTCTAACAACCACATCTTTAGGAAGTTATTATTTCCATTTTATAAATGAAAACATTAAGAGTCAGAGAGCTAAACAATTTGACCAAGTAGAAGCAGCTCTTAAATAGTGAAACTATAGTTCCAACCCAGGTCTGTCTGACTGCCAAAACAGTGCTCTTAACAACTATATTATATTGCCTTTTTTGATCCAAAATGTTGTGTGAGAAATTACTTTGATTCAGTGGTACCCTCCAAACATTACCAGGCAAACTCTGTCAGAGGAGTAAAGGACCAAAGTAAGATGCTCAAATTATTGTGTGTGCGTGCGTGTGTGTGTGAGAGAGAGAGTGTGTGTTTTAATCCATTTCACATACAAAGCAAGAAGCAAGAGGAGCTGGATGAAATCAGAAATCCATTAACACACCTGGGGATAAGCTGTAAGTGAGTATCGGTAGCAAGACCACACTCTGTGAGTCCTGTTTTATGCAGTGCCCATACATCCTGTCTCACTGTCTCTTTTCCATCAGCATTCCTATTTATGATGTAACAAGGACCAGAGTTGAGATTTGAACAAGGGTATCAAGAGCCAACAGCACACACTTGTTTGTTTTGTGGAAGAGATATAGTTATACTCCTGGCCACCACTGAAGCTTGTCAACCTACTAGGCAGTTGTAGGTTTTATCTGCATTTCTTAAGTAGAGCACATGGGTGACAGAGCTGTCAGCCCAGAGGCTACATGATCGTGGCTTGTGCATTTCATCCCTTTCTATAGGTAACACTCATTTGATCCGTCACATTTTCTATTTAATCTTTCTTTGGCATATGTTATAAGTTATTAACTATTTATATTTAATATCTTATGAATTCTGCCTATGTCTCACAAGCTGCTTCTTTACTCACTATCTATAGTTATCACACACTGTGAGTTTTGTCCGTATTTCAGAAGCTGCTAACTTGCTATCTGTAACCACTTCTTTGGAATTTCTTCCATCCTGCTTATTTTTGTGTCTTCTGTAGTAGCATTGAATGTACTCAAACAATATAGCAAGTGCACATTACAGAAATATTTAGATGTGAATGCCGATAGCCTATGCTAATATAAAATTAACTTTTGTGTTTTTTCAAGTTTATTTTGCATCCTTGTAATAGATATTATGTGTCAGATAGAAAATTCTCACTTTTCTCTTGGTTTAATCCAGGCTGTAGCTATCTTAGAGCCTATCTACATACATGATTAAACTGAGAGAGGAGAGAAGGTTCAGAAGAATTCCATGGGAAGGAGTTTATAAACGCTGTTGATGACCTATTGCTATCTAAATAAAGATTTTTTAAAACTGGTCCCATACCTTGAAAGGAAGGATTGTTTGCTTATTGCCTGTTTTCAGAATGCAGATAATGTCTTTTATCTGTCAGTGTTCTACCCTTTCAACATTGGGTTTCATAAGAGTTGTTGGAATTTTGAAAAAAAAGAAAAAACAATCAGGGAGGCACCAAGAGAAGTAAAATTCAAAAATAGCTATCTAGGACCTGATAAACATTTTTATTGCCTGAAAATCTTAGCTGTCGTGATGCTATTTTAGAAAATATTTAATTGAAATACCAAAGCCATATAATTAATAATCTTTAATTACCAATTATAAAGTAGTATACATTAACACATTTTGCTCTAAACCATAAATTTTTTAACAGAATAAGAATATGTTTTGATTTTCTTATACTACATTAAAAACTGAATTCTCTTATGGGAATTTATTTCTTCTCCCCAAGTACTGTTCTTCTGTTGTTTCTTTTCCTGCATACATTATACCAACTAGCATATAAGATTTATAAGATCAAGGACTAACTGGGCATGGTGGCTCACACCTTTAATCCCAGCACTTTGGGAAGCCAAGGCAGGAGGGTTCCTTGAGCCCAAGCGTTTGAGACCAGCCTGGGCAACACAGACTTTTGTCTCTACTAAAAATCAAAAAATTTAGCCAGGTGTGGTCGTGTATGCCTGTGATTCCAGCTACTCAGGAGGCTGAGGCAGGAGGATCACTTGAGCATGGGAGGCCAAGGCTGCAGTGAGCCATGATTGTGCCATTGCATTCCAGCCTGGTTAACAAAGCAAGACCCTGTGTCAAAAAAAAAAAAAAAAAAAAAAAATTAAGGACTCATGTCTTTTTGGTTCTCTCTGCAGAAAGAAGCACTCTCCCGACCTAAAATAGGGGTTGGCACATAGTAGATACAGTAGTTACGGTACATGTTAAGCTGCTACAACAAAAAGACCCCTAGCCCCCACCAAATACAATGGCTAAAGAACACAGAAACTTAATTCTCTTTTGTTTAACAACAGTGCAGGGTGAGCAGGGGGCTTTGCTCTATGAGATTATTCAGGAACCCAGTTCCTTCTCTTCTGTTTCTCTGCCTTCCCCTAGGGTATTGTCCTAGTCCACATGGTCTGAGCTGACCCACACATCCTGTCTGTATATCTGCTTGTGAGAAGAGTGAGACAGAGAGTAGAGAGCAAGTAATTTCTTATATAAACCTGATCTGAATGTTTCACACATAAATTATTTTTGCCTCCCATTGGCCAAAGCTGAGTCATGTAGTCGTATGAGCTATACTAGAGGCACTGAAGTATAGTCTCTTGTGGACAGTGTTTTTTTTTTTTTTTTTTAAGCAAATTCTCACCCTGTCACTGAGGCTGGAGTCCACTGGCATGATCTTGGCTCACTGCGACCTCTGCCTCCCTGGCTCAAGCGATTCTCCTGCCTCACCTACCTGAGTAGCTGGGACTACAGGCACCTGCCACGCATGCCCAGTTAATTTTTGTATTTTTAGTAGAGATGGCCATGTTAGTAGAGATTCACCATGTTGGCCAGGTTGGTCTCAAACTCCTGACCTCAAGTGATCTGCCTGCCTCAGCTCCCCAAATCTTGTGGGTAGTATTTCTAGCTAACACTCAGGAAGGTTTTGTTTTGTTTTATTTTGTTTCGTAAATGGAAAAAGAGAAGACTGAGATTCAGTAGTATTCACTGCCACTCAAAATTTAGAAAATTTTAGAAATTTATTAAATTGGCCCACATTTTGAAATGAGAATTATTTAAGATTTATTAAAATACTTGAAGAGGCAAAATGGTATAGTTGAAAGGTCAGAGACGTAGGTTTTACATTGTTGGTAACTAGCTAAAACCCCTATTACATTCTAGATAGATAGACTGGCAGGAATTTGAGACAATTACAGGAAAAATGGTTATAATTTCTTTTAATTTCATAATTAAAATCTACCGTTTCAGCCTTTCTTGAACTTTTAAAATGTGTGTTCTGCCATTTTCAATAGTCATTAATGTTAGAAAATAATATGTTTTTAATTGTGTTTAGAAATTGAAGTAAATACAGTCTATGTTATGGAAAGTAAATATTTGACCGCTAATATTTTGAGACCTTTATTTATACTTTCATATTTCACATTTCCATTGATTTTTAAGTCTAAATATCTTTATATTTTATTACAGTTGGGGGTGTTTTAGAACAGTCTCTGAAAACGGAACCAAATTTTTCCATAGCGTTATACTTTTATTTATGTTCTCTTTCTCTGCAGCCTGATACTGTGCTGTCAATGGCATTGTAAATGAAATTGAAAGTAAAATGTAGTAGTTTTCTACAAAGGGAGCAGATATACCCACTAAAGGATATATTTTAAATTCTCATTTATAAAAACATACATCACACTTTCTCAGAATTGTAATGGTGACTATTAAATTCTAAACGTGTCTTTATTATCATAAGTTTTGAATTTAACTTACTGCCTATACTAATCTCGCTCTATAGGGTAGCTTTTGGTTGTAGTTGACTGTTAATTATTATTGTATTACTTTCTTTGTGGCAGAATTGTTTTCACATCTTCTAAAGAAATATTAAGTATTTATTTACATGCTAGGTTAAATAATTGAGTTAAAAACTCTAACATTTAAATTTTCTTTTCTTAGGATATGTCAGCTCAAGGATCATCTTCGCAGCTTCCTAAACCTTTTGATCCTGAGCCAGAAGCTAAATATGGCACACTGGATGTGACTTTTGACTATGACTCACAAGAACAGAAGCTTCTGGTAACAGTGACAGCTGTCACAGACATCCCAACATATAACAGGACAGGTGGCAACTCATGGCAAGTACACCTTGTTCTTCTACCTATAAAGAAACAGAGAGCAAAAACCAGCATCCAGAGAGGACCATGCCCTGTCTTCACAGAAACATTTAAATTTAATCATGTTGAATCTGAGATGATTGGAAATTATGCAGTTCGGTTTAGACTGTATGGTGTACATCGCATGAAAAAAGAAAAGATTGTGGGGGAAAAGATTTTTTATTTAACAAAATTGAATCTTCAAGGGAAAATGTCATTGCCTGTGATATTGGAACCTTCTTACAATCATTCTGTGAGTATCTCATCAAATGGCCTGAATACAGTTTATGTTCATGGTTTATAGTATGCACAATTTTAAAAATCTTTAATCAAGCCAACAAGTTTGTCAGTCTATTTTTTTACATAGTAATCATGCCTTTACAAAAATATCTAAGCCCTGGATAGATAGATATACTTTTTCTTACCTAAAAAAGTTGCCCTTGAAGATAATTTGTGATTTATGTCTTTTATTTTATCCTTCACAGAGTTTTGGCCCAGGGTTTTACATGTTTTTTGTTGTTGTTGTTGAACATTTATTAAATGTTTGATTATGAAGTCATCCAAACTCCTTATAGAATTTATTATTTTTTTTCCAGGTTAAAACTAGGCAATACATTAAGAAGTATCAGCCCCATATGTTATTTGCTGTATGGCAGAAAGGATTTGCCCTTACAGAATATATATACCGCTCCCTAGGTCCCGACTGGATATGTTTCCAGAACTTCTGTGAAATTATTTTAAAATTTCAAAATAAATCTGGCCTCATTAGACTTTCCACCCTTTTTAAACAGATTGTAAAGTATTTCAGGAGAACCCTTAAGCTTAGTACTTTGAGCTAGTTCTCTCTTTTCTCTTTTTGTCCTCCAGATGATAATCACATATAAATCTCTCTCTCTGTCTTCATATTTTTAACTAAATTCCCACAAGGCATTGCAAATCACAGGAGAGAAATGTCTGCACTGTTTATTTAAACCAGGGAGATACATTATGCCACATAGTTATTTAGATTATGAAAAAATCTGTGATATGTTGTAAGTGTGCATTATGGTTTATATTTATTCCTCTCTGTTATATTGAATACAAAGCATTTTTAAAATATAAATATACAGATTTTAGAATAGATTTGTATTTTAAAATAAAGGTATACTATTTTAGTGTTGTTTTGAGCTTTTAAATGTATAAGCTTCAGTCCAAGTAGTTTAGGGTCTCATCTCATTTACATCAGGCAACATTTTATGTTGTAAGACCTTGATTCACAGTCAACACCATACCAGTTTAACTAAATGATTTCAGTGTCTTTAAGTACAAAATGATGATGTAAATATAGTATATTCATATGGGTTTCTAGGATAAGACTTAATCTCTGTTGGGAAAATTGATAACTTGTTATCCTTTTAAATATTCAGAGTTATTTTGGGGAAATACCTTTTAAAAATAATAGCAGCTTAAAAGAGGGGAGAAAAAAGAGTTCAGGCAATATTTTGGGGGGGGGAAGAACGAATTTTTCATAAAATTTAATAATCTACAGTTATTAATATGATTTCTAAACTTCTTCATTATTTGGTCTGAGTGATCACTAGTTACTCTGTGGAAAATAAATGCTTATATAGAAATCTCATTTAAATTAGAAGAGAAAGACTCTGTCATCAAGAGGTATGTAATTTATCTGTTCCCAATTAATTATGTTTTAATTACATTCATTTCACAAAGAGAATGAAGCCATTGAAAATAATACTGTCTTATCTCTGTTCAAACTAAGCAGTTTTTTAATGGACCTACATTATGTGTGTTAGCTTCTAGTCATTGATTCTGTAATCTTTTTCTGCCAACCAGTACAATAATTTCTGAGGAAAAAGTGCCAAATAAATAGCTTGTAAGACATAACATTTATTTTTTTTTACTTTTATTTTAAGTTCAGGGGTACATGTGCAGGTTTGTTATATAGGTAAACTTGTGTCATGGGGGTTTGTTTTACAGATTATTTCATCACCCAGGTATAAAGCCCAGGACCTAATAGTTAATTTTCCTGATCCTCTATCTTCTCCCACCTGCCACCCTCTGATAGGCCCCATTGTCTGTTGTTCTCCTCTAAAGATGTAACATTTATATTTGAATAAAACTATCCATCTTCTGCCCTTTCTCTGTGTTGACATGCTTCTCAAATTCAGTACCCTGTATTTAATTGTTCTTTTTTGTCGCTTTCCTTCTTTCTCCACCTTCTCAAAATCTCATTGGTTGCTTTTGGCTTCTGTGCTATCAGTTGTTTAGTCATTAAAATATACCAATAGAATGTATATATTCTATATATACTATAGTATTAATGTTCTCCCTGGTTAGGTTTTAATATTAACTTTGTGGGGAGATCTTGTAATTGCAGTTTACTTGGGTGAGTTTGGCTCTAATTTTTGTAAGATGCAATAATATATCTGTAAGAGATACACTCATAATTAAACATTTGTTCTAGTTGCTTTTTTTCCCCAGAGTCAGGGTCTCACTCTGGGAAAAGTCAGGGTCACCCAGGCTGGGGTGTAGTAGTGCAATCATGGCTGACTGTAGCCTGAAACTCCTGGGCTTAAGTGATCCTCCCACCTCAGCCTCTCGAATAGCTAGGACTATAGGTGCACACCACCAGGCCTGGCTAATTTTTTTTTTTTTAGAAATCGGGTCTTGCTGTGTTGTCCAGGCTAGTCTTGAACTCCTGGCCTGAAGCGATTCTCCCATGTCAGTCTCCCAAAACGCTGGGATTACAGGCATGAGGCACCATGCCAGGCCTTCTAGTAGCTTTTGAATAATCGCTTATTATTGTTGTCATTTTTATTGTAACTTTTGGCAAGGAAAAGTTTTAATCCAGCCAAAGAACTTGCAAACTACCATTAAAACACATTTAAACTTACAGTTTTTTTCATAGATAATAGGAAAATAGAATTTTGCATATAAAATTTAGTTTTATAGCTAGTTTTGCAGGAACTGATTGAGAGAAAAAAAAGACCAATGTCACCAAAATGACTTTCTGAGGACTAAACAGTGAGTTTCCCTGAGAATAAGATTAAAGTTTAACATTAAGGCCGGGCGCAGTGGCTCACACCTGTATTCCCAACACTTTGGGAGGCCGAGGTGGGCAGATCATGAGGTCAGGAGATTGAGACCATCCTGGCTAACACGATGAAACCCCATCTCTACTAAAAATACAAAAAATTAGCCGGGCGTGGTGGCAGGTGCCTATAGTCCCAGCTACTCGGGAAGCTGAGGCAGGAGAATGGTGTGAACCCGGGAGGCGGAGCTTGCAGTGAGCTGAGATCGCGCCACTGCACTCCAGCCTGGATGACAGAGCAAGACTCTGTCTCAAAAAAAAAAAAAAAAAAAGTTTAACATTAAGATATAGTTTGAAGTGTGCCTTCTTGATCAATGCATGATAGAAAATATACTTAAGAGTTTAAAAAGCATAATTTCTTTCTTCTGACTAGCCCTGTAAACTAAGTAAATCATCTGATTATTTTGGGCATCAGGTTTCTCATTAGTGAAATGAGAGGATTAGACCAAGTGATCTCTAAAGGCCTATCCATCTCTGATATTGTCTAATTATGCTAGTATATATTGGGAAAGGAGTTAGGCAGGAACAGAAATTGGTGAATTTTAGATGAGTTTTGTATGCTTGATATGACATTTTGTGGCAGACATGTATTATGTTTTCTCTTCTACCTTTTCAGTAACTATCTGGGAATAACCATGTCTACCTCCCTAAGGTAAGCCATAAAATTGACTTTCCCTGTCTCACTGGTAGATATGGCAGGAGCTGTGTGACCTAGACTCTGCCACTCATACTTATTTTCTGGAAACCTCAATACAGACTGAACAAAGAAGCAGACACTGCAGTCAGATCATGTTCCCATGAAGTTGATGGTGGAGGTATCTGGTGTTCAGAGGCAATAGTAATTCTGTTATAAAATAGCTCTGCTGATGCAGAAATGGTATTGGTGCTGGGCCACTAACAGTTGCAGTAGAGGAAAGTCCTTGGCAGAAAAGAATCCAGTGAGAACAGCAGCAGGTTTTCCTCACCTGACCAATTCTGTAGTATGGTTTTTAGACTTCATTCTTGAGAAGCTTAACCATTAACTTGGTTCTTTATTCATCCCTAGTCCTTTAATAAATTACTATTCCACTTTATGAGTCAGAGTTAGCGTCTGTTGTTTTCAAATAAGAATCGTGAAATAGCCATATGGTTTACTATTTACTTGCTTTAGTACTGTCTTATGCCAAACTCAGTAGCTAGAATGTTATCAGTTATCCTTCCTACCATGGCGTATATCCCTCTCATAATTTGAACTCTTATATACACAGCTTTGTTCAGATGGCACTCTTTCTTAGTATTTAACCCCAATTAATTTCTTCACTTGCATTTTTGGTACTATATTACTCTCTGTAACAGTTGCATAAAATAGCCTTTCCCTTTTTCCTCATCCTGGTTTTATGTCTAATTTCAGCTTATTAGATTTGTTAATATTATTATATTTATTGATTGATTAATAATGAAACTCTATTCTTTATCTCACAAACATACACACAACCCTTCCTGTACAAACAGTACTTAATTAGCCTGATCTCTTCAGAGTGGCTAGCAATAATAATAGTGAGGCTATTGGACAATTCTCAGAATATAGGAGTCTTTATTAAATCCTTGGTTTATTTTCATTATTATATATATGGTTTTTGGTGAGTTGCCTTTTAGGAAAACTGATATTTGACAAAGCTGTGATGTGTTTCATCTTGAAATAAGGTTCTCTACATTAATAGATGAGCAGCAGGCGTACCTGTTAAGTTTTTTTTTCTGTAGACAAATGGTTCTCGAAGTATGATTCCTGGACCAACATCATCACATAGGAACTTGATAGAAGTGCAGATTCTCAGTCCCTCTCCGAAACTTTCTGAATTAAAAAAAACTCTGAGGGTAGGGCACAGCAATCTGCATTTTAACAAGCACTGTACATGATTCTGATATACATTAAAGTTTGTGAATCACTGCTTTTGACCAGGGTTTGCAAACTATGACTTGTGAGTCAACTCTGGCATGTAGCCTGCTTTGGTAAGGTCTGTTGCTCCTCTCTGCAAAAGCAGCATAGATTACCACTCTGTTGAACTCAGGTGTGGCCAGGTGACTTGCTTTTATCTTCTGCTCGTAACCTTTAAGAATTAGAATAATGCATTCACTACTATGGAAGCATGTGTGGAAATGGAACCTCTTTGAGCTTTGAAGGAAGCCTCTGTTGCCAATCCAAAATCGATATGTTGTATAAGGAGGAAGTAAACCATTGTTGAATTAAGCTGCTGAGAATTTGGAGTTCTCTGTTACTATAGCATAATCTACCCTGGCTGATAAAACATTTGCTCTTCTGACTAAGGAGTACATTAACTCCTGCGGTCGAGAATCAGATGAAGCAGGTAATATAGTTTGGATTTCCCCTCCAAATCTCATGTTGAACATGTCGAAATGTAATCCCCAATGTTGGAGGTGGGGCCTGGTGGAAGGTGATTGGATCCTGGGGGCAGATTTCTCACGAGTGGTTTAGCACCATCCTCTTGCTGCCGTCCTCACGATAGTAAATTATTTCTCATGAGATCTGATTGTTTAAAGGTCTGTGGCATCTCCCCCTCTCCCTCTCTCACTCTTGCTCTCTTCATGTGACATGCCTGCTTCCATTTTTGCCTTCTGCTGAGAGTAAAAGCTCCCAGTGGCCTCCCCAGAAGCTGAGCAGATTGCTGCACCATGCTTGTACAGCCTGCAGAACTGTGAACCAATTAAACATCTTTTCTTTATAAATTGCCCAGGTATGTCTTTTTAACAACATAAGAATGGCCTAACACAGCAGGGAATTGACTAACACAGTTGCCTTCTTCTGAAAGAATCTAAGGCACCGTATGTGTTGCAGATTTGATTACCTGGGAAGCAGACTCTGAGAGGGAGTTTAGTGTGCTAAATGTTTGTTAAGGAGTGCTCTTGGGATTCATACTTGTAAAAGAGGAGATGGAAGCAGGATTGGACAGAGAGAAGTCAAGCTGCAGTGCATGCCCAAAGACAGTCTTAGCCTACCCCCAGGGAATTCTGGAACTAAAATAGTCCTTCAGAGTTGTCCCCATTTGGGCTGAGATGGCCAGGCCTTTATACTCCCATCAGTCAGTCATTGCATGTTGGTTGCCGCTTGTATTAGTCTGTTCTCATGATGCTAATAAAGACATACCCAAGCCTGGGTAATTTATAAAGGAAAGAGGTTTAATTGACTCACAGTTCCACAGGGCTGGGGAGGCATCTTGAAACTTACAATCATGGCAGAAGGGGAAGCAAACATGTCCTTCTCCACATGGCGGCAACAAGGAGAAGTGCCAAGGAAAAGGGGGAAAAGCCCCTTATAAAACCATCAGATCTCTTGAGAACGAACTCACTCTTATGAGAACAGCATAAGGGTAACTGCCCCCATGATTAAACTATGTCCCACAGGGTTCCTCCCATGGAGGCGGGATTATGGGAACTACAATTCAAGGTGAGACTTGGGTGGGGAAACAGCCAAACCATATCATTCTGCCCCTGGCCACCCCCCCAGATCTCATGTCCTCACATTTCAAAACAAAATCCTGCCTTCCCAACAGTCCCCCAAAGTCTTAACTCATTCCAGCATTAAGTCAAAAGTCCAAGTCCAAAGTCTCATGTGAGACAAGGCAAGGCCCTTCCACCTATGAGCCTGTGAAATAAAAAGCAAGTTAGTTACTTCTTAGATGCAATGGGGGTACAGGCATTGAGTAAATACACCTGTTCCAAGTGGGAGAAATTGGCCAAAACAAAGGGGCTACAGGCCCCATGCCAAGTCCAAAATCCAATAGAGCAGTCATTAAACCTTAAAATTCCGAAGTGATCTGCTTTGACTCCATGTCTCACATCCAGGTCATGCTGATGCAAGAGATGGGCTCCCACAGCCTTGGGCACCCCTGAAAGGGTGACCTTGGGTGAGGCAGTTCTTTACAGTTGAATCAGTTCCTGAAGGGACTGACATTGAAGGCTGTCTTCCAACAGCCCTCCTGACAGCTAGGGCAACAGTCTCTTCGTAGATAGATAGGGAATTATCTATTGACAATTACAATTGTCAACTACAATTCAAGGTGAAACTTGAGTGGAGAAACAGCCAAACCATATCATTCTACCCTTGGCCCCTCCCACATCTTATGTCCTCACAATTCAAAACAAAACCATACTGACATTTGATTGACAGTGTATCACAGTGTCTATCATAGCTATAAATCTGGACAGTATAAAAAATACTGTATTTGATTTTTTTAACTGGAAGGCAGACATAGGGCAGATGGGAAGAAATGTAAGAATGCTAATATGCTAATGTAGTTAAGAAAAATGACTAACCCTCTTCTATTTAACTTAGAGAAGGATTATTTAGAAAATAATCAGCAAGGAAGAAATATTCATGTAAAGTTCAACTATTCATTTTATTTCATTTTTTCTATTAAATTTATGTAAGGTAAAATGGATTTTTAAATAAAATAGCTATAGTTTGATCCTATTTTTATAAAAGTATTTCTATTCCTTTTTCTGTTAGTATAGATTCATAGAATGATGCCTGCAGGATGTTTACCTAACAGCAATTTAGGTTTAGGTTTATGGTGATTTTTTTTTACTTCTTTGTTTATTTCTGTCTTTGTTTATTTATGATAATCATTTGTCAGTTAAAAAATGGAGGGTCAGAAAGGGCCAGGGAATTTGGACCCTGGTCAGTTTGGTGGGGGTGAATAAGTAGATAAGTTCCTTGCTGGATTATTTAAGTCCTTGAAGGGATGGGAGAAAACACAGGACCACAGTGAAAACTTAAATTTTCTTAAGTTCTAATGATAGAGGGTACTTAATATTTTCTTAGATGTCTGTATTTCATTAAATCTGGCTCTTGCTTACACTTCTGTGTGAACACAAAGCAGTTCTGGAAGTAGACATGAGAGTACATGATTGTCTTGGGTGAGAAGAGATCTTCAGGAACCCCTAGATTTAAAAATTGGAGAAAAGAGAGGTAAAGTAGGAAGAAAGAGGCAATAAGAGATCATGAAAGCCAAGAATGAAGTTCATGAAGGAAGGAATAATCAGCTTTGTCAGATGTTGCTGATGGAAAGAATAATCTGAATATTAAAAACTGTGTGTTGGATTTAGGATATGGAAGTCATAGATAGCTTTTCAGGGGCTAATTTTGATAGTGTGAAGGGGCTAGAATCCAAACAAGAGTGACAGTCATTTAGACAATTTTTTCACCAAATCTGGCTGTAACAATAGGAAGAAAGAGAGAACAGTATTTGGAAAGCGAGGGTTTAGGGAGAATGTTTTTGAGGTGAGGAGAGCCTTGGGCATGTTTAAATACTAATGCAAATGATTTGATTAAAAAAAAAGGACAAATAACTGAAGAGAGCCATTAATCAATGTGTTTGGGATATAAACAGAGAGGCAAAAGTGTTAGAGTATTTTCGAGAGATTTACTTAAATGGTAGATCATGAAATAAATAAAGAGAGAAGTGAAGCCAGAAAGGGGATTATGGGCAGGAGAAGTAGAAAGGTTAGTGGACTGAAAGTCCCAAGGATATCAGGAAAGAGTTGTGAGAGGAGTAGCTAAGCAAGAAGTGTTGAAGGATGGCAGACTGGTTGAAAGGGGAATGTTTTCAGTTCATATGATGTGGAAGGAGAAGGGTCCAGAGTGTGATGGTGGAAGTGGGCATCTGAGATAGAGTAAAAGGTACAATTACTGGAGAGGGATAATTGTCAAGAGGGCTAGGTTCTTAGATAGGCTGAGTGGACACTGAAGTTACAAAAAATGATGATGGAAGTTGAAGTGTAAAAGAAGGTTGAATCCAGAATCAAATTTACAAGAAAAAAACAACTCCATCAAAAAGTGGGCAAAGGATATGAACAGACACTTCTCAAAAGAAGACATTTACGCGGCCAACAAACATATGAAAAAAAGCTCATCATTACTAGGCATTAGAGAAATGCAAATCAAAAACCACAGGATACCATCTCACTCCAGTTAGAATGGCGATCATTAAAAAGGCAGAAAACAGACCAGGCGCGTTGGCTCACACCTGTAATCCTAGCACTATGGGAGGCTGAGGTGGGCAGATGACAAGGTCAGGAGGTTGAAACCATCCTGGCCAACATGGCGAAATCCCATCTCTAATAAAACACAAAAAATTAGCTGGGCATGGTTGCGCGCACCTGTAGTCCCAGCTATTCGGGACGCTGAGGCAGGGGAATCACTTGAACCTAGGAGGCAGAGGTTGCAGTGAGCCACGATTGCACCACTGCATTCCAGCTTGGCAACAGAGCAAGACTCTGTCTCAAAAAAAAAAAAAAAAGAGAGAAAAAACGAAACAACAACAACAAAAAGGAAACAACGGATGCTAGAGAAATAAGAATGCTTTTACACTGTTGGTGGGAGTGTAAATTAGTTCAGCCATTGTGGAAGACAGTGTGATGATTCCTCAAGGATCTAGAACCAGAAATACCATTTTGCCCAGCATTCCCATTGCTGAGTATATACCCAAAGGATTGTAAATCATTCTACTATAGAGACACGTACACATGTATGTTTATTGCAGCACTGTTCACAATAGCAAAACTTGGAACCAACCCAAATGCCCATCAGTGATAGACTGGATAAAGAAAATGTGGCACATACACACCATAGAATACTATGCAGCCATTAAAAAGGATGAGTTAATGTCCTTTGCAGGGACATGGATGAAGCTGGAAACCATCATTCTCAGCAAACTAACACAGGAACAGAAAACCAGACACCACATGTTCTCACTCATAAGTGGGAGTTGAACAGTGAGAACACATGGACACAGGGAGGGGAACATCACACACCGAGGCCTGTCAGGGGATTGAGGGTTAGGGGAGGGATAGCATTAGGAGAAATACCTAATGTAGATGATGGGTTGATGGTTGCAGCAAACCACCATGGCACGTGTATACCTACATAATAAACCTGCAGATTCTGCACATGTATCCCAGAACTTAAAGTATAATTTAAAAAATTTTTAAAAGAAGATTGAATCAAGGACCATTTTCCTCAAGGAACAAAGAAGAAATGTTCAAGGAATGAAGATGAAATGTCCAGGAGGACAAAATAGGAGGACAGGATGATACAAACTTTAAAGGAAAATAGTTGTTCTTTTCCACAACTTTTAGAGGAGCAATGCTTGAGAAACAGCAGAGAACTTTGCTTCCTGATCTTGAGTCACTTGGGATATGAGGGAATAACCAGAATGAAAAGTCAAGAGGGAATGAAGTATCCTCCAGGAAGAATTCTGTTTCAATTAAACAAGGTGTTGGGAGTCCAAAGCAAAGACTAAAGTTCTAGAAGAGTTTATCGTAGATCAGGGGTACCAAGGAGACATAGTAAAGGATTATACTAAAATGTCAATCTCAGTCATAATTTGATTCTATTTAAATCTCAGATTTCACAAGTCTAATTTAAATCATATCTTTATAGAAATATATTAGATTGTTATTATTATTCTTATTTTTGAGACAGAGTTTCATTCTTGTTGCCCAGACTGGAGTGCAATGGCACGATCTTGGCTTACCACAACCTCTGCCTCCTGGGTTCAAGCGATTCTCCTGCCTCAGCCTCCCGAGTAGCTGGGATTACAGGCATGTGCCACCACACCCAGCTAACTTTGTATTTTTAGTAGAGATGGGGTTTCTCCATGTTGGTCAGGCTGGTCTTGAACTCCCGACTTCAGGTGATCTGCCTGCCTCGGCCTCCCAGAGTGCTGGGATTACAGGTGTGAGCCACCACATTAACATAAACCATTTAACTTATCTATGTAAAACCAAAATCCGGTACTAATTTTCACACACGTCTGTGTGAAGAGACCACCAACCAGGCTTTGTGTGAGCAATAAAGCTTTTTAATCATCTGGGTGCAGGCGGGCTGAGTCCAGAAAGAGAGTCAGCGAAGGGAGATAGGGGTGGGGCCATTTTATAGGATTTGGGTGGGTAGTGGAAAAATTACAGTCAAAGGGGGTTGTTCTCTGGTGGGCAGGGGCGGGGGTCACAAGGCGCTCAGTGGGGGAGTTTCTGAGCCAGGAGAAGGAATTTCACAAGGTAATGTCATCAGTTAAGGCAGGAACTGGCCATTTTCACTTCTTTTGTCATTCAGTTACTTCAGGCCATCTGGATGTATACATGCAGGCTTGGGCCCAGAGGCCTGACATTCTGTTTTCTTAATAAGAAAAATAAAACAAAATACTGTTGAAGTGTTGGGGTGGCGAACATTTTTGGGGGTGGTATGGAGAGATAATGGGCAATGTTTCTCAGGGCTGCTTCGAGCAGGATTAGGTTCGGCATGGGAACCTAGAGTGGGAGAGATTAAGCTGAAGGAAGATTTTGTGGTAAGGGGTAATACTGTAGGGTTGTTAGAAGAAACATTTGTCGTATAGAATGATTGGTGATGGCCTGGATGTGGTTTTGTATGAATTGAAAAAGTAAACAGAAGACACGAGGTCCGAATAATAGGAGAAAAACAGGTATTAAAGGACTAAGAATTGGGAGGACCCAGGACATCCAATTAGAGAGTGCCTAAGGGGGTTCAGCGGAATTACTTGCTTGGTTGGCAAGTTTTTGGGTTCTATCCTTAATAGAGTCCTCCTTTTTAAGTTGGAGGCTGTGAGGTGAGGTGTGTTTTTAAAAGACCATTAGTCCATTTTACCTTTCCTGAAGGTTGAGGGTGGTAAGGGGTATGAAGGTTTCACTGAATACCAAGAGCCTGAGAAACTGCTTGGGAGATTTGACTAGTAAAGGCCGATCCGTTATCAGACTGTACAGAGGTGGGAAGGCCAAACCAAGGAATTATGTCTCACAGAAGGGAAGAAATGACTGCGGTGGCCTTCTCAGACCCTGTGGGAAAGGCCTCTACCCATCCAGTGAAAGTGTCTACCCAGACCAAGAGGTATTTTAGTTTCCTGACTCAGGGCATGTGAGTTAAGTCAATTTGCCAGTCCTGGGCAGAGGCAAATCCCCGAGCTTGATGTGTAGGGAAGGGAGGGGGCCTGAACAATCCCTGAGGAGTAGTAGAATAGCAGATGGAACACTGAGAAGTCATTTTCTTGAGGACAGATTTCCATGATGGAAAGGAAATGAGAGGTTCTAAGAGGCAGGCTAGCGGCTTGTAACCTACATGGAAGAGGTTATGAAATGATGACAGAATAGAATGGGCCTATGAGGCTGGAAGGAGATACTTTCCTTGGTCCAAAAACCATTTGCCTTGTGTCGGAAGAGGTTGATAAGTGGAAGTTTTAGTGGGGGAGTATTTGGGAGTGACCAATGAGAAGGAGAAAAACTGACAGTGAGGGACAGAAGTTGGAAGCTAGCTGCTGCTTTAGCTACCTTGTCAGCAGAAGTGTTGCCCTGAGCGATGGGATCTGATACCTTTTGATGGCCCTTGCAGTGAATGACTCCAGCTTCCTTTGGAAGTAAAGCATCCTTGAGAAGAGTTTTTATTAAAGAGGCATTAATGATGGAGGACCCTTCCGTAGTGAGGAAACTTCTTTTTGCCTATATAACAGCATGGTGGTGCAGGATATGGAAGGCATATTTAGAGTCAGTATAAATATTGACATGTAGTCTTTTGCAAGAGTGAGGGCTCAAGTCAAGGCAATGAGTTTGGCTTGCTGAGAGGTGGTGGAAGGGGGCAGAAAGTATATGCGTCAGGTGTGAGGAAGAAAATAGATTTTGCAAGTTTTGAGAACTGTAGAGAGTGAGTTGAGCATAGTTTTTTATTTTGAGGGCCTCTAAAAGTATTAAAGCAGCGGCAGCCGCCACACGCAGACATGAGAGCTAAGCTAAAACAGTAAGGTCAAGTTGTTTGGACAAAAAGGCTACAGGGCGTGGTCCCGGCTCTTGTGTAAGAACTCTGACCGCACAGCCCTGCACTTCGGCTGTGTGTAATGAAAAGGGAGTGATGAGTTAGGGAGAGCTAGTGTGGGAGCTGTTTTTTAAGGAATGGAAAGGGGAGTAGGGAAAGGATTTAGGATCTGTGGGGTCAGCTAGGTTTATCTAGAGCAGAATAATGGGTTGTGGAGGGGTTGTGGAGGGAGGTACTGGGGATAGGAGAGTATATGGGTTTGGCACCATGAGGTGGATAGGCAAAACAATTTAGTTGATAAGGCACAGATCCTGAACTAACTTGTAAGACTTGTCTGGTTTTTGGACAGGTAAAATGGGTGAATTGTAAGGAGAGTTTATAGGCTTTAAAAGGCCATGCTGTAACAGGCAAGTGATAACAGGCTTTAATCCTTTTAAAGCATACTGTGGGATGGGATATTGGTGTTGAGCGGGGTAAGGATGATTAGGTTTTAATGAGATGGTAAGGGGTGCATGATCGGTTGCTAAGGAGGGAGTAGAGGTGTCCCATACTTGTGGATTAAGGTGGGGAGATACAAGGGGAGGATGTGAAGGAGGCTTTGAACTGGGGAAAAGGGTGGCAATGAGGTGTGGCTGTAGCCTAGGAATAGTCAGGGAAGCAGATAATTTAGTTAAAATGTCTCCACCTAATAAGGGAGCTGGGCAGGTGGGGATAACTAAAAAGGAGCGCATAAAAGAATGTTGTCCAAGTTGGCACCAGAGTTGGGGAGTTTTAAGAGGTTTAGAAGCCTGGCCATCAATACCCACAACAGTTATGGAGGCAAAGAAAATAGGCCCTTGAAAAGAAAGTAGCTCTCCCTCTCCCTCTCCCTCTCCCCATGGTCTCCCTCTCTTTCCACCGTCTCCCTCTGATGCCGAGCCGAAGCTGGACTGTACTGCTGCCGTCTCGGCTCACTGCAACCTCCCTGCCTGATTCTCCCGCCTCAGCCTGCCGAGTGCCTGCGATTGCAGGCGCGTGCCGCCACGCCTGACTGGTTTTCGTATTTTTTTGGTGGAGATGGGGTTTCGCTGTGTTTGCCGGGCTGGTTTCCAGCTCCTAACTGCGAGTGATCTGCCAGCCTCAGCCTCCCGAGGTGCCGGGATTGCAGATGGAGTCTTGTTCACTCAGTGCTCAATGTTGCCCAGGCTGGAGTGCAGTGGCGTGATCTCGGCTAGCTACAACCTCCACCTCCCAGCCGCCTGCCTTGGCCTCCCAAAGTGCCGAGATTGCAGCCTCTGCCCAGCCGCCACCCCGTCTGGGAAGTGAGGAGCGTCTCTGCCTGGCCGCCCATTGTCTGGGATGTGAGGAGCCCCTCTGCCCGGCTGCCCAGTCTGGGAAGTGAGGAGCGCCTCTTCCCGGCTGCCATCCCGTCTAGGAAGTGAGGAACGTCTCTGCCCGGCCGCCCATCGTCTGAGATGTGGGGAGCGCCTCTGCCCCGCCACCCCGTCTGGGATGTGAGGAGCTCATCTGCCCGGCCATGACCCCGTCTGGGAGGTGAGGAGCGTCTCTGCCCGGCCACCCCATCTGAGAAGTGAGGAGCCCCTCTGCCCGGCAGCCACCCCATCTGAGAAGTGAGGAGCCCCTCCGCCCGGCAGCCGCCCTGTCTGAGAAGTGAGGAGCCCCTCTGCCCGACCACCACCCCGTCTGGGAGGTGTACCCAACAGCTCATTGAGAACGGGCCATGATGACGATGGCGGTTTTGTGGAATAGAAAAGGGGGAAATGTGGGGAAAAGATAGAGAAATCAGATTGTTGGCTGTGTCTGTGTAGAAAGAAGTAGCCATAGGAGACTCCATTTTGCTCTGTACTAAGAAAGATTCTTCTGCCTTGGGATGCTGTTGATCTATGACCTTGCCCCCAACCCTGTGCTCTCTGAAACATGTGCTGTGTCCACTCAGGGTTAAATGGATTAAAGGCGGTGCAAGATGTGCTTTGTTAAACAGATGCTTGAGGGCAGCATGGTCGTTAAGAGTCATCACCACTCCCTAATCTCAAGTACCCAGGGACACAAACACTGCGGAAGGCCGGAAGGCCGCAGGGTCCTCTGCCTAGGAAAACCAGAGACCTTTGTTCACTTGTTTATCTGCTGACCTTCCCTCCACTATTGTCCTATGACCCTGCCAAATCCCCCTCTGCGAGAAACACCCAAGAATGATCAGAAAAAAAAAAAAGCTAGAAAAGAAAAAAAAAAAAAAAGAAAAGTAATGTGGAGTTGGTAGCCTCGTATTGATTAAGAAGGGGACGGACTTACCTTCCACTGTAAGAGTTACTGAAAGAGTCTGTGATGGTCCAGGAGGCTTCTGAGGCAATTGGGCAGTGCCAGTCTTCAGCCGCTAAGCCGAGAAGATCTGGGAAGGAGTCAGTCAGAGAGCCTTGGGCTAGGGTTCCAGGGGCTCTGGGAGTGGCTGCCAGGCAAGCTGGACAGTCCGATTTCCAGTGGGGTCCCTCACAGATGGGACATGGTTTAGGAGGAATCCCGGGCTGCAGGCATTCCTTGGCCCAGTGGCCAGATTTCCAGCACTTAAAGCAAGATCCTGGGGGAGGAGGTCCTGAAGGAACACCTGACCACTGTGGCTTAGGTGTTTTGAAGTTCTTGTGTGCTGGAGATGTGGCTGGGGTTCCTCTCACAGCAGAGGCAGGTAATTGCAGCTCTTCTCTATTATTGTACACCTTGAAGGCGAGGTTAATCAAGTCCTGTTGTGGGGTTTGAGGGCCGGAATTTAATTTTTGGAGCTTTATTTAATGTTGGGAGCGGATTGGGTAATAAAATGCATATTGAGAATAAGATGGCCTTCTGACCCTTCAGGGTCTGGGGCTGTAAAGCATCTAAGGGTTGTTGCCAAACGGGCCATGAACTGGGCTGGGTTTTTATATTTGATAAAAAGGAGCCTAAACGCTAACTGATATGGGAGAGGTCGGATAAAGAAAAAGGAGCATTAACCTTGTCTGTGCCTTTAGCTCCAGCCACCTCTTTAAGATGAAATTGTTGGGCAGGTCAGGGAGGGCTAGTCATGGAACGAAACTGTAAACTGGACCAGGTGTGAGGAGGGGAGGTGATAAAAGGATTATAGGGTGGGGGAGCGGAGAATGAGGAAGAATTGGGACCTGGCTCAGCCTAGCAAGGAGCAGCCTGGGGAGGAGGGGAGAGGTCAGATGGGTCCATAGAAAAGGAAGATTGGAAAGACTTGGCAACGCTTAGGGTTGGGACTGAGGGGACAGGCAGGAGGGAAAGAAGGAATATTTGGGACGAGTTGCATTGGGAACAGAGACTAGGGAGGGACTGTTGTGTAAAAGAATGCCTGGACATCAGGCATCTCAGACCATTTGCCCATTTTACGACAAGAATTATCTAGATCTTGTAGGATGGAAAAATCGAAAGTGCCATTTTCTGGCTATTTGGAACCATTGTGGAGTTTGTATTGGGGTTAAGCAGCATTGCAGAACAAAATAAGGCATTTAGGTTTTAGGTCAGGTGTGAGTTGAAGAGGTTTTAAGTTCTTGAGAACACAGGCTAAGGGAGAAGGAGGAGGAATGGAGGATGGAAGGTTGCCTATAGTGAAGGATGCAAGCCCAGAGAAAAGAGAGGGTAGAGACACAGAGAGAAGGGTTGGGGGGTGCTTGCCCCCCAGGAAAGTGGTGCTTGCCACTAAGGGTGAAGGATCAAGGCAGGCATCCCTGCAGTGATCAGACACCTCTGAAACATGGGTGAATAATCAAGCAGGCGTCCCCGCAGTGATTAAACACCAAGGGAAGACTGTCTTCCAGAGTCCGTTACCAGCACCGGCGTTTTGGGTTCATGGATAAAATGCGTCTTCTCTGTCTCTACCAGAAAAGGAAAGGAACTGAAATTAAGAGAAGGGAGAGATTGAAGGATGGCGGCAAGGTTGAAAGGAGAAAGAGGTTGAGGGATAGTGAGAGAGGTTGGAGAAGAGAGTAAAAAGAGGCCACTTACCCGATTTAAAATTGGTGAGATGTTCCTCGGGCTGGTCGGTCTGAGGACCCGAGGTCGTAGGTGGATCTTTCTCATGGAGCAAAGAGCAGGAGGACAAGGGATTGATCTCCCAAGGGAGGTCTCCCAGTCCGAGTCACAGCACCAAATTTCATGTGCATCTGTGTGAAGAGACCACCAGGCTTTGTGTGAGCAATAAAGCTTTTTAATCATCTGGGTGCAGGCAGGCTGAGTCCGAAAAGAGAGTCAGCGAAGAGAGGTAGGGGTGGGGCCGTTTTATAGGATTTGGGTGGGTAGTGGAAAATTATAGTCAATAGGGGTTGTTCTCTGGTGAGCAGGGGCGGGGGTCACAAGGTGCTCAGTGGGGGAGCTTCTGAGCCAGGAGAAGGAATTTCACAAGGTAATGTCATCAGTTAAGGCAGGAACCAGCCATTTTCACTTCTTTTGTCATTCTTCAGTTACTTCAGGCCATCTGGATATATATGTGCAGGCTTGGGCCCAGAGGCCTGACACTAATTATTGCTGTATAAATGTTGAATGAATGGATGGGTGAATAAGTTCATAGGGTATGTATATTATCTGAGTTTATTGCCTCTAGTTTCATTTTTGCAGCTAATCTTATTGAACTTGTTTTGTTTTTGTTTTGTTTTGTTTTGAGATAGAGTCTCACTCTGTTGCCAGGCTGGAGTGCAGTGGCACAATCTCAGCTCACTGCAACCTCCACTTCCCAGGTTCCTGGTTTCAAGTGATTTTCCTGCCTCAGCCTCCCAAGTAGCCAGGACCATAGGCATGCGCCACCATGTCCGGCTAATTTTTGTATTTTTGGTAGAGGTGGGGTTTCACCATGTTGGCCAGGCTGGTCTCAAACTCCTGACTTCAAGTGATCTGCCCCCCCTTGGCCTCCCAAAGTGTTGGGATTACAGGCATGAGCCACCATGCCCATCCTGAACGCATTGTTTTATATCTTAATCTAGATTTTAAACACTTGGAGAAGAGAGACTGTTTTATTTATATGGTATTTTTCATAGTATCTAAAACATAGGTGTTCAATGAACACTTATTAAATTTATTCATCAACATGTCCAAGTAAATCTGATCATTCCTAAATTCTTATTCAGTTTCATATAATATAATATTATTTCTTGAGAGGTGTCAGTATCCTGCCCCTACTAAGAATCTTTTATAACCTGGAATGCAATAAGCATGCATCTCAGGGTATTTAAATAGGAACACATCAGGAGTTGTTTTATTTTTAAATAATAATTGATTAATTAGGGACATATGTGTGTATGCCACTTCTCAGTCAAGAGTATAATGCCACAGACTCTTAAGAGTGAACTACCCTCTTTATGACTTACTGCAATGATGAACTTGTAGATAGTTGTAATTTCAACCTTTAATTTCTAAAATTCCTATGTGTCAGAAATAGCCTATCTTTTATGTTAATGGATTAAATCACTTCAGTTTGATGTTTATACTGTTATTTTTATTTTTAAGAGGTAAATTATTGCTGATACTCTATAATTCAGATGTGTGTCCCTATAAGAATCATTCTTTATATTATAAGGAAATACCTTTCAAAACTTAGCTTCATCTGTTTTCATATTCACTATAATTCACAACTACCATTGTCAGCAAAAATCTACATTTTCTGAATGTAGATTACTCTTCTTCTTTGTAAAACAATTTGTAATAAATACTTCATGATAAACTAATAATCACAGTTAAAAATTACTACATGAAGGAGAAAGCTACATGTGTTCTAGTTCCCTAGACAACAACAGTAATGAGTCATGGCTCACTTTAGTATAAAAACTCAATGATTATAGACCTATTTACAGACAATTATTCACAGAGAAAGTAAATGAGCATATATTATTAGTTGAGAGGAATAACTGCAGTCTCACACAAAGAATTGTTATCAGATAAATCTTTTAGTGAAAAGAAGAAACAAACAGGTCATAAAAGAAAGCCTTTTGTTTAAGTCAGATTTTTAGTTTTGTAGGAAAAAAGTCGGGTTTAAAGGTCAAGTCTCAAGAAATTTTGAACATGCAGGAAGACTGAGTGAGAAAAACTGAAATTTCAATATGTAAAACTGCTTTTTAAAGTATTTAATATAGAGAATAAAGAACATCAAGCACCTAAATTGGGATTCATTTTGTTGAGCCATCCAAATGCTAATCCCTTCACTGTCAGCAACCAACAAGTGTGTATTATGTTTTTCAAAAATGAAAGAAGAAGCTTAAAGCACAGGTATTGTTTTCCTTTGCTGCTCTATTTTATTTTAAGCAATTTATTTCTTCATGATACCAACTTTAGTTGTTTGTAATGCGAATGAGAGAGATTAACAAATGTTTTATGGAAAGAGAATACTACTTGACCATTTTATGGTAGATTATAACACATAAATGGGTCCAAGCAAGCAGCATATTCTGTAGTTAAGTATGCTCTAAAATTTATTAAATTGAGAAAGAGGGGATAAAATAGTGTTTCTTATAAAAACATCATAGGGAGACAACATTCAAATTCTAAATATTAACTGTTATTTCAAAAATTATTTCTTTGGGGAGTATCTAGATTATGGACATCCTGAAAACATGCCTTCTTCATTATTATCAACATCTATGAAATTATATATATTTAAGGAAGCATTTTTATTACATTACAGTGTTCCCGAGTAAGTTCCCTTTTGTGTTGATTGTTTTTTGTTTTGTTTTTGTTTTTTGAGATGGAGTCTTGCTTTCATTACCCAGGCTGGAGTGCAATGGCGTGGTCTCGGCTCACTGCAACCTCCGCCTCCCAGTTCGAGTGATTCTCCTGCTTCAGCCTCCCAAGTAGCTGGGATTACAGGCACCTGCCACCATGCCCAGCTAATATTTTTGTATTTTTAGTAGAGACGATGTTTCATCATGTTGGCCAGGCTGGTCTCGAACTCCTGACCTCAGGTGATCCGTCCGCCTCTGCTGATTGTTTTATAATAATAGTTGTATCCACTGTGTTTCTTGTTTATTATCTTACCATTTGGTGGATGGATGATAATTAAATGAACAGTAACATTGAGTGAGGTTGTTCTTGAGGTCTACCCTTTACAAATGAAAGAAATAGCAAACAGAAGCAATGTTTTATTCTTTTCTTTAATCATTTTCCCCATCATGCTAATCTAAAATAACAAGAAAGTATACAATGGGCAAATATGTTTTAAAACCAAAATCCTTAATTCTCATATTTTTGTACTCAAAATCTTGACAGATGATTTATAATAGTAGGTGCTTCATTTGAAAAATGTTTAATACTATTTTTAATGATAGATATGAATATGTATTTTATAAGTATATTTTATCAGCAAACTACTAGTAATTACATTGCTTGTAATCTTTCCTCTGAATTTAGCAGTAGTGAGGATATTTCTTCCAAGAGTTATGGATATATCTGCTGAGACAGTTATTTCGAGGTGGACAGGATTTAATGCTACTTTTCCAAAGTAGTGTCCATTTAGGCAGATGGTGAGAATTTAAAGAAAACTGGGAAATACTAATTGCAAAAATGTTTTTCTCTCCAGAAAACTTGAGATTTAATTTAGAAAAGAGGCAGTTTTTATCCTTGATGTATTTATGTTCTTAGAATAGAGTAGAACTTAAGAAATACTGAATGCAGCCTAGGACAAAGGAACTTAATTTTAAACATTTTAAATTGAATGAAATTGTTTATTAGCAGGTTTCCAGTCTCATAATCACATTTGTGCTGTGGATTCAGTAGAGGCTTATAATGAGTCAGAAAGAAATCTATTTGAAAGTTACGTTGAATTTTATGCAGGGAAAAGAATAATTCTGGTCATAAAGTTATTGTTCATGATGAGCCAGTATATAAATTTCCTGATGTTTATTTTAAGCAAATAGATGTAAATTTCCATAATTGAAAATGAACATGCTCCTGCAAGTACCACGTGTTTGTATTCCCGGAGCTCCTGTTAGAGTAAAATACACATTTTTAGGTGTTGATTATGCAAAGATGTTCTGGTAAAAAGGCTAATTCTCCATAGTACACATGTTAGAATTGAAATAGTAGTGCCAGCTTACCTGGGTACTTCACAAGGTTGTGAAGATTAAATGAGGTAAAGTATGTGAAAACCTTTGAACTAACAAATATTAGTTGCATCTCTGAGATAAAACAGGTGTCCTTAATTTAATTTGAGTAATTCTACCATTTTTGGTAATGATATTCTCTGATCTTACAAAAGGTATACATTATTTTCTTTCCTATATCTCTTAGAATTGTTTTTATAGGCTATACCTTAGCTATTTACCATGTCCTTTTTATAGTCAGTCACTTTTGGGGCAACTAATGATTAGAATGGTACTAAATTACTTTTTTTTTTCTAGTAGGAAAAGCTAACAGAACTAATAGAAACTGAAAACTTGAGTTTGGTGCACATAGTTTTGTTATATTTTGGAATTACCTGATATTATAATCAAATTATATACAGTCATGCACCACACATAATGTTTCAGTCAACAACAGATCACATAATTGATGGTGATCCCAGATTATTACACGGTCTTATCACCATAAATTTTTTTTGGTGTTTTTGCTGTGTTTTGTTTTGTTTGAGATAGGGTCACTCTGTTAGGCTGGAGTGCAGTGGCACAATCAAGATTCACTGCAACCTTGACCTCCTGGGCTCATCAGCCTCCCGAGAAGCTACTATACCTTTTATATGTTCAAATATGCTTAGATACACAAATACTTACCATTGTGTTACAGTTGCCTACAGTGTTCAGTACGGTAACCTGCTGTACAGGTTGGTAGCCTAGGAGCAATAGGCAATACCATCTAGGTTTGTGTAAGTACACTCTGTGATGTTCCCACAATGACAAAATTGCCAAACAGTGCATTTCTCAGACCGTTTCTGTGTCATTGACATGTGACTATAATTTGTATGATAAAAGTTATAACATATCTAAAGAGAATAAGATATATTTTACTTTATGGATAGCAGCATATTAGAAGTACCTTTTTTGTTAGTCAGTTTACTTTCGGTGGTATATTTCTCCCTGAAATGAAAATTAGCACTGTCCTTTAAGCTGTGTTAAAGTTAAGAAAAATTTTTATACCAGCTCATTTGTGATTTGTCACAAAATATTAAAGAATTACTAGATAGGAGAAATCTGCCATTTTAGTGCCAAAGTTGTTAGATATTCAAGACCAAGTTTATGTTTGCATTTGAGGGTTGGTATAAAGTTGGGAGCATCTGCAGTCTCTGGATTCACATCATGGATCCCACTTCATCCCAACTGTGTGTCCTTGGGTGAATATTCAGCCTCTCTGTGCCTCATTTTCTTCATTTGTAAAAAGAGATAGTAATGATAATAGCTACCTTATAGATTTTTTGTGAGGATTAAAGGAGTTAGTCCATGTAGAGTCCGTAGAACAGCAGCTGACAAAGAATGGGAACTTGCTAAATGCTATTTTTATTTGATCTTATCCATGTATGAATAAATTTAATGTTCTAATTTTGTGGTAATCTTAATTAGATACTAGTCCGCAAGTAAAAAATCATTGCATTGTATTTTTTCAAGTTTCAAAATCAGAAGGGACATACCAAGCTGGAAAAGAAGAAGGTAAAAGTACCGTTATTACAACAGAAGTAGCTAGTAATAACTGTTTTCAGGAACTAAATATAATTCAAGCCTCAAATGTTTTTGAGATACAACTTTTTGGAAATATATTCTGAGTAGGGCCAGGCGCGGTGGCTCACACCTGTAATCCCAGCACTTTGGGAGGCCAAGGTGGGCAGATCACAAGGTCAGGAGATTGAGACCATCCTGGCTAACATGGTGAAACTCTGTCTCTACTAAAAATACAAAAAAATTAGCCAGGCGTGGTGGCGGGCGCCTGTAGTCCCAGCTACTCGGGAGGCTGAGGCAGGAGAATGGCGTGAACCCAGGAGGCAGAGCTTGCAGTGAGCCAAGATCACACCACTGCACTGTAGCCTGGGCAACAGAGCGAGATCCCATTTCAAAAAAAAAAAAAAAGAAGAAAGAAATATATTCTGAGTAATTATTAAGATGACTGAATTATAAATATTCTTTAAATAAATGCACTTTTATTATTTTCAGGCATGCGTAGTAACTCATATTACATTGATACATATCAAGCAGCTTAAACCAGGCTATTCTGAAGTAACAAATCCTGAAACTTTTAAATGCCCACAACAAAGGTTCATTTCTTACTTATGCCACATGTTTATTGTGGGTCAATTATGGCTCTATTCCATGTTTTCTTCACTGTAAGATCCAGACTGATTGGGCAGGTTCTTTCTGAAACTTTCTTGGTTGTCATGGCAGAGAGCATAGAAAACTAATCCTTGTCTTTTAAAGCTTTTGCCCAAAATTGACACATGCCACTTCCATTTACATTTCATTGTCTAAAGCAGGGGTTGGCAAACTTTTTCTGTAAAGTGCCAGAGAGTTCATTTTTTTTTTTTTTTTAGGTTCCACATATGGTCTCTGTCGCATTTTTTTTTTTTACAATTCTTTTTAAAAATGTAAAACCTTTCTTAGCATGCTGGCTGTACAAAAAAACAGACCACATGCCACATTCAGTTTGCCTCCTGTAGTTTGCTTACTTCTGATCCAAAAGCAAGTCTTATGGCCAAGCCTGGGATCAACAGTGAGGGTCAGTGAATAACTGTAAACAATATTCCATACCATGAATTGTAAGATTAATATAATCTGTATATTCACCTTATGATTTGCATATCAGTCAGTAGTTTGTAAATAAATTCGTGCTTTTATAGTACATGAATTTGCTCTCTTGGGACATTCTCTTTTACATCTTACTTAAATAATAGATTTGCATAACAAAGCCTTTCCTAAATACTCAACTGTGTCCAGTTATCACAGTTCCTGAATCCAAGTGTTTAATTTATAAAAATATTATTGAATGTGAAATACTTAAATATCTGACAAGTCGTAGTATGTGTTAAACAAGTTGGCCTGGACTGGCACTGCCAAAAGAAAATGCAAGAAAGAGTTTATTTTTACAGTTAAAGATAGTGGATTAGGCACATATAATTATTTATTCTTCCTGTAATCTCCACTGAAATGATAGTGTCATAGTTTACAACAGTAAATACATATATATATACATTCACATTTATACCCATAAAGTCCAAATAGCTGGAAAGAGGGCATCAGCAGATGAGACATACCACCTTCTGAAGACATTGTGGGTGGAGGCTGGTAACTGACTCTTTAGAAAGAATGGAGATAACTGAGCATAAAGTGCACACAGAAGGAGAGAACTAATCTGATCACACACCCGTGAATACTACCAGGTACAGCATGGGGTAGCATGAATCTGGGGATTAAAAACAAGATAATCACTAAAAGCCTGTGAGATGTATAGTTGTATTTCCATCCAACATGAAGAATAGTGTCAGGCTTGTGTCTAGCCCTTGGGCAGTAAATATCATAAGTTTCTTCTCTGGAAAATCTCAAGATTCCAAGCAAAGATTGCCCCATACTGACATTTAAGAGTCCCCAGGGAAATTGCCTTATCTCCATCTAATCATGTTTATGCCTGTCAGTGAACAAGTTGCATTTAAACGTTTAGAGTTTTTTGGGGAATGTATTCTTAAATATAAACAGGCAATCATGGCTGAGGAGACACTAAGGGAAAGCCTCCACCAGGAAAGAGAAAATCCAGGATAAACAGAAAATAAAATTATGCAACAGAAAGGGTCCATAATGGAAAGATGACAAGAAAACTAAAAACTAATTTTAATTAGTGTTTTCAGAAAGATGTGAGAAGACAAATTTTTTTAAAAGAGAAAAAATGCTCAGAAAAAGGAACAGTCATAGAAAAAAGGGGCTCTTGTAAATTACAAGTATGATCACCAAAACAAAGCAAATAGTAGAAGGGTCAGTACGAGGATTGGCAAACTATGGCCTTCCACCTGTTTTTGTAAAGAAAGGTATACTGGAACCCAGCACTGCCTATTTGTTTTCATATTGTCTATGGCTGCTTTCATGCTACAACAGCAGAGTGAGTAGTTATGACAGAGATCATATGCTCATGAAACCAAAAAATTTACTATCTGGCCCTTTACAGAAAAAGTTTGCTAACCCATTAATTAGAAGACAGAAATGAAAAATAAATAAATAAATAACTCCAGGAAATATAAAAGGAAAATAGAGTGGAAAAGAAACAGATGGAAAGATTTAAAAAAGGATTAGAGACTTAGACAATCCAGGAGGATTTAACATATGACTAACAGGTGATTCATAAAGAAAGAAAACAGAGGGGAGGAAGTTGTATTAAAAATACAAGGCAATGTGCCAAAGCTGAAGAGCTTGTCTCCAAATAAAGGATCTGAACAAGAAATGAAAAAATCCAGACCTAGACACATCATTGTGAAATTTTAGAACACCAGGGGTAAAAGAAAATCCGGAAAGACCCCCTGATGACATAAAAATTAGAAAGATCAGAAGGGCATCAAACTTTTCAACTGCAAAGCTAGATGCAACAAGACAGTTAAGCTAAGGCTTCAAAATGGTAAAGAAACATGATTTTCACTATATTAAGTGTTTCGATGTATAATCTCCTTAAATTCTAAACACAACACTATTATGGGTAGGTGTCATTATTTAATCCCCATTTTACCGATGACAAAACTGTAATTTTATAACTTTGACTATCTCAAAGTCACTGTGTTACATTTGATTGCTTGGCAAACTACAAATATTCCCAGCCCTTTCTAGTTTTTATTGTGTGTTTTTTTTTTCCTGTACTTCAAGAGAAATATGTTTGAGATTCTGTAGCATTCTGGATGCTAATCAGGTTCCAACAATTAAACACATCTGTGCATGATTTGCAAAGTTAAAGTGAAGGCAGAGGCCATTTTCTTACTGCTTCAGGCAGGCAAGTTCAACGAAAGATGTTTTTCCTCCTCCAGTAACATTCTTTTTCTTTTTTTTTTAGATTCAGGGGGTAGGTGTCCATGTTTGTTACAAGGATATACTGCATAATGCTGGAGTTTGAGCTTCTATTGAACCCATCACCCAAATAGTGAGCATAGTACCCAATGAGTAGTTTCTCAATCCTTACCCCCATCCCACCCTCCCCACTTTTGAAATTCCCAGAGTCTGTTGTTTCCATCTTTATGTGTACCCATTATTTAGTTCCCACTTACAAGTGAGAACATATGGATTTGATTTTCTGTTTCTGCGCTAATTCACTTAGGGTAATGGCCTCCAGCTGCATTGGTGTTGCTGCAAAGGATATGATTTCATTCTTTTTTAGGGCTTCATGGTATTCCATGGTGTATAGTAGCTAGTTTACCGCTTCATGTACACTAAGAGGTAATTGCAATGGCTGTGAAGACTTTCTGATCTCTTGATCAAACTAAGATAGTATGTTTTTTAAGTCATATCTTCCTGCCTTCCCACTACTTAGTAGCTCCTTTGGGGGATCAGCTTTTCAGTGTTCTAGGAGTCATTTCTGCAGAACTAGCCTAAACCTTGCTACTCCAGCTCTTCTAACAATTTTGTAAGCACCTAATTTTCTGAATTAAATCTCTTTCTTAAAATACCCAAAGTGATTTCTTTTTCCTTCACTGATTCCTGACTGATGTAGTTCACAGAAGTTTAGTATTAATGATAGAATAAGAGGTTTTCAGATTTTAAAATTATATCTAGGCAGTCCATGCTATACTAAAACACTGCCAGTCATAACCAGGGTTTGATTCTAGTTAAAATGGTTTCTTAACATATAATGTCTAAGAATCATTACATTAGTGGAAAGAGGTAAAGAAAGGCAACGTCCGGCCAGGCACGGTGGCCCATGCCTGTAATCCCAGCACTTTGGGAGGCTGAGGAGGGCAGCTCAGGAGGTCAGGAGATCGAGATCATCCTGGCCAACATGGTGAAACCCCATCTCTACTAAAAATACAAAAATTCACTGTGTGTGGTGGTGCGCGCCTGTAATTCCAGCTACGCGGGAGCCTGAGGCAGGAGAATTGCTAGAACCAAGGAGTCAGAGGCTACTGTGAGCTGAGATCACCCCACTGCACTCCAGCCTGGCGACAGAGTGAGACTCCGTCTCAAGAAAAAAAAAAACAGAAAGGCAACATCCACTTACTTTCTTCAGCTTGAAAAGTGCTTCCGTGTACTGGGTGCAATTTTAAGCATGATATATATTAACACGTTTACCCCTGAGATAGGTACTATTATCCTTAATTTATGGCCAAAAAAAAAAAAAAAAGGCATAGAAAGGTTAACTGAATTGCCCAAAGTCACATGCTTAAGAAGAGGCAGAGTGAGGATTTAAATTCATCTGTCTCCACAGTCTGTTCTTTCAGCTATTCTATACTTTATCATTATATCTTTGTAACACTAAATTTGACCTGAAAGGGGGTTAAATTTGTCTGGGATTGTTGATAGAACCAAGTTTAAAGTATGAACATGTTTTTATTCCCATGTAATTTGTTTTTTATTAGATGTGAAAATCTTTCAGAATCCCTAAAATGTCAAGATTGTGATTTTTAGGACAAAAATACAACGTAAAGTAGATCCAGAAATGAGAACTAAAAGTACTCTTTTCATCATCGGTACTGGTATGCTGCTGAAAATATATTATGACCAAAATAATTTTATGAAAAAGTGCTGAATTCTCTCTTTGTGGATCCTTGCCATTTCTTTTTAAATTTTGGTCCTTTTGGATGTTTCTCACCATTTTCCTCTGAATCTTTTATGGTTCTGTACCCTAGGATGTATCATGAAATATGTTAACTCACTTAAAATTTCATAGCTCTGATCAATTTAACAGTTTACTAAATTGTGTGAGTGACATATAGAGAAAGAAGTAGAGGCTTTTGATAATGTTATGTTCCTTAGTGGATGGGGTTCTATGGCTGTTGAGTGGGCAGGGGCTTGGATATTTAAAATAGGAAAAATGGTAAAATGTGCTTTCACAGGTAGTCCCTACCTAATGAATGTGTTGTGATCCCATACTCATTTATAAGTTAAAAGTTCATTTGCAAGTCAGCATGTAGAAGTTTGAACTAAAGCTGAGTATTATAAAAGCACTAAAGATCCTAGGAGAACGTAAGTACCACTTAGACTTTATTTTCATTGGATAATGAGGTAGACATATTTCCCATTCTCACCCTCACTCCCAGGGCAGTGGCTTGAGCAATCTATAAGTGGAGATCCTCAGGGAGTTGCTAAGGAGACCCTCTATTGAGGACTTTGGCGGGGGAGGTGACAGTGTAAGTATGGCTGTGTTGGTGGTGGCTATAGCAGATGCCCTCAGCAAACTTCCTCTTAGATTCCATTGGCTAGGATTTGGTCATATACCCATGGCATCTGCCAGAAAGACTAGAAATGCAAGTGCTGGCATTTTTAGTCTCCAAAGTAGGAGGAGAGCCCTTCCAACAAGAAATGAAGAGGTTGGCAGTGGCTGTTGAGCAGGCAAGCAACAGTGTTCACTGTGGCTTACAACCACGAATTTTGGTAGCGGTCTTCAAATTCATGCTTTAATATGAAACTATCCTTTTGGATGAATGTACCTAAAATGAATAATTTCTCCTTTAAGTTTCTCCTCTCTTTCCAAGTATATAATATTTTATTTTTAAAATTGGATGATCAGGGCAGGGCACAGTGGCTCACTCCTGTAATCCCAGCACTTTGGGAGGTCGAGGTGGGTGGATCACCTGAGGTCAGTAGTTCGTGACCAGCCTGGCCAACATGGTGAAACCTCGTCTCTACTAAAAATATCAAAAATTAGCTGGGCATGGGGGCGGGCGCCTGTAGTCCCAGCTACTCGGGAGGCTGAGGCAGGAGAATTGTTTGAACCTGGGAGGCGGAGGTTGCAGATTGTGCCCAATATCGCGCCATTGCACTCCAGCCTGGGCAAAAAGAGAAAATCCATCTCAGTAAAATAAAATAGGATGATTAGATCTATGACTATTAATTATTTTCAAGGTAGATTTTTAAGGCCAGGTATGGTGGCTCACGCCTGTAATCCCAGCACTTTGGAAGGCTGAGGCAGGACGATCGCTTGAGGTCAGAAGTTCGAGACCAACCTGGACAACACAGGGAGACCCAGTCTCTACAAAAAATGTTTTAAAAAATTAGTTGGGCATGGTGACACATGCCTGTGGTCCCAGCTACTTGGGAGGCTGAGGTGGGAGGATTGCTTGAGGCTGGGAGATTGAGGCTGCAGTGAGCCATGGTCACACCATTGTACTCTAGCCTGGGTGACAGAGCGAGACCCTGTCTCAAAAAAAAAAAAAAAGTAGATGTATATATGTAGCGCTTCACTAGTAAACAGCTATCTTATATTGTAAATGCAAACAAAAGTTTGCAACTCATATACAATATTTATTTTTCCTTTCATCTTCTTTTAATAAGAACTTAGACTTGTTTACCTTTGGAAAATATTTTTCACTTTTATATTACATTAGAAATGCCACTCTTTAAAAATCAATATTTAAAATGCAAAATTAGTAGCTAAAGTGTTTGTTCTGAAACAGATCCACTACCCTCTTATGTCCTACAGAATTTCTGAGTAAGCTCTGCCAATCATTTGCATCAGAATCTTATGGAATACGAACAGTGTCTATTTCAGGGACTCAACACTAGATCCACTAAATCAGAATCACTGGAAAGCAGCCTAGGAATCTATTTTAAACAAATTGCCCAAGTGATAGTAGCATACACTAAAATATCAGAACCACTGATACATAAATTGTTTTCCCGAAGAACATTGTGGATATGAGTGAGTTGAAGTACATATTTTGGAATAAGTTCTGAGGACATATTTTGGTCTGTTTTTTTGTGTTTCATCAGATTTTTCCATCTTTTACTGCCTTTGTTTTCCTTTTCAAATATTTAGCAATGTATGTTCCTTAGGTATCCAAAAAAATAGCTTCAGGAGTAGAATTATAAAGAAGTACAAATGAAATTATAGTAAAAATATTAAGTAAAGTTTCCTTTTTAGAAATCCCCTACCATCATTTAATCATATAAAAAGCCAGAGATTACACTGAATAATTATTTGCATCAGTTAAGATTCTGTCAGTTTCAAGTGAATGCACACCAACTCAAAATGGTTTAAGCAATAATAAAGACCTAGAGAGTAGGCCTTTCTTCAGGCATGACAGAAATAATATTACCAAGGTGCTGGTTTCTCTTTCTACTCTCTTCCCCGACCCTGCCTTCCATGCATCAGCTGCATAATCAGGTTTCACATAATGGCCCTCTTGAAACTCCTTGTGTCTCACTGAGTTGTGTGCCCATTCCAGAACCAATCACAGTGGCTACAAGAATGGGACGCACTGATTAGCTTATGCCCTGGAGCTTCTGGTTGGTCGGTCACCTTCCAAATCACATTAGATGAAAGTTAGAAAGGAGTTAAGTTCATGGTACCACCACTAAAAGGAAGTGATGAATGGATGCTAGGGACATAACCAGCTAATGTCTACTATAATATTTATTTAAACTTTCTTGATAATAATGTTCACTAAACCTTTAGTGATTGGACATAATATACATGAAATCCTATTTTAATCAGTTTGATGCTGCCTCAGAATTAGGCAGAATTTTCTGCACATTGCCTTTAAGGAAACTTGAGGTCTATTTCACACAATCAGTGTCTTTCTAATATACTTAATTGGCTATGAGCTAAGTAAGCCCTGAAAACGGTGATTCTCAATCTTAATTACACTAGAATGAGTTGGAGAGTCTTCAAAGTAAAGATGCTCAGGCTCCCACTTAGACCTGTTGATTTGTGGGGCCTGAGTATCTGTATCTTGTAAAAGCTCTACAAGAGCCTCTAATACCAAAACTGCATCAATTGTCATTGCCCCACAGAATCTATCTTACTTTCATATCTTCTTCTTCACTGTCATTTTCTGGATAGCCCCAGGACTGCAATGAGTCACTGTTGAGTTCTGAAATATCTGTCGGGTCTGACCATAGACTTAACATGAAACAAACCATATCATTCAGAAAACTATTATAAAACTGTTTTTTCCAAAACTGCTCAAACTGCAACCAGCTAAACGAATGGAAAGAAGTACTTATACACACTATTAAATGTTAACCATTTCATTGCCCTTGGCTTCTTTCAAAATTTTACATTTCATATACACTGTAAAATATTAAAATTATTTATCTCCTTGATTCATTAGAAGCTTAGTACATTTTGAGAGCAGAAAAAAACAAAAAACATTTTAAGATGGATTAAAGTCATTATGACCATGAGAAAAAAAATGGTTTTTTTTCCAGTGTTCATTGTATGTAACCTAGAGTATTATAGATTACATTTTTCTTTGGATTCAGTTTATTTAAACAAAGTTTATTGTGGCATTGAAGATATTAGAACTAAATTTTTAAGAAACTGACAAATTCATCATTTCCTGGGCTTCACTGGTCATTTAGGAATACTGATGTGGAAAATAGGCCAAGTGGCCCATTAATTATCCACAAGGCCATTTTTACGGTGTATAGTCCCACCTGGACTGTCCTGAACTTCACAGTGTAAAATGACAGAAGGAATGAAAATGACATTAAAAGATTTGTTCCAAAATACCACATCGTGATAAAGTGAAATAGAAACCATTGCTATTTCTATAGCCATTAACTTTCCATTTCCTGAGAAATGCTTTTAATACTCTATGAGGATATGTACAGAAACAACAGTAATAACATCATATGTAATAACTCAGGTAGCTAGAGAATTCACGAAGTTGGTCTCAGAAATATCCTTCTGTATTCCTATTTTAATGTACATATAAATCATATTTTGCCATTATATTTGTCAGTAACTTATTCATAACATTTGAAATTTGAATCAGAAATAATCTTCAAACAGTCTGTTTTGTGGCATAAGAGAATTGTTATTACCACTTTAACGTTTAAGAAAGGAAATTTGAAACTCACGGTATTCATAAATTTAAACTGAAATCATCATTGTCCTAATTCCTTAGTGAGAATGTGTTTAAGATTTTAATTCATATGAAGTGGTTAGCACAGTTCCTGGGACTTAGTAAACAGTCAGTAAATAATAGTTGTGTTAATATTATCATCATCACTGTTGTTTCTACTACCATCACCGCTGTGACTGTCACCTTTTAGGCACTTCTTTCTTAAGGATAGTTTAATTTGATTTCCTTTTAGTTGGAATTGACAAGTTGTTTTCATAATCCATTTTGTCCCTCTGAACGTCTTGCATGAGTAATTTTAAAAAATTTTCTCCCTTTTATATGAATAGTCTTATTAATATATGTAGAACTTGTTATAAAATATGAAAGAAAATGTAAATTGTTAAAGTCTTAATTGCACAGTAGAATGGTATATACTATACTAAATATCTTTCATGCCTTATGCCACTTTTTCGTAGAGGCAAGACTTATGGAAAATTATCCTTCTATTTTTTATCATTATTTATATATATGTATATGTGCATATACATATTTACATTTATATTTATTTCTATACCTATATATTGAAAGCCATGCATTCACATTGAGACTACCAATTTTAATTCAGCACCACAGGATTCATACTAATTTTCTGCCTTTTTATATGTGTAGCTACCTTTTTCCATAGTGAAAAGCATGGCTTCTGTTATCCTTAATGTATTAACTCATTTGATCAATCTCTTTGAATGTAGCCAGTGTTCTGTTGCAGCCATCCCTTCTTCCATATAAACATATTCATTCCCAAACTCAGGTTCTAACTCCCTGTGTTTATTTTCTCCTCCTGCATGAAGTCCTCATTGTATTTGGCCTCTGACACCAAGTAAAAGCTCTCCTCACCCTGCAAAGGTTTTGAAGCCTCATACCAGGCTGGCCCTGATGCAGGACACCAGCCTTGGGCTCTGACATCCCACACTAGACCACTCTTCCATGGAAACACTCTCCTTACTCTACTTGGAACCTGATACCTGAACTGGCTCACCCCTCTGAATGGGTGCCCTTCTCACCCTGCAAAAGGTTCTGGCAGCCCATTCTGTGTTTACTATGTGTTGCCCTCAATGAAATGTCTTGTTTACCCCACCAAGGCTCTACACCCCAGGCAAGGCCATCCCTCTGTGGAAATGTTCTCCTTATTCTGCTCAGGATCTGATGGCCACCACCAGGCTGCCCATCTGGGCTCTCTCCCCATGCCAAGTCCACCTCTTCATATCTTTCTTCCCATCCTGGCATGGACATCCTGTTCACCCTGCTGGTGTGCCACTCCTCTGTGAGGACACCCTCCTCACCCTGCTTGGACATAATTGATTTTTTTTAACTTTTATTTTAAGCTCAGGGGTACATGTGCAGGTTTGTTATATAGGTAAACTTGTGTCATAGGGGTTTATTGTACAGATTATTTCATCACCCTTAATTGGTTTTGTAAGTTAATGACCCCTCAACAGTCCCTCTATAAAGTCTAAGATGATGATGATTTTATATATTGTGTGTGTGTGTGTGTGTGTGTGTGTGTGTGTGTGTGTAGCCACTAACTTATATTGACCATTACGCACATGTGGCCATACTTTATGTCTCAGATAATTCAGATATTTCCCTTTTCCAGATGTCTATGAAATGGCCACCAAGTATAATCTTCAGAGTATTGCAACTAGATATAATTTTTGGCCTTCTGAGATTAAAGACAGAAACTGAGTGGTGGAACTATCCATGGTACTGACAAGTCCCTAGCCTCTCTTCTGGATTCTAGTGTAGCTGCCTTAAATCCGACCATTGTGAATCTTCCCCACTGTTACAGATCTAACTATACCTCTTACTTGTTTCTGAGATTTTTTTTCTAAAGCCCTGTAAAACCTGACTTCATTTCCACACTTTGACTGTCTAGGAGCTTTTGTAAATCTGTACACCATTCTCTGAATTTATTATATCTTACTCTGATCTTTTTATTTTCCCACAATGGTCAGAGGACCTTTCTATAAGCCAGCTGGAGGATAACTAACTTCAAAAGGTGGTACCTTCTTTTAATTAATAGACATGCTCATATGTTAGAGTCCTAATGTTGCAGTTATACCCCTTTCTAGGAGGAGAACTTTCTGAAAGTGCACATATATTTCTAGCAAAGCATCTTAGCAGTTGCCCTCAGGTCAGGTTCTCTGGAGAATCAGACTCAGTTTGGGAAGTGACTTTTGCTGTATTCCACTGGGATATAGGTTCTTCAACACTTATTATTCCTATAATATAATAGATGCAGCTTTTGTGACAACCTCAAATTTATACCAGAAGCTATTATCACTGGAGAAGTCCTCAGATTCTTATGCTGCTCTTCATATTTACTGAAAGTATAATAAGAAATGAGTTAATAGATATTGTATAGCAAATAGGTTTATTTCATTTGATAGCAGAGGACACCAGTAAATGCTTAAATCTGATTGAGTAGCTGGAGTTAGTCAATAGTGGTGCCAGTAATGGTGAATCTGATAGTGGTGTCCAGTGTATTAGTATTTTCTCTTGCCTCCCATATTTTATTAATATATTCACTTATCCATTCTAAGTGAACTGACAGAAAGATCAAAACCTCTGTACTTTCTGAAGTATTATTCCTTTTGCTTCTTGTGCAAGGTGGAGGTGAATAAAAATTTGTAAGAATCCTAGAGCTGAGTACTAATTTTGATGTTTTTTTGGCAACTGTCTGGTTGTTTATTTTTGAGAACCTAGCCCAAAAGATGTCTTAGTCACAGCTGATTATCTTATTTACTCTTTTTTTTTTTTTTTTTTTTGGAGAGCTTATTCAAGTGTAAAGTGTGGGGATGGACCACTCAGAAACACCAACTCCATAGGAATGGAGTTGGCATTCCAAAGTAGGGAAGTTAAAGTTTCATTTGTATAGGCAGAGACAGAGGAGCTTTTGGCAGGATTACAACATTATTCATGTAAGGGTTGGCACATAGTTACAATTTGATTGGTTAGGTTTTGTTGTTGTTGATTTTTATTTATTTATTTATTTATTTTGAGATGCAGTCTCATTCTGTCACCCAGGCTGGAGACAAGGTCTTGCTCTGTCACCCAGGCTGGAAGGCAGTGGTGCAATCGTGGCTCACTGCAGCCTCAACCTCCCAGGCTCAAGTGATCCTCCCACCTCAGCCTCCTGTGTAGCTGAGACCACAGGTGGATGCCACCACACCCGGCTAATTTTTAAAATTTTTTTTGTAGAGACAGGAGTCTCACTATGTTGCCAGGGCTCATCTTGAACTCCTGGGCTCAAGCAATCCACCTGCTTCAGCCTCCCAAAGTGCTGGGATTACAGGTGTGAGCCACCACACCCTGTTTTGATTATCTTGCTCTTAACTATGCATTACTCTTATTTATTTGAACATCTGTATCTAAGTTTTACAGTTTTAAGCTTAGCATCATCATTAGTATTAATGAAATAGAGCCCTGAGTTTCTTGCCTTAGTTGAACACATACTTAAATCATTTGTAAAACACTTCAACTGTTTACAGAGTGTTTTCACATACAGTATACCTTTAAAGCTTCATACTTTTGTCCTTAAACTCACCATATACAATAATGAACTCCTTTCTGCCCCTACCCCTAAACATGCTTTTCCTCCTCCTCCATTTCCTAAATCATTTTACAGTACCACTGTAAAACTGTTGATAAAGCTAGGAGCCATAACCTCATCATACAAATCTCATCCTGTCGATCTGGGTTCATTGAGTTTCTCAAAGGTTTGGATTTGTAGTTTTAATTAAAGGGGACCTTTTGCCAGTACTTCTTCAAATATTAATTCTGGCCACATAACCCCTTTCTGAAACTCTGATACATATATATGAGACCCTTTGAAGTTGTCCCAACTCACCGATGCTGTGTTCTTAATTTTTGTGGTCTTAATTTTTTTCCCTGTCTTTTTTTTTTTTTTTTTCAAAAACAGAGTCTCACTCTGTCACCCAGGCTGGAATACAGTGGCACAATCTCAGCTCATTGCAACCTCCACCTCCCGGGTTCAAGTGATTCTTCTACCTCAGCCTCCCGAGTACCTAGGATTACAAGCATGCACCACCACACCTGGCTAATTTTTTGTATTTTTAGTAGAGACAGGTTTTGCCATGTTGGCCAGTTTGGTCTCAAACTCCTGGCCTCAAGTGATCCACTGGCCTCACCCTCCCAAGGTGCTGGGATTACAGGCATGAGCCACCGCACCTGGCTTCCCTGTCTTTTTTTTCCTCTGTGGTTTGATTTTAGACCTTCTATTGCTGTATCTTTGGGTTCATTGATCTTGTCCTGTGCAATGTCTATGTTGGCAATCCAGTCCAGTGTATTTCTCATCTCAGATAGATTTTTCAGCCTCTATAAGTTAAATTTTGGTCTATTTTATATAGTCTGTGTCTCTTCTTAACAAGCCCATGTTTTCTTCTATTGTCTTGAACCATGGGACATATTTATAATAGCTGTTTTAAGGTCCATGTCTACAAATTCTATCATCTGTTTAGTTTCTGGATCAGTTTTTATCAATTGACTTTTTTTCCTTAATATGGGTTTTATTTTCCTTCTTCTTTTCATGCTTGATAATTTTTAATGGATCCCAGATATTGTGGATTATACATTGTTGGGTGCTAAATTATTTTGTTTTCTCTTACTTTTGAGCTTTGTTCTTGGATGCAATCAGGCAACTTGAAAACATTTTGATCCTTTTGAGGCTTGCTTTTAAGTTTTGCTATAGAAAACTAGACATTGTTTATTCTAGGGCTAATTTGACCCCACTACTCAGGCAATTTCCTTCTAAGTACTCAACTCAGTGCCCCATATATTATGTTTTCTACACTTTGTTCAGAATGTGAATTATTCTCAGGCCTACGTGAGTTTTGGGGATTGTTCTTCTTGATTCCTTCCAGCACTTCTTTTCTTGGCCATAGGTAGTTTGGGATTCAAAATGAATTTTTAAACTATGAGTGAGACTTAAGCATATTTAAATATGGCTGAGACAAATTCACTGAAGCCTGATATTTAGGATGTGAGACAAGAAGGCTGTAGAAAATAGGATCCAGACAGCAGGTGGAGAAATTGGTCTGAAATACAAGGGATGCCTCCTCTTACAATGGTAAGAAAGAAGGAGAGAATCCAGATGTCAGAAAGTTTGTAGATATTTTCACAGGAAGTTGAGGAAGTTTCCACATATTGAGAGGTGTGTGTGTATGTGTGCATGTGTATGTGAGAGAGAGTGAGAAGCAGGAGGCAGGAATGAGTAAGGAGAAAGGGAACAGGGTCAGTGATTTTAGGAGAATGGAACTGGGTCAGCTGATTTTAGAAAATGGAAGATTTATAATAATTGGGGAAATGGAAAAATAAATTTACCCGAGAAGTATAACTAGATTGTAAGTATAGCCAGATGATGGCCAAAGTTCCAATTCATCCCATTGTGTGATGCTTTTCCTAGTACAATCAAGGAGTTAATTGGTTCTTCCAAGGTTAGCGTTTTGGCAGCTTGGAATGCCAGCTTGATAGAGGAAGAAGTAAGGACAAGAAGGGGCTGATGAACAAAAAGTATAGTGTCAAGCACTGAAGGTCCAGTCAAAGCATGGTGTTATGAGAGCAGTTGAGTGAGCAAATTATGTTAGAAAAAAGAGGTGTAGTTAGTACCTATTTTACTTAGTAATTTTGGCAAAGACCTCACCGTAGCCTCTGGTGGTGCCGAGGCCCAATAAATAATAGTGAGACTGGGAGGGAGAAGTCATTAGAGATGAGAAAATCAAATAACTTAGTGTGCAGACTGTTAGAAGGATCATTCATGTGGAAATTTAATTCACCTTAAGTCACATTAAGTCAGAGAGATGTTAGGGTACAGGGGAATCTGTGAGCCAGGTGGAATTCTTCACTAAAGGAGCAGGCCTCACTAGATGATTAGCAGTTGAAACATTGCTGAGAGGGAGAAGATGGTACAGTCAGATGGCAGGAGCTTCAGACTGAACCACAATCTGCAGGAGTGCCTCATGGATCCTGGTAACATATGCTTGAAAATTTTATACAAATGAATTTCTGTCAGTGTTTGGGCAGATTTGAAGGGACTTACCCAATTTTGTAATTTGTATCAATCCCCTCTGAAGGCCCAAACAATAACAGGAACTCTGAAGAGGAGGCAGGTGTGGGCCCCAGATTTGAAAGGTAAACTCGTAGGACACAGCCTCCTTCACCTCCTATGCTCACATTCTTGATGGGCAGTTACCATACCCCCACCAAAAATCATCACCATCCCACTGGCACTCTTCCTTGGTAGAAATGTGGGGACCTCACTACTCTTGTGAATTATAGAGGGAAAAATAATGAAAGTGAATATGAGGATGAAGCTAGATTATAAAGATCCTCAAAAACAGAATAAGGGATTTAGACTTCTTAGTAAAAAGACCATTCGAATTAAGAGTCCAGAATCCTAAGTCCTAGTCCATTTTCTCCAGAACAACTAGATATGTTAAAACTTTCAGAAAGATATTTAATTAACCTCTCCAGGCCTTATTTTTTTTTTCATTTCTAAGGTAAATATGTTAGGTAGAGTAGGTAGATTTGAACCATGTTCTCCAGAAATGCTCTGGGATTCTGGAAATGTTTGCTTCAAATTTCTTTCTTTTTTTTTTTTTTTTTTTGAAATGGAGTTTTGCTCTTGTTACCCAGGCTGGAGTGCGGTGGTGCAATCTCACCTCACTGCAACCTCCGCCTCCTGGGTTCAAGTGATTCTCCTGCCTCAGCTTCCTGAGTAGATGGAATTACAGGCATGCGCCACCATGCCCAGCTAATTTTTGTATTTTTAGTAGAGACGGGGTTTCACCATGTTGGTCAAGCTGGTCTCAAACTCCTGACTTCGTGATCCACCCGCCTCAGCCTCCCAAAGTGCTGGGATTACAGGTGTGAGCCACTGTGCCCAGCCTCTTTTTTTAATTATAATTTAAAATGGTAAATTAAAAAAATCAACATAAACACATGCTGTGTACTAAATTTTAATCTATTGGAAATTGTTTACATGTTAACTCACTGTATTAGTCCATTCTCAACACTGCCAATAAAGACATACTGAGGCTGGGTAATTTATAAAGAAAAAGGGTTTAATGGACTCATAGTTCCACATGACTGGTGAAGTCTCACAACCATGGTGGAGGCAAATGAGGAGCAAAGTCACATCTTACATGGCGACAGGCAAGAGAGCCTGTGCAGGGGAACTGCCCTTTATAAAACCATCAGATCTCATGAGACTTATTTACTATCAAGAGAACAGCACAGGAAAAACCCACCCCCATGATTCAATTACCTCGCACCAGTTCCCTCCCATGACATGTGGGGATTATGGGAGCTACAGTTCAAGATGAGATTTGGGTGGGGACACAGCCAAACCATATCATTCACTATCTACTTTTTTGTCTTCTATAGATTTACTAATAAAGCCACTTCTCCCATATCTCTCTATATATTTGAAATTCTTGTAATTGTGACTTGGGAATAGCTATAGTTTGGTGTTGATATATTGTTTAATTGCTATATATTATTTAATTTAGTCCTATATATGTCTGCCATAAAAATTCTATTAATACTAAATTCATGCATCACAGTCACTGCTTTTTCTATATTTAAAAAATCAGGTAGTTTTAATTATTTGCATAAAATCAGGGTAGTTTTCTTTAAAATATAAGCAATCATTATAGTAATGGTTTAACTTAAAAAGTTTCTGTAATGTTCCCTAACTTTATCTTTCAATTTTCTTGGTCAGTTCAATGAATTAATATTCTGACATTGCAAGACAAGGTAATTCACAACTTATCAGCTCTTTATTGATTTTATACATAAAATAAAACACAAACACTGGATGCAAAGTTAATATATGACTAAACTGTTACCAACAAACCTAAATATCAAATTTCATTTTTTTATTGAAATAGCCTGTTATAATTTGAGCTCAGTAATAAATGTATACTAATACAATGCTATACTTACCTGTTTCATGTATTTGAACGTGGAATAAGAATAAGATTTTATTTTTTTAAAGAGTACTTTTTTTTTTTTTTTTTTTGAGACAGAGTCTTGCTCTGTCACCTAGGCTGGAGTGCGGTGGTGTAATCTCAGCTCACTGTAACCTCCACCTCCCAGGTTCAAGCGATTCTCGTGCCTCAGCCTCTCAAGTAACTGGGACTACATGCGTGTACCACCAGGCCTGGCTAATTTTCTTTTTTCTTTTTTTTTTTTTTTTTTTTTTGATTTTTAGTGGAGATGGGGTTTTGCCATGTTGCCCAGGCTGGTCTCCAGCTCCTGCTAGGATTACAGGTGTGAGCCACCACCCCCAGCCAAAAGGGTACTTTTACTACAACTTTTTGAAAACCACTAGATTAAATTATCTTTGAGATTCTTTCTAAGATTGTATTATTCTGAAATAGGGATCCTGTAAGTAATTTTTCATAACTATTGAGACATGATTCACAGATCATAAAATTCACCCTTTTATAGTGTAAAAGTCATGATTTTTAGAATATTCACATAGTTGTGCAGCCATCACCATGATTTAATTTCACAATATTTTTATTATCCCCGCCACAAAAACTCTGTAGCCATTAGCAATTACACCTCCTGGCAACCACTAACCTATTTTTTGTCTCTATGGTTTTGCCTCTCCTGCACATTTTATATGAATCAAATCATACAATATGTGGCCTTTTGTGTTTGATGACTTTTACTTAGCATGATGTTTTCAAGGCTCATTCATGTTTTATCATGTATCCATACTTCGTTGTTTTTTGGGGACTTAATAATATTCTTTGTATGGATATACCACATTTTGTTCATCTTTTCATTCATTGACATTTGGGTTGTTTCCATTTTTGGCTTTTATGAATAATGCTGCTATGAACATTTGTGTACAAGTTGTTGTGTAGACATATAGTTTCATTTCTCTTGAGTATATGTCCAGTTCTAGAGCTGTATTTATTCTTAACATTTCTGGGAACTGCCAAACAGTTTTTCAAAGTAGGTGCACCATTTTACTGGCCCACCAGCAATGTATGAGAGTTTCAGTTTCTCCACATTCTCTTCAACACTTGTTATTATCTGTCTTTTTATGTAAGCTATCCTACTGGGTATAAAGTGGTATCTTATGGTTTTGATTTGTATTTCCCTAATGACTAATGATGTTGAGCATCTTTTCATGTGCTTATTGACCATTTGTGTATCTTCTTTGGATAAATTTCTATTAAAATCCTTTGCCTATTTTTTAAATTGGCTTGTCTCTTTATTTTTGAGCTGTAAGAGTTCTTTACATATTCAGGAAATCGGTCCCTTATAAGATAAGTGATTTGATAATATTTCCTCCTATTCTGCTTTTCTTTTTACTTGATGATGTTCTATGAAGCACAAGGTTTTTAATTTTGAGAAATTCAGTTTATTGATTTTTTCCTTCTGTTGCTTGTGCTGTTAGTGTCTTATCTATGAAACCATTGCCTAATATAAGTTAAAGATTTACTACCATGTTTTCTTCTAGTAGTTTTATGGTTTTAGCTCTTAAATTTAGGACTATGATCCATTTGAGTTGATTTTTTAATACGGTGTGAGGGAGAGGTCCAAATTAATTCTTTTACATGTGGATATCCAGTTGTCCCAACAGTTTGTTGAAAAAAAATCTTTTTTTCATTTATTTGTGTTGGCACCCTTGTTGAAAATGAATTGCCCATAAATGTAAGTTTTTATTTCTGAACTGTCAATTATAGTTCGTTAATCTATTTGTCTATCCTTCTGCCAGTACCACACTTTCTTGATTATTGAAGCTTTATAATCAGTTTTAAAATTGGGACGTGTGAGTCCTCCAACCTTGTTATTGTTTTTCAAGATTGTCTTGGCTATTCTGGGTCCCTTGCACTTACATATGAATTTTAGGACACGTAAATTTTAGGATTGACTTCTTTGTTTCTGAAAAAAAAAAAAAAAAAAAAAAAAAGAAGGCCATAGCAATTTTGATAGGGATCGCATCAAATCTGTTTGATCCGTACTTTGGGCTACATTACCGTCTTAACAATTTAAGTCTTCCAATCCATTAGCATGAGATGTCTTTTCATTTATTTAGGACTTCTTTGATTTCTTTCAAAAGTGTCTTGTAACTTTCAGTGTAATACAAATTTTACAGTTTTGTTAAATACATTCCTAAGTATTCTATTCATATTGAGGCTATTGTGAATGGAATTGTTTTCTTAATTTTTTGTTTTCTAATTGTTCATTGCTAGTGTAAAGAGATAAAATTGATTTTCATATATTGATCACAAATCCTGAAGCTTTGCTGAGCATATTCATTAGTTCTAGTAGTTATTTTCTTCATGTGTATTTTAGGATTTACTGCATAGGAGATCATGTCATCTGTGAATAGAAGTAGTTCTGATTCTTCACTTCCAATCTGAATGCCTTGACAAAGACATTCTCCTAGACTAGTCGCCCCCATAGTTTATTGTTGCTGTTTGTTGTTGTCATTCCTCTTTGATGACTTTCTTGGATTTTGTAAAGTCTATATTATTGTCATGTGCATCTCAGTTAACATTAGTGGTCAGCTCAGCTAACAACTGGACAGAGATTTCATTAAGTCTTTGCTGAGGGGTTCTGTGTATATTGAGCCATGCCTTCAATGCTCCAAGAGTCAGTTTACAACTGTGCCTTAACTTTCACTTTCTGCATGCACAGAGCAGCAAGATCAGCTAGAGGTAAGAGACTAGGACCTTCTCAAGTTTTTTCTGGGCATGCACATAGCTTTGCACATGTGTATAGACTGCTAGATTTCCAGAAATGTCTTAGAACTTTTCAGAGATCCCTATTAACATCTCATTCCCTAGATTTTGCTCTTATTTTTTCATTGGCCGGAGCCAGTACTGCTTCTTTGGTGACTGCCATGTTAAACAATTGCCACTGATTGTTTCCAACAGATGTTCTAAGGATATAGTTCTTATCAATCTGAGTCAAGTAAAATCAAAACAAAGCCTGAGAATGGAACTTTTCACAGAACTGTGAGACAAGTGAAGTAATGTCATTTCTCTGAAGATGGGGCTCCTGGGCACTCCAAACCCATTCTTCCCCCTCCAGCATCTATGAGGCTGTTGGATTTCACAGTTGCAAGTGTTGGCTTTCAACACTACCAGGGAACTGGGGAGAGGGTAATGGGAATAGGGTATATTTAAAATGCCACAAACCTTGGTAGTTCTCACAGTATTCAGCCATTTTTCTTGAATAAACGCTCCTTGGAGTGTTGCAGGCCTTTAGTTAGTTCAGAGTTCTGAAAAAGTTTTTTTTGACAATGTTTGCCAGTGTTCATGTTGCTTTTATAGAGGAGCAGACTTTCAGAGGTCCTTACTTCACCATTCTGCCTGTAAGGGTGTTTGAGTAGAGGTGTGGCACCACCAAAGCCAGGTGTATGGAAGTCTAGTTTACCAGTGTCTGATGTTCATATGCTGGCATGGAGATTGGTGAACTGTAGTGTGATGAGCTGATCCAAAATGGCCAGTTAAAGAAAACTAAGAACGTTACCAGAAAAAAGATACAAGGCCAAAAGTTCAAAGATTTAAAAGTAAGTAACAGATTGAGCTGACATGGAGGATGACCTGATTGAGCATAGGAGACCTCTCCTGTGCCTGCTCTCTGCACCCCTTCCTCCCCTATTTCCCACTGTATGCATTCACGGCAGACGACACAGATAATAGTGTACAAGAAGCATCAGAATGGGGAAAAGATAACTAAGATGAAATTGCATTATGGAAATATAGTGATCTATTTTTAAAACACTTATGTGTTAGCTCACGTAATCTTATCACTTGAGAGGACATGAACATGAATCTCTGTTTTATAACGGAGAAAAATGAGACTTTCAGTAGATCAATTACTTCCCAGGCTTAGGGCTAGCAACAGGTAGAACTACTCCTAGCTCTTTTGATTTGTCAAGTACTTTTTGCACTATTAGATAATAACACTCTATTAGAGGAGTTTTAGTAATAAGGAAGAGCCTATTTTGAGATACTATCCGGAGGAAAAATCACTAGTGTATATCTGGTTGGTCATGTGAGATTAAAAAAGAGAAGATGCCCAAAAGTTGGAAAAGGTAATGCATTAAAAGTGTAATTTTAAAACATTGCAGCTAGCCAAAAAACAAGTGCCATTCTAATGTAGGGAAATAAAGATAAAGTTGCTATTAATTCGGTGAAAGAATCAGGGAAATAATTACTGAATATTTAATCTTAGCCAGAAATGTATATATTTTGCTAATTTTTCACCATGTGTCAGCAGCACTGTAAACAATAGCAATTACAATAGTTACTTGGAATTGGATATCTAAATTTGTTAAATATTACACAGTTGGGAGGATATTATATTCATTTGCTCCCATTTGTTTATATTTTAATATCTTGAAAAATGTCATATATTATTTAGCGCTACATTCAATATTTTACCATCTATATTATTACTGTCCACCAGCCTACTAGAGAGTTACTTAAGTGTAATACTGTAAGTTTTGACTTAAGTGAAGACTCAAAATATTTTGGAGAAACTGGGTCGGCAGGGGGCAGCACAGTCTTACAATGTATAAAATGTGGTCATTTGAATGACCATTCAGAAATAGGATATAAAGATAGTGTAGTTCATGGCTTTTCAAGCTTTTCAAGCATTCAGACCCTTTATTTCAAATGAAATATTATTTATAACTCAAATACGTAAGGCAGAGAAAAGTGATATTTTACTAACAAATCTTATTTTATAATATTTACTTGTAACATCTATTAATACTGAAAATGATAGGGTTGTTTTGATGAACAAAAAATTGAGAATAAAATTTTCTCGAGGGTACTATTACTATATTATTTTTATAGATGAGGAAATTGAGTCTCAAGGAACTTTTAAAACATGTCCAAGGTCACACAGATGGCAAAAAGTTAGAGCTTATTTATAAACTCAACTGTCTTACTCCAAAGCACAGGCACCTACAGTTATGCAATTGCTGCTAATACATTTTCATCTTGCTGCAGCTCTGAAATCCAGTGCAATGTATTTCTTTTGTTTTAATTATACATTTTAGACAAAACTCTGATTCATATAGATAAGGAGTTACAAATGATAACTTTGACAGCTTGCTCTTTAAACTTCAAATATTCTCAATTAAACAGAAATGACAGGTAAATCTTTAGTCCAAGATACAAATAATAATACATTAAATTTATTTGCAATACAATGTGTTCCCTAATATATTAACAAGTGGTATAACTATTAAGGAAGTAGACATAGTTATTTCACCTTTTTTAGATAACTGAAGTATGGAGATGCTAAATACCTTACTAAAGTCACGGTCCTGTAACAGACCCCCGTAAATCTGACTGCAAAGTTTCCTTTCCTTACGAGTACACTATATTGCCTCTATTATATTACTCATTTATATACTCGTATTGTTTTTATTTTAATTTTTAAATAGTTAAAATTATATTTTTAAAATGAAATTCAATAGATTTCACTAACCACTGTTGGAAAACCAATAGTCTATGGATAATTATAATCCAAAACATGGAAGACACTTAGAAATCATTTGGGGCTGTTATATTAATAATTTAATTTATTTCTATTTAGTTTTCTAATAATAAAAACATTTATATTAAAAACAGATTCAAATCATCTCATTTAAAACAAATTCATTAAAGGGAACATATAACATAATTGGATATATCAACTTGTGTAGGAATAACTGATTCTAACACTCTATATGCTGAGTGACCAATTTAAAAAGCTCACACTTCCCCCAGGTGTAAATGTGAGAGCATTTCTGGGATACAGAGTCTTTAGCAACCCAATATGTGTCAGCAGTGACTCAGATATCTCAGAGAAAGAAGCTTTTTGAAATTTTCAGAAATGTGATAGACTAGTAAGAAATCAAGGAAGTCAGCTACATTAATTTTGAAGCACAATGTGTAGTTCTTAGTATGCGCTAAAGGTCTGTAGGTTAGAAAAATCTTACATGATTACTACAACTATAACGTGTCTAGATCAGTAAGATTGATTATAATAAAACATATTTTTAAGTCTATGTTTTGCTACAGGGTAAAAAATTGCAATTTTTTGCTTGGGATATAAAATGTGCACAAAGCAAGTATTATCTCAAGTAAAGACTTATCTATCACTAGCACAGCTAAGTAAGTTGTGATCCCTGCTCAAGCACTCAGTCATGCAGCATATTTGGCCTTATTTTTTGAAGATGTATATCTGAGCATGTTACTCCCCAGTTCAAAATGCCTCTCTTGCTTCCACTACTTGTAGAGTAGGTCCAACTTTTCTTACCACCGCATTTCATGTCTTTCATGATTCATTATTTTCATTCAGAAATATTTATTAAGTGCCTGCTGAATGATAGGCACTGTACTAATTTGAGGACATACAAAGATGAATAAAACAAAAGTTCTGCCCTGAAGGGACTCACAGTCTAGTGGGAAAGACAGACAAAGCAACAGTTACAGGACAGAAAGTCTCTAATAGAAATATTCATATAGTGCTGGATGAGTAAAATTTGGCTTCAATCTTCCTTTCCATCTGCATTTTCCACCCCCTCCCCATATACACATGCCACTCCAGACCAGTTTACATTTACCAAACATGATACCCACTTTTGGAGGCTTAGCTCATACTTTCTTTGTGTGAAATGCCCTTCCCTATGCCTGCTGAAATACCATTAGGACCAACTTCAGGTATCTCCGGAATATTGTTTCTGTTACCAGAGTTAATCATATCCACATATTTTCTCCCATAAAATCTCTAAAGGCAGTTTATCATAGTCTGCCTTGAAATCAGTTCATCTATTCCCTAGTACAGTGCTTGTGCTGAACAGACATTGAATATACTTTTCTACTGCTGAGTCTCTAAATAACAACTTTATTTCTAGTCTATTCTGTTTCCTTCAGTAAGATAAAAACAGTATGGCCCGGCATGGTGGCTCACATCTGTAATCCCAGCACTTTGGGAGGCTGAGGTGGACAGGTCACCTGAGGTCAGGAGTTCAAGACCAGCCTGGCCAACATGGTGAAACCCCATCTCTACTAAAAATACAAAAATTAACCAGGTGTGTTGGCTTATGCCTGTAGTCCCAGCCACTTGGAAGGCTGAGGCACGAGAATCACTTGAACCCAGGAGGCAGAGGTTGCAGTGAGATCACGCCACTGCGCTCCAGCCTGGGCAACAGAGTGAGACTCGGTCTCAAAAAAAAAGAAAAAACAGTATATGGCCTATTTATTATTTTTGCAACTGGCCTGAAGTCTGGTCACAAATAAAATGAATTAGGATTATAAGATGAATATGAATGTTTCTAAAAACTGTTAAACAAAATGTAAACGGTGTATTAGGTACTACAGTATAATGGATACTGTTGGTTTTCTGCCCCAGGTGTAAATGTGAGAGCATTTCTGGGATACAGAGTCTTTACTATTTAGCAACTCAATATGTGTGAGCAGTGACTCGGATATCTCAGAGAAAGAAGGTTTTTGAAATTTTCAGAAATGTGATAGACTAGTAAGAAATCAAGGAAGTATGTATATACTACATATATACTATATGTAGTATATATGGTCTATATGTGTATATATGATGTACATATGTAGTATATGTATACTACATACATACTATATGTATGTAATATATATACTACATATATACTACATACATACTATATGTATGTAGTATATACTACATATATACTACATACATACTATATGTATGTAGTATATACTACATACATATATATACTACATGCATACTATATGTATGTATGTACTACATATATACTATATGTATGTAGTATATATGGTCTCAGGAGATCGAGACCATCTCCACTACTTCTTTCCTTAAAAGAAATCCTATTTTGTTCAGGAAGCCAAACTTAGGCTATACAATTCCCACAGAAAAAAATAATTTCCATTGAAGATGAACTCACATTTTAAAAAGTATGAGCAGGAAGAATTGGTCCACCATGAATGACAGTAGACGCAAGAGAAAGATGTGTTGGCAGCTCTAGAACTAATAGGGCTCTGTGAAAGACATTATAAAATAAATATGCTTTAATAGAATAAAGAAATAAAAGAAGTAATAGAAACTACAAAAAAAAAGAATAAGAATGTGGGAAAAGAGGCTGATTTAAATAAGGGCCATATTGAACTTCTAGAATGAAAAAATCATTAAAAATACAGTCAATGAAAAATATGAAAAAGTTTTGGAGAGTGGAATAAGAATGTTAAGCATATTTTCCAATAAGGACTCCAGAATGTGAGACTAGAGAAAATGAAAGATAATATTTAAAATACATAGATCATCAGATTGAGAAATTAGAAGTTTTAAACAGGATTATTAAAACTGAGTCCACACCCATAAAAATTACAGTGAAAGGATAAAATACCAGACAAAATGATAAAAGCAACCAGAGAATATATAAGGGAACAACAATTTGACCAACAGCAGACTTCTCAACAGCTACAACAAAGGCCAGAAGGCAGTGCAGTAGTGTAACATACTACATGCTAGACATTGTTCTAAGTATTCAGTATACATTAATGAAAAACAGATATAAATTTTGGCTTGCATGAAACTTAATTCTAGGTAAAGAAGAGAGAGATAAACATAATACATTAAGTATAGGGTATGTGAGAAAGAGATAAGTACTGTGGGGTGGAGGGAAAAACAGGGTAAGCAGAATTAAGAGTGCTAGTGAGAAAGGAGGTGTAATATTAAATAAGGGTCAAGGTATAAGGCTCATTGGGAATGTGACATATGAGCAAAGACTTGAAAGAGGTGAAGGAGTTAACCATGTAAAAATCTGAGGAAAGAACACCGCGAGCGGATGGAGCAGCCCATCCTGAGCCCAGAGTGCGTGTGTTGTGTTCAAGGAGTAGCAAGGAAGTGCATTTAGCTAGAACTCCATGATTGAGGAGTAAAGTAGTAGGAGGTGAAGTAAAAGAGGCAGCCCTCTCACTCCAACCCACCAGAATCTATATTTTTCAATACTCAATACTCACACAAACAAAAAAAACTTCGTAAGTCAACTCAGTGCCAGAGAATAAAGCATAATTAAAATTGGAAATACTTAGGCACAAACACAAATGAAAATACCTAAATTTGTGGATTTCAGCTCCTATCAGTATTATAAGGAAATATCTAGGCCAGGCGCGGTGGCTCACGCCTGTAATCCCAGCACTTTGGGAGGCCGAGGTGGGCGGATCACGAGGTCAGGAGATCAAGACCATCCTGGCTAACACGGTGAAACCCCGTCTCTACTAAAAATACAAAAAAATTAGCCGGGCGTGGTAGCGGGCGCCTGTAGTCTCAGCTATGCAGGAGGCTGAGGCAGGAGAATGGTGTGAACCCGGGAGGCGGAGCTTGCGGTGAGCCGAGATCGCGCCACTGTACTCCAGCCTGGGCGACAGAGCGAAACTCCGTCTCAAAAAAAAAAAAAGGACATAACCACCAATTCAGTGGAGGTCTCAAAATTATAAGAGAATGACTCTAGGAAAATAAATTTGAAAACAAAATGTACAATTTTCTTGAAACATACAAATGTCTAAAAAGTGATTTAAGAGTGGTAGAAAACATGAAAAGAGTGATTATCATTAAAGAAATTCAGCCAGTAGCCAGAGTCCCCTTAAAAGAAAGAAAGAGGAAAAAAAGATGGTCGACTTTCAGAAGCAAGTTTTACCCAACTTCAGTGAACAAGTACTTCTATGTTACATAAGCTATTTCAGAGAATGAAAAGGAAAGGTACCTAACTTCTCTTTCGAGGCTTATATAATTTTGACACCAACTAGACAAGAATAACATGAGAAAATTATAAACCAATCTCATTTATAAACATATATGCAGAAACCCTAAATTAAGCATTTTAAAATAATTCAGCAAAAAATATACACATATGCCTATATTTATACATATATATTCTTCAAATAGGTATTATTTCAGGAGACCATGAGAAAAGAAACTTATAAACTTTATAAACCAATCTCACTTATAAGCATATAGGCAGAAATGCTAATTAAATATGTTCATATCGAATACAGCAAAAAAGTGCATATGTATATATACATACATATACATAAATTTTGATTATAGCAGGAATTTTTTTTTTTTTTGAGATGGAGTCTCACTCTGTCACCCAGGCTGGAGTATAATGGCATGATGTCGGCTCACTGCAACCTCCACCTCGCAGGTTCAAGCAATTTTCATGCCTCTGCCTCCCGAGTAGCTGGGATTACAGGCGCCTGCCACCACACCTGGCTAATTTTTGTATTTTTAGTAGAGGCAGTGTTTCACCATGTTGGCCAGGCTGGTCTCAATCTCGTGGCCTCAAGTGATCTGCCTGCCTTGGCCTCCCAAAGTGCTGGGATTACAGGCATGAGCCACTGCACACGGCGGATCATAGCAGGGATTTTTATGACCATTTCTACATGATGCTATGGTCAAACGCTGATAAAATATTTTGTTATTATGGTTATTTATGTGAATGTTCTATGATTCATTTTTCTTCTATCTTAAATCTTAGATATGTTAATTTTTAGTGTTAATATGTAGTGCTTAGGAAAGAAAAAGTGATCATTTTCTACTTTTATTGTAGCTCTTCCTTTCCTAACCTGAATGTCAGAGCTGTGCTCCATGAGTGTGGTAATATCATGATTCTGTTTCATTGAACCATCTTTTCATCTTCCTTGGCTCCTGCAAGGCTAATAACTGCACAGCAAGAGCCTGTGGAGGGTACTTACAATTGGAGCAACAGCAACATCACCTGCTCCCCAGTAATGTGGATAACAGTCCTCACTGAAGACCAAGGGGGAGAAAGCAGGGACAGACAACTCAGTTGAATGGGCTCTGTAGTTGACGTCTGTTTTTTCTGCCTAGCATTCATATCTTTCTTATGCACACAGTACCCAGATTTTGGTTGGGAGACTAACCTGCCCCTGTATTATGCTGAAGCGGACTTTATTGCAAAGCCCTAGAATTAAATCTCATGGGCTCTAAGCAGCAAGTTCCAGGATTTGGGTTTGAGCAAATAGGATGCTGTCTTCCTCTTTCCCATGACACTCAGAGCTGCTGGCAACTAGGAGGGAAAAGTCTGCCAAAGAATGAAGCCAAATTTGGGAAACAAACCTGAGAAATGGATAAAGGAGAACGGGTTCCTAGTAACATGGGTTGAGGCCTGGATCAATGAGTGCCTGAAGCTGCCTGTGTACAAACTGTACAAAGCCACTGCTCACTCCAGTAGGCTGTCCCTTTGATACACTCGGTATTTTTACAAACCCTACTAAAACCCAGCCTGGCTCTCCTTTACGCTAGACTTACAGTGTGGAGGATGGAAAGGAGGTGGGATTTGGAGCAATCATGCTCTTTCTTCCTCTCTCCTGAAATTGCCTCTGGTGATCTCCTCCTTACCTAGTTCCCTGGGGCTAGGAAAGGACCCTGAGGAGGGAGCCTTGCTGCTAGAGATGAAGCTCATCATTAGTGGCAGCTCTAACTTTGCAGCAGGTGACTTCCCTTGTTTTAACTTCAGCACCCTCTGTGATCGCCCCATTTTCAGAAAAGTATAATGGAAGCATTTCACATATAAATAAAATTAAAAACTGAATGCTATCTTCCAGACACAGTGAGAATTAAGTTGCACAGACACTATTCAATAGATAATTCAATTATAGTAATTATCATTGTACAGTTCAGTAGTTTCACCTTAAAAAATACTGAACATAAGTAGTTTCAAGTAAGCTGGAAGTAATTTAATATTAATAAAAAGCCCAGAATGTTAATAGGAATTATATTGTATTTTTAATCATATTGTTTTTTCTCTATGTATTTACAAGCTTCCACCTGATTTTAATCTGTTCACACCATTAAGTAAATGTAATGGCTACCTTAACCACTAATTCTGGTTATGGTAAACATATAGAGTATATTCATTCCTCTAAAAATTACATATACTTTACTTTCACAGAATTACTTGTAATCCTTTACCCTAGGGCAGAAGACTCAGGGGGAAGGAGGGGAAGTATTAAAAAGAAGTAAAATATTATGCAAGATGGAAAGAAGTTTTACTTTGGGGAGCCTGTGGGACTGTTCTTTTAAGTAGACCTAGTTATGATTGGAATTTGTTTGACTTTGCATTAATCACCTGCAGCTACTGCTACCTAGGCAAGCCCCAGTTATAAATTAATGATGAGATCTGCAGAGGGAGTAGATGGAGATTCCTGAATATACACTGAATGGAGCAGCATGCCCTGAGGAGTAGTCTGAGGAAAGCTGCCATTTGGGCAGATAGCATCGATATTTAATTTGAGGTTGTTTGTTTTTGAGACAGATCTCGCTATGTTGCCCAGGCTGCTCTAGAACTCCTGGGGTCAAGTGGTTCTCTTCTGTCAGCCTCCCAAGTAGCTGAAATTATAGGTGAATGCCCCCCCCCCTTTTTTTTTTTTTAACTACAGTGGTTCTGTTTACATAGCTATTCTTTACTGCTTTTCTTATACTGAGTGATCTCTTTGGACTGCCACAACTCTACCAACATTGAATTGACAGTTACACTAATGCCAGTGGAAGGGACATGAGATTAGCACTTTTTCTAGGGCATAAATTCATAATGAACTCTTCTAGATAATAGTTTCTTGTGTTATGTAAACACCACTATATTTCAGCAGGGCTTACTAAAATAGAATGTGATCAACAAGGATCTTAATGCTCTTGCTTTTTGTTTGGATTTGAAGATAACGATTTTCACAGCAGTGAAGTGGGGAGTGTTTTCCTTAAGATTGAGAAAGGCCTTTCCATCGCTTTCTTTGGGCATCGCTTTGTTTCTCAAAAGTGGCAGTATGACTTCTGTGTATAAACAACTATTAGGTTCACATCTTATCTGACAGTAGGTTAATGTGAAAAATACTATATTGTGAAAAATGTATCTCACAATATTCTAACAGATGCTGCTAGTATTATAGCCTAATGTAACAAATGCACCAAATGTGCTCAAGCATGTTTTTGACACTATTTTCATAAGTGATGATATATCCTAATTGAAACTTACTAAAATTGTTTTCTCCAACTGTCATGAAAACATACCAAACTATGTGTTTTGTGTACCCATGACTTAAGAATATAAAATGTGTATTCCTTTTGGCTTCCACTCTGTAGTCTACAGTTAAAAATAGGAGATTTTACCCTTCTGTATATTAGTCCAACAAGTTTGTTCAGGCTCCAGGTATGTATTAATTCTCCTTCATTACTTCTACAGCCAGTAGTAGGTTTAAACTCCAGGATTCTTTAAAACATTTAAAAGATTTTTAACTACATTGTTATAGGGAATACTGTTAGTGTCCTTTTTTTCTTTCCTTTTTAATTCATGGATTGGATCTCTTTGGGAATCTTCAAAGAAAGTTCTGTATATTTATTTTTATCATTGTATATTCATTTGTGTATACTGTGTCTTTTCATCATGTAATTCTTTTCTTAAATCTTCTTTCTTGCAAAACCCAACACACATTAGAAAAGGGTAAAAAATGCAAGTGTGCAACCCATTTATCACAAAGCAAAACCCATGTAATTACCATCCAGGTCAAGGAATGAAAGAAACATTGTCTCAGTGACCCCAGAAACTCCCATCCTGCCCTTCCCAATCACTGTTCTTCTCTCCCACCTCCAGAGTTAACTACAATTTTTACTTTATGTGAATTACTTTTTTGCTTTTCTTTATAATGTTACCACCTATTAATACATCGGGAACATAATGGTTTAGTTCTGCTTGGTTTGAGGTTTTGGTTTTTGGGTTGTTTGATTTTTTGTTTGTTTTTTTTACTTTACATAAATGGAATTATGCAGCTGGTATCCTTTTGGGCCCAACATGTTTTACTTAAAATCACATTTGTAAATGTTATAATTGGTTTTCATTGCTGTATAGTATGCCATTGTATGAACTCAGTACAAATTATCCATTCTATTGCTTGGATCCAATATGAATAATGCTGCTATGGACATTCTTTCATATGTCTCTTGATAAACACTGCACTTATTTCTGATGGGTATATATGTAGGAGTGGAACTGCCAGATCATAGGGTATGTGTATTTATAACATTTAAAACATTGGTATCACTCCACATTTCTACAAGAGAACTATGATAGTTCCCAGTGCTTTGTCCTCACCACACTTGGTATTCTTTTAGCTCATCTGTTTGTTGTGTAGCGTTACCTCGTAGTTTTCATTTCCATTCCCCTGATTACTAATGAAGTCAAACAATTCAAAGAAACCTGCCGATATTTTTATTGGAATTGAATTTAATCTATGGATTAATTTGGAAAGAATGTTACAAAATTGAGCTAATACAGTAACAGTTTATATAGTACTTTTTGGTTTCTCTCAATAATGTTCATAGTTTTCTGTATAGAGGCCTTGCATATCATTTGTTACATTTATTCCTACATATTTTATATTTAAATGCCGTAATAAATGATACTTTAATAAATTTTATTTTCTATTTGCTTCTGATATATAGTAATGTATGGATTTCTAAATTTTACCTCTGTATACAACTGCAGTTCATCTGTAGATTTGTTCCTGTGTACATAATTATGTAATCTGCACATAAGGGCTTTTTAAAAAAATCTAGTCCCCTTCCAAATCATTATACTTTTTATTTCATTTTATTGTCTTTAGTAAGGCTAGGATCTTCACTAGCTGGTATCTCCACTACAGTGTTGACTAAAAGTAGTAATAATTGGCAATTTCAAAGGGGAAACATTAACATTTTTTGCTATTAAGTACGATGTTGCATGTTGCTAGATTTGGTTTGCTGATGTATATTTAGGATTTTTTCATCTAGATTCATGAATGAGAAAATCTTGTAATTTTTCTTTTTTATAATGCCCTTATTAGATTTTGGTTTTAATATTTTGCTAAATTCTTAAAGGAAGTTGAGGAGTGGTTTCTCTTTCTCTAATATCTGAAAGAGTTTGTGTAAAACTAGCATTATTAATTAGAATTCACTAGTGAAGCCATCTAGGCCAAAGTTTCTTATTTTTGTTTTGTATGTGTATTTTGGAAAGGCTTTTAATTACAAATACAATTTCTTTAGTAAGACTGTTTCTGAACAGTCTTCCAGCGTCTCTTCTGGTTGGTAATAACTTTCTAGAAAGATGTCTATTTCAGAGGTCTCCGACCCCCCGGCCACAGACCAGTACCAGTCCATGGCCTGTTAGGAATGGGCGCTGCACAGCAGGAGGTGAGCAGCAGTGGGCTAGCGAACATTACAGCCTGAGCTCGGCCTCCTGTCAGATCAGTGGCAGCATTAGATTACCCTCTACACCCTGTCCATGGAAAAATTGTCTTCCAGGAAACTGGTCGCTGGTGCCAAAAAGGTTGGAGATCGCTGGTATATTTCATTCAAATTACAAATTCACTAGAAGAAACAACTTTCTTCTAGTATCCTATCCTATTATTTTTTCATGGTCTCTAGAATATGTAGTGATGTCTCCTTTTTCATTCCTGATCATTGTTATTTGTCCCTTTTTTCTTAATTGGACTCTCCAGAAATTTATTCATTTTATTAGTCTTTCAAATCACTTATTTTTATTATCATTTAGTTACCTATGGGTTACTAAAAGTATACCTTTAATTTCCAAAAAATATAGATATTTTATTCTCCTCTAGAACAGAGTTTGGTTTTCTAATCAATCAAAATACATTATGAATAATTTTCGTCATTTGAAATTATTATTTGCTTTAATTAAAAAATTCTGCGTACTTGGGAAAATTATATTTTGTAGTTATTAGGTATAATATTCTGCATATGACCATTAGGTCAATTTTGCTTATTGTGATATTCAAATCTTCTACATCCTTATGGTACTTATTTGTCCACCCATTTGGTCAGTTACTGAATTTGGTCAGTTAATGAGGGAAGTGTGCTTATGTACCCAGTGATTATGGATGTCTGTGTTTCTCTTTCTAGTTCTGGCCATTTTTGCTTTCTGTATTTTGAGTCCATGTTATTAAATGCATCCAAATTTGGGATTATTTTACTTTTTAGTAATTTCAATGTTTTATCATCATTTTGTATACTTCTTCATCTCTAGTGGTGATTATTGCCTTAAAGCCAACCCTGACTGATACTAATGTAACTACATCAATTTGTTTGATTATTTTTTACATGATTAATTTTTCCCATGTTTTTCAACTTTTCTATATCTCTGTGTTTTAGATGTTAGCTTATAAATAGCAGGTAGTTTTGTTTTGTTTATTTAAAGGCACAGTTAGGACATTTGATGTATTGAGTCTAAATCTTTGTCAGTCTTTTAAGGTTGCTAATCTTTAAACAATAATTTCTCATATTCAAAAAACAGTTTATTAGCATCTATAAGTTTAAGCAACATTTCTCTGATTTCTTTATAAATATGCAGGGATTTATGAAATCTTCTCATTTCCTATTACTTCTTTGGCTTTTACATAATGAAAAGAAATCCAGGGGCTAAAATATGCTAAGGACAATAATTCTAATCTGGTGTTTGGTTTGCAACTCATCTTTATTGTGATTTACCTACCTAATCCAAATAAACATGGCATAACAATATATCTCTTAATATATCTCTCTTGCAAAATACTATAAAAATTTTATTATTGATTACAGGGCTGTGACTCCCAAATGAGCGTGTCAGAAATGTCGTGTAGTGAAAGTACATCCTCATGTCAGTCTCTTGAACATGGCTCAGTTCCAGAAATTCTTATTGGCCTGCTTTATAATGCCACAACTGGAAGACTATCAGCAGAAGTGATAAAAGGCAGCCACTTCAAAAATTTGGCAGCAAACAGACCACCCAGTGAGTGAAAAATAATTTTTTTAATTCTAATGTTTTCTGCACTTTTGGGACTGTCAGTATTAGGGAGTTCAATCCTATCATTTAGTCTTAACCAATTGAAATGAAATGGTGTAATCATCAGCTAATCTGTTTCATGTTTTCTATTTCCAGTCATTTGGGAAGTAGAAAAATTTGAAATTCAAAGTATTCATAGTAAGGTGACAACTTTTAATTTTTCATAGTATCTGCAGAATAAATTATCTCTATCATAGCCATTATCTTTTAATGCCAGAAAAGGTTACAGGGCCTTTAAAAGTGAGTAATGTTCACAAATATGAACAGGAATGTATATAGCTATTGTTGTTAACTGAAGAGTAATGTGTTTTCTATCTGCATGCAGTACTGTGAACTATTTTATTTACTTCTATATTTTCCTTCTTTCTCCCTTAACGATTTAAGAAGAAACTATTACTTCACTTTTTTTTTTTTCTCCTTTAATATTATAACCCAGTACTGCCAGCAGAGACTTTTCTTAGATGGAATGGGCTTTGCTCTTACCAGGACAAACAGAATAAGGAACAGTTTGCTGTTTACCCTGGATGCTAAGAAGGGAAAGCTAGATAGCATACCTCTGCCCTGACTATATGCGTGTTATGCCTGTTACTCTTCTCTCTCTGGATCTCTCTCCCAGTTCAACAAGGCCAGGGTAGGTTATGGGAGGATATTGAAATTGTCACCCAATATACCTCTAAAATGTTGGTACCTAAAAGAGGTAAACTGGGAAAGTGGCAGCTTCTTTTTTTTTTTTTTTTTTTTTTTTGGAGACAGTTTTGTTCTTATCGCCTAGGCTGGAGTGCAATAGCATGATCTCGGCTCACTGCAACCTCTGCCTCCAGGTTCAAGTGATCCTCCTGCCTCAGCCTCCTGAGTAGCTAGGACTACAGGCACCCACCACCACACCTAGCTATTATTTTGTATTTTTAGTAGAGGCGGGTTTTCACCATGTTGATCAAGCTGGTTGCAAGCTCCTGACCTCAGGTGATCCATCCACTTCGGCCTCCCAAAGTGCTGGGATTACAGGCGTGAGCCACTGCGCCTGGCCCAGCTTCTTTATACTTACCTAAAATTAAAGCTGTTAATGCCGTAAACTAAAAATTTGAAATGAAATCTGAAATAATAATGCCACTTTAAATTTTCTTAAAGAATTCTCACAGACTTCTTAATGCCATGTTTTATTCCAAGAAGCAAGTAATTATTATAGGAGGGGGTCCAGGCGCAGTACCTTACGCCTGTGATTCCAGCACTTTAGGAGGCTGAGGCGGGAGGATCACTTGAGCCCAGGATTTCAAGACCAGCCTGGGCAACAAAGTGAGACCCTGACTCTACAAAAAATTTAAAAATTAGTCAGGCATGGTGGCTTGAGCCTGTAGTGCCAGCTACTCAGGAGGGTGAGGTGGAAGGATCGCTTGAGCCAGGGAGATCAAGGCTGCAGGGAGCCAAGATTGCACCACCGCACTCCAGCCTGGGTGACAGAGCAAGACCCTGTCTTAAAAAAAAATAATTGGCCAGGTGCGGTGGCTCACGAGGGCCTGTAATCCCAGCACTTTAGGAGGCCGAGGCTGGTGGATCACGAGGTCAGGAGATCGAGACCATCTTGGCCAACATGGTGAAACCCCATCTCTACTAAAATACAAAAAATTAGCTGGGCATGGTGGCGCGTGCCTGTAATCCCAGCTACTTGGGAGGCTGAGGCAAGAGAATCACTTGAACCCAGGTGGTGGAGGTTGCAGTGAGCTGAGATTGCGCCACTGCACTCCAGCCTGGTGACAGAGCAAGGCTCCATCTAAAAAAATAAAAATAAAAATAAATAATATTATTAATTAATTAAAATTAAAAAATAAAGGAGGGGTAACTTTTTTATCCTTGAATTTAACTCTTTCTAGTTGTCATAAAAATTATTTATTCAATGGAAGTAAAAAGTTACTATAATATATTGGGTTTGCCCCAAATAATATTGGAAAGCTTGCTTCTTACATGTATCACAGAAGGTGTCTATCCCTGACTTAAAAGTCTGAAGGCTTAAATTCATATTTCTACCCTTGGACAGTTGACCTCACTCCCCTAAGTCTGTTTCTTTATAGGTAAAATTAAGGTCATGTCTCTCACAGGGTAAGTGTGAGACTCAAATCAGATAAAGGTGCATAAAAGAAGGATGGAATTATTATTGTTCCCTTTCTCATTTCAGAAGGAGAAATTGAGTGAGAGAAAAGAAGCAATTTCTAGAATAAACAGATTTGGTAGTGTGACTTGATCATCTTCATTAGTATAGACTTAGAATGCAAACTCAAAAGGCCTGGGGGATAACTGAAATGAGTAAAACTCATAGGTGAAAGATGGGGAGATGGTGAGGCCTGTGACAAACATAAGAGTGCACACCCTGCCAGAAGACTTTCAGATTCACAGATTGTTAGCACTGTGCTGGATAAATAGAACATTGTTATAGGGTCACATTGAGCCCCCAGTTATCAGTTTGCCACTCGTGCTTTAGCTAATAATTTACTACATTTTTTTGACAAATATTTAGCTGGAGATGCTAAAAAATAGAATGAAATGATATGTTTGCCTTTCTATCCTTACTGTAGTCACTCTGATAGAAACAGAGCAACAAGGATCACAACTAAAAGGGAGGTCTGGCCAAGCGCAGGGTTGGATAATAAACAGATGACAAAAGATTAACATCCGCGACACAGAGTCAATGTTTCAGGTTACAGAATAGGTATAGCAATTGCCATTATTTTACCATTAGATCTTCAGTATAAGGATAATTCATGATGTTAGGTGGGAGGTAACTAGAAAGTAAGTATAAGTCAATTTAATTTTATGAAAGTGAAATATTTATAAAGTAAAAGGTAAAAACAGTTTTATCAGTTTGTCCTAAATAGTATATATTATATAAGATTATAGCCCCTCATATATACCTAGGTTCTAAGCTTTGAACTATGTTATAGACTGAATAATCCCCATTTTTCCAAAGAAAGAGCAGTATTCAAGAGCAAAAAGTTTAATAGTCCTATTTTGTTTTGCATAATTAATTTATATATATTGGGAATAATAAAAGTATTTGAAATATTAAATTGATACATTTTAAATTTAGCAATAATAGTAAGCATAATAATAATAATTCTGATGATCTTTATAATTACTTATTCAGTCTTTATATTATAGTCTGATAATATGCATGATTCTATGTTCAATGTGCTTTAGACCAAGAGGATATCATTAAAAAGATGTCCCCCTTTAAAAAAATGTAATTTTTGTTTAAGATTACACAATAACCTTAAAAATTCTCATCCCATTAAATTTACCCAACATCCTTTTTGTTCAATCCTCTATCTGAATTAAAATGCTAAAGTTCTGTGTTCTTCCACTCCAGTGAACAGTGTTTCCTCTTTAATTCTAACCTTTGACCCTCTTTCACCCAACGATTGACATCTGGTCATTATTTCTTTTACTGCTTTCCACCCCCTGTTGTCAGATGGACTGTTCTGTTGTCTAAAACACTTGATAGGTGGACAGGTTTATATAATCCGAGGTGAGTTCCTGTAGAGGCTAATTGGATGTTGTCTTTTCATGCAAAACCAAAATACCCTAAAACTTGCCAGCAGTGAAGCTGTCCACCATGTTGGTTTCCAAAACAATGCACATTTATTATCTGTGGTACTTTAAATAAAACTAACTTAGAATTTATCTCTGATTATGGATGATGGTATTCAGAGCATATATGAAATAAGCAAAACTTTTTAAAATAAAAATTTTAATTTTTTCATTCATTTGTACTTTGATTCATACAACAGAAATAGATATTTCCTGATAAATATTGCAATTTTCTTTAAAATTAATTGAAATTTTGAGATGAAGTACACATGATGGATCAACATGCTGAAGATCATTTGCATGAGTCTAAAAAACTTGAAAACACAGTCTTATAAAGAAAGGATTTGTCTCCCAAATAATCAGGCAATGAACTGTTATGTTTCACTTCGTACACTAAACATCACATCAATTTTTTTTGTAATTCATAAAAATAGTTCAGATATCATTCTTAAAATTTTACATTAAATTTGTGCCAAAAAACAATCCTATAGTATTTTAACTATCCTGAAAGCACATTAAATGTACTCTTGCATGAAACCAGGAGAAAGTTTTACTTGGTTTGCTAAACTTTGAACCTTTAATGCATTTGGCTTCATTTTTGCCCTTAAATGTTTTTAAAGTATATTTAAAAACCACATCCATGCAGAGATTTTTTTTGACATTTCATCCTAAGCTGTTTTGATGTCATCTTTGCATTCTTGTCTTCCTCTTTTCTCTTCACCATTTGCCTTCATTTCTATTTGTTTGTTTATTCTTATTCTCTGAAAACAGTGGAATGCTTTACAGTGTTGTGGCTAATTGAGCTTGCTAAGTGTTTATTAATGCTATGATGTCCTGCTTAGTGAAGCTAAATGGGAATGGGAATGGGCAGGGGAGGGTAGTGGGAGGTCAAGGATGGGGTGGGAGGGTGGAGGAAGGATTATGAGGTATACCTTTAAATTCTAACTATTACATAGAAATAGTAAGGTTAAGATATTATTACTACCAAAATATTTTTGGCCTATTTAGCATTCTCTGTATTTGTTACATATTATAAGCATCTACATCAAAATGGAATTGGTCAAATGTCCATTAAACATGGTATACACCATATCCTTATAAAGTATAAATACTTAATTTTCTTAGCCTATAAGAAAATTGTTTTGAGTTTGTTTCAAATGATATTTGTGATATGTTGTCTTTTTCTTCTTTAGATACATATGTTAAGTTAACTCTGCTGAATTCCATGGGTCAAGAGATGTCCAAATGCAAGACATCCATCCGCAGAGGGCAGCCAAATCCAGTATATAAGGAAACTTTTGTTTTTCAAGTGGCCCTATTTCAGCTTTCTGATGTGACACTCATACTGTCTGTGTATAACAAACGCAGCATGAAAAGAAAAGAGATGATAGGCTGGATTTCTTTAGGTCTCAACAGCTCTGGAGAAGAAGAACTCAATCACTGGACTGAAATGAAAGAGTCAAAAGGACAGCAAGTATGTAGATGGCATGCGTTGCTAGAGTCATGATGAATAGAATAAGCAAGCAGTTACCATCAAAGGCAGCATATTTCCAATTCCAACATTACTATTTCTACCAAGTCACCATTAGAAGAGCTGTTCTTTGAAGAATCATATTCAACCTTCTACCAAAATGCTTTAAGTTCTATGGAAAGAACATCTCATACTGACATAAATGAAGAAAATATGTGTATCTAGTAGAGCTTGTTTAGGAAACTGAGAAACGTACATTATCATTGCTAAACTAACAGTCCTCCAGAAATTTAATAAGATGTTTTTGATTTGAAGTTAATTTTAATTTAGCAAAAGAGCCAGTCATTTTATGAAAAATCAAAATTATAAGTGATTTTAAAAACCAGAATTTTAGTTGCAATACAATTTTAATATCACCCTACATATTATTTATAAAACATAGTTTGAATGGCCAGTCCCTGGTGTTTGTAATGTTCTTTAATATGAAAAAGTAGTTCTCCAACTCTATCATAAGTCATATCTAATGGTGAAGGGTTTCAGTCACATTGAAAATTGTTTTATTTCAGGCATGTTCCCTTTGTGCACTTAGTTTCATTGTGCCTCAGTTCCTCTCAAAAGCACTAAATCTAAGTGCAAACAAGTATTCATTTTCATACAGGAATTTTTTTAATATGTTATTTTTTTAAAAGTTCATTTTTCATTTGCCTCCGCTTTTGCCTGATCCAAAGAGACCAAGTCACTGTACTGGTCCCTTGCAAGTCTTCTAGACAGGTTGTACTGTAGAACTACGTAACTTTCTGTTGAAAGCACTTCCTGTATTCTTGTATTCCAATGTAGGAAGCTAATAGAGCAGGACTTTACTTTCAAATTTCTTTCAGTGATTGACTCTTCAAAATTGCAGTAGTGTGAAAATACATTTTTTACAAACTGAAAATACAGTAGATAAGCTGTCGAAAATGGAAAACAATTCAATTTTAATTTTCTGCTCTGAGTATTTAGTAACCAACACTGTGTAAAGCAGGTAGCATTCAAAATAAGAAACTGTTCTCTCTCTAAATCTTCACTCTTACTTCAATTTATATTTGTGATATGAAGACTATCCAGTTCTCAGTTTGAATTGGAACATCATGTTAAAAACAGTTATGAGATTCCTTATGAAGTTTCTAGTAACTTGTAACTAGACTTTATGAAATTAACAGATAAAGTTCTTCAACGTGATGTCATCTTGTGCCTTTCATGTAAGTTAAATTTGCTCATACAGCTTGAACGTTGTATTTGCAAAATTAAGCCTTCGATTTTTATAAATGTAAAGATTCCTCAGAACAGTGTTGCAAGATCTTTATTTCCTCTGAAGTATGTAAAAGTTGTATAATGTGCTAACTTTTTAATGGCAAGGCACTTTCATTTGTTTTTATATTTAGGAACTCTAATCAGGAATATTATAAGCTGTTTTATTTTTAATTTTGCTTCTTACCTAATATGTCATTTTATGCATATACTTTATCAGAGTATGTTTTATATATATTAAAAATAGTTTCTTTTTTCTCCTTCTCATTTCTAGTTAAAATAGACAAAAACATACTATTTACCAGTTACTAAAAAGCAGTATATCATTGCTTCTAGTCCCAACTAAGTACTATATATTATTGTAAACTAGAACTTGTTATTACCATAATAACAAAACAATGCATAGATATTACTTCAGCTTGGCTGTACTGAAAGGCCTTAAAAGAAACCCAAAAAGACCGTGAACTTCTGTATTTTTTTAGTTTAAAAAATGGCAGCTCTATGCATTCATACGCATGAATTATAAGAAAAAATACAAATGCTATATTGGATGACATGAGGTTTGAGAATGTGTGTTACAGGGCTGCATTAAAGGGAAAAATCCATCTTTTATTGTTACATCAATGAGCTTTTTCCAGGATTTTTCAAATAAACAAGTAAGAGTTAGAACCTGAATCAAATGGCAAAATATCTCATTTAAGTGTTTTCAGCAACAGTATGAAAAAAGACTTGAAGAGGGGATGTAGATTTTACTGAGAAATTGGACTTAGGCATTTGAAGCTATAATGATCTTATTAGACTTTGAAACAACTGACTGCATTGCTAACAACTGTTATCTTCCTAATAAAAAGAGTTATCAGTCTTATCTGTAACTGTAACAGAGCTTAGTGAAACACATTAGTAAGACCAGCTTGGTGCTTTCACTCTTAGTGAGAAAAAGACCTAACTAATTGTTATTTGTTAAATCTACCTTTTTTCAGACTATTCCCAGAATTGTGTGTGTGATTTGATACATCCCTAGGGATTTATCTGGCATAAGTATCAAATCCTTCATGGCTTAAAAATTAATAAACAGTTTTTTAATATTTCTGGAAAGACCCTACCTCCACCCCAGCTGCCAAGTCCTCAAAGATTATAAATTATCTATATGAGTGTATGTATCTGTATACACACATGCACCATTACACATACAACATAAATATGTATATGTATATTCATTTGTAAAGGCAAAGGTGCCCTGGCTTTTTCAGATAACTGAATAGAAAAACATTTCATACATTTAGGATTATTTTTCTCCTCTATGTATTTACTAGATATTATATTTGGTTTGGGTTGCTTTCTGCTGTTGTTCTCCTTCACACACAGCAAAATATACATTTGTTTCTGTAGATTGACACAACTTATAGTAATTACTCCCAAAAAGTTGTCTGTTCTTTTAGAAAAGGATTAAATAAGGCTCAGGGGACCCACTTCACTCTACTGAATCTAATGTACGAGACAGTACTACTGCTTTTTTGTGTGCTTGAATTTGCATGAAAGCTTAATAGCAAAATCTTCTATCTCAGTAATTATAGCAAATAGGGACCCACTGGTAGGGAGCAGGTGTTGGCTCAGAAACCTGAAAAAGACAACCCACTTTCATATAGTTCTATTAAAATCCCCTAAGTTTTCTAATAAAATGATATAGTCCAAATATGGCAATCGACTGGCATTTATGGGAGCCTCTAAACCTGGAATTATGGGGTTTATTTTTCTCCCAAATGAGCTGCAAAAGATAATTATTGCTGCCCAGTAAACAAAATGTATGTCAAATCAGTAAAGAATTTGTTTAGCATAATATTGCCTTATCTTTCAGAAGCTTTCTTCTATATTCTTGTGTCTTCAGTACAATCCACTTTTGTTTGAAATCCATTTGCATATTATCTTACTGTGCATTTAGTGAATTCTCAATAATGTTGTATTTGCTGACAAGAATAATAAATTGGACCACAATTAAAAAAAAAGAAAACCCAATGAGAAAATAACTACCTGATTAATATACACATGTTTAAATGTAGGGCCTGGTAAAGCAGTTTCATCCAACCTAGCGAAAATGCCCAGGGCTGTTTGTTAAATCATTTGCTTGATACCATCATCATTTTCATTTCACTTATCAAGTGAATCAGAAGCATAATCAATAACTGCAAAGTAAGATAGTACCAATAGGAGAAAGAGGTAAAAGAATTGAGAGTGTTTGTCAATATGAAGATGTGTGGGGATACTGAATGATATCATAGTCTTTCCAGTGAAAGAAAAAATAGGCTATGGGAAGATGTAAATTTTTGATGGAGTAAGAACAGTGGTCACCACCAAGTATTTTTCAACATCCCTCTCCAGCTATGAATAGAAAGGACACAAATTCATTTGCGTAAAATTGCCATTTGCCTACATAGACTAGACAATTCACAGATTTTTCACACAGTTATTATATATATAGTTATTTGAGTTATCACTATATTATTTCACATTGATAGTTTTTATTTCTAATTTTGTTTCCATTCACTGTCCTCAGTTCATCTGTGGCCTACATTGAAGGTAGCTGTCAGTATTATTATTGCCAACCATATTTAATATTGAATACAAGTTTAAGCATGCTGCAAAGCATTTTCTAACGTTAATTTTAAAACATTGTCTCTGCCCTCCAAAGTGATGGTTAACAGCTATAATTTACTAAGATCTAGCACAATAATTTATTACTTGCTTGATTCTCAAAACAATACTGCGAGGTAAGTAACGTTATCAACATTTTATTGATAAAGAAACTGCAGCATGAAGAGGTTAAGCAGACTTTCCCAAGGTCATTCAGTAAGTAAGTAGTAGAACTGGGATTGGAACCCAGGTGTAAATTACTCTAAAACCCATGCTATGCATGTTGCATTTGCCTCCCTGTTTGAAAAAAAAAAAACTACTTAGGACATTATATTTATCAATAATCCCACTCACCTTGATTGAATGGCAGAACTAAGGGGGAAAAAACAGCTGGGGAAAGAGAAAAGACTAGAAAAGAAGATCAGAAATTTTTTTTCTTCTCAGGACACAAATGGTGGTACTTTTGTGTCATTTTGTAGATGACTTTGATTTGCAAAGATTTGGAATTGATTTATTCTACCAGTTTAGCCTATACTTATATTCCAAAAGCATATTAATCAGTTCTGCTCCTTGACCACTTTTAGGAATCCAAGGTGTTTTAATTGTTACTTGACCCCCTTACTACTCTATGAAGGGCATAACCTGTGTCTAGCCCATATCTCACTCATATCAGTGGTGAGACAAAAGATTTGTCTTCCTCTGTCCTCTCATTGCAATTTATTTATGTTTTATTCTCAATTTTATTAAGATTTGTCAGGAATTACAGCTAGTTTATTACATATGTCTCTCTTCCCCCTAGGTAAGTAGTCAATGCCTTGTTAGTATCTTTCTGTACCCCTTTGCTTATAGTAGGCAGACAGTAAATATTGAATTGAACTAAATTCCCTGTGGAAGAAGCCAGTCACACTATTACATGAGTCTTAGTTTTTATGAATCTTGTGTTATGTATGGATTTATTTATTCCTTCAGTTAATGTATATTTAAGAGTACTAGATATGTGCCATGTGTTGTTGTTCCAAGTGCTACAGATGCAGAGATAATAAATTGGTCGAAGTCTTTGCCCTCATGGGGCCTACATTCTAAGGTAGGAAGATGGCCACAGAATGGGATAATTTCAGTCTAGTATAATGAAGCATTAAGATAGGGGCATGCATAGAGTACCGTGGGATTTAGTAGAAGAGTGCAACATGGAATTCAAAAAAATCTTCCTGGAAAAGATAATCCCTGAGTTGGGTCTTAAAGAACAAATACATGTTAGACTCCCATCAAACTTGAGGACACACGTTCTTTCCAAGAACAAAATGTAAAATAATGGTTTCTAAACTGTAGTATCCTTAAGAATTATTTTGAAAATTTAACTTGGGCCAGGCGTGGTGGCTTACACCTGTAATCCCAACACTTTGGGAGGCTGAGGTAGGCAGATTACTTGAGCTCAGGAGTTTAAGACCAGCCTGGGCAACATAGCAAAACCCCATCTCTACCAAAAATTTAAAAATTAGCTGAGCGCGGTGGTGCATGCCTGTGGTCCCAGCTACTCAGGAGGCTTAGGTGGGAGAATCGCTGGAGCCTGGCAAGTCAAGGCTGCAGTGAGCCAAGATAGCGCCACTGCACTTCAGCCTGGGTGACACAGCAAGACCTTGTAGAAAGGAAGGAAGAAAGGAGGGAGAGAGAGAGGAAGGGAGGAGGAGAAGGGAAGGAAGGAGGAGACGGGAAAGAATGAAGGAGAAGGGAAAGAAGGGAGGGAAATTTAACTTGTATTCCAAAACACCTCCAGAGATTCTACTTCATTTGGCCTGCAAGGGAGCCCAATAATCTACATTTTATTAAGCTCTCCAGGAAATTCTGTCTGAGATCTATTGATGTAGTATATTAAGTGTATTACATAGTATTATTCATGAAATGTTTCAGTGCCTGTAGATCAGACCTTTAAGTGTGATAGTGATAGTAATAGAGAGATTAAGACTAGGATTAATGTTATTCATCTTTTTCTTGTGCTTCCTTAAAAAGGAAGATATTTAATGAAAAAAATTAATATTTAATAATGAGTTTCTGTACATTCACATTCAACATACATTTTTCAAAGTGTTTCTTGGTATAATAAATATGTTGATTTTATGGCTTCCAAAAATTCCTTTCTATTACTGTTCAAATATTTCCTTCTAAGTTATCTTTACAATGATGGATATAAAGTGAAGAATGGGGAGGTATTTATCAAGTAATTTCTTTATCAGTATCCTAAATGAAATAAGACTGACCTTTGAGCAAATGTGTAGTAGCAGCCATAGGTGCTGGCATGTTTGCATTCTTGCATACACTAAGATTTCTTGCTTCCCTTTATCATCATCTAAATGGCTTCATTGTCATCACACTCATCAGATGAAATGCAGTACTGGATTCTTCTCTAAAAGCAGTGATTCTGTGACTGCTGCTCTAAACTCTAGTTCCTTGATTGTTTTGTTCTTAGGATCCTTTGTTTCAAATAGCAAGTTAATACAGCAGCCTCAGGACCTTCTCTTTCTCTCAGAATAAATGCTGTGGATAAGGTACATCTGAGTTTCCATTTCCCCTCATTTCACATATAGCCATATTTTCTTCTCTGATGTAATATTTTGTATTAACACATTTTACATTTTGAAGTTTTCTTTTCCCCCACAAAGGTATGTGGTTATCCCACTTAAAAATGAGCTTATTTGAATATGTGAAATAATGTTGTCATTGAATTAAGCTGTTTTGTGACTGCTGATGTATCACTGAGTTTGATTTGGTGACAGCTTGAGGTCTGGTTAATATAATCTTAAGGTAATCAGCTTGATAGACTGGAATTACTAGTTTATTATCAAAAAATGAATGTAAAAATATTGCTCTTTTCTCTCCCTGTTTAGACTAGTATGTGCCTTTTTAAAAATACTCCCTTTCTTCTTCCCTGCCTTTTTTCCCCACTCTTATTCATATACAGTCAAACTAGATACCAGAGTTAGTTCATCAAAGCTGAATAATACCTATCAAAAAGTGATACCCTGACTTTTTTCTCTTAATCACCTGTACTGGACCATAGGGAGGACCAAATAGGCTTTCTTGGGGACTACAGAAAGAGCAAAGCGTAATACTCTTTAATCATAGCATGTTTGTTGTTGCTGTTTCAGTGGTGGTGGTGGTGGTGGTTGTGTACTTACCTTGAATAGTGTGAAGTATCCTAAAATTATGTTGTGTGGGCTGGGAGCAGGAAGGAAACTGATTATTCGTCTAACAAAGGTTTGGCATAATTTTATTGTAAAATTTCAACTGTTTATGACATGAAAATTTCTAATTATAAGAACAAAGTCACTGTGGTGGCAATAGTTGTACAAGATGTTTGACATTATTTCTATGTCAGTTTGATAGTCTGTGTTATAAATTGTCTTATTAGGACCCTTCTTCACCCTCTTCTTTATTATTCTGATTATCAGTAAATCCAGTTTGTACTGTTAGACATTTGAGTTTGTCTTTTAAATATTGAAGACTATTTTAAAAAGAAAAACCATAACATCTTTCTGTTTATTACATTAACATGTGATCTCTCACCTGACGATGTGTTTAAAATGAATTAATAGATAAAATATAATACTCCGTTATATACTGAAAAAAATTTTCAAACTTTGTTTATATATTCAGATATTGCTAGCAGTTCATATTAAATATGACTATTTTGTTTAATGAGAAAATAGGAATTTTTCCTTATCTCTGAGACTTACTGCTTCTCTTTGCCATTCACATCTGGTTGAAGGTGGATGGTTTTGAACCTCGTAACATCACTTCACTCGTCAGTTTCTGAGTGTGCCAACCTCCTTCTGACGGTTTAATTTTCAGTAACAATCAAACCATTTATTCCTCAGGGGTTGGTCCTCGTAGTGATTCCTGTCCTTAATCCCCATTAGTGTTGATGGAAGTAATCCATAAGCACCAATAGGAGAAAAGGCCCATAAAGCATCAGTATCCCAGAACCCTGAAATAGGACGGCCGCTTCAGTACCCAAATGTCATTGCAATTCTAATGGAGTAGAAGCCAGCTTCTTGGAAGTGAAGATTTGAGATCATTATGTCATATTCTCTCCTTTTGGTCTCCTCCCTTCTCCCTCTAGCTTGCACATTCTTTTTATTTTAAATTTTACAGGAAGCCTTCTTTTAAAAACCTGGTTTTTAAAATTTCACATGTTGCTGTAACCAGGTGATTTCAAAACCCAGAAAAGTGAAGTACATACCATATAGTCATAAGAAGTTTGGGGGCTTTTTTGGTTTTTATGTTTTTGGTGGGTTTTTTTTGTTTTTTTTGTTTTTTGTAGTGTGGGGAGTGGGGAGGAGGAAAAGGGAGAAATCGTGCTTGTTTTGGTTTTGGGAAGTCTTTTTGGATAAATATTGAGAATATTTATAGTATTCTGTAATTATGTGACATTTGTTGTGTGAGGGGAGACCAGAGTAGCTGTTGCACATAAATCGACTCTCTTAATATTGAAGCATATTTAAACAGTTGTTTGAAGCAGAGCTAGAAATTAATGGTGATACTTCTAACAGCATTTTGATGTTACAAATATTACTTTAAGTTTATCAAGAGAAAAATTCCAGTAGTAGCTTGCGTTATAAAATTAATTGATATATTACGTTTCTGTATAATTTTATTGAAATTGCTTTTGTTTTGTGGTGAAGATAATATAGTGGCAACAATTTTGAGGAATCTTTAAAGCTGTTTGGAAGAGATGGCCAACCTTTGGCTAGATTTTTACTAGAATTTTGAAATAAGAAAGTGTATAAATATGTTTTCAGTTAAATTAGCCTTGAGGAAGAATAGTTATTATATGAGTTTTGAGGGTCTTGATAAATGTTGGGATCTACTCTGAAACTCATGAGGTTCCTCGCTGATCAATACTCTTGCACTGTATTTTATTTCTCAAAATAATGAAATTTTTATGGAAAAGCTCAATTAGTGGAATCGTTTATTCAATATTCCCTTACTCTTCTTTCTTCCTTCCTTCTTTCCTTTCTTCCTTCCCTCCCTCCTTCCTTCCTAGTTCTTTCATTTTTTGAGGCAAGAAGCTTCCTTAATAATATAGTTTCTACAGAGCTTTCTTACTTATTTTTCTAATAATGGATATAACAGTGTGATAAAGTTTAAATGCTCCGTGAGCAAAACTCTTATCAAACAACTGAAGAAATACACTGCTGATTAACCTTTTCCTTGATCTTGAATTGTCTCCAGCATATTTGCTAGTGACTCTAAACCATTAATGGATCTTATTAGTATAAACACATGTCTGTGTGGTTATCAACAGTGTTGTATTATTGTCACATTTATTTACATTTTTGGTCAAAAATATAAACGTGCGTGTGTGAAGCAGTCTGTTTTATAGAGTGAGCATATATGTAATCATTTTCATGTAATTGAAAATGTGCTGTGTGTTGCATTTTATTCTCATGTCGACTTTTCTACTGTGTATACACCGATTGTCTCGGTGCCTTTTTCCTTTTGTATAATTGTATTACATACAGAAATTGCTGACCTCTGTGAAAACAGTGTAAAAAAAGTTAAAATTATTATTCCAATGAGATTTTAATGGCAGTTTAATTTTCCAGAGAATAAATTTTGTGTGGGTTAAAAGTTATTTTTCTTCACCTTTATGTAAAAAATCTGTTTACATTTTAGTACTCACATGGAATGGGTAAACATCTGACTTCATTGATAATGATACATAAACGTCAGTCCTAATTCTTGTCATTGACAAATAAATGTTAATATGACTGCTACACAAAATAAAATAATGTCAATTACATAAGGAAATATCAAATGGATATATGTACATGTTATTTAGATCTTGGGTTTGAAAAGAATCTCATCTAAATGTGCTATAAAATATTACTCTCAAAAGGTTTGGGTCATATTATTTTCTTTAATTGTAAGTCAAATCTGGCTTCCAAAGAAAATAGACTTACAAATGCAAACATTTAAAAATATTCTCCTTTAAAGTTCATATAAATCACAAATTAAACTAAATAGCTTTAAAATGATCTCAGTATCTTCAGCTGGAATATGAACTGTTACCTAGTTTGTTCTTTCACTTAATGTGAATTTGTTGTCATTCATATCAGTATTGCTATCCTGTTTAACAAAATAATTTTCTCTTTGCCAATAGTAGTTTGTTGATTTTTAATTCTTTTTCATTAGATAGTTGTATTGTTTCCCTAAGACCTGGAGTTTAGATATTTTTCATGTTTCATTACCTTGTCCATTTTACTTCCAGCAACAAAGATTTATAACAACAGACTTAACAAGTACTATTTTGCATATGAAAAAGAATTTAAACGTTTGGTGCTCTAAAACTGAAAGAAATTAAAGTTGCTGCATCATCTAATCTCTGATTGTCTTTGAATCCTTAGTTCCATAAATTATCCAGAGCCTTTTTTAGTTAACATTTTTAAAGAGGGGAATGCCAGTGCCCAATTGGTCTAGTTGAGTTTTTTTTTTTTTCCTTTTTGTAAAGTTGTCTCTACTGAAATATAATGAAAACATGAAACACTTATTCTGCTCAGAATAAATGGGTTCATAATGTAATCTCCAATCTACAATTTAAGGAATTTGTATCCTTTCCCAGTACTCACTGCTGAATTCTTCCCCCGCTCTCAAACATTTTGAGCTTCTATTATTAAGACATTTAGGCTGGGCACAGTGGCTCATGCCTGTAATCCCAGCACTTTGGGAGGCTGAGACGGGCAGATCACAAGGTCAGGAGTTCAAGATCAGCCTGGCCAACATGGTGAAGCCCCATCTCTACTAAGTAAACACAAACAATTCATCGGGCATGGTGGTGCATGCTTGTAGTCCCAGCTACTCTGGAGGCTGAGGCAGGAGAATCGCTTGAACCTGGCAGGCGGAGGTTGCAGTGAGCCGAGATCGCGCCACTGCACTGCAGCCTGGGTGACAAAGCAAGACTCTGTCTCAAAAAAAAAAAAAGACATTTAAGGTTAAAAAAGCCAAAAGTAACAGATTTGCTTGAGTGTTGACAAAAATTTTTTTCTGAATTGTAAGCAATGTCTTACTTAGGGACAATTTATTATTTAATACTTTGAAAAACTTTATTTTCATTTGGGTCTTTCAGAGAATTACAGTTAATATAAAGTGAAATTCCAGCAAAAAATTGGCACATCTGCATTCTTGCTAATAAATCATGAAATTATCATTTTCTATTGTTATAAATGGATTTAGTAGTTATTCATTATAACAGGTTACTATATTTAAGGTATGTTTTCGTTTGTTTTTCTCTTTTTTAAACCAAAACCTCACCAACCATTATATTTTAATTGCAAATTGATTGTAACTCCTTTGATCTCCAATATGCAAAATAATATTTAAGCCAACTTTTTCTTTCCATAGATTATCAAAATATTTCATGATATTTCCCATTTGAAAATAAAGTCATTCCCAATTTTAAAATAAATGGTCTCAGTAAAGGTATATATGGGATATTTTATTAGTAATTTGCAATGAATTATAAAAATACACTACATATTTTTATGAAATTAAGTGCCAAATAAATGGGGCAAATTATGTGAGGATCTCATAAACTTATATTGATTAGTAAGAGAAAAAATGAAAACATCTACTCAGCATAAAGAAAATATATCTAAAGGAAAACCTTCCAAAGAATACTTTTAATATGTGGTAGCAACTGCCAATTCTTCACCAGAACCCATGTATTTCTCTTTCTCGTTCATATGGCTAGCTTACTATTTCTAATGCCTTCCCTTGAGATTAGGCATGGCCATGTGACTGAGTTCTAGCCAACTGAATACAACCAGAGATGATGTGTACCAATTTCTAGGAGGTTTTTTTTTTTTTTTTTTGAGACAGAGTCTTGCTCTTTTGCCCAGGCTGGGGTGCAGTGGCACAATCACAGCTCACTACAGCTTTGATGTCCCAAACTCAAGCAATCGTCCCACCTCAACCTCCCCAGTAGCTGGGACTACAGGTGCATGCTACCACACTCAGCTAATATTTTTATTTTTTGTAAAGACAGGGTCTCACTATGGTGCCCAGGCTGGTCCTGACCTCAGGGGCTCAAACTATCCACCTGCGTTGGCCTTCCAAAGTGTTGGGATTACAGGTGTGAGCCACCACGCCCAGCCCAGGAGGCTTTTTAAGAATCAAATATGGCCAGGCATGGTGGCATATACCTGTAGCCCCAGTTACGTGGGAGGCTGAGGCAGGAGGATCATTTGAACCCAGGATGTGGAGGTTGCAATGAGCTGAGATTGTGCCATTGCACTCCAGCCTAGGCAACAAAGGGTGTTCCTGTCTCAAAAAAAAAAAAAAAAAAAAAAAAAGGAATCAAATATGCCTTTTCCGTGCATTCTTTCACTTTCCACTGGCTGGACACAGAGAAAACTGAAAGCTTTCAGGAATGGCAAAGCCCCAAGTTGGAGAGATTCTGGGTCACTGAGTCACCTCACAGAAAACAGACAACCAGGTATGTATACCTTGGAATGACAGCATAAATAAGGAAAAAAAACCAAACTTCTATTATTTTTGAGCCATTACTTATTTTGGAGTACATTTGTTACTATAAACAACCGAAACTAAAAAACTATTGATACCTTCCAGTGGAGTTCTGTGAGAATGAAAACCTGAAATATTTTACATTAACTTAGCAGGCAGGCAGCCAGTGGTGAGGAAATAGATATAGCAGCCTGGAAACCTGTAGCCGTATTTTGCAGTGGCAAAGCACGGATAAACCAGTTGCCTGTATAATGAAGGTGGTCAGTGCAACTACTGAAAGTGTAGTTCAGGGGAAATGGATGGAAAGAGCCAGAGTAGCGGTGCGTTTGAGATTTTCCTTGCTAAAATGTATTATGAGAAAGCAGTAAACTCAGGCAGGAGTTCTGTGGCTCTCACGGAGAGATTGAAGGGAATGGAAAAGAGCCCTGAGATTAACTGCTTTGGGGTTGGAAAAGTCTGCTGCTTCTGGATTCCCAAGTATTAAGATAGAAAATTGAAAAAAATGTTGAATAAGAAAAGCCCATTGAGACTGCTCAATCAAACACAGGGACTCAACCTCATGGCAAATATCAGAATTGTTTTAGTGTTCCCTCCTGTTTCAGAGGAACTCCAGGCCAACTTTCATCCTCATGAAGCAAGCTATGAAAGTTGTGTGGCCTCCAAGAAGGAAACAGTTCTCAATATCTGCTTCAAATGAAACCATAGCATGTAACAGTCTTCGGACTCCTCAGAAGTTAGAGCAGGGGATCACTGAGAATAATGAATAACAGAGTTCCTCTTAGAAAATAGATGGAGCCAAACAAAAAACTGCCCCTAGGCCAGGCGTGGCAGCTCACGCCTATAATCCCAACACTTTGGGAGGGTGGGGCAGAGGGATGCCAGGAGTTAGAGACTGACCTGGCCAACAAAGGGAGACCCGATCTCTACCAATAAATAAATAAATAAATAAGTCGGGCGTGGTGGCACACGCCTATAGTCCCAGCTACTCAGGAGGTTGAGGTGGGAGGATCATTTGAACCCAGGAGTTCGAAGCTGCAGTGAGCTATGCTCATATCACTGCACTCTTGTGCTCCGGCGTGGTTGACAGAGCAAGACCCTGTCTCTAAAAAAAACAGGAAACAAAAATAAACATTTAAAAACTGCCTCTGCTGAGAGAATTGGGGGCCGGGGTTTCACTGCTGTGAATCAATGACTGCTATGTTTCTCATTCTTCCCTTTTTCAAATGGGAATTTTTAATGGCAGTTATCTTCTTCCTGCTCTGCATTATGTATTTAGTGGAAGTTGGAGGGGCAGATATCTTTAAATTCCCAGGTCATTGGACTTGATGGAAAGGAGAGTGTATCACCAGAGATAGAGGACTTGGAGAAGACTGCAATAACTGGATGGGACTTTAGGTGGTCTTCTTTAGGGAGAAAGTAAGCTATTTAACTAAACCTTTGTTCTCTTCCTGGACACATGCTAGAGTACATTTCCCAGCCTCTCTTGCAAGTATCTGTGGTTGTGGGACTGAGTCCTAGCCAACTGGAATGTGAGTGGAAGTGGTATGTACCATTTCTAGGCCCAGTGCCTCCATGGTCTCTCTCCCCATGCATTAGCTGGTTACAGAAGATGGCTAATATACTAAGGGATGGTGAAGCCACAGATGAAAGGAGCCTGGGTCCTTGATTCACTGCTTGGAGGTCATCACCCATCAACCAGTAATATCTTCAGAGTGTTACATGAGAAAGAAAAACTTCCACTGTGTATTTGAGCTGTTATTCATTTGGGGTCTATTTTATCCCTGCAGCACTAGCATACACTGATAAGTAAACTCACAGTAACTGAGGAAAATGCTAGGTAGCACTGTAGCAAAAAAACAGAAGTTCCAAACAATATTTGGAAAGGCAAGGTCTAACACCTAATTGTTGGGGGCAAAAATCAAAGAGTAAGATAAGTCTCCAGAACACTGCCTGCCAGCAGTACTGGAAGGAGTTATTTTAGGAATGGATTGTAAGGCTTTTGGAGAGATTCAAAATGCCTAACTCTCCAACTTCATCAAACTACAAGAAATGAGTTTAACCGTGACCCAAGGGATGAAATGAAGTGATAGGTAGAAAGCCAGAGGAATAACTAAAACCTGAGCATCAAACCTACAGACATAACTGAAGCAATAAGAATGTTGGAGGAACACATTTGTAGGGTGAAGAGAGAAAGAACCCAAGCAGTGACCAGAGTTAAGGCAAGGACACCAGAAATGTCATGAGGGGCAAATGAAAACCAGATTGTCAAATCCCTTGAATCCAGACTAGAGACTTGAATAGTTAACCCCATAAGGTTTAGAGTAGTAGAGTAATTTTAAGAAGGCCAGTTTAATAGGGGTAAGAATCAGAAAGAGATCCATTGGAAGCTTTTTTTTTTTTTTTTTTTTTTAAGATGGGGTCTCACTCTGTCGCCAGGCTGGAGTGCAGTGGCGCAATCTCAGCTCAGTGCAACCTCTGCCTCGTGGGTTCAAGTGATTCTCCTGCCTCAGCCTCCCAAGTAGCTGGGATGACAGGTGCCTGCCACCACGCCTGGCTAATTTTTGTATTTTTAGTAGAGACAGGGTTTCAGCACGTTGGCCAGGCTGGTCTCAAACTCCTGACCTCAGGTGATCCACCTGCCTTGGCTTCCCAAAGTGCTAAGATTATGGGTGTGAGCCACCGCGCCTGGCCGGAAGCTATTTTTTTAAAACCAGATGTTTAAAATCATAAGTGATTAGATATAAGGTAATACTAGTAACCTAGATCATGTGAATAGAGAATTTTTTTTTCTTTAATGAGATGAGTGAGAGAGACATTGAAAAGGAAGCGTTCTGAGAATTGATGACCAATTCAGTGAGGAGTCATGCAAAGCACTGGAATGACCAAGTCACAGGAATCAAGAGCTGACATCCTCTCATTAGAATATACGTTCCCCAATGGCAGAAACTTTTCACAACTGTGTGCCCCGTGCCTGAACAGTATCTAGGGCATAAAATGAATGAGTATTAATGAATCTTTATTTCTGATGGAGTTTGGGACATTGGGAAGTTTGAGGGGGCTTGAGAGTTTTTTTTGGGGGGGTGTCTTTTTAGGCAGCTATTTGTTTTAATTGAATAGAATCAGCCAAGAATAGTTAGATTATATTTAATGTGCATTATTTGCCAAAGCAATAAAAATATACAAATACACTTGAGAAATATATTCAATAATACCTGAAATGAAAAGAATACTTGTTCAACAAAAAGAAGTTGATTTATGAAACCCCGTTTCCTCTGTGATTTCTGGCTCATTAATTGATTTTTTAAAAAACCTCTATTTCTGACATTGCTATAACTGTTAATAGGGAAACAATACTAAGCTGACACCAAGCTTTTTTTTTTTTCAATAAACTGCATTTTAGAACAGTTGTAGATTTACAGAAAAATTCAGATGATACTACAGAGAGTTCCCATACACCATGCACCCAGATCCCCCTATTAATAACATCTTACACTGGTACATTTTTTACAACTAATATCCAATTTGCTTCATTATAATTAAATGAAATCCCTGGTTTAATCAGATTTTCTTAGTCCTCTCTCCTTGCTTATCTAATGCCCTATTGCTGTTCCAGGATCCTGTTTAGGATCTCACACTGCGTTTATTTATATGTCTCCTTAGGCTTCTCATGACTATGACAATTTCTCAAACACTCCTTGTTTTTGACGACCTTGACAGTTTTGAGGAGGACTGGACAGGTATTTTGTAGACTCTCCCTTAACTGGGATTTCTCTGATGTTTTTGGTTTACAAACCTATTTTCCCATCTGGAAATATTACTCTGCTCAGCATGGAGTTATGAGTTTTAAATGGGTTGACCGAGGCAAGTTATCCAACACTTAATAAGTGTTCATGTAATTTTATTTTCATCTTTTCATGATTAATGAAAGGACACTCATTATCTTTGTCATAAACAGTCACTTCATATGCTGGGGGGGGGCATTATTAAATCAACCATCTTTTTTCTAAATAATATTAATACCTTTAATAAATTTTATTTTCCAGATTTCCTATTCTCTAGATCCTTTCTAACTAGCTTGACATCCCTTAATCCATGAAATCTGAGCCTCTATTCACTTACTTATCAAGGGTTCAAACATAATAAGGGCTTACAATATGGCTTTACATTTTATACCACTTATCTTACTTATTTTTTATTTTTTAGTCACAAAACAAGTATAAAGATTCTATTTTAATTATTTATAAACTGTCAAACAAAACTTATTCACCCTGTATTACTTTGATAATTATTTCTAACCACTGGGTAATATTTTGCTACAGTAGCTCTTAAACTGTACAATACAGATGATTTTTGTTCACCCAAGATAGTTTCAGTCTTTATAGGATGTTACCATATGTTGCATACCATACATGCACATAGATATCCAGAGATTTTGAAAGCAAGAAAAAATATGTTAAACTTCAGTGAAGATATTTTTTAAATGAGTCAGAAACAGTATCCTATAATCTTTATTATGAATGTCAATTTTTTGCAAGCTTACAGGTAATTGGATTTCAAATTAAATTGTGTTTGTGTGTGAGTAAAATCTTTGTAGAAATCTTCATACTTTTCAGAGGATTTTAAACATTTATACTATCAGTTTTGTGATTTTTAAAAATTTGCCTCTTCTGTAAGAGTAAAATATTAAACAAAACCACTGTTGCTCGGGCTTGAATTTACTTAGCAAATAGTTTTCAATGCCTACTATGTGTTAGAGACTGTATTTGGCTTAGGGCTATAAATACAAATGAGATATAGTTTTTTCCCAAATGAAGCATGTGATCTGGTAGAGGAAGACAGACCTGAAAACAAAACAAGGCCAAAAAAATTGTAAATATTCAATGATATAAGTTCGCAAATGGTCCAAGGGCTCACAAATGTCATGGGGTTGGTTCTTCTTGGGGTAGGGGGTTGCATCAAAAAGGATTCAACAAGAATTTAATACCTGAATACAGTGTAGAAAAAGGAGTACTGTACATATTTTCTAGGGAACTGGGATGAGGGAAATAGCACATGAACACAGGAATGGAGATACATGGCCGAGTGCTTCTTGATGAGTACTGCAAGTCATTAGTCATGGCTGGAGCATAGTATGTGAGGACAGTAGGGTGAAAGATAATGCTGTAGACAGAGGCAGAGAACAGAGCAGAGGGGACTTTGTTTGCCTTGCAAAGAATCTCACATTTATCAGTAGACAACAGAGAACCCCTGAAGAGTTTTAAGCCAGACAGTAACATGATGAGATTTTAATTTTATTAAGACCATTCTTGCAGCAATTTCGAAGATAGGTTGGAGCAAAAGGAAAAACTGGAAGTAGATGGCCTGTAAAGAGGCCATTGCAGTCATCTAGGTGAGAAATGTTTGAGGGCTCAAACTAAGGTAGTCGCAGAGGGAATGTAGAAAAGGAGAAAGAAAAAATACTCAAGGAGGCCGGGCGCGGTGGCTTATGCCTGTAATCCCAGCACTTAGGGAAAGCCAAGGCAGGCAGATCACTTGAGGTCAGGAGTTCGAGACCAGCTTGGCCAACATAGTGAAACCCTGTCTCTACTAAAAATACAAAGATTAGCCAGGCGTGGTGGCTCACGCCTGTAGTCCCAGCTACTCAGGAGGCCAAGGCAGGAGAATTGCTTGAACCCAGGAGGCAGAGGCTGTAGTGAGCTGAGATCGAGCCATTGCACTCCAGCCTGTGCCACAGAACAAGATTCTATCTCAGAAAAAAAAAAAAATACTCAAGAAGACTAAACAGGCCTTGATGACTGACTAGTTGTGGAGGATTAGAGAGAGGGAGATGTCTAGGAAGATGCTGTTTCTGGCTTGGCCAGTGGCATAGAGGATGTTGCTGTCTACTAAGAGAGGAAGAATAGGGTGAGTTTCTCTGAAGGAAGAGATACTGATTCAGTTTCCCTGTGGTGATATCCCAAAGATTTCTAATAGGTCGTTGCATATGCAGGTCCAAAGCTCAGAAGAAAAACCTGAATGAAAGGTATGGATTTAGAGTTTATCAAATTTCAAATCGGTTGGAGTCTAGATAAATGGGATTTGTTATATGCTGATGGCATATAGTTTAACCAATATATGTTACATAGATGAACATTTAAAAAATCATTTCAGGTCATACTAAACCCAATGAGAAGATGGCATAGCAGATTCCAACACTCCTACCACTCATTAACAAGGACTATTATAAAATAATTAGAAGAGATTTCAAATAAATAAATAAATAAATAGAATGTAAAGAGCCACCATAATGAATGTTATGCTTACTCTAGTTGCTGTTTAATCATTATGAAACAGCAATTTAATCATTATTGGGAACTAGTTATTTTTCTTTCTTTGTTTTTTGTTTGTTTTTGTTTTTGTAACTAGTTTCTACCACTGATGTTTCACGAATGTTGGATGGACAGTAACTACTAAATAAATAATGAAAATTTGGTCTGGCGCAGTGGCTCACGCCTGTAATCCCAGCACTTTGGGATGCCAAGGCAGGTGGATCACAAGGTCAGGAGATTAAGACCATCCTGGCTAACACGGTGAAACCCCAGCTCTACTAAAAATACAAAAAATTAGCCGGGCATGGTGGCGGGTGCCTGTAGTCCCAGCTACTCGGGAGGCTGAGGCAGGAGAATGGCGGGAACCCGGGAGGCGGAGCTTGCAGTGAGCCGAGATCACGCCACTGCACTGCAGCCTGGGTGACAGAGTGAGACTCCGTCTCAAAAAAAAAAAAAGAAAGAAAGAAAGAAAAATTTATGCGCTACTTAAAGTAAAAGCTTGAACCATATCAAACAATAAAACTGATTTTAGAAACAAATATTTATACATTGCATCGAGTGTTGTACTTTGGTGGTCTTAAAACATGGTATGCTATTCATCTATTTAAACAATACTGCCTAATTCAAAACATTTTGGAAACATATTATTTTGGTATTATTTTCAGAGCCCATCTAGCAGTCATGTAAGAAAAACATCCCAATGATTTATAGTCAAAACTCATTTTTGACAAAAATCAGTACTTTTTTCTTTTTAAACTTTTTATTATGGGAAATTTAAAACATCTACAAGATAAACAGAATAGAATAATGAACTTTCATGTACTACTCACCGAACTTGAGTAGTTAACTAACATTTTGTCATTCTTGTATGATCTATAGCTTCATGTACTCTCCATCCCCACTTAATTTTTATTACTTTTAAAAAGTTTTAAGGTAAATTTTTTAATATACTTTTATATACCTTATATTGAAATGCACAAATGTTACCTGCACAATATTGACAAACAGATGCACCTTTGTGAGCCACACCTCTATTATAGACCATTTTCATCTACCAAGAAGGTTTCCTTACATTATTTCTTAGTCATTTGCACCCAAGGCAATCATGGGTCCATGTATTCATTTAGGTTAACTTTGCTTATTCTAGAACTTCAAATAAATGGAAACATACCATATGTACTCTTTGTTCCCAGCTTCTTTTGCTAAGCATAGGATCTTTAGATTCATCCATGTTGTTGCATTTACCAATACTTCATTCCTTTATATGACTGAGTTTCATTGTATGTGTATATCACAATTTCTTTTCCATTCTCCTTGTCCCAGTTTTCTATTGCTGCACCACAAAGCATCCCAAACTAAGTGGCTTTGAAAAAGTGACAATCATATATCTCGCTCATGAATCAGCACTTTGTGTATGGCATAGCAGGGGCAGCTTTTCTCTGTTCTGCATGGCATCCCCAGGGTGGCACAAAGGCTGAAGGTGACTTGATGGTCAGAGGCAGGAATCATCCAAAGACTCACTCATGTACCTGGTGGTTGATGCTGGCTGTCAGCTGGAACCTTAGCTGGAGCCTATGCACATGGCTGCTTGGATTCCTCACAGTCTGGAAGCTGGGCCCCAAGAATAAGATCTCAAGAGAGCAAGGCAATTGTAGGTGGCATTTTTATGACCTATATTCAGAAGTCACAAAGCATTACTTTCTTCGTACTCTGTTGGCCAACACAGTCACAGAGTTCTATCCAGGTTCAGAGGAATAGAGCAGAGACTCCACGACTCCGTGAGAGGGGTGTCAATGTCACATTCTAAGAACACACGGGATAACACATTGTGGCCATCTTTGGATAATGCTGTCTGCCATAGTCTCCCTTCTGGCCACAAGAGTTCACATCTCTCCCACATACAAAATACACTCAACTCTCTCTTCCAAGAGCCCTAAGTCTCTTACCATTATGGTAATAACACACAGTCCAGGATCTCCTCATGTCATTTAGGTCTGAGTATGGATGAGACTCCGTGAGAGCAGCTCCTGCATTCAGTTCCTTCAGTAGCATTCTGAAGAGTTGTGAACCAGAGAGAAGTTACATGCTTGACACACACCCAACAGACAACAGGAGAACAGGCAGAGGATAACCACTGTAAACCCTACTGCTCAAAAAGATGTCCACTCCTTGGGATTTCTTCCTTTTGATAAAACGTAGCTCATGTTTGCAACTAATGCATTTTATCAGACTACTCTCTGCTGCAGAAGTTTGGGGATCCAATGAACTCTTTTATTTTTGTACTGTCTTTGTTCCTTTCAGTCCAGGCAATCTACTTTTTCTTTTCTTTAAACCTTGTGAGCTTTGTGTGTATTAATTTCCAATCCACCCTATTAGAGAAAAGCCATACCCACAAATCTCTTTAAGAGAAGTCCTACTCTACCTAGAGATATCTATGAGACTGCTATGGGACAACTCTTTCAAGATCTTTAGACGCACCGTTGTTTAGCAGGGAAGATCTGTGAGGCATTTCCTTAAGATCCTTGGAAGAACTTCTGTCTATCTGAAAAGGCATATAAAATACCACCTTATGGCCAGGTACAGTGGCTCATGCCTGTAACCCCAGTACTTTGGGAGGCCAAGACAGGAGGATGGCTTGAGCCCAAGAGTTCAAGACCAGCCTTGGCAACAGTGAGACCCCATCTCTACCAAAAAAAAAAAAAATTAATTAGCTGGTCCTGGTGACACGTGCCTATAGTCTCAGCTACCTCCTTGAGCCTGGGAGGCCGAGGCTACAGTGAACCATGGTTTACCACTGCACTCCAGCCTGGGCAACAGAGTGAGACCCTATCTCAAAAAAAACATTTTTTTAACACCACTTGAAGTCTTTCTGAGTTCTTAACAAAAGGATTTCCAGTCATGCCCTTGGCTTTATATGTAGACATATTTCTGCAACACTATTGATTGGCTGTAAGCCATTTCTTAATTCAAGCATCATTTACCATCTGGAGAGGCGGGAAATGAGAAAACATGTAATTTTCGTACCCAGCAAGTCCTGGTTCCTTATATTTAACTGTCCTTTCTCTTATCTCTTTTCTAATGCATTGCCAGTGAGAAGTCAGGTGACATTTTCAATATTCTACCTACAAATCTTCTTAACTAGATTATTGTCTGCATTCGGGACATTTCCTATTTTCCATATTACTGCAGGTGACTTTAGGGACAATTCTCCACCACTATAAAATGAAGGTCTTTTTCCCTGCAGCTTCCAATAACATTTTCCTTACTTTCTCTTCGGTCCTCACTGACAGCCTCCTCAAGGTCCTTTAAGCCCCTGCTAACACTTTATCTCCTCAAGGCCCTTCCAGCTTTGCCTACTATCCAGTCCCAAAGCCAATGCCACATGTTTTAGGTTTTTGTTTTGGCAGCATCCCATCTCCAGGTACCAAAATCTGTTCCAGTTGTCTATTTCTGAGTGGCAAATCACCCCACACTTAGTGGCTTAAAAAACCAACAGTCATTTATTTTACTCACAAATCTGCAATTAGGCAGAGCTTGACAGAGACACTTCATCTCTGTTCAATACAGCATCAACTGAAATAATTCACAGGCTGGAAATGACTCCACAGGTAGGCTTTGAAGTCATCTGAAGGCTCACTTACCTGTCTGGGGGTCAACAAAGGTTGTCATCTGGGACACCGAGGCATGAACTCTCCTGGTTAGTTTCCTTGCAGCACAGTGGCTGGATTTCAGGAACAAGCATCCCAAGAGAATAAGACAGAAGTGTGTGGAATCTGTACGACCCAGCCTCGTAAGTCTCAAAGTGACGCTTCCTCCATTCTTGGTTGATTGACACAGTCACAAAGATCTGCCTAAGCACAAGTAGAGGGAATATAGATGTGATATAAGGTGGTGGCCGTCTTAGAGAAATGAAATCTGCCACAGTCCTGTTGCTATTACTTAGTTTTAACCTGTATCTTATTTATAAGTCTAGGATATTTTTATATTTCTGATGATCAAACCCATTTTTAAGGTGCCCTGATTGAGATATTGAGAATGCATGGAAGCTTTCAATTCCAAAAGAGTTTTTAAAATATTTTCAACAAAACCATCATCATTGCAAGTACCGTTTGAATCTATGTGCAATTCTAATTATCAGCCCTTTATCACAGATTATTTATACATGTAGTTGAATGCATTGTCTACTCTGAATGTAAACTACAATGATTAGATTATCACTATCAAGGAGAATTAAATTTGGCTGGCAAGAGATAGACTAATTTCCCAAGCTCTTCAACACCTGACAACAATCTTATAAAACATTATGAGACCTTTGGTATCGTTAATTATTAGCATGCCTGATTCTTATTTTCCCACTAGCACATTTCTGTGAAGAAAATTAACTCCTATATATTTTTTGTGAATATAACTCAAGAGCATATAACAATCTAATTGTATGCCTAATTATTTCAAGTTGTTTTTTAAAAGTTGGTCCTAAGGATCTCTTTTGCTAAACCCTGTATCCAAAGGAGACCAGAATTGACACAGACTCTTAAGAAAACCCCTAGGCCACATGCGGTAGCTCATACCTGTAATCCCAGCACTTTGGGAGGCCGAGGCAGGCAGATCACTTGAACTCAGGAGTTCAAGACCAACCTGGGAAACATGGGAAAACCCCATCTCTACCAAAAATACAAAAATTAGCCGGGCATGATGGTGCGTGCCTGTAGTCCCAGCTACTCAGGAGGCTGAGATGGGAGGATCACTGGAGCCCAGGAAGTTGAGCCTGCAGTGATCCTGGATCACACCACTATACTCCAGCCTGGGTGACATGGTGAGATCCTGTCTCAAAAAAACAAACAAACAACGAAACCCCCTGAGAAATATTTAATATATAATCTTCCCTGCTATATTTGAGACACCCAATTGTATCAGGAATATTCCATAGATATGGAAAGATGTTTCTTTTGAAACCTTCTAACTATAAATAAACTATCAATTACTGAGTATATACATTCTTGTCACAGCACTACCCGCCCCCCCCCACCCCCCACCATTTATGGGGGAAAGGCAAAAAAAAATTATATACATATAAAGTCAGTCATAATCATTTAATCTCATGGGTTGGGATCAACTGGAAGAGAATAATCTCATTTGCTAAGAGTGCATGGCACACTGGCTATAGAAGAAAAATGAGCATAGAGAGGTAAATGCCCAGGCAGCTTGCAGATATTCTGGAGCACTGTACTCAGCCTGAATTGGGCTTTTGATTTCAATGTAAGAGAAGGACAGTGAGTCACTAAAAAACTTCCCACTCAAAGGTGATTTGTAAGTGATGAGTTATGTATTAGTGATAAATTAGCAGGTTTTACTTAGATGTCTCTTTACATGCTTACTGTACAGGTATAACATTTTAAATCATGTCAGTAACACAGGTTCAACTTTAAAAATAGATATTGAAAGAAAAAATTGCACAATTGCATGTCAAATAAATGTGCCTAGAATGAGCCTTCAGCTGGGACCATGTGGCTATTATCAGGGCTTCACCGCCATCCAGTGTCAGTCTACCCCAATTACAGAAGGAAGGAAACACAACATTTTGAATACTGCATTTGCAAATATAATCATAGAAAGGGTCATAGATACATTTTTTTTAGAAAATAGTTTTAAGTATGATTTTAAAGAAAAAAATGACAGAAGAATTTTTTCTTATTTATATCAGGTGAGGCATCCTCAGCCTCCCCTCCTAGATTTATCTTGGGTTTTGTTTGTTTGTTTTTCGTTTTTCAGATAGAGTCTCATTCTTTCGCCAAGGCTGGAGTGCAGTGCCACAATCTCAGCTCACTGCTACCTCTGCCTCCTGGGTTCAAGCGATTCTTTTGCCTCCGCCTCCCAAGTAGCTGGGATTACAGGCGTGGGCCACCACGCCTGGCTAATTTTTGTATTTTTAGTGGAGACAGGGTTTTGCCATGTTGCCCAGGCTGGTCTCGAACTCCTGACCTCAGGTGATCCACCCACCTCAGCCTCCCAAAGTGCTGGGATTACAGGCGTGATCCACCACTCCTGGCCTTCCCTCCTAGCTTTAAACATTAACCTATTCTTCAAAGTCAAATGGTCTTCTCTTGTCATTGAACTTTCCTTGACTCTATTTTGTTATTGGGAACATTTTCTAGTTAAGAAACTTTCTTTCACAGTGTATAAATTATCAGTAGTCCATAGGAAATCTTAAAAGGTGAAAATGGACTTGATTATTCATGTTATTCAAAAATTTTAGTCTTTTTTCTTGGAATCCATGAATGGATGGCCATCTGGCCTTCTCGTTCCCACTACAAACACAATCACTTTTTTCCCAGTGAAGTTATTGCTGATTCCCTCTTGATTTTGATTTTGTTCTAAATGGGTCTTTCTTTGACAGCCACAGAGTGAAATGTCTTGAAGGGGAAATTGCTCCATATGGTAGTATTGAAATAAAATTCCTGCCAAATTGGATTGATTGGAGGAGCTCTGGATGCAGCAATATTAATATTAAGTGAAAAATGCATATTTCATAAAAACCTTTGGGTGAAATAATACACGAATCACAGAGATATATTTCAAGATGTCAAATGGGAGTTCATGGTATGAAAATAAAATACTAACTAAAGTAATGCCAGGTGCAATAGAAATGAGAGAAATGTACCTAGGTCTTGAGGTACAGAAAAGACAAAACTATCATTTGGATAAAACCGGGTTTTTAGTCTTTTTCTTGAAACCCATTAGTGGATAGTCATCATAGCCTTCTCATTGCCACTATACACATGCTTTGTTCCCAATAAAGCTATTTCTGATTCTGTCTTTGAATTTGATTTTGTTGTTGACAGAAACAGAGTGAAATGTCTCAAATAGCATTTGGGAGGTTAGGGGGTGAATGGAGAGAAAGGAAAAGGACTCATGCTTCCCTATTCTCATATTGGTGGTTCTCAAACTTTGAAATGTTTAGGAATTATCTGGGGAGGGAAGCATAGTACAAATATGTATTTTTCAGGCCTTATCCTCACAGATGCATTCTAAGGCACCCCAAATACCAATTAGATTTACCCCTATGGCCCACTGAGTAACTCAAGACTGGATATATGTATCAGTTTTTCTCAACATTGCAGAAATACCCTTCCTGGTTCCTCCCTCTGAAAATGCCACTCTACATGTTTCTTCTGAAATAGCCTATGCTTGTGGCCAAATACTGATGTCACGTAGAAACTTAAGGTGCAGAATCTAACTCTCAAACATCTTCAGGCTTTGAATGAATGTGTGGCCCTGGAGGTCTAAAAACTGTTATGTTGGCTGAGCACAGTGGCTCATGCCTGTAATCCCAGCACTTTGGGAGGAGAATTCCTCTTGATCTGAAGACCATGAAATGAAGATGCAAGTTATCTTCCTTGTCTATAAACCCAATATCCAGTAGTGACACAGGGATAGGGTAACTGCAATCAACATAGCCATTCAAAAAAGGGGAGGACAGAATCAAAGGTTCATTGCAGCCACTAGTCTGTAATATTTATGAAACCCAACCAGACCTATATCAATAGTTCCTTTGCTCTGAAGCCATTTCCTACTTTGATAGTATTTTTCTGAAAGAGATGGGGCTGGTGACTTTTATTTTCAAATGAACAAGTTCTTCCTTCTTAATATATCCTATAAGTTCTCAAAAAGTGAACAGTTCCATCTTTAATTTTTTCCTCACTTCTCATATTTTACTGTATAAATAATAAAATTATTAGAAAAAGCCAAGTAGCACTTTCAGCATTCTGCCTGAAAATCTGTTTAGCAAGATCCTCAAGATCTTTCTTTACCTCATTACTCCAAGCAACAGTTTGGCTAACTGTTCTGCTGGGACATATCTCACATGGCTGTCAGGCCTCTGAGCCCAAGCTAAGCCATCATATCCCCTGTGACCTGCACATGTACATCCAGATGGCCTGAAGCAATGGAAGATCCACAAAAGACGTGAAAATAGCCTTAACTGATGACATTCTACCATTGTGATTTGTTCATGTCCCACCCTAACTGATACATATATTCTCCCCCGCCCTTAAGAAGGTAATTTGTAATATTCTCCCCCCACTTAAGAAGGTACTTTGTAATATTCTTCCCCCCTCTGCCCTTAAGAAGGTACTTTGTAATATTCTTCCCCACCCTTAAGAATGTACTTATCCCAAACCTATAAGAACTAATGATAATCCCACCACCCTTTGCTGACTCTCTTTTCGGACTCAGCCTGCCTGCACCCAGGTGAAATAAACAGCCCTGTTGCTCACACAAAGCCTGTTTGGTGGTCTCTTCACACAGACGCACATGACAATGCCCTTTCTTCCAGCCTCCGATTTCCTTACTGTCCTCTAAGGCGTCACTCATAAGGCCATTACAGATTTCACAAATAGTCTTCTTAAGGCCTAGTTTCCACCTGCTACCTAGTCCCCAAACCAATATCGTATGTTTTAAATTTTCTTAAGATTGCACCCCACTCTTGGCACCAAATTCTGTTCCAGTTATCTACCCTGTGTAAATAACTACTCAAAACAACATTTTTTTTTTCCCCTCATAAATCCGTGGATCTGGAATTCAGGCATTGCAAAATGGAGACGGTTCACCTCTGCCCCGCAATGTCTGGGGCCTCAACTGTTATGACTTGAATTGCTGGGTGCTAGAACAGGAAATGAGCTATATTGAGGTTTCTAATAGTATGGTCCTTATCGGGGGAACCCGCCCCCAATATTTCAACATAGGTTCTTTCTATTTTCCATAAGTGTCGGCTGGCTGAGAAATAAAGATAAAGAGTACAAAGAGAGGAATTTTACAGCTGGGCTGCCGGGGTGACATCACGTATCAGTAGGACCGTGATGCCTGCCTGAGTCTCAGACCAGCACAGTTTTATTAAGGGTTTCAAAAGGGGAGGGGGTGTAAAACAGGGAGTAGGTACAAAGATCACATGCTTCAAAGGCAAAAAGCAGAACAAAGATCACATGCTTCTGAGGGAAAAGGACAAAAGGCAAAACAGAACTACTGATAAGGGTCTATATGTTCAGCTGTGCACGTATTGTCATGATAAACATCTTAAACAACAGAAAACAGGGTTTGAGAGCAGACAACCGGTCTGACCACAAATGTACCAGGGTGGAGTTTTTCCCTACCCTAATAAGCCTAAGGGTACTGCAGGAGACCAGGGTGTATCTCAGTCCTTATCTCAACCGCGTAAGACAGACACTCCCAGAGCAGCCGTTTATAGACCTACCCCCAGGAATGCATTCCTTTCCCAGGGTATTAATATTAATATTCCTTGCTAGGAAAAGAATTTAGCAATATCTCTCCTACTTGCACATCCATTTATAGGCTCTCTGCAAGAAGAAAAATATGGCTCTTTTTGCCCGACCCTGCAGGCCATCAGACCTTATGGTTGTCTTCCCTTGTTCCCTAAAAATCACTGTTAGATTCTGTTCTTTTTCAAGGTGCACTGATTTCATATTGTTCAAACACACGTTTTACAATCAATTTGTACAATTAACAAAATTATCACAGTGGTCCTGAGGTGACATACATTCTCAGCTTACAGAGATAACAGGATTAAGAGATTAAAGTAAAGACAAGCATAAGAAATTATATAAGTATTATTTGGGAACTGATAAATGTCCATGACATTTTCATAATTCATGTTCCTCTGCTACTGCTCCAGCTGGTCCCTCCATTCAGGGTCCCTGACTTCCCGCAACAGGTCTTCAAGGTAGTCAGACTTTAAATTGGTAGCTCAGGGCTCCAAGAATGAGTGTAACCAGGGGCCTGGGCAGAAGCTGCAAAACTTCTTATGATTTAGCTTCAGAAGTCCTAGACTGTCACTTCTGCCACATTCTGTTTGTCAGACAAGTTACCATAGCCAGCCCAGATTCAAAGGGAGTAAAATTAGACTTCATCTCTTAATGAGAGAAGTAGCAAAGAATTTGCAACCATCTTTAATTGATCATAAAGGATATTGTAGATAGCAAGAATTGGTTTGCTCCACATCAATTTCAACTTAATTTTATTACTGCAGAGGTGAGAAAGGTTCTTTTAACCTAAAGCTTCTTTAACCTAAAGCTAAAAGCTGTATTTCCTCCACTCTCTTGCAGTTGGGTTTAGAGGTGTGAACCAAGTTTAGTAAGTGGAGAGACAAGGCGTGGGGCATCTCCTTTTCTGGTATACAACATTGCAGAGAGAGACAGAGGTTCTACAGTTTGCATCTGAAATAGCAGTATGCTATTTAGTGCTATGCAGTGGTGGGCAGAATTCTAAGATGACCTCTAAGATCTCCTTTCCCTGGTGTACACACCGTATCCCAGTTATTGAATAAGACACTAATCTAGGTGCTGCTGTGAAGGGTGTTGCAGACGTAATTGGAGTCCTTCTTCAGTTGCCTTTAAGTTATGGATATTATCCTGTGTAAGCCTGACATGATAATCAGGTGAGTCCCTAAAAGAAGTCAGAGAGACACTCTCCTGCTGACCTTGAAGGAACAAACTGCCTTGTTGTGGCAGGGAATGGCAGGAAGCCTCTAGAGCTGAGAACAGCTCAGGTTGACAGCCAGCAATCAAGCAGGAGCCTCAACCCTACAACTGCAAGGAGCTGAACTCTGCCAACAGCCAGGGAGCTTGGAAGAGGACCTCGAGCCACAGATGAGATTATTGTCCCAGATGACTCCTTGATTTCAGCCTGGTGAGACCCTGACCAGAGAACCCAGTTGAGCTGTGCCTTGACTTGACAAATGGGTGTTGTTTTAAGCCACTAAGTTTGTGATACTTTGTTACATAGCGTTTTCGTCTGCTAAAGCTGCGATAACAAAATATCTTAGCCTGGGTAACTTATAGACAACAGAAATTTATTTCTCACAGTTCTGGAGTCTGGTAAATCCAAATCAAGGTACTGGGAACATTTGGTGAGGGCCTGAATCCTAAAGGATGGCACCTTCTCACTGCATCCTTACACGGTAGAAGGAGCCAACTAGCTCTCTGGGGTCTCTTTTATAAGGGCACTAGTCCCATTCATGCAGGGAGAGCCTTCATGAGTTAATCACCTCCCAGAAGCCTTCTCATACCATCACATTGAGGATAAAGTTTCAATATATAAATTTTGAAGAGATTTAAAACATTCAAACCATAGTAAATAGCAACAGAAAACTAATACAGGCAGCATTGCAGTTTGGCTGGTAGCTTCTTGATTGTCACAATGCAGAGTGATTCTAGAGTCAAAAAACGTAGCACAAAAGATTCCTGATTCTACGATTTCTAGACCATGGCAGAGGCTGGAGGTCCAATGGCAGCAAGTTTGTGGTGCATTTTGTAGTCATTCCTAAACTAGCCTAGAGTTTTTTTCAAGCACTCAATAGCAACAACAGGTTCTGTTTTCTGCATTTGACTAGTAGAGTTTTGTTTGAACCCACAAGGCAGACTCAGCACCAAGACCTAAAGTTTAACGGAAGGGCTATTGTTTCCTACAGCTGGCAAAGAAATTCATCCCAAACCAATTTTCCTTGATGCTTGATCCCATCTTGGGGCAAATGTATCTATGTAATTATGAACTGAAAGATCTGTACCATTAAAGACTTATTCTTCAGAGCACAAGCCACTTCGCTGTAGGAAACTGTCTCAGAATAGCAAAACAGAGAGTATTCTAGCTTTCATCACATCAGCTATTGATGACCACGTGATCAATGAATTCAGTGACACAAAGACACTGACAGGGTTCTACTGAATTCAGCCAACAACCAATGATCTTGGAAGAGGGCATCAGGTGGGTAATAGGTATAAAGTGAAACTTCCAGAAGGACCTGGTCATTCTCCCTCTACATACAGATAAGTACTAGTTGCAGATATATATATATATATATATATTCTCTTAAGAATTTTCAAGAATATTTAGAGAATAGAATCCTCATCAAAGATTTAGATGGTGTCAAAGACCTCAAACAGAGATGGGTCAGACCTCTTTGATCCTTCTGGGCTGGCTCAAAATATGGCAGAAAGGTACATACAGGTTCTGGTACCTGATGGAGGACTGATGAGTGGAACCTGCACATGAAGGCTGTATGTGTTATTAATCTTGTTTACTATGGATAAAGTGTGTAAAATACATGGATGAGCATCTGGCGTATGGTAAGTTTTCAGTAAATATTAGGTTTTAAAAAAATCCTTTTTACGAAAGTAACTATGTACATGTAAAACTTTGCTAAATTTTGTAAATAATTACAATAAAAGATGTGGTTTCTACTTTCAATGAGTTTCTAAACCAACAGATAAACATTTAAAATGGTTATTTCCTAAATAGTTAATGAATTAAAGAGAGACAGAAAACGCAAAAAAAAAAAAAAATGTAACACCTTTTGTTTTAAAGAGATCTTCTTACTAAGACAATGGGATATTGATTTTAAAAAGAAAGATCTACTGCTATAATATGATTACATTACTTGGAACATAATTTTTTTTTTTTGAGATGGAGTCTCAATCTGTCTCCCAGGTTGGAGTGCAGTGGCGCGATCTCGGCTCACTGCAACCTCTGCCTCCTGGGTTCAAGTGATTCTCCTGCCTCAGCTGCCCGAGTGGCTGGGATTACAGGTGCCCACCACCATGTTCAGCTAATTTTGTAATTTTAGTAGAGACGGGGTTTCACCATGTTGGCCAGGCTTGTCTCGAACTCCTGACCTCAGGTGATCCACCTGCCTCGACCTCCCAAAGTGCTAGGATTACAGGCGTGAGCCACTGCGCCCGACCGAACATAATTTTTTTTATATTGCAACACCAAACAATAGCACATAGTATGGTAGCAAATGGAAAGTGAAATGGGTGATCGAGCATAATCAAGAAAATAATTTAAACCATAGGAATGGTGAAGTAGATAGAGCTACACATTCAGTTTTATATTTGAATTCTTTCAACTTTGCAAAATTTCTCTCAAATATATTTAGACACAAGGTGTCAGCACAACCTTGAGCTCAGTTAATTCTCATCAGAATATCCAGATAATCAGGTAAGGAAGATTTGATCTAAAGATGGCAATGTAGCTTTGTTTCTCTCTTGTACTAGGCATTCTGCTTGGTTATTTAGTACTGATGATTTTTAAATGCTCTAATATAAACTCCAAGGGGTGCTCAAACATAATATTAAGGCAAAGCACAAAACCACAGGAAAGCAATAAAATGTATCTAATGGGATTATGTAATAAATCATATAGATTTTACATAAACAATTTATATGGCAATAAACCCCTAATATGATTATGAAAAATGTGTAAAGTTTACTATTGTTTGTTTCATGCCTAATTAGAGGTCATGCATCTCAGACTATTAACAATAGAAAGCCATTTCTACAAATACATGTAATCATTAACATGTACCTGCTCAGGCTCAAGCAGAATCCAATAAACTGTTTCCACTGTTAATGAATATATTTTCTAGATTTCCACTTCTTATCACAGGTGTTTCATTTATTTGTGTTCCTCCACTAACTGACTTTCAGAATATTACTCTGTCCACAGTGCTTGGGAATAAATCAGGACATTGCATAATGATAAAAGGGTCAATTCACCCAAAAGACATAATAGTCCTAAATGTGTATGCACTCAAAGCTGAATCTTTCTTCCTCGGTTTTTTCATAAATTTGCTAGATCCGAGTATGTACATCTTTAAGCCTTCTGACAAATCATGCTATAATGCCCTCCAGAAAGGTTACACTAATTTGTACCCCAGCCAGGATATGTGAAAAAAGCCTCCTCTCTTCATTTTCACCAAAACCAGATGACCATTCCATCTAAAATAGTTTTTAGATGTGGTTTTGCTTCTTTCCTATTTCTCCTACTAATGGCAACTATAAAAGCATAGGGATTTTAAAAAATATAAATGTTCATACCTGCTTTCAATAACAAATGAGTTATGATGCTATTTATATGTAAACCTAGTGCTTCAAAATGCTTAAGAATGGTTCAAAGGCCTTATTTGAAATTTGATATGGAATGGTCATTTTACACAAACCTGTGTGTATGTGTATGTGTACGTGTGTGTGAGACAGTGCCAAGATAAGTAAATTCTCCTCTAGTAACATTTGTATACATCTTTATCACTAAATTGTCACATTATCATTATTTTTTTGATACAAGTCTTGCTCTGCTGCTTAGCCCGGAGGGCAGTGGTGCACTCACAGCTCGCTGCAGCCTCGACCTCCCAGGCTCAAGGGATCCTCTCACCTCAGCCTGTCAAATAGCTAAGACTACAGGCATGCGCCACCATGCCTGGCTAATTATTATTTTTATTTTTTATAGATATGGGGTCTCCCTATGTTGCCCAGGCTGGTCACAAACTCCTGGCCTCAAGAGATCCTTTGGCCTCTCAAAGTGCTGAGATTACGGGTGTGAGCCACTAAGCCTGGCCCATTTTTAACCAAGTTTTGCCTCATACATTGTGACCCTCCTTAATGGCAGGGATTTTGTTTGGATTTTTGTTTGGCATGTTTTTTACTATCAGGGGATTACAGAGTCTCGTATAATAACCACTCAATAAATGTTTGGGGGAAGGAAGGCTGAGAGGAAGGAAGACATGAGAGAAGGAAATATAAACTTGGTCCTTATCCAAATAGCACAAATTGCAATTCACGTAACCATGTTAAAGATGATTAACTGTATTCACTGTTTTTTAAAATTAATTTGTTGGCTTCTAAATCAATTGACTATATTAAAAGTCTGAAGGCTGGGCATGGTAGCTCACACCTGTAATCCCAGCACTTTGGGAGGCCAAAGAGTTTGAGACCAGCCTGGGCAACATGGGAAAACTCCATCTCTCCAAAATATACAAAAATCAGCAGGGTGTGGTTGTGCACCCCTGTAGTCCCAGCTACTAGGGAGGCTAAGGCAGAAGAATTGCTTGAACCCAGGAGGCGGAGGTTGCGGTGAGCTGAGATTGCACCTCTGTACTCAAATATCCTCTCTTGTCGAAATTTTTTGTAAACTCCAGTGGATAGTCTGCATTTCATATTAGTGAAAGAGTTTGGGCTGGTCAACAATGCCAGAATGCTGTGTGTGAACAACCTCAACCCATGTATAAGCGAGTTACATCTCTTTCTTTCCTGCTTAATTACAGAATTGGGTTTTATTTTGTTAAAATGAAGGTAAATTTTTCATTACAATTAGAATTTTATATTTGTGAAAAACACTTGTAAAAGCGTATCTAATGAGGATTCCATTAGCCTGAAACTTCTATTTAACCAGAACTTTGCTAGGCTGTTCACAGTAATGACTTTATAAAGTATGCAGTGTTTTGAAATGCATTCTGAATTATCAAGGATTTAATTATATGTAATATAGGTTTAGACATTGTTTTCAAGTAATTTAAAAATTGATGGTGCATTAAGAATCAGCAATGGTTTTAGAGCTATTGTTGATTTTAGAGATTATCAAATTCAAATGCATCGTTGTGCACATGAGAAAACTGAGGCCCCAGGCAGGTGGACTTATGCAGAGTCACATTAGTTAATGTCACAGTGGAGCTGGAACCCAGGTCTACTGAATCCCAGCCAAACACCATATCCATTGATTGCACAGATTGACTAACAAACCCCTTCTTTTTTTTCTTTCAATTGACCTTAATTCCTCACTTAGAGAATAGAGTTTTTCTGTAATAATATAAAAAACAAAAATAGGTCAAATGGCCAATTGCATAAAAGACATAGAGATCTGTCTCTATGATGAGGAAAAACTGAGTTAATTGCCTAAAGTCTGAATATTTTGAAATCAAGTCTTTCAGAATAAACTCTTCAGTCTAGGATCTGCCTTACCCTTTTATAGCTGTAGGTTTGGCACAGTGCTGGCATCTGCTACCTACTTGTTAGCTAACAATGAAGAATGATAAGAATTAACAAGAAGCAGCTTGGTCCTCATTCTTCCCACCCTTCATGATCAAGTTGAGCATCTTTATCTCATTAATATCTGACTGTGAAATCCCTTGACACCTGAAAAGACTGGCAATTTATTTATAAGGATATGGTACCTGATTGTGAAGCTTTCTGCCGGCAGAGATTTTTCAAAGATTTATCTTTCTCCTGGAGTAAATATCATATTTTTAATTATTCATAGTGTTTCTCCTGTTTTACCACAAGCTACCTCAGAGGACAGAAGTGCATTAAGACTCTTCTGTTACTATAAGAGTGTGAAGTGTGAATAGAATATATATTTTTTAGCATTTCATCATTATTCTGGGCAAACAAAATTAAACATGATTTGCAAGTGCTGCCGTCAGTAACAACAAAAGGTGTAAAGTGATGTAACAGAATTTATACTGTATGCACACCAGAAAACGTAAATGAAAAATGCTCATAGTTGATGTGGAAACTGAAAAGATATTATATTCTTAAGAGCTATATTAGCAAGGTAAAAATGTGAGCATGCCTATAAATATGACCAGAAAAGCTTTATTTAGATTTGTGCTAAAGGAATACTCCACAATTTTGAGAGTCTTCTATACAAGCTAAATTTGGTGAGCTGCCTTTTCTCATATTGAATCCTTAATAATTAGCCAAAGGAAGAGAAACTTTCCCCGTATTTTTAGGTTAGCTTAGGTTATTATCTTATAAGTGCTAATGTCAAAAGTGGCCCTATTGGCTTTTCTTTCAGGCTCGTTGAGATATAATTTGCACATAGTAGAATTCATCACTTTTACTGTAAAATCCTATGAGTTTCAACGCATACAGTCATAACCATCACTACAATCAGGATATGGAACAGCTTTCTCTACCCAAAAGTCTCATGCACCTTGGTTTTCAACTTCTTGCCCTGCTTTTAATCCCCAGTAGCCATCAATCTTTTTTCTTTGGTTTTGCCTTTTTGAGAATGTCATATAAATGGAATAAAACAATATATAACTTTTTGGCTCTGGGTTCTTTCACTTTGCATAATGTGTTTGTGATTCATCTATTTATGTTTATTAGTAAATCTTTTTTTTTTTTTTTTTGAGACAGAATGTCACTCTGTCGCCAGTCTGTAGCACAGTGGCATGATCTCGGCTTACTGCAACCTCTGCCTCCCAGGTTCAAGAGATTCTGTTGCCTCAGTCTCCCGAGTAGCTGGGACTACAGTCGCGCACCACCATGCCCAGCTAATTTTTGTATTTTTAGTGGAGATAGGGTTTCACCATGTTGGCTAGGATGATCTCGATCTCTTGACCTCGTGATCCGCCCACCTCAGCCTCCCAAAGTGCTGAGACTACAGGCATGAGCCACAGCACCCAGCCAATCTGTTCCCTTTTATTGCTGAGTAGCATCCCCAGTTTATATACCCACTCAGCAACTGACAGGCATTGGTTTTGTTTCCAGTTTTTGGTGATTATAAATAAAACAACTAGAAACATTGATGTACAGTTTTCTGTGTTAACGTAAGTTTTTATTTCTCTTGGATAAACATCTAAGAGTGAGATTTTTGGGTTATATGGTAACTTATGTTTAACTTTATTAGAAAATTCCAACCTGTTTTCCAAAGGGGCTATAACATTTTGCATTCCCACCAAATACATAAAACGTTAAGTTGCTTTGCATTTTCATCAGCACTTGATATGGAAAGTTGTTTTTGTTATTTTTTTAAAGTAAGCCATTCTAATAGATGCAGTGGTAACACATTATGATTTTAATTTGCATTTCCCTAATGTCCAATAATGCTTAGCATCTTTTAATGTGCTTATTTGCCATCTGTATATGATCTTTGGTGTAGTGTATGTTCAAATTTTTGCCATTTTCTTACTGGGTTATTTGTTTCTTTCTTTTTTTGACAGAGTCTCACTCTGTTGCTCAGGATGGAGTGCAGTGGCGCGATCTTAGCTCACTGCAACCTCTGCCTCCCAGGTTCAAATGATTCTCCTGCCTCAGCCTCCCCAGTAGCTGGGATTACAGGCACTCACCACCATGCCCAGCTAATTTTTTTAAAAATATATTTTAGTAGAGATGGGCTTTCACCATGATGGCCAGCCTGGTCTTGAACTCCTGACCTCAAGTAATCCACCTGCCTCGGCTTCCCAAAGTACTGGGATTACAGGCCTGAGCTGCCACACCCGGCCTATTTGTTTCTTTATTATTGAGGGTTTTTTAAAAGAATTATTTCGATATGTAATGTGGTTACCAGTTCTTTAGGAGATATGTGTTTTGCAAATATTTAATTGCAGACTATGGCTTTCTTTTCCCTTCCTCAACAGTGTTTATGAAGAGCAGTGTTTTTAGTTTCTGTGAAGTTTTTTGCATATGAGTGTCCAATAGTTCTCATACCATTTCTTGAAAAGGCTGTTATTTCTCCATTAAATTGCCTTTGCACTGTCATTAAAATACAAATGACCACATAAGAATGGATCTGTTTCTGGTCTCTCTATTCATTTCCATTGATCTACATGTTCACCAAATACCACACTGTCTTTCTTTCTTTTTTTTTTTTTTTTTTTTTTGAGACAGAGTCTCGCTCTGTCGCCCAGGCTGGAGTGCAGTGGCGCGATCTCGGCTCACTGCAAGCTCCACCTCCCAGGTTCACGCCATTCTCCTGCCTCAGCCTCCCGAGTAGCTGAGACTGCAGGTGCCTGCCACAATGCCCGCCTAATTTTTTTGTATTTTTAGTAGAGACGGGGTTTCACCATGTTAGCCAAGATGGTCTTGATCTCCTGACCTCATGATCCGCCTGCCGTGGCCTCCCAAAGTGCCAGGATTACAGGCGTCAGCCACCGCGCCTGGCCAATACCACACTGTCTTAATTGCTGTGACTTGACAGTAAGTTTTGAAGTCATAGTGTGAATCCTCTAACTTTGTTATGTTAGTCAATACCAAGTGGGGGAAATGTGGGTAAAATGGAGAATGAATGACCAACCTATAAACATTCAAATTTAATCTTTAAAACTTTGTGGGTTGGGTGTGACGGCTCACCCCTGTAATCCCAGCACTTTGGGAGGCCGAGGTGGGTGGATCATCTGAGGTCAGGAGTTCAAGACCAGCCTGACCAACATGGTGAAACCCTGTGTCTACTAAAAAAGAAAAAAAAAGCGGAGCACGGTGGCGCATGCCTGTAGTCCTAGCTACTCAGGAGGCTGAGCCAGGAGAATCACTTGAACCCAGGATGCAGAGGTTGCAGTGAGACGAGATCGTGCCACTGTACTTCAGCCTGGGAGACAGAATGAGACTCTGTCTCAAAAAAAAAAAAAATAGAGAAGGAAAAAAGAAATGTAATCCCCTTGTCTATGTCAGAGGATGGGCCTGGGGGTAGGTGATTGGATCTTGGGGACAGGCTTCCCCCTTGCTGTTCTCATGTCAGTGAGTGAGTTCTCATGACATCTGATGGTTTAAAAGTGTGGCACTTCCCTCTTCTCTCTCTCTCCTGCTGTCGTGTAAGACATGCTTGGCTCCCCTTTGCCTTCCACCATGATTGTAGGTTTCCTGAGGCCTCCCCAGCCATGTGGAACTGTGAGTCAATTAAACCTCTTTCTTTATAAATTACCCAGTCTCAGGTAATTCTTTATAGCAGTGTGAAAACAGACTAATACACAGAGGCACTTTACAAATGCCCTTTAAGAAAGAAATCATAGTTCCCCTAAAATTCCCTCCAACTTTATGAACCTCTCCATTGCTTACTGATGCTTGCTTAGTTGAGGAAAAAGACTTTAAATTCACATTCAGATATGAGGTTTAAATGCAATGAGGCTGTTTCTTAAAAAGTTAAACATAAACTTACCATATGACCCAGCATCCACTCCTGGATATTTATTCAAGAAAAATGAAAATATGTGCCCACACAAAGACTCACACACCAATGCTCATAGCAGCATTATTTGTAATAGTCAAAAAGTGGAAGCAACCCAAATGTCCATCAACTATCATTTGTTTATCATTTGGACAGATGAAATGTGGTATATCCACAATAGAATACTATTCAGCAATTAAAGGAATGAGCAGAAACTGCTACAACATCTCAGGAATAATTGTGCTAAGTGAAAGGAGCCAGATACAAAATGTTACATACTGTATGATTTCATTTATCCTACAAAGACAAATCTAGGCCGGAAATGGTGGCTCGCGCCTGTAATCCCAGCACTTTTGGAGGCCCAGGCAGGTGGATTGCCCAGGAGTTTGAAAGCAGCCTGGGCAACATGGTAAAACTTGTTTCTACAAAAGAATAGAAAAATTAGCCAGGCGTGGTGGTATGCATCTGTAGTGTCCCAACTACTCAGAAGGCTGAGGTGGGAGGATCACCTGAACCCAGCTAGGTCAAGGCTGTAATGAGCTGTGATCCTGTCTCTGTACTCCAGCTTGGGTGACAGAATGAGACCCTGAAGCAGGCAAGCAAGACAGAGAGAGAGGGAGGGAGAGAAGGAGGGAGGGAGGGAGGAAGGAAGGAAAAGAAGGAAGGAAAAGAAGGAAGGAAAAGAAGGAAGGAAGGAAGGAGAGAGAAAGGAGAAAGAAAGAAAAGAAAGAAAGAAAGAAAAAGAAAGAAAGAAAGCAAAGAAGAAAGAAAGAAAGAAAAAAGAAAGAAAGAAAGAGAAAGAAAGATCTATAGAGACAAAAAGGTTAGTAGTTGTCCGGGGCTGAAGGTGGGAACATGAATATACTGTAAATCAGCATGAGGAAATTTATTGGGTTGAGGAAAATATTCTAAAACTGGATTATGGGGATGGTTGTATAACTCAATAAACATGAAAAGTCATTGAACTGTATTCTTTAAATGGGTGAATTTTATGATATGTAAATTATACCTCAATAAAATTTTAAAAATTCAAGTGCCTGGTTGAGGTAACAGTGCAGTGTGAATGAATTTCACATACACTACAATTATTCTCTCTCTAAACTAATATAAATGGTTAGTTATAGAGTTTACCCTCTAGGGCTCGGGGAGAAGACAAGGATAGCAGAAGGGACTGGAGTGAGTGTGGGAGGAAAATGGAGGGACAGAGGGGCAAGGCAGCCTTGCAGAGATATTAAGAACTTGGATAGCCAGATCTTGGTTCCTGTGCTGGCTCTACCACTTACTGACAGGTCAAGTGAGCAGATATTAATCTTCTTTTAATGTCTATTACCTCTCTGTGAAATGGTGTCTCTCATAGCACACTGTGAAAAAAACAGAGATAATTTATGTAAAGTACTTAGCGTACTGCCAGGGCCATAAAAATAATTTTAAGTGACCTATTATTATTTAAAATAGCAGTTTTTTAAATAAAAGACAAAACTGCAAGGTGCCACTAATTTGTATGGGTATTCCTTATTTACCCTCAACTGGGAAGAAAGAGATTGATCTTTATCCTTCACAACCCAAAGTGCAAGCCTAGATATTATCCAGAGTTTCCTTCAACCCATCCGGAGTTCCTCTGGGGCTATGATCTCACATGTACACCACTACTGTATAGCAGCGCATCCTTGAAATAACTCCCTTAGAAAAAGACTCCATTTTACATTTCATCGGACACTTTGCCAACAAGAATAAGACGTTTTGCTTAATAAACAAAGACTATATCCAACCAGATAAGAACGTAAACAAACATAGTCTTCCACTATCAGTCGTCACCAGGGGACTCTATGGTCATAAAAACTTACTGTCACTCATGATTTATTGGGAGGCCGAGGCGGGCGGATCACGAGGTCAGGAGATCGAGACCATCCTGGCTAACACGGTGAAACCCCGTCTCTACCAAAAATACAAAAAATTAGCTGGGCGTGGTGGTGGGCGCCTGTAGTCCCACCTACTCGGGAGGCTGAGGCGGGAGAATGGCGTGAACCCGGGAGGCGGAGCTTGCAGTGCGCGGAGATCGCGCCACTGCACTCCAGCCTGGGCGACAGAGGGAGCTCCGACTCAAAAAAAAAAAAAAGCTTGGTATCTACTGCGCCAAAGGCTGAAGGCTGTGCCACATCAAAGACTCTTCCTTACAAGACCGACAGACCTCCCTGGCCCAGCCCAGGAGATTCTTTTTGTTTTGTTAAAGCAAACTAAATATGGCCTGAGAAGACTCCTTATCTCTATATTTGAGTCCTTGCGGATGAACTGTAACCTAGCTTAATAGACAAAATTGAAAACCTAACTTAGGAGTATGTACCTCTTAACAAGAGCTAAGTCTTGGCCAATCCCAGCGGCCATACTTCAATCATTCATTCACCGCTGAGTGTTCACACTGTGTTCAAATAAGGCAAACGTCAAGCTGTAACCAATCTAGCCATTCTGTACCTCACTTCCAATTTCTATATGTCATTTCCCTTTTTTTGTCTATTAATCTTCTTCCACCACGTGGCCATGCTGGATTCTCTGTGAATCTGCTGTGATTATGGGGGCTGCCTGATTCCTGAATTGTTCATTGCTCTATTAAACTCCTTTAAATTTAATTCGGCTGAAATTTTTCTTTTATCAGCCTTCATCACTCTCCCTAGACTGGTACATTAACCCTTTTTCCTACCTTTTCTCTTGATATTAGGAGTTACTTTGTTTGTAAAAGGTTACATCTATAACATTTCTTTTTTGGTAGAGACAGGGTTTAGCCATGTTGCCCAGGGTGGTCTCAAATTCCTGAGGTCAAGCAATCCACCCGCCTCAGCCTCCCAAAGTGCTGGGATTACAGACGTGGGCCACGGTGCCCAGCCAAACCTATAACATTTCTATATTGATTCAGTGTACTACTATGTATGGTTTACAATACTGACTGGCTCGCAGAGTGTCTTGAGCCTGTGTGCCCGCAGCTCTGACTACTAGATGAATGAAAAGTACTTAAAAAAATTGCCTTCTTAGAAACTGGTGACTTTTGTACTTAAAATAACATCAATGAAAATCTAACATTATAAAAAGACAATGAAGGTGGGTAGACCTGGTTTCCTCTAATAAGGTAATGAGGCCTACCGTTAACCAAGTAGAGAAGGCCTGCTGGGGCCTTTCTCAAGGATCTAGGGGTGTCTTCACCCTAGCCTTGCACCTCCAGAATCTTCCTCCTTCCCCTCCTCCATACGTCAGCTAAGTGCCATCCACTTCTCTCCAGGAACAGGGACATGAATCTATCACACTCCAAGAACCCCAAAATAAAAGCCTCAGAAGCAAGTTTTCCTTTGATCTTCTCTTGTCCTCTTGCCTTTCAGTTCCATTCTCCCCTGAACCTAGCCATAAAGCTGGAATCCCTCTTCCCCAAGGCAGGTCGTAGAAACCAGAACCCCTCTTCCCCAAAGCTAGCCATAAAACCTAAATATATTACTCAGTTTTCCCTCCATCTTTCTATGTAAAGACTGACCACAAAGAAATTATCTGACCTACCTTGTTTGACTATGGGTCATAAGACCCCATTCTAGAGAGGATCTGCCCCACACGCAGAAGGAGGAATGCCTGCTCAGGGAGATCAAGAAGAATCTAGACAGAGAGGCCTTGTTGGGTTTCCCCAATCAGTCTATTAGCATTAGATCAGACCCTTTTTGTCCAATCATATTTCTACATGGCGGTTCATACTTTGTGAAATCTAAGCATACCCATGGACAATTTCCTCTGTATCTTTGGGTCTTCAATCTGAAGACCCCCATGTATTCATGTTAAATAAATGTGTACACCTTTTCTCCTATTAATCAGTCTGCCTCGTATTAGCAATTTTCAGTGCACCCCCCACCCAGGGGACCAAGGCCTTGGCGCCTACATCGCCAAGCCTTGGTTTTGATAAGTGAAGAGAAGGTTTGACGTTTTCTCCCTCAACAAAGCCTGGCTTTCCAGACTGTTCTCTCATTCAGGATGCCAAAATAAAATAAAAATTGACAGTCAGAACTGAGCAATGACTGTTGTTCTAGCTGGTATCTACCATCTCTATAAAGCAATGAAATATTGATTCAGTGAGTGAAGGCAATGGAGCTTTAAGAAAAATCTTAAACTGCATTGGCTTAAATTTTTAAAAATTATTATATTTGTTACAAATGTACACAAATTAATTTTAAATAAGAATTAAGGAATTTTAAATTATTTCCCACTACTGGTAAGAGAGAAGAGAAAGACATTTTCATACATTGTGTTCACACACTGCTTGTGTTTGCATAAATTTACTAAGTATACTCAAAGGTCCAAGTAGATGTCTGCTTTAACTTGTAACCTGCTCCTCTCTGCTCACCTCTACCTAACCCCCTCCTCTCTTTTCCTGAAAATTAAAAGAAGTGACAATAGAAAGCAATTTCCTCAACATCGAGAATTTTTGAGAAAGAAGAAATCAATGAGCTGTTTTCTCCTCGCTAAATAAGTTAGATTGTAAACGGATTTGGACATATCAAGGGCATAACTTTCTCTTTCCAACTATTATGTTTTGAGATTTAGGATAGCTTATCTATTGCATTTATATCAATCAATATGTTGTTATGAAATTTAGAGATTCCTTTTAAAGTTGGCAATCTTGGTAGTTTTTTTTTTACCTATTAATTCAGTGAATTTCTAACTTACTGTAAATGTTAATGCTTAAGGTCTTAAAGGTCTACATTTATATAGAATATCTTGATTCCAATTTTCTGTTGTTCTAGCAGAAGCTTTGCATTTGGAAAATGTTGCATTTCCATCTAGATCTACCCTACAGGCCTAGTGGAAGAAATTTTTTCCTGTCATACCTCTTACAATGAAATTTTAAGAAGCAAAAAAGGGGAGGCTTCTGATTAAATATGACAGATTGAATACACATGTTTGCCTCCATTTCCTTCCACAACCTCACTAACATGAAAGTAAAAAGATTACCTAAAAGACGTAAACCCATAAAGGCAATGACGAAGAAAGAAGAGATGACAGTACAACATGATAGAATTTATAGATGCATACATGAGTGGGAAGTTACTAGATAAGAGAAAGCTGAAACTTTAAGCTGACCGTAAGGCAAAGGGAGGTGGTCTAGAAACAAGACAATTGATTTTACGGAATCCAGAAAAGCTCAAAAATCATAGGCATCACATATCTCAACGTGCTGATCAGGTGGGGCTAAAAACAGAAGGGCAGGGCCGGGCACAGTGGCTCACGCCTGTAATCCTAGCACTTTGGGAAGCCAAGGCAGGTGGATCACCTCAGGTCAGGAGTTTGAGACCAGCCTGGCCAACACGGTGAAACCCCATCTCTACGAAAAATACAAAAATTAGCTGGGCGAGGCCCGGCATGGTTGTTCATGCCTGTAATCCTAGCACTTTGGGAGGCCAAGGCGGGCAGACTGCTTGAGCTCAGGAGATCGAGACCAGCCTGGGCAGCATGGCAAAACCCCACCTCTACTAAAACTACAAAAAATTAGCCAGGCATAGTGGTGTGCACCTGTAGTCCCAGCTACTCAGGAGGCTGAGGCAGGAGAATGGCTTGAACCTGGGAGGCAGAGGTTGCAGTGAGCTGAGATCACACCACAGTACTCCAGCCTGGGAGACAGAGCAAGACTCTGTCTGAAAATAAATAAATAAATAAATACAAACAGGATAGGGTAAATCTATATAGGAAATAGAATCCCCAGATCCCCTCTTTCACCCCAAATAATGACTACCCTTTTCCCACCCCAGTATAAGACTGGATTGCTCTCTGAAGAAGCTGCACCATAACGGCTCAGGTCATAGGACATCAGGAAGTGGAAGAAGGGATATCGTACTAAAAATGAAAATCTACATATGAAAGGTGAGAATCTCATTGCCCTTTTTGACATAGCTCCCAAGAATGCTGGCATGCGGGCTGATACTAATATAGGAGTTAAAAATAAATTATTTAGGCAGATAGTGAGTGTACAGGAGTCCTCGGCAAGTCTTTTCTCTTAATAAAAAGCAGCCCCCAAACCATTTCTTTTCTAACAGAAAGCTGCCTGAAAAGCCAAGCTGCAAGCATAAATAAGCAAGCTGGAAGCTTGCATAGACGAATGCCAGCAGCTATACTAAAAGCCAGGTACACCCAATATGGCAATTCCCCCTCCCTTCTCTTGGTCACCATGCATGTGGGTGTCATGGAGCTGGCCAAGTGAAAAACCCCATTTACATAATAAAAGATTACGGTGGGATGGCCAGTTTCTTCTTGGGCTATGTAAATGTCACATCTGGTCAAACCAATCCCCTGGGCCCTATGTAAATCAGATACCACCTCCTCAAACCTCCCTATATAACCTACTGCTTCCTGCCAAGGGTGGGGTTTTCCATTCAGAGCCCTTCCTCTGCATAGGGGAGCGGTTGTCTTCTTTCCTGCCTATTAAACTTTCCGCTCGTTAACCCACTCTATGTGCGTGTGTCCGTGTCATTAATCCTCTCGACACGAGATGATGAACCTCGGGTATTTCCCCAGACAACAAAGCTGCTTTGATACCTCCAAGTGGTTTGGAAGATTTCTGTCTGGGTCAGTTGACCAACCCAAGAGGAAAGATTCACAGACACTCACGTCGGAGGGCACTATGACGCTGTCCAGCCCAGCCACCCTGTGATGGTGGTCATCACTCCAAAAGCCCCCACCACTCACACGAATGTTCCATGCAACTTTTTAGTGCCTCACTTTGAAATTAAATATGCAATAATGGAGAAAGATTGTGAAATAAAATTAAGTTAATCTCCTGGGGGGGAAAAGACAGAGATGGAAAATGGGAGATAAAATTTAGAAAATTAGAGAACCATTGTAGACTATCCATATGATAGGACTTCCAGAAAGAATGAGTAGGGAAAATGAAGGGAGGATGTTTTTAAAGAAATAATTCAAGGGAATGTCCTAAATCCAGTGACATAAGTTTTCAGATTATGCCCAGCACGACACCAAGACACATATGAAAACCATGCCAAGACACGTCATGAAATTTTAGAACCCCTAAAATAAAGAGAAGACCCTAAAAGCCTTGAAATTTTTTTTGTAAAAATATCATGTACAATCGATTAGAACTCCGATTAGCATCAAATTACTCAATACCTAACAATGGAAACTAGAAAAAAATTAACAGTATTCAAGATTCTGAGGGAAATTATTTTCAACCCAGAATTGTCTACCTGGCCAAGCATTCAATTAAACAAAGGGATAGAGTAAAGACATTTTCAGATGTGCAAAGTGTATCAGTGAGACTCCAGTTAGTATTCTGATACAGGGAAAATTTAATATGAAGAATTATTACTTAGGAAAAAAATGATTTTTTGAGAGGGGGTCTCACTCTGTTTCCCAAGCTGCAATGCAGTGGTGGGATCACAGGTCACTGCCGCCTCGACCTCCCAGGCTGAAGTGATCCTCCCACCTCAGCCTCCCAAGTAGCTGGGACTACAGTCATAAGCCACTGCACCTGGCTAATTTTTTTATTTTTTGTCGAGATGGGGTCTCACTATGTTGGGCAGGCTGGCCTCAAACTTCTGAGCTCAAGTGATCCTCTCACCTTGGCCTCCCAAAGGAGGCTGGAATTACAGGCATGAATCACCATGCTCAGCTAGTAAAAGATGATTAATTACTAAAAGATATAAAATAAAGCCCTAAAGAAGACAGGAATACCAACTGTAGGGAATGACTACTTCCTTTAAGGCTGAGACAAAGTACCCATAATCAAGGAAGAAATAAGCTCAGGGGCCTGTAAAGGCTGAGATTCAGACCTCATTGTAGAGGGTGTGGCTGAGGCCCATGTAATAGTGGAGAAGTTCACTGGGGTACACTGGACCAAAGTTAGTCCATAGGAAGCTGTCCACTGGGGTGTGCCAACAACAGCCAGTGTGCAGGAGGCCACCCGCTAAAGGAAGCTAGGGCTGGCTCATGAGAAGTAGCCTGCTGGAGAGCTGGAGGAACTTATTGGAAGTTGAGTGGAGAAACTTGTTTGAAGGCAAGTGCCACTGAGCCCCCTGCACATCTGTTGCAACTGCACATGAGAACTTGGAAGAGAAGCCCTTTTATCTGCCATGACTTGCAGTGTTTTTCCAGGGCCCTCTGTTGACAAAGCCTAACATTGCTCCAGCTGGCAAAGAAGAAATATTTATAGGGTCCAGTATCATAAAGAAGCCCAATAGAGCTGAGATGCAATAAATTAATAACTGGTACACAACGTCTCAGAAAATCTACTTCCTTTGTGCCTTTCCCTGGAAAGTGACTCAAAAATGATCCACCAAAGGAAGTAAACTAGGAAAGAATAATATATGAGATCCAAGAAACAAGAGATAGAGGATCCCAAGAACGAGGAAAAGTGAATTCCAGGATGATGACAAGGGGAGATCCAGGATGACAGTGGACGCAGCAGGACTAGTGAGCAACCAGTATCTCTGACTGGAGCAAGAAAAGAGATGACTCCAGGAGGGATGACTCAAAAGAGACTGTGTGTGTGTGTATGTGTGTGTGTGTGTGTGTGTGTGTGTGTGTGTGTGCGTGTCTGTGCAGAAGGAAGAAATGGAGTAGGGAGGAGGAGGAGGGAAAAGAAGAAAGAGCAGGAGAAATAAAAAAGGAAGAAAAGAAAAAAGAATATGTTTGAACACATTGAAAGGAGTTTTATGCTCTATCAGTGAATTAATGATAGATATACAGAAAATTAAGTGAACAAGAAACTGACAATTATTAATCCCAGATGAAAAAAAGGTTTTACAAAAAAATGTATAATTGTAGTTCACTACATGTCTCGTTGTGAAAAATATTTACACAGTCTTAAAAATTCAATGAATATTCAACTGATCAAAAATCATGATACAACTATATTAGGAAGATGAAGTGAGAATAGGAGAAGAATCGGGAGGTATAAGAGAACAGAAGCCTCATCTTACCTAGCAGGAAGACAATAATAGACGATAACCAACATGTAAAAATATAAGAAAGTAACATTACAAAAATGTTATTTAAAAACATGAAGGTGACTACCAAAAGAAAGACCAAAATGTGTCCTACATGGTTGTTTCTGGATAGCAGTAATTGAGGGTAAGGTGAAGTGGGATGGAAATTGTTGGTTTAAGTTATAAGAATTATAGAATTTAAACATTTTTAACTATGCATATGGATATCATCAATAAAAATTGAGGAAAAAATAAGAAGAGAATTTATTTCTTAAGTTTGAATTGGAACTTAGGTCTGCGTTAAACACATTTCTTTAATTTATTTCAATTAAAGATTGGTCCAAGGGCATATTTCCCTGCTTTGGACATATTCTCAGAAGCATAAAGTCTTTGGCGGTAAGGATGCTCCCCCCAAATTATGTGAGGAGCAAAACCACAGTGGCCAGGGGGAGTGAGAAACTACAGTGTAAGCATGGCCTGTCTCTAGAGGAGTCAATTTTATCCAAGGCTAATTGTGGAAAGCTTCTTTTCTTGTCTTAGAAAACATATCAGGCCAGGTGCTGTGGTGCATGCCTGTAATCCCAGCATTTTGGGAGTTTGAGGTGGATGGATCGCTTGAGCCCAAGAGTTCAAGACCAGCCTGGCCAACCTGGTGAAACCCTGTCTCTACTAAAACAAACTAACAAACAAACAAACAAACAAAAGAAAACCAAAAATTAGCTGGGAGTGGTGGTGCATGCCTGTAGTCCCAGCTACTCCAGAGGCTAAGGTGGGAGGATTGCTTGAGCCTGGGGAGGTCGAGGCTGCAGTGAGCCATGATCATGCCACAGCACTCCAGCCTGGGCAACAGAGTGAGACCCTGTCAAAAAAAAAAAAAGAAGGAAGGAAGGAAAGAAAGAAAGAAAGAAAGAAAGAAAGAAAGAAAGAAAGAAAGAAAGAAAGAAAGAAAGAAAGAAAGAGAAAGAAAGAGAAAGAAGGAAAGAAGGAAAGAAAGAAAGAAAGAGAGAAAGAAAGAAAGAAAAAGAAAAGAAAAAAGAAAAAGATAAAAAAGGAAAAAGAAAACACATCTAGGTTATGGAAGACAGTGGGGCTTTAAAGAAGGAAAGAAATTTGGATTAATTTTGCTGCTAAGTTAATGGTTACACTGACATCAGAACTTTTCAGATGTTGTTTCCTCTCAAGAAGTGCAAGCCCCTCTAGCTTTTCACAGGTATATTACCTTCCAGTTCGGTTCTTCAAGTATGTATGGAACACTTAATGTATGTGTTATGGGTTGAATTGTGCTCTCCCAATATTTATATGTTAAAGTCCCAACCCCCAGTGTCTCAGAATGTGACCTTCTTTAGAAATAAGTTCATGGCAGATATAATTAGTTAAGATGAAGTCTTCAGGATGGCCCCTAATTCAAAAATACTGGTGTCTTTACAAAAAGGGAAAATTTGGACACACACACACAGACAATGCCATGGGAAGCTGAAGGCAAAGAGGAAGGCAGAGATGGAGATGATGCTTCTACAAGCCAAGGAACACCAGGGATAGCCTGCAAACCACCGGAAACTAAGGGAATGGTAGGGAACAGCCTCTTTCTCACAGTCCTCGGAAGAAACCAACCCTGCCAACACCTTGATCTCAGGCTTCTAACTTCCAGAACTATGAAACAATACATTTCTGTTATTTAAGCCACCTAGTTTGTAGTACTTCATTATAGCAACCCCAGAAAACTAATACGGTGTTTAATGTGCTTTTTCTATTAAGTGGTGGTCTAGTCCCCAGATTTACTTTTTGTTGTAAATATTATCCAGAGAGTCAATGTACTTATAAATATCTTCTCAACATATTTATATCATCAATTGAATTAAATTCTTCTTTTAAGCTACATTTGTATAGTTATGAATGAAAAGTTGTTGGGGGAGATAGAGAAAGAAAATGTGATTATTGATTTCTTTAGACTGAATAAATAAATTTACTTTTCTGTCAGAGGGTGGAAGGGATCAGACTAAGACTTTCCAGTTGCATTCCTTATTTGATTTTCTAACTAATTCAAGTCCTTTCAGTTTAGATTTGGTTTGTATGTTTTCTTAAAAGATGAGTCAATGCACATAGTTGTGTATACATTCCTTAGGATCTATATACTGTAAGGCAAGAACATTTCCATTTAAAACGTTCCTTGCAGTAAGGCCCAGTGGCTCACGCCTGTAATCACAGCACTTTGGGAGGCTGAGGTGGGCAGATTACTCGAGGCCAGGAGTTCGAGACCAACCTGGCCAACATGGTGAAACCTCACTTCTACTAAAAATAGAGAAATTAGCCAGGTGTAGTGGTGCTCACCTGTGATCCCAGCTACTTGGGAGGCTAAGGCATGAGAATCACTTGAACCTGGGAGGCAGAGATTGCAGTGAGTTGAGATCATGCCACTGTACTCCAACCTGGGCAACAGAGTGAGACTGTCTCAAAAAATGACAAGAAAAAGAAGAAAAAGTAAATTGTTCCCTGCTGGCAAACTACTGAGGGTCTGAACTAGATGACACTGTCCTAAAACCTATGTATTACACAGAAGTTCAATTGATTTAGGGATCTGTAAAAACAAATAGCATTGACAATTTTTACCTAACACAGATGTTTCAATCAATGGTGTGTATGTGTCTTGATGCACAATTAACCACAAATGTCTCCAGAAGATACATGCTATTTCAATGTGCACATTGGGAGTATTTCTAGAATAAGGACCTGAAAAAGTCCTATTGTTCTTCATCTTGTTAAGAACTTCAATTCTGGCACTTTATGCATTCATAGTAGAATTGAGAATCGTGATATAGCTATGCTGATAATTCAAGTTAAAAACACATTTTCTTTGATTATCTAGATGTTGCAGGCAAATGTAAGAACTTATTAGCATGAATTATTATCCAGAGAATTGGCTCAATTTTCCATTTCACTTTGCTCATGTAAGCATGGTCTAAATCATTAAGTGAGAAATATTCTTAGCAATGAACTGCATTTAAAACTCTGGTAAAAAGTCATTTTTATCTAATGGCCAAATGTAACAAATATAATAACAGTGATTTCTTATACTTAAAGGGTTGACACTGGTGAGATGTCACCATCAAGGGATTTGATGGAGATTACAAAATTTAGAACTCATGGGTCCTAGTTCAGTGTTCTTTCCACTACTGCAAGGTTCTTTTTTTTTTTTTTTTTTTTTTTGAGACAGGGAGTGCAGTGGTGCCATCAAAATTCATTGCAGCCTCGGCCTTCTGGGCTCAAGCGATCCTCCTACCTCAGCCTCCCAAGTAGCTGGGACTACAGGCACACAACACCACTCCTGGCTAATTTTTTAAAATTAATTTTTTGTAGACATGGGGTCTCACTTTGTTGCCCAGGCTGTACTTCAGGGGTTCTTAGCCTTTTATATGCCATGAGCCTCCTTAGGAATTGGCAGAAGCATTTGGACACCTTCTTAGAAAAATGTTTTCAAATGTATTTCTAAAACATCATGGGATTATAAAGAAAACCAATTATATTCAAATGTAATTATCAAAATATTTTAAAATTTGTGACACTGTAGTACCTGTGCCTCTTTATTAACATATTAAATATCAAGATACAGTAGCAAATCTAATAAATGTCATAATTTCAAAGTAGTGATAAGTATAAACAATAATTCAAGTTGTTTACAACAATTGTGACGTGCAAATAACTGTGATTTCTGTTGGTAACAAAGTCACTGATATTGCTACATATAAGACATTGGGAGTTACCAGTAACCAGTAATACAAACAGGATGTGGCATTAGAGTTTTGAATTGAGATAATTATTTAATTAACTAACTAATTTTTTTGAGACAGAGTCTCACTCTGTTGCCCAGGCTGGAGTGCAGTGGCATGATGTTGGGTCACTGCAGCCTCAGCCTCCCAGGTTCAAGTGCTTCTGCTGCCTCAGCCTCCAGAGTAGCTGGGATTACAGACATGTGCCACCATGCCCAGCTAATTTTTGTATTCTTACTAGAGACAGGGTTTCACCTGGTCTCGAACTCCTGGCCTCAGGTGATCCCCCTGCCTTGGCCTCCCAAAGTGCTGGAATTACAGGTGTGAGCCACTGCCCCTGGCCGAGATAATTATTTAATCAGTTGTTGGGTTCTTATGAATGAGACTAAGACCTTGGAGTAGCTCGACATTAAACCAGGTGCAGGGGCAGAGGGGTGCTGTCATCGAAAGGTCTAAAACCCAATCTGAGTTATATGCATCCCAGAGCCAGGAAAGCTCTATAAGTTATATTGCAATGACATTCATTCATTCAACAATTACCTTCTGGGAACCAGGAACTGAGTGGACACTTCCTCAGCAACTTGGTCCTGTCTTCTGATATTCGAAAGCCAGTCATCAAAAATCCAGAGATCAATGGGAAACAAAATTGCATTAATTCGAGAAAAAGCTATTCATCTTGATTGGATTGGGTTTCAAGACAGGAACATATATCTTACATCTTGCCATTCCCCTGGTTCTCTCAGTAATCTTGGCCCATTCCCTTTTGTGTGTGTGTGCCAAAATATTTTTATAGACTTTATGTTTTTAGAACAGTTTTAAGTTGACAGAAAAATTGAGAAGATAATACAGAGGGTTCTCTTACCCCCTACACTCAATTTTCCTTATTATTATTATCTTACATTAGTATGGTACATTTGTTACACTTAATTAACTAATATTTATACATTATGATTAAAGTCCTTACTTTATCCAGATTTTTTAGTTTTCGCCGAATGTCTTTTTTTCTGTCCCAGGGGTGCTACATTCCTGTCGTCCTGCCTCAGACTCTTAGACTTGTCTTGACTGTGACAATTTCTCAGATTTTCCTTGTTTTTTTTGACCTTGACTGTTTGAAGGAGGACTGGTCAGGTATTTTGTAGAATGTCTCTCAATTGGGGTTTGTGTGATGTTTTTGTCATGATTAGACTGAAGTTATGGGTTTTGGGGAGGACTATCGCAGAAGTAAGTTTCTATTTTCAAGACCTCATATCAAGGATACAAGCTATCAACTTGAGTGTGGATGATGACCTTAAGTTATCACTGTTGATGATCAAGTGACTGAGGTAGTGTTTGTCTGGACCCCCTGCAAATTCACTTTTTACATTTACGTAATTAACTATTAAAGAGAAAATAATTCTCACTACACATGATAACCTCGTCCTTTACAGAATCATAGGTCTAGAAGAGATTTTGACAGATTAGTTGGTCCAGTCTCTTGTCCCTGTATTCAAGCCACCCTGCACAGATGAGTTTGTGGTAGGCCTATTTTTAAAGATAGAAAGTGGCTGGGCATGGTAGCTCATGCCTGTAATCTTAACACTTTGGGAGGCTGAGGCAGGCAGATCACTCGAGCCCAGGAGTTTGAGACCAGTGTGGGCAACATAGTGAAACCCCGTCTCTACAAAAAATACAAAAATTGGCCGGGTGAGGTGGAGTGTAACTGTGGTCCTAGATACTCAGGAGACTGAAGTGGGAGGATGACCTGAGCCCAGGAGGTCAAGTCTGCGATGAGCTGTGATTGAGCCACTGCACTCCAGCCTGGGTGACAGTGAGACTCTGTCTCAAAATAATAATAATAAATATAGAAAGGGAAAGGGACTCCACAGTGAAAGAATTCTGAACTCTTGACAAATGAGGTTCTCTGGCTCAATCAATCAATAAATATGCAATGTAGAGTGTTGGAACCATATGCAAGCTGCTTAGATATATGTGTAACTCCAAGGCACTTATACCATCTTAAATCATTTCTGAAACAAGGTGGTGTATGAGTGAAGATACAAATAATTGAAAAAAAGGCAGTATAACACAGTGGGAATCAGTACGAAAAAAAGTGTGGTTATAAACACAGTTTTTGGATTCATAAGGTCTAAATTTACATTCCAGGTCCACTGAATGAAGGCATACCACTTTAGATAAGTCACTAAGGCCTTTCTAAGCCTCAGTCTCCTTAACTATAAAATGGGGATAATCGTACCCATTATTAAAAGTTGTGCAAGTCAAATAACATATCGAAAGCATCTGGCACATAGTAGGTCCTCAATACATTGTAGCTATTGTTATTAAACAGGGAATAATTATATGACCCTGTAATCATTATATTACATGGTATCATAATAGTTACATGGCACTGTAAATTAAATGGAGTGTGTTTTAGGAGGGCTTTCTGCTGAAGGAGTACACATTGTGGATCTTTCTCCTTAGTTTCCTTCCTGCTTCCCAGCTTCCTCCACTCCCTACTTTCTTCCTTGTTTTGTCTCGGATTTCATTACCTCCTCCCTGTTCTCTTAGTGGCTGATGCCTTCAAACCATTCCCCACTGCCAAGCCCTTTTGTTACACTGGCATTTGTCAAGCAGCTGAGTTTCTTAGTGACTGATAAGAACCACTTCTCCCCCAGGTAGTCAGGGAGAGGCAGCGAGCTGGCGAGAGTGGAGAAAATGTTTCTGTGTACAGGACTTGGATTCCTGCGTTTGTTTGTTTTGTTTTAAGTGGTTGCTTTGCTGATCCTATTACTGTAAAGGGTAATGATATTTGGGAATGAAAGTCTATGAATAAGTAATGATAATAGAAGTAAGACCCAGAACTGTGGGATAGAAAGCTGTGTTAAAAATAGTCTGTCATTTTCCACTCTGCCTACTAAGCCTTTTCCTAGACTGAAAGACGCAGATCATGCTTCCAGGAGCTGAGCCAACACAGCATGGCAGGAGTAAATCCACAACCCAAAGAAAACCGTACTCCTGAGCAAAGCAACTTTCTGTTGTGGTCAAAGCTCATCCACTGGGTTTCTCTGATGGAGGCAATGAAACTTTTCCCCTCAAAGCCTGGTAACCTGAGTTAAAAATGTAAAATGTATTGATTTGAGAGTGGAAACTACAAAATGAGAACACGTTAGGCTTTGCTCTGAGAACTTTATGGTTCTTGAGACAGTTATTCTTAGTTATTTGATTCAATTAAAACGCAGATATAAGCAAGGTGAACCATAAGGAAATATGATAAGAGACTTTAGCTCAGAACGAAAGTGTAAACCATAGCATCAGAGGCATCATGCATACCATTATCTAGAAGGCTGGTCAAACTGAGGTCCTGCAGCAGCCTCAGCACAAATGGCTGCCAAATCTCGATTCTAGTGAACTAAGAGAAAACAGACAGTGAGGCAAGCAAGGACTTTGTACTCAGAATATTCTGCAGTTCAGGAAGTCCAGATCCTAGGAGTGCAAGCCAAGTCATTACAACCGATGTGAGGAATTGCTCTGGTGCCAATCGTGGCCTCAGATTTATTGCTTTAATGGCTAAGGTCACAGGCTAAGGCATTCTCCAGATTCTGCTGTTGAATACAGACACTACCGCCCCTCCTGTCTCCCCACCATCAAACACAAGGAGTCTGGTAGGGCAGAACTGCACAAATGGGAAACACCCATCAAATGCAGCAGGAATATTAACTTCACTAGGAAGCCTTTGTATGCCATTACTTTAGAAAGGATTCCTTGTTAGTCCTACCATTAAACAATTAAATTGTCAGAGATGAATTCTGTGCATGTGTGTGCAGAGCTTGCCTGTGTGTGCAGGATGTGTAATTTCCCACTCAGGTGATGTCTGCTGCAGGTTGTCTTTCTCTCTCTTTCTCTCTCTCTCTCTCTCTCTCTGTCCCTCTCCCACCCCAATTGTGTGCTTTTCCCTTTACATTGTTGAAAATAAATACATCTTCCTGATGGTATAAGCAGTTTTTGTTATGAACTTTGATATGCCTACACATTCTATACTACACAGAAAGTAGTAATATAAAATGAAATGTTCAAAAATTAATTTGTCTCCAGGTATTTCTCTGCCAGAACATGATTCCTTAGTTCCCCTCTCCTGACACTAGTTATTGATACAGTCAGTTTACTCTACATGCATTCTAGACATGGATGTTATATCAAAAAACTCTAAACCAAGTCAAGGCTAATGCCTACAAACAGGAAGAATGATGAGCAAATGCTGTGTCCCTTATATTTTCATCCTAATTAGGAATTTATGCCTTCATAATACTGGCTTACTTATCCTAGTTCCCTATTGTAAAATGTCTGACCTAGGAAAATCAATGCTTGTGACAAGTACACATATTTCACTTAAACCCAGTAATAATTATTTTGGTCAAGAAAAAGCACACTACCTAAAATAAATTTAATTATATTTAATTCATATAATTAGGGCCACACTTAAATCTCTATACTTTCTTATATAGCTCACATTTTTACTTAATTGGAATATATTCTTGCCCTTGTCAATTACCAAAACTTTTCTTTGAGGTTTCATAATCTTTTAAAAATGCTAAAAACAAAATAGACTAGCTATACACTAAGATGAAAAGACTTTTAGAAGTTCCATATGTATAAAGTGAAGGGGCCAGGTGCAGTGGCTCACATCTGTAATCCCAATTCTTTGGGAGTCCAAGGGGGTAGGATTACTCGAGGCCAGGAGTTTAAGGTTACAGTGAGCTGTGATCCCACAGTTACATTCCAGCCCAGGTGACAGAGTGAGACCCTGTCTCTAAAAAAATTAAAATAATTAATAATTAATAATTTAAAAAAATAAGGTGAAGAGTAAGCTTAAGAAAATACTCCAATATCTGCAAATCCTCCAGCTCCTAAGAAAACCATGTTGGATTAATTCTCTATGTGCCGGTGCAACTATTAGTCACTTAATAAATGCTCCTTGATTGTGATGACATCGCAGCATCACGAATATATCCCGCGAACGAATATTAAGCCTCATAAAATGTTTAGCCTATCTTTTTTATAACAATGTACAGAAGGGGCAAATAGAGAAGGAAAGGAGTCTTGAAATCAGATTATGAGTAGCTTCAGTTTCTCTCCAGACTGCCCGTTTTTTGGATCTCGTTTTCTTTGGCTTATGATACGGTTCGAATATGCCCCCTCTGAATCTTATGATGAAATGCGACTGTCAATGTTGGGAGTGGGGCAGATTCCTCATGAATGACTTGGTGCCATCCTCATGGTAAAGAGTGAGTTCTCAGTCTGTGAATTCATGTGAGAGCTAGTTATTTACAAGAGCCTGGCACCCCTCCCCTCTCTCTTGTTTCCTTTCTCTCTATGTGATACAGTTTCCTCCTTTGCCTTCTACCATGATTGTAAGCTCCCTGAGGCCCTCACCAGAAGCAGATGTTGGCACCATGCTTCTTGTATAGCCTGCAGAACTGTGAGCCAAATAGACCTCTCTTCTTCATAAGTTTACCCAGCCACAGGTATCCTTTCATAGCAACACAAACAGACGAACACAGCTTATATCTGTTAGATGTTAGAATGACATCTCTTTACAAATAATTGGTATGGGCCAGGTGTGGTGGCTCATAGCTGTAATCCCAGCACTTTGGACCAGCACTTTGGGAGCGGGAGGATCACTGGAAGCCAGGAGTTTGAGACCAGCCTGGGAAACCAAGCAAGACCTCCATCTTTACAAAAAATAAAAAAATAGCCAGGAGTTGTGGTGTGTGTGTGTGTAGTCCCAGCTACTCAGGAGGCTGAGGTGGGAGGATTGCTTGAGCCAAGGAGTTCAAAGCTGCAGTGAGTTTTGCTCACCCTATTGCACTCCAAACTGGACAATAGAGTGACACCCTATTTCTAATTTTTTTCAATTAAAAAAGGATTGATATGTTTACTGAAACCACTCCTATCTATTTACTAATATAGGTTTTCCAAAATATTACCTTGAGCAAGGGACTCTCTCTCTATACATATACATACATATATAAATATATAGTGATTTCCATTCAGAAATAATACTCATTAGCTTGTATTACATCTGAAATCATGTCATTAGTTATTAAGTGCTCTGATTAAAGTTTTTGTAGCATTATGAGACTCCTATTAAAATACAAATGTCCCTGAGAGAGATAACACTCCAAGCTCACTGTCAGTGATTTACAGCTTTTCAGGAATTATTGCAGGATTATTTATGAAATATCAAATCTCTTTCCATCTGTGATGGCAAATAAGTAAATTCAGCCACATGAGGAAGTCCAGCACATAACTACTTCTGTGTCATGATATCAGGGCAGTTAGAAGGGACTGCCTGCTACCCAAACTCCACCATCCCTTCTCAAATTTTTTATTTTAAATTTTAGCCAAAAGGGTCTTTGTATACTATTAAATACAGGTATTCCTGAAACAAGTCACACATTAAGCCCAAAATGTTATTTTTTTCATCTCTGAACAAATGTATTTATCAGATTCTTCAAGATGCTGACTGAAACCCTTTACTGTTTAATTCTCTGAAATGTCTTCAATAATTTTATGAAGTCCTAAAACTTCAACCTTTATGTTTATTGAAATAATCACAATTTTTAAAATTTGCTCTCGTATTATGTCCACACCTAGACTGGAATATTCAGCTAACTAGTGGACATCCCTGTCTACACTTCATACTCAAAATACCCAGAGCCAACACATGCTATTCTCTTCATACCTGCTTCTCATTTGTTACAGGTTTCCTTAGCCACACAGTAGTAGTAACGTCACTCAAGTAGTAATGTCGGAGTCATCTTTCCTTCTTCTCTTCCCCACAGTCACTGATTACATCCTGAGGATTCCAACTCAGTGATACCTTGCACTTGAAGGGGCTCTCTTTCAGAGGCCCCCTATCTCATGCAGACCTTCACTTTTCCTCCCTAGACTGCCAAAAGAGCTTCTTACTCACAATTCCCAGCACCGCTCCCCACTGCACGTTACTCTTCCTAAAGCTTAGCTTCAATCATATCATTCTCCAGTTTGAAAACTTTAATGTTTCCCATTGCTTATTAAATTCAGATCAAACTCATCTTGCTTTTCAGTGTATATTATGATACACTGAATTATGTTTATTCAAAATACAATATTAATAGCATAATATATTATGATACACTATATTATGTAATATCATACACTGTATTATCATACACAATATTATGATACACTATGTTATGATACACTTTTACTTTCATGTACCCACTAGTAAAACGGGAACACTCACTCCTCTCAAAGATTCCCTTTGCTTTCCAGCCTACGTGCCTTTCCTCAAATTGTTTCCTCCACATTTCACCCATTCCCCATTTCCAGCCATTGAGAGCTACCTATCTTCAAGGTCAACTTCAGGTTTTACTTTCTTCACTACGTCTTTCTGACTTTCCCAGCTGGATGTGATCGTCTCATCATGGAACTCCCATGGCCACTGCTGTGCCCCGACTTACTAAATAGTGCCATCATGCCTATGCTTGCCTTATGCTACTCACTGTATTGACAACCCATAAGTCTAGGAATAGTGTCTTATTAATCTCTACTTCACCTGCAGTGCCTAGATCTATTCTTGCATGTAAAATGCACTTAATTATTGAAGTATTTTTGAATGAGTTTTGAAGGAGGATAAGAAAGAAAGTGGAGGAACTCTGAAAGGGTAGCTATGCCAAGAAATGATATCCTAGGCTCCTGGAAAGCAATTTTACACACTTTATTATCTTGTATAAGACTGTAGCTTAGCACAAGCATCTTGGCAATGAAGAAAATCTGTGTTGGGGGCAAGGCAGGCTGGTCCAGAGCACCAGCATCCACATGGATAAAATCTAGTACTGGGACTCTCAGGCAGGGAGGGCAGCATGAAACCACTGGGTCCCGGGAATCTTGGTAGTATCTTCAGGTCCTGGAAAGCTGTGGGGCAGATGGCAGCTCTAGGCCAGAGGATTCTGGGAGGCAAATGAGGTAATAAAACTAACTGCCTGTTTATCCATTCTACATACACTAGATTAGACTAGCACTATTTTAGCCTTGTTTGGGTTCTGTATATACGTGAAACTGTCAGTCAGTTGTTCAATCAATCATTATATATTTATTGAGTGCTTTCAGTATGCCAAGTACCTGCACTGTGCTAGGTGCCGAAGATATGGGGGCTAACAAAAAAGACAAAAATCCCTCCCCTTATGGACATTACTTTCTAGTGGAAGAAGAGAAGTGATACATTGAACACATGCATAACAGATTAGAAGGTGATCTTTATTTTATCCTCTGGATGAAAATCAAGCAGGCTATAAAGGTGAAGTGTTAGAATTTCAAGCATAGTGGTCAGGGCTTATTAAAAAGATGATACTTGAGCTGGGATGTGGAAGAGGTGAACATGTATCTGTGCAGCTATCTCAGGAAAGAGCACAAAAGGAAGAGGGAATAGCCAGTGCAAATGTCCTGAGGAGAGCAAGGCTGGCTGTTAGAGGAACAGAAAGGAGGCCAGAGTGGCTGGAGTTGTTGGAGGCAGAGTGAGATCAGAGAAATAAAGAGAGACTTCTAGTCTTTGCAGGCTATTACAAGAACATGGCTTTTATTTTGAATGGGGAGCTCTAGGAAGAGCCTTGGCAAAAATTGACACCATTGCTGTTGACCTGAGATTGAACTAGAAAGAGGGCCAAAGATGTAAGCAGGAAGACCAGTTAGGAGGCCATTGTCATATCCTAGGCAGAAGATCATGATGAAAGTGTAGACCAGAATGGTGGTGGTAGAGATAATGAGAAGTGATCAGAGTCAAGAATTTTTTTTTTTTTTTTTTTGAGATGGAGTCTCACTCTGTCACCCATGCTGGAGTGCAGTGGTGCGATCTTGGCTCACTGCAACCTCCGCCTCCCAGGTTCAAGGGATTCTCCTGACTCAGCCTCCCAAGTAGCTGGGACAACGGGCACATGCCACCATGCCTGACTACTTTTTTTTTTGTACTTTTAGTAGAGAGGGGGTTTCATCATGTTAGCCAGGATGGTCTCAATCTCCTGACCTCGTGATTCACCCCCCTTGGTCTCCCAAAGTGCTGGGATTACAGGCATGAGCAACCGCGCCTGGCCGAGTCAAGAAAAAATTTAAAGGTAGCCTCTCAAGGACTTTCTGATATATTAGATAAAGGAGATGAAGTAAAAAAAATCAATGATGACTCTAAGGATTTTTGTCAGAGCAAGTAGAAAAATATGTTGTTTATTGATGGAGACTATTAAAGGTGGCATAGGTTGGGAAAGCAGAGATAATAGGGGTTGAGTTTTGGGTCTGTAAAGCTTGTGATACCCATTAGGCATCTACACAGAGTCTGGAAGTCAGGAGAGAGTCTTGGCTACAGATATGAATTTGGGAGTCATCAGAATATAGAGAGTTTTGAAGGGAAGAGACTAGATGAGATCCACAAGAGAGTGACTGTAGAGAAGAGACAAGGTGAAAGGACTGAGCTTGAGGCAACCCAACATCCAGAGGTCCTAGATAAGAGGGGGAACCAGCAAAGGAGACTGAGAGGAACAACCAGTGAGGCAGGAGGCAAATCAGGTGGATGTGTTGTCCCAGGAGCCAAGATAAAGGTGTTTAAAGGAGGAGGGAGTGGGCAACTGGGTCAAATGTTGCTTAAGGGTCAAGTTAGATGCAAAATGGCCTTTGGATTTAACAACGTGGAGGTCAGTGGTGACATTGACCAGAACAGTTTCAATGGAGTGATCGGATAAGAAAGCCTCAGTGGAAAAGGTTTGAGAATAGAAGAGGAATTGGGTGCAGATGCTTCTTTTTGCCATTAAAAAAATGGTTTTTTTTTTTTTTTTTATTGTTGCTGTTTGTTTTTTTGATGGATTCTTGCTCTGTTGCACCCAGGCTGGAGTGCAGTGGTGCGATCTTGGCTCACTGCAACCTCTGCCTCCTGGGTTCAAGCTATTCTCCTGCCTCAGCCTCCTGAGTAGCTGGGATTACAGGCGCCTGCCACCATGCTCAGCTAATTTTTTGTATTTTTAGTAGAGGCGGGGTTTTGCCGTGTTGGTCAGGCTGGTCTCAAACTCCTGACCTCAGGTGATCCACCCGCCTTGGCCTCCCAAAGTACTGGGATTATAGGCGTGAGCCACTGTACCCAGCCAAAAATGGTCTATTTTTTTAAGCCAGTAATTTTAACTTTCAATTAATCCAAATGGGTATTGTGTCTACAACAATCTGAATAAGTCAAATTTTACTTGTGAAATCTCCCTCTCAGACAAATGACAAAAAGGTTTTGTGAAATGGGTTTCAGCAATTTTAAGTCTGAAAGTCTCTTTGTTAAACAAAGGAAAACAACCACTGCCTTCAGTAAATTTGCAGCTCAAAGTATTATAAGTTTTATAATCAAACTTCTATTTGGAGCTTCTCATACACACACACACATACACACACAGACACCCCAAAATGATGACATCATAGTTCTCAATTAAATATTGTACCTCGTTATAAATAACATTTACTCATTCCAAATTTTTCATTATTGATTTATAGTTGGTTCTTTTTTCATGCCATAGCTACCACATATTCACCTTAAATTTGTAATGAGGTTTCTCATTCCATAGACATTTGTCTGCCTCTTGTACTTGTAGACACAGGTTCATGTTGTCAACAGTTGGGTATTGAATCTCAAAAAACATTAAGCTTAGGATTAAAGGTAGGGCAGGGAAAGCTGTCAGTAAAACATGCTAACCTAATGTATCTGATGAGGACAGGGTCTAGTTCATACTCAGAACTGCAAGGATGCTGTGAAGTACAATGATTTGATACTTGTGATACCATTTTGTTGTAACATTAAAGCCAAGAGTCTTCTCCACCCAAGGGCAATGCCAGTTTCCCAGAAGGCTCATTTCTCCGAGCCAAAGCTCCAAAGATACCAGTGCACCCATGCTGATAACTTAGTCTCATGTTATTTCTCAATTTTATGCTTAATTTGCTCCTTTTGATTTTATGTATTTTCACACAGCCAAGTGTACATGGGGATTTCCCCATAGTCCTTTAAATGCTATAAAACTTTAATATAGGGAGATAAAAACCATAATAAGCCATGCCTCCAAACCCTCACATTTAGTTCTTTGAGTTTGACAATAACCAGTTTTAGATTATTTGGAAATTTGGATTTCTATGTACTTGCACTGCTTTAAATGCCCTTGTGCCTTTCCTAACCCTCCTCTCCCACCCAGATGAAAATTATACTCTACTCTTAACCTGGACATGCAACTTCCATTGACTGCACAAAATGGCATCTTTACAATTCTTAAATTATCATCATAATGGCCTACATCATGCATGAGCCAATGCAATTTAATATGGTTCAGAATAAAGCCAAGATGGATGCCCAATTCCCAATTTTAGGCATGCAACCCTGGAATGTCTTTAGGAAAAAATGAAATAATGCTTTTGGTAGGCTGTTGGGTTCATCTGTTTTAAGCATAATTGCCATCTCTCAGCTTCCTAATACCCTTAAAACCTCTGAGAGTCTTTAATGTACAAAGTTCAACAAAAACACCTTCAAAACAGATTAGTTCTAATTATGTTTAATATTGGTTTGCTGCTTTATTGAATAATCTATATTTGCTTTTAAAAAAAGGAAATTCACTTAACTGCATGTCAGTCACCCAAGTTTTAAGTGTACAAATGAAATGGAAAACATTTATTACACAAATTTAATTACAATTCTAAGAAATAAACATGCAAATTAGATAGAGTTCAATTTGCAGATGCTAATCCTCATCCTTGATCTTGTTCCTTCCTCCCTTGATTTTCAGTCTGTGCGTCTTCTTGATTCCTAGGGAGCCAGGCAGCCAGAGGTTTGGTTTTTCACAGTCGGAGGATCACTGTTTTAAAGAAGTGTTATATTTAGCACATCTGGTATAGTGGCAGTAAACAAACATTATAGTCTTTGTAACACTTTTGTGCAGGTGCCTTCTCCCGATTTTATTAGGTCTATGCCTTCTAAGCCTCTGCCTTCATTACACCTGAAATGACCCATCTCGACTATGGAGGGGTCCCTAGACAGAAGTTATGAATTAATGATTTTAAAAAATAAACTGAGGCCACTATAGGAGAAAATTACTATTTGCAAAATATTCTGATTCCAAGGCTTAAATTACATTCTCTTGAGCAAGGACAATTTCTTGTATTACTTTTTATTTCCTGGAGGTTTTCCCTGGAGGCTCCCCACCCAGAAAGAGTTGCCAATTCAAGTTGCAGCAGGACCAAGGTTGCTTTTTTTTTTTTTTTTAAATACGTACGCAGCTCAGGAGGGAAACGGGCGGGGGCGGGCGGCGAGGGAGAATAACTGTTTGGTCCTGCAAAGACATCTGTTTCTCATCTCCGTTTGCTGTGGCAAAGGAGAAGAAAGTCTTTTGCAAAGGGTGGGAAAGGCACAGATTTTTTTTTTAATCACACGCACACACAACAACAACAAAACTAAACCAAATTTAAAAAGACAAGATATCTCGAAAGGTTGCAGAGTGAATACATTATTCGGCTGGAGCCGAGCCCCCAGGGCTAGGGCGGGAGCCCGAGAGCGCGTGGGGTCTGGGCTGCGGGCTGGAGCTGGGCCCGCGTGTCCCCGGGCACCGGGAGGGGAGGGGAGAAGGAGGAGGGAGGGCGGGAAGGAGGGAAGGAGGCAGGGGGCGGGCTGGGGTGGGGGTGCGGGAAAGGCGCCCCGTGTGCAGCCTGAGGAGCGGCGGCGGCGGCGGGAGCAGAGGGAGGGAGGGAGAGCGGGCGCGCTTGTCATGTTCCCTCTCTCACCCTGGGGGCATCCTGCAGAACCTCTCCTCGGAAATCCACGGGGAAATGGCAAACAGGATTGACGGGTTTCACACGCTCCTCGCTAGACAGAGCCGCTCATTACCATAACCGTCTGCAGCGACGGCGGCGCAGCGCCCCAGTCGCGGCGGCGGGACCTGCCGGGACCCTTGCCCGCCGCGCACCCGCAGTCACCGCCGAGCGGGCGGCCGGGCCGGGACCCGCGAGTGTGCACCGGCGGCCGGGCTGGCGCCGAGCCCAGAGCGGACCAGCAGCAGCTCAAGCGCTGCGGCCGCCGCCTCCCCGCTGACCCCGCGGTAAGAGCCGGGCTGGGCGCGGGCCGCGGGGGCGGGAGGGCCGGGCCGGGTGGAGGGCGAGGGCCCCCCGGGGCTCCTGCCCTCGCAGACGGGCACCCACGCGGCCTCCCGCGCGCCCTCTTGGCACCAGGGCTGTGCCGAGGTCACCGAGTGGACTCGCAGCGGCCGGAGCGGAGTCGGGGCGGCGTGGGGGCCAAGGCACAGCTGGGCGCGGAGGCGGCGCGGGCTTTTCCCTGGGCTAGCGTGCGCCGCGGCGCCTTCACCAGGGCGGGAACCGCCGCCTCCTCTAGGGCTGCTCGGGCTGCCACCCGCGCGCACCGAGACAACTCCAGGGGCGGGTGGGGTCAGAAGCTCTGGTGAGACCTCATGGTCCTCCGTGGCCGCTTAGTCCCTCATCGTAGGGGAAGGGGTTAAGTAGGAGGGGTGCCCCCAGGTCCGGATGCCGCGGCGCCTGGCAGGTGGGGAGAGAGGGACTGTGGATGTCAGGAGCGCGCGTTTGCAAGAAAAAGGAATTGATGCAGTAGCTGACACCTTCTGTCCCCCTCCACCTCCGCCCCCGCACCCTCCTCCCAGGCAGCAGAGCCGCGCTGCGGGCGGCGGCGGCTCCTCTGTCCTCAGCTCACCTCCCCGGCGGGCTGAGGCTGCTGCCCGCCTGGTCCACGCCTCCGCCTCTCTCTTCCCTTCCTCCCCTCCCGCCTCTTCGGCCCTAGCAACTTTCCGAGTGCCCAGCTGTGGTCGCAGAAGCAGGGAATAGGCGTCCTCGCCGCCAGGTCCCACGGGCGCAGGGCGCTCCCGCAACCGCGGGCTTCCAGCGGGTTTGGCCGGCAAGGGAGGGAGGGAAGGCCAGGCCGACATCTGCTGCGGGCTGGAGCGCGGGGGCCCGGGCCAGCCCCGCCAGAGCCCTGCCAGCCGCTGTGAGTCATTTCCTTGGAATCCTACCTTTGGTGTTTATTTCCCTTAGAAGGAAACTTGGTTTAAAAAAAAAAAAAAGGATAAGACATAAAGAATAATAATAGCTCTTATTCTTCAGAAGAGGCACACGGCTGCGGCACCGTAGAAAGACAACTTGCCTTTGTTCCCGGACACTTGGGGTGTTGTTTACTTTCTCCTGCGGCCAGCGGCCGACCGGGCGCTGCTGGCTACCCGGGGAGGGGCTGAGGGCTGCGGCACCGACACCCCGGGGGTGTGTCTGTGCGGGAGCCAGGATGTGGTTGGTGGCTGCCGCCCGCCTTCAAGAGGTCGGCCCTCCAAACCTCGGACCCCACCCCCGCAACCGCCACACACACACACACCTTGGGCACCAGGGCTGGGGCATCGGAGCACCCCTTCGTGCTCTTTAGGCCCAGCACCTGCAGCCCCAACCACAGGACCCAGCTTCAAGCTCTTGGCCTCGCGGGGCTGCAGCTGAGAAATGTACTTCCCAGGGCAGACAGGTGTACTGCAGGAACGGCAGAAAAGCGACATCTGTTTGTTTAGAAGGGTTGAAGAATTTTGTTCCGCCCATCCAGTCCCTTCCACTACCACCACCAGGAGCCGGACAAGCTATTGAGATCATTTTGGGACAATGTGGAGGTCAGGGGCTTGATGCCATTTAAAACTGGCAGCATCGATCGGGGGTGGAAATAGCCCTTTACTTCCCTGCTTTCCAGTGCTGGAATCAGACTGCTAACTGCTATAATGATCTTAATCAAATGCTCTCCAATTTTCAATGACAGGTGGAAGAAGAGGTGAGCAAAGAACGACCTGGAGCCCCTTGTTAGATTCAAGGTGCCGCTGAATTCATAGCTACCCTGTTTTGTGTGCCAGCCACTCCTATTAGCATCATAATTGCTTCGAGGAAAGAACAAGCCCAACTCATCTGGAAAAAAACAAATTGTGTAGAAATGCCTGGTAACTTTACTACGAACATTTGCTGGAAAAGCTTGGCATTCTAGCCCTCAGTCTTCTGGGGATGCTGGAAGTGTCATTCCACTACATCCACCTGGGTGTCAAAACAGACATTCAGGAGCCTGAGGATGAAGGGTTAGGGCTTTTTTTTTTCTTATCTTTTAAACCCATGCATAGACAAAACACACTCTAACACCCTCCTGTTGAATCCATCACCTCTGATCTTAGAAAATAAATTTTGCCATAATGTATATCCTTTTCTTTATTTAACATTAATAGAACATGAATTTGTGGACTTGAACTGCTGATGTCAGTAGCAGAATTATAAATCTTATCCGACAGAGAATTATGACAGTTTAGATCTCTACATATAATACGAAGAAAGATTCACGTTAAGCATTTGTGCTTAACGCTGCCCTGTCCAATTTTTCGTGAACATTCAACTTGCCTTCTTAATTTGTTAACATCCAGTGTAAGTTTTAAATAGACTAGGAAGACTCAATTGCAAAATCTCCTCCCCGCTCCCAAATAATCCCAACTCATTCATGTTTTATTCAGATTTACATAAATCACTTGCAGAACTCAGCCTCTCTAGTTTAGGGTTTTGTGTGTAACAGTTCTCAATTTAAAAAAGAAAAACTTAGTAAAATTAGATGTTGTGAACAAAATAATAGCCAAGATAAATACTGTTATGCCATGTTTCAAGTTCACGTGCATAATAGGATCTCATATGCTGGAAATAATACTAACAAATAGAAACACTGAAATTCCTCACAACCAAAAAAGCTACTACCAAAAAGTTATTAAAATATAAACAAACTCTGACAAACATAAAACAGCACAGGGCCCATATAATGTCCTATTAAACAAAAGTAATTGCTGCCAGGAGCCTGCAAATGTTTTTCTTTCTTAAGGGGCATGAGTTTGACAACCTGCTTTTGTTTACATGAAATAAAAGTAAGCATAGGCAAAAGGCTTGCATCTTATTCCCATGATCTAACACAAAAGTGAGTGTAAACTTCAAACTAGAAAATGTTGATTCTCTCAATAAGAAAGGGCTGCTGACTGTTGAAAAGCTGTAATTCATGTGCTCTTGGCAATAGTATTTCCTGATATGATTGTCTCTTAGAATAGGTGAAGAAACTGGACCATTTCATGAGAGTCTTCCAGGGAATAAATCATCATGAAGTTTGATACCCTACTTGGATGAGGAGTTTGAGAAATGATAGACAGAAGGACTTAATTTGTTAAATCAATGTAGGCTAAATTTGTTTGTTGATGACTCAAAGAGAAAAATAAATGACATGTCCCATCGTTTCTTTATAAAGATTTAATCGAACCTTTCTTTTGCCCACTTGTTTTAAGGTTTACTAATAAGTCCTTACTGATGTCTCTTTGGAGGGCATCTTAAAAGAGAACGGGGAGGTGTTGTAGCAGCCCAAACCAGCTGAGTCCTAATTCTCTCCACTGACCTGTACACCTTCCCTGTCTGTCAAAAGATCTTGCTTCATTATTCAGTGTGGTTGGGACAGAATTTGAGACCTCAGAGAGAAGACTGGGTGAAAGGTAGAGTCATTGCTGCCAAGAGCTGCTCTTTTAGCCAGAAGGACATTGTCACTTTAATGATGCTATTTCGCCTTACCCTGGTGTTTTTCCTCTTTTTCCTTGGAAGTGGACCCTTGTTATAGCATGTAGGTAATAATAGTCTCCCACGAGACAATGGTAGATTCACTCTTTCCCAGAAACATTACAAGCTGTATAATTTGGAAAAGAAAGCAAGAACTGGGCCCTTAGTTTATGTTTGAAAGACAATCAATCTTCAGAAAGCCTGACATCACTTGTGTGACAGTTCTTGAAACCACAGAATGAGATAGTGGGGGCTTGGGTCTCCTGAAGGGATTGGCAGTTAAGGAGGCACTGAAGTTGTGCTACTGTCACCACTGGTCTATGGCTGCTAGGTCTTTTTACCTTCATATCAGACTCTCCTCTCCCTTGAACTTACTCTTGACCCTACCTTGAGACCTGCAAAGGGCCAAGTGAAGACACAGAGCCCCCATGAAAGCGGCCTCACTGCCTGAGCTATCGAGGGGCCCAGGAAGCCTCACAGAGCAGAGAGGCTCCCATCTCCCTGCAGGCCCAAGGGAGAAGGGCGTGAACTGGAGAGAAGGGCAGTGATGTGTTGCCTCTTGGAAAGTTCCTGCTCTGTGTCTGGGCTTTGCAGTGTAAAGAGTTGTTGGCTGCCTCTGGCCCCAGAGCCTGGCTCCTGTTTAATATTCTGCCTGCTCCGTTGATGTTGTGCTTGGCTCCTGTGGGACTGCAACTCACGGCTTGAAACTGGAGCCAATTTTCTGTCTTCATCTCGCAGTGTTTTGACTGGAGGCAGATCCAGTTCAGGCCGATCAGGGCTGGTGGAAACAACTACCAAGTGTCTCTCTGTCTGCTTTGCTTTGGGAGAAGAAAGTGGAGGGAGCCCCAGCATGTTGTAGAGGAACTGGCCTGCGGAAACGAGAGGAGGAGGGTGCAGGGGGCAGCGGAACAGACTGAACCTCAGAGCATCAGTTGGAATTACGGTGGATATTTCTGCTTCCCCTGCCCTTTTCTTTTGATTGATTAGTGGATTTCATCAAAGGAGACTCCCGGGGGATTGACTAGAAAATTGATTTTGCCTTATTAATAGAAAGGAAGCGCAAGGGTTTTGGCTTCTTAGCAGTACATTTTCTTTGGAAGGTCAGGAGGAAAATGTGTTTAGGAGGCAAAGCAGCTGTCTAGAAGAGGGCTGAAGGGAATCTGAGAACAATAAGAAATGGGGTTTTAAAGATCCGCCCATGAAATGCAGATTGCTGAACACAGAGGCTGAGCTAATAGCAGCTAGAGAGTTTGCTGAGGTTTTCTTTGAAAAAATAATAAAATGTTTCAGGGTAAAGGGGAGGGCCGAGAAGTAAAAGTTTCCCAAAGCAAAGAAATGAAGATGCCAAGGCCGTCCCTTGGCTTGCTCTTGATTAGGGCTGTTTTCTTCATTCTTGTTTTTTTTTTTTTTCTTTTCAGATCTGAGGCTGTCAGAGATGACTCTGGTTCTGTCCATGAATAGATTCTGCGAGCCCATTGTCTCGGAAGGAGCTGCTGAAATTGCTGGGTACCAAACACTATGGGAGGCTGACAGCTACGGAGGCCCAAGCCCCCCAGGGCCAGCACAAGCTCCTTTGCAGGGAGACCGGGGAGCTGGTCCCCCACTGGCAGGTATTGCCCTTGACCTGCGCCCATCCCCCCCACCCCTCGCTGCCCTTTGCAGCCAGCCTGGTGGACAGGAGGTGGTGTCTGGGGTGCCCTTCTGAGCCAGGAGAGCTAAAGCTCCAGGGACTTCCCGGGCTGCCTGTGCGCCTCTCATAAGTGAGTCCAGAGCTCCAGAGAGAGGACCAGAGGTGATATTTAAATTGCATTCAAACCTGTTTCTACCCATGCTGCTTTTTGAATATAAGTCATGTGTCTGTATTTTTAAGAGGGCCAAACCAGATATTGAAACTCTGAGTTTGGGTTTTGGTTTTCTACCCTGTGGAACTGTATGGTTCTCTCACAACTATGAAAGCTCTGGTGGGCTCAACAATGACACCTTTATCCCATGAGATATAAAGGAATCTGCACTTTGGGCCAGCAGCTATGAGCTTCTTTTCTTTGTTAACCCATTTATGCCCAGTGTTCCATTATTGGAACGCTAAGCTTGTGGAAGTTATTTATATCCTACTGCTCAAGGTCATCACCAAGGTCTGACTTTTCAAACACAAAAAAATTTGCAACCTATGGCATAAATGGGTAAAGCACACAATTGGTTTTAGGATTGTAGGAAAAAAATTTAAAGCCAAGAAAGTAGAAGTATGTTCTTCCTGATTCTTTCTTCTTATAGTTTAAGTTCCTTTGGATTTTTGTGCAGTATTAGCTATTTTTAAAAGAAACTAAAATATAAAACAAGTACTCAAGGAAGTCTGTTTTGTTAAAAAAGATTAAAAACTGTGGTCTTCATGGTTGGCATACTACATTTTGGAGAGTGAAAAGGACATTAGTTACCCAAAATTTTAATTCAAATTTTAAAATTTTGAATTTTGTATTTTGAAAAAAAGGAATGCTATAATCCCAATGTGCAGATAACCATTTGTTCACTAACCTAAAGCCAATAAGATTTCAAAGTTGTTTGGTTATCAGTGGTTACAGTTAAAGATGTATGCATCTTTAACAGTGGTGCTATGTTGTCATGAATTTAATTAAACAATTTAAATAAATACTAATATATTTTAGAGAAATTACACTCCTCCCCTTTATGAATGTTGCAGTTTCCTTTTGCATAGAATTAAGATTCTGCATATTTATTAAATGCTAAAATATGTGATTTTCCTCTATAATTGCCTAGAAATCTTTTCCTAGCCTGGGTCACAGGATTCCATATGATAGCAACTATTAAGACAAATGTTTATTTTTAATCACCACATGTACAGACAAATATGTAGCCAAGTTATCCTCTAGAAGGAAAGGAAACGAAAGTATTTTGTTTGGAGAACCTCTGGCAAACCGCATGTCATTTGTCATATCTGATTTATTACCACAGGATCACATTACAGGGGAATTTCAAATCCTATAACAACATCCAAGATCACATACTTTAAGAGGAAGTATGTGGAAGAAGAGGATTTTCACCCACCACTCAGCAGCTGTAGCCATAAAGTATGTTTTTTTAATAGTCATTATTTTTATTAAGAGTTTAAGATACTTAGTAACAGTTGCTTGATCCACTTCCAGGAATTAAATTGTTTCACCCAAGCAATGAAAATGAGCCACTTCTCAGTGGAGCCTCATTAATCGTTGTCGCTTTTTTGGGTCCTGTGTTATTTTTCACAACTACTTGAAGAAAAAGCTGGCAAGAGCTATTCTACCCAGAAATGTCAAAATTATGTAATCCAAGGAATTTTTTTTAATGTATGATTTAATATTTCTCAGACTGTGTTTCGGGTTATGGTTCTTCCGCACTTTTGTGTGTGGGGAATGCACTTGTTCTTTCCTGTCGTGTTCTCCCCAGTCTGAGTTCTGGCTCCTGCAGCCAATGCTACTTCCGTGTGTGTCCACATGGGGGTGGTTACACAGGGCTTTTCCTGACCTCTTATGGGTAGACTCATCATCCTTGAATGTGTGTATACAAGTAGACATATGCACTTCACTGGACATGGGTTACATATAAGTTTGTTGAAACATGGACTTCATTTCCAGGAAAAGACCAAAGCTAACTGTTTTGTAGGTATAGTTAAAAAAAAAAAAACAAGATGGGGAAATTGCATAGAATTATGAATCTGGGCATCTAAGCTTTTGAAATATCAGTTCATTTTTCTTTAGAGTTACCTTCCTTCAATAACTATCTGCTGATTTAATCAAGGCAGGTATAAGCGCAGACCATAGTTGTCTGAAATGCAGAGAGGATTTTCAATTCTTCTTCCTCTCTGTCTCCTCTTGCCTTCCCCCTCTGCCACCTCATCCTTTAGATGTTGCTTTTACCTTGCTCATGAAAAGACAGCAGAATGCATTGGTAGGTACTGGGCTTTTCCCTGCATGTGTAGTCCCTGCCTTTGGTCAGTATAGGCTGGTTTAGTTCACAGCTCCTCAGGTTATGGTGCCAGTTTGCTTTTTTGATGGCCTGGAATAACTGGTCCCCAGGACACAAGCAGTTTATTTCCTTTTTAGTTTCTGTGTTGTGGTTGTAGCAGTTTCCCAGTTGCTACTGGATTTGAACCAACCATCGCATAGTGACAGTGTCACACAGCTCAGGAGTGAGCCCTCTCATTTCCTCTCGGCATCTCGTCTCCCACTCAGCTCCACAAGGAAGCCTACTTTGGTCCTTCAACTGACACATTCTGTCAGGGTCTGAGCCTCATTCATTAGTGTGTCCTCTTATCAAGCAAGGATAATTGCAAGTATGAAACCCAAAGGATTAAAAGAGGGACAGCATTAAAAGCCAAATCTCATGCTCCTTGTTGGCTAGACCAGGGTTTGAAGTATATTCATTATGACTTGCATTTTGGCATCATTTTAAAAACATGTATTGATATACAATATATGAGTTATGTGTCTGTGTGTGTGTATTTGTATAGACACACATAAAAAAGTACAGGTATCAGTACAGCTTGATGAATTTCATGAGGTCATGGTTAGTTACATACCCATGTAACTAACATCCAGGTCGAGAACCAAAACATAACTAGCAACCAGAATCTTCCTTCTGCCGGCTTCTAACACTACCCCTCGCCCCGCTCACCCCAACTCTGAAAGTACCTCCTCTCCTGACTTCTAATAGCTTAGATTAGTTTTGTGTTTCAGCATCTTCCTTACTGGGCCATAATAGATCAAACCACCTGAACTGTCCCTCCTGGGGTCTGCACTGTGGCTCGATTCCCTAGTGCTTGACCACACCAGTGAGTCAGGAAGTGGGTGGGTGCTCCAGCCAAGTGAGGAAAGGGAATATCAGCAGAATGGGGGACAGCCTCTCTAAATTAACCCTGCGGAACAAGACCACAACATGCCCAGACCCAGACAGTGCCAAGAAAGAAGTATGCTATGATGATGTTTTCATATAGTCCATTTTCTAAGCTTTCTCTCTTCCTTTTTCTGTTTTTTTTTCTTTTTTTTTTTTTTTTTTGGTTTGTAGACCATCTCAATTTTTGAGGAACGAGCCCACATCCTTTATATGTCCTTAGAAAAGCTAAAGTTTATCGATGATCCTGAAGTGTACCTCCGAAGATCTGTCCTTATAAACAATTTGATGAAAAGGATCCATGGAGAAATTATCATGCAGAATAACTGGTGCTTCCCTGCCTGCTCTTTCAATGGCACCTCTGCCCAAGAGTGGTTTATGGCTCAAGACTGCCCTTACCGAAAACGACCACGGATGGCCAAAGAGGAATGTGAAAAGTTTCATGCCTGCTGCTTTTACCAAGAATGTGGTGGCCACTACCTAAATTTACCCCTTTCTGTCAATGCTAATGTTGGAAGTGCCTCCACTGCTGCCTCCTCTCCCTCCGCCTCTTCTTCCTCCTCATCTTCCTCTTCCTCTCCCCCTTTGCCTTTACCGAGTTGTTCCCACCAGGTGGATTTTGATGTAGGTAGTGCATCTATTTACAAGAGTGATGGCCAGATACCTGCCAATGAAATCTTTGTCACTAATGTCAGATCACTTGGTGTTCAGGAAAAGGCCAAATTAAATGATGAGAAAGCAAATAATGACACCAACAGAGATGGTGGCCCCTTCAGTCACGAACCTGTGGGAAATGACCTTGCTTTTGAGTGCAAAGGCCAATTTTATGATTATTTTGAGACCGGATATAATGAAAGAAACAATGTAAATGAATCTTGGAAAAAATCCTTACGGAAAAAGGAGGCTTCACCACCAAGTAACAAACTGTGCTGCAGCAAAGGAAGTAAAATATGAGCCATCTTCTCACCGAACTTTGAAGCATGCACAGCATGATCAGTTAGCTCTCATAAATTTTATTTTGAATGGATTTTGTAGTTTTGTACAACAGATAAAATTATGCCATGAACATGCCGTGTCGTTTTAATGCCTGGAGAGCAGATTGCGTAAAACATCTGTATAGCAGGCATCAGCGAGCTTCTTATAAATGTGGTGATTTTTACCAAGGAAACGATTGACTTAATGCTTAAAAGTATATCATAGTTTTCTTACGGAAAAGATCAGTAGATGAGATTGGGGGACAATGTGCCCTTGCAATATTTCCATTGCCCCCCAAGGAGCCTGTCACTAGCTAAGAAATTTCTACATGTTTGCCAATTAATTAGGGAGTTATTTGGTAAGCAAATCAATATAACCAGCAAAGATACCTGCTTCTTCTATATGATACAATATTTTTTTTAAATAAAAGACTGAAGACAGGGAGCTAGATGAAATGGCTTAATGGTGCTGTTAAGTATTTGTACCTAACAGTCTTGTGTGACAGATGAAAATAGGATGTAACATAATGAAACACACCTGTCTAGGGGCGGCAATCAACAGTCTTACACAGAGAGGGTATTCCCTGCAAGTTTCTGGCTTGCCTGTGATGGGTGATGAGGCTTTTAGAGAGGTGTTATACAGGGCGATTTTTGGTGCCTTACTTTATCTTAATTTTTGCCAATGTGAAAATTAAGGATAAATCAGAGTTACAGCAGGGATTTAACAAACAGGACAAAAAAAAAAAACACAGGGTGGATCAATATGGTTTGGAAACTGTTAACTTTGAACTATTGTGTTCAGCTTTTGATTCGACATCTCTATTCTTTATTTTTGATGCCCAATTGATTTTGGATTCGGCGTTTTTTCAATAGGGATGGAGGAAATGAGAGAGAGAGCTGTTAGAAAGCAGCACGGGCTGCTCGAGCTTTTCTATGGCAACTGTGTGTTGCTGGGGTTGGGGTTTTCTGGGTTTCGGGTTGTTTTGTTTTGTTTTCTTGTCCAATGAAGTTCACGAACCAGTGGCATGCATTATACTTTTCTCTGTTTTGCATCATTTCACTTGTTTAGATTATAAAAGCATGTGGGTTTTTATATATGAACTTTGCTGTTGATTAAGAAGCACAATGTTAATGAATGATGTGGTGATCAATAAGGTTTATCTTAAAGAATGTAAAGACTTTAGTTTTTTGAAAGTTATTTTGGAGAAATGGGACTTAATCTATAATAGTTACTATGTATTTGGTCTACATTTTCCAAATAATATCTTTAACTTGTACATTTGCAAAGTGTTCAGAGTGGCCCTCCTACCACCCTTCCTTCCACTCCAGCCAACTCTTCCTGCTAAACTGTATTCCAATTTCCAAGTTTACTAATTGACTTGGACCTGTTCAAATAATACTTCACAGAAACCAAATGCCAAACGAAGGAAATAAGTAAGCCCTCCCAGTTTCTCCAAGATAAAGCTTTTTTTATTATTGCTATTAATATTAAATATAGGTCTCATTCATACAGTGTATGAGTAGGATCATTTGGACAATTGTCCACAAAGACCAATTTTTAAAACATTTTCTTGTGTTATAGTTAAATAGTCTAGTAATGTTTTGTCCTTTATTTTCAATATTTGATAAACATTTGATGTTCAAAACTTAGCTAATAGATGCTTGTATATGAATGTGTTGTAATAAAGTGAGGTTTTCTTGATATATATTTATTAAGATGATAAAAATTCATTAAGATTTTTTTTAATTTTAATGGCTATTGGCTATGTTTCTCTTTTCCATTATTCTCTCTCCTTTAAAAAACTCAAAACATCTAGAAACTATAGTGGATAGTGGCCACACAGGAGTTTTCTAAATTAAAGAGTATTTTAAAATGCCAATCTGACAGGTGTTTTAGAATGATCCTAGTTCGTAAGTTTAAGTTTCTATTGATTAAGAAGCACAATGTTAATAGATGATGTGGTGATCAATAAGGTTATGCCTGAAAGAATGTAAAGATTTTCCTTTCTGGAGTGTCTCTGAAAAAAATTGTATAACACGAAGCCATAAATACTGAATCTTAGCTGATTGCATTATGAAATGTCAAACTGTGAAGATGACCCATATGTAAACAGTTATAACAGCTACAGATTATTGCTAGTAGCATTCCATACAATTCCGTATTAATGTTCTTAGGAGCTAATATTTGATAAAGGGGAAAGCTAGTTAAAAACTAATTAATTTGTCAAATGTAGCATTCTTATTATGAGTGTAATATCTCATGGAGATTTAAATATGAACGAAAGGACTTATCCTTCTGCTTTTTAAAAGCCCCAGCATTACTAGATAGTGTTTTTCTTGAAGGCCAAAGCTGTAAAATGACAAAGTTGGTGATTTTCAGTAGCACTCACCTGAGCTGTGAGCGCCTGCACCAGTTCGGTAGAACCCACTAGAATCACTTCTCTGCAGGATAAGTGAAGCATTTGAATCCAGGAGCATAAAAATCTGTTCTTTTTAGTCATGAAGTTTTTGTTTCCAGGATATTTATAGCGTTGCAAAAAAAAATTTCTTCACCAAATACTAATTCCTAAACACCCATCCAAACTACAAAAATTCTCTTGTTAGTAGGCGAGAGTGCTAGGACTTCCTGTGTTCACCTCCCATGCACCCAGCATTGTCTTTTATGCATGAGATATTCCATTAGATTTTCCTAGAGTGGCCAGGACACCCTTCATAGTAAGTTATACCTCTTAACTGGATTCTATAGTTTTATCTCGAGCAACTTGGAAAAGCTAAGACATCCTCCACCCACACTGCTATCTACGCGCCTGGAAGCCGCACCTTCTCTCATTGCTGTGCTCTGCTTTAAGGAAAACCTGATATGACAGAATCAAGACTATTAAAAGATAAATGAGGGGAAATCTTCATTTAAGAAAGTTGCCTTGCTCCCCAAGAGTGCCTTTAATTGCTATTCCCCTAGGCATCTGGGCGCATATCATTAATGAAATCATTAACCTTTGTCTCTGGTCCTTCCTTTCTAAAAACGGCAGATTATAGAAGGTGGTCTGGCAAAGGGATTTTCAAAGGGTAAAATTCTCATCATCATCTTTCCACTCAAAATCCTATTATTCTACACTTCACTTTGCAGGGGTCCTAGGGACAGGATTGCAGGGACAGGGGACATGGGAGGAAGACAGAAAAATTCAAAACCAGCAGATGCCACTACCTGGCAATGAATTGAAAATTAGGGGAAAGCATCTTTGGCATGACCTTTTATTAAGACAACAGAAATTTAGAACATTTTACATGCTTCTTTGTTAAATGGTGAAGCAAGGGAATGAAAGTCTTTATTTTTAGAGCTCATAGTTAACTCCATCAAGACATGGCTACCCACCCCTCCAGTTATGAACTTGTATTACAGCTCCACTTGGTGACTTCCTTTCTGTGTATCAGGAGCAGAGCAGAGGACAACTTGTAGAAGACATGACCATTAAGAGACAACAACTTCGCAACAAATATAAGACAAGGATACAAGGATTCCTGTGTGATACAGCTAGGTTTTTATATCCTTCTAACAAATGGTGAGCAGGAGACTTTTTTGGAAATAATTAGTTGTGAAATTCCATTTTTCTGACAGCCCCTTAAATTTGAAGTTATTTCATTTGTAGTTAAGGTTATCACATCCCTGCCAATTTTACTAGATTTTTTCAGAGACAAGCATTCAGCATGGCATTAGTAATGATGGTTTAAACTAGGTGCAGAACTGTCCCATGAAGAGAAGAATGATATCAGTATTTAAATAATAAGAGACAATGTATGGTTTGTAGTGATTCATTTTAAGATTGCTGTACTTTGATTTTGTGGTTTAAAATAAATGCATTAAGGATCTTTTAAGTTACTACAAGATGCCTCTCCGTTGCTTTCTTAGCTATAGTGCCTAAGCAAGGTATATTCTCTTGACATGGCTAAAATGTCTCAATTCTATGTGATATAGCTACACGACCTGGGGTGAAAGAGTTACTAGTTTGGAGATTATTTCCCAGCCTTGGGTACCTGCCATATTTGAGCTGGGAGAACTCACTTAGGAAAAGCACTTGCAAAGATGTAAGTTATGAACACTTGAATCTCGCATCCTGCCATAAAGTGCATCAGCAAGTGAGTTTAATAAAACATGCTGTTTAAAATAGTCTGTAATTTCCTGTTTCTGCATTTCCCTTCAGTATCTGTGACAGGCTGAAGAACGATGACTAAACGAAGGGAATTTACACAAGCTAGTCTGGTGGTGTTTGCAAACCATCGCCATGAGCTTCATCTTCTTTGGTAAACAATCCGCTGGTGGGCTGTCTATGGTTGGTTTCTTTTCTTTGTTGTTGATCCAATTTGTTAACTTTGAAAATGCAAACTACTTATTCACAGCGTGGAAACACCTGCTTTTGACCACAATGAAACTGATAGAATGTATGGGGATGTATTAGATGTTTCTCATGAAATTTCTTATATTTCTCAACCCCATTTCTATGACTCTTCTCTTGATTTAAAAATATGAAAATCTAATAAAATCTTGTGGGGAGGACCTACATATAAAAGAACTTGCAGAAATGTAAGTTATGATCTTGCTTTCTGCCAAGATCTCCAAGACAATAGGCAAATATCAGAACTTTGGGGGAAAGGGATCTAACGTACCCTAGTCTTGTGCTGTGCAGACCAGCCTGGCCTTCGGCAGGCATTACCTCTATCCAGATCTTTCCATGGAAGCAGCTGAGTCCAGGCATCAGGCATGTGATTCTCCACTGCCTCCTCTGGTCAGCACACACATGAACCCATCTTTGATACTTCTAGACACAGTGCTTTTTCTTCAGATACCCTCTAAACTGACTGCAATGAACTAAGCTCAGATGTGGTAAGACCCTGGTATCCTCTCAGTCAAGAGATGAGTAGATGTCTCTGAAATACACTTGGCACAGCACTCAGATATCTATACCATCTTCAAAACTCACAACATCCCTGTGTGCACAATAAGCAAAAGATAGAGAATGACAGGCTATGCAAGAGATTTGGGCAAAAGGTTGGGGAGTTGATCTCTGGTCCAGTACACTGAAGGAAATCTGAGACATACAGTGCTCCCTGTACACTGCAGAGTGAATCCACTCTCTTTAAGGAAAAGTCTAAAGACTGCAAGGGAAAGAAGACAGAATTTTTTGTTTATTTGTGAAACCTCTTTAGGAAAACAGAAAAAAACATTTCAGGGACTAAAGGATTGTTTTAAATGTTTTTGCAGGAAGAGAGAAATGGCTTGTCTGCCCTTTCTGGAGCTGGGAGGGTTCTCCCTGTTCTCCATGTCCTTAGATGCTGTGCTTTTCAATAAACCCACCAAACTGTATTTGTGAACAGGTATGGTCATTAGCCCAAGGAATCTCTCTCCTGTTCAGTTTAGGCACAGAGGTTGTGGGTTTCTCACAAGACTGGACTATAGAAGAGGGTTAAGAGTAGGGGGTTTGGAGTTAGACTGCCTGGATGAAAATCTCAGCTCTGCCAGGGTAGCTGTGCAAGCTTGGCCTTGGCCAACAAGCCACTTTACCTCCTAGTGCCTCAGTTTACTCATCTGTAAAATGGAGCAGCACACATTATCCACCTCATCAGGTTGTCAGGATTAAAGGTTTTAATATCAGGGAAGTGACTCAACATTGCCTGGGTGTACATTATGGGTTTGCAGTGAACAAGCCTCCATGACTTCTCCATTACTGTCCTTGAATGCCCTGCAAGTGGAACCCAACCGTGCCAGATCCTCCTTTTGGTGGAAAGTATTCAGCCTCTTTGGTTCTGTACAGCAAGCTTGAAGTTAAACAGGGGGATGGTATGAAACCTGGGGTCCCAGGGCCCTTAGCTATGAAAGTCGTCATTGGTGACCTTGAGATATGTTTAGTATTTAAAATACCAAATCATAAAATCTTCTGAAAGTGGTTGCACAGGCTAACCCCACATCAGATTTCCTTACCTTTGGCTGGAATTAAATCAGCTCCAGGCTGTCACAAACTGAGAAGAAACTCTGACTGGGAAAACGAAGGCATTATCCTTAATAAATACAATTTGTTTGTCAGACAGAATCTTTCAGAACATTGGCTATGTGAAGGGAATAAGAGGTGTCCCTTACAAATGGAAAGATTAAAAACCACTAACCTCTGACTCATCTCTAGGATTTGCCAAAGTTCAAGTTTATTTAGTTGTTGTATCAAATAATTTTCTTAAACCTAGCTTTTACTCAGAAAAAGTACAGTATTAAGTTAGGAAAAAAAAGGGGGGGGCAGGCGCGGCAGCTCATGCCTGCTGGTAATCCCAGCACTTTGGGAGGCCAAGGCGGATGGATCACTTGAGGTTAAGAGTTCAAGACCGGCCTAGTCAACATGGTGAAACCCCGTGTCTACTAAAAATACAAAAGTTAGCCGGGCCTGTGTGGTGGGGGGCGCCTTTAATCCCAGCTACTCGGGAGGCCAAGGTCGGAGAATTGCTTGAACCTCAGAGGCAGAGGTTGCAGTGAGCCTAGATTGATCCACTGCATCCAGCCTGGATGAGGAAGTGAGACTCTGTCTCCAAAAAAAAAAAAAAGGCAGGAGGGGGGCAGGGGAGATAATTTAGACTAAACGCTATTCCTTGTGCTCCTGTACCTGATAATTTTGGAGGCCAAAGCAGAATTGTCTGGATAACCATAACCAAGGACACAGCGGATTATAAAATAACTGGGATACAGTTTCCATGTATAAGGTCAACTAGAGGTTGGTTATCCCTATTTCAAATTCTTATCCCTTCTGTTTTGCCAGTAAACTCAGAAACCAACTGATAATTTCAAAATAGAATTCCATTTACAAAATTACATTCTGTCTCTCTATTTTTGAAGAGTATATATTTTTCCCTAAGGTAAGGTTCATTTGTAGTAGGCTTGCTGATGGGTAGGTCCTGAAATGAGAACAAAACTGAACCATATGGCTTGAGAATGAGAAATGGGCAACAGAGTATAATGAGAGCAAATGCAATGTTGTACCATGGGGTTCCCAGGACTTCTCTGCAAGAGGCTCCCCTCCTATCTGACTGGGCTAGGATCTCATGATTGGCAACATTAGTTGCCAGTTGAGCCAGCTGAGAGAGGCAGTGGGAAGCCAGGACACCTCAGCCTGCCCAGGGAGGTCTAGGCTGGCCATCTCTAAACCTTTGTCCTCTCAGAGTTTGGAAAACCAGCAGCTGGAGTAGATATTTTTATTTTCCAATCAGTAGAATTTTAACCAGTTAAGATGATCAATTAGAATTCTCAACCAGCCCAATCTTGACCTAGCTGGTTTTAGGCAAGATGACTTAATGCACAAGGGACATCTCTATCTAGAGATGGTATTGGTCCCTGCACAGAAAGAACTCTTAAAGAAATTCTGGGGCCATTTATCTGGGTGTTTTAAGTGATGAATAAAGAAATACATACTAGGAAGAATCCTGGGATGGAATTTGTACGAATTAATTGATTTCTAACACTTGTTCTTATTATAGATCCAACAAAGCTTACCTCAATCTTTTAAAAATGTCCTGTTAGGCCAGGCGCGATGGTGCACACCTTAATCCCAGCACTTTGGGAGGCCGAGGCAGGAGGATCGCTTGAAACCGGGAGGTGGGGGTTGCAGTGAGCCTGCAGTCCCAGCCGCTCTGGAGGCTGAGGTGTGAGAATCGCTTGAACCCCAGAAGCAGAGGTTGCAGTGAGCTGAGATTGCGCCACTGCACTATAGCCTGGGTGACAAAGAGCAAGAATCTGTCCACAAAAATAAATAAATAAATAGAAGAAGAAAGCAAAAAGAAAGAAGAAGAAAAAGAAAAAGAAATCATAACTCTTCATTTATTTGCTTAGAGTCAATCTATTGTATTGATTTCTGGTCAAATGACTGCTGTTTCTTAACCACAAGATTATAACCAATTTAGTGGTGAGAACTAGATTAGGAGTTAGGAAACAGATTCTTGCCCAGGTTTGCCACTCACTAGCTGTCTAACCATGAACAAGCCCCTTCACTTCTCTGGATCTTGATTTTCCATCTGTCAAATGATGAGGCTGGATTCAAAGGGCCTCTAAAAGATTGTTCCCTTCTAACCTTCTCTTCTGATTCTAACAATTCCTGATTCTAACAATCAGGGATCTTTCTGAAGATGTTCACTTGAGTTTTCTGCATGTCACCCTTTCCTTTCCTTCCCCAGAATGCCTTTTTTCCCTCCCAGTGAAACTGAGAAACTGCTTCTGGATCTTTCTTTAAGAATACATCTCTGAGTTTTCCTGTCCCAAATGATTGTTTTCTGCATATGGCGGCTAATCTATTGTCTTCTGTAATATACATTCCTCCAGATAGGCCATGCTTCCCCATTCTCACTGCAGTTCCTCTGCCCCTCCCCCTGGAGTGCTCCTGCCCCCGCCTCCTTTAGCCGATTAGCTCCACACACCCGGAGCCAGCCAGGCACAACGCGGCTCCCCCTGGCACAAGACTGTCCTCGCCTTCAAGCAACCAGCCTGTCTGCACCATGCAGGCAGGAGATCCCTGAACCCTCTTCTCTCTCATTCTTATGCGTAATAAAATAGCGGACTTTCCCCCTTCTTTTTATGAAGACAGTTCTTGCAGCTGTGACTATAACTGTTTTTTGTTTTGTTTTTTTTAAATACCAGCCAAGACTATGGTCCCGTAACCCAATTAGTGTCATTTGGTTGTGGTCCAAGGGCTTCCCCTGCACGAGTTTTAATTTGGGGATCCCCGGAGGCTGCACTCCACATCTGTAGGGCCTGTTCTTCCTCTCCCCTTATTTGCTCGAGGTTTATGGGAGGATTAGCTGTGTGGTCTGGGAGGCGGCTGCTTCTCTTTCATCCTCACGGCTCTCGAGCCGCGGAGGAGCCTTTTACTTTTCATCAAGCCCTGGCACCTGGAGGGCGGGCAGCCCGAGCGACTGGAATGAATCAGAGGATGCCCTGCAGGCCCCGGGGGGCGCGGCCCTGCAAGCATGGGGGAGGGGAGGACGGGGGAAAGGCTGCTTATTGGGCTGCTCAGCACCCGGCCAGACTGCGCTGTGCTGGGACGGCGAGGGGTGGTGAGGAGGGCAGCCGCAGTGTGAGGTGCCCACCCCCGCCCCGCCCCCACTCCCTGGCTGGCGAGGGCTGGCAAGGGCTCCGGGCGCTCATTGTGCAGGCAGCTGGCACCAGCTGGGAAGGGGAATTAGCATAACAAAGAGCCGGAGCGAGCGCGGCGCGGCCCGGCGGGGGCTCTGCCGAGCGCCCCGGGCTCGGAGGAGCCGCGCTGTCAGCGGCTGTGGCGCCCTCGGGCCTCCTGGCCTGAGACCCTCGGAGCGGCGGGGCCCGGCCCACAGCGGGCGCGCTCTGTCTGGGTTCCGGCCGCAGGACTCGCCGGGAGAATGCAGTGGGTGTGGGTGTGTCCAGGACAGCGTGAATGGGCGTGGGTGTGTGTGTTCGGGTGAGAGTGGGTGCCCGTGTGTCCAAGCGTGCGTGTAACCGTGTCCCTGGGCGTGGGAATGCGGGTGTGAAGGGGTCACCTGCACACGGGTGGGGACCCGCCAGCCCTCTTCCCTTCCGCCCCAGGAAGGCCTCTTTGTTTCTTTCTTTCCGGAGACCGCGGTGGTTCTTCAATCACCAGTTCTCAATCCTGATTGCACCTCGGAGCCCCCTTCGGGAGCTTTTACAAAACCCTCAGGCCTGAGCCCTACCCCAGAGGCTCGCGATGAATTGGACTCTGCTGAGGCCCCCAGCGGATGTTTCTTCAAACGTCCGCGTGGATTCCGACATGCGGCGTGGTTGGGAACCGCCTAGTACCCACTCCCACTGTCCCCAGCCCTGCTGCCGACCCTGGACGCCAGCGAGCGCCAAGGAGACAGGGGCTGGCTTGGCCTCGGGTTTAGGGCCTGGAAGCTTATCCTTCGCCTTCACTGGTTGAGGTCAAGTGCACATTCCCCCGACACTAGCGCTGGGTCTTAGGCTACCGACTGGGCAACCTCACCTCCATTATTGCATCTAAGCCTTACAGCAGCCCCGTGGGAAAAAAGCTGTCGTGAAACGAAGCTCAGTTGAGTGTCACAAAGGGTCACAAAGCTAGGTATTCGACCCACCGAATTGGAGTCCAGGGCTATGGGACTCCAAAGTCCACGTTCTTTCCACTGTAATATTTAAAAATAAAAATTAAACAACTAAATCAAAAACCACCGCTGCTTTTCAAGTGCTGCCAAGACCTCAAGCTGACCAGGTCCCTGGAAAAACCCTGGGAGGACTCTGGAGGAGGCGGGGTTAGGATGTAGCAAAACTCCTGACCCCAGAAGGTAGATACGGCCTAGACGACGTCACTAGAAAATGCCCGGGGTGTCTTCTCTCCAGCAACCTTCTGCACCGCCTTCCACCTGGGTAGTCTCCCTCCCCGTCCCGGCCCTTCCAGGCTCCAGCTCCCCACCCTCTCCCTACAGGAAGGAAATGTGACAGCACAAGCCGTTCGCCATCACCCAGGAGCTGTCAGCAGCTGCGCAGCCCGGGGCGGGAGAGAGCACCGCGGTCAGAGACCCGGGGACCCAGGGACCCGGGGACCGGGGAGCTGCACCACCGCGTTCCGGGCCCCGCGCCTGGGCTTCGCCTCGCTGCACCGCGCCTGCTTGCTCCTAGCGGGAGCCCAGAGTCTCCGAGTCTCCTCAACAGCTTCGCGACAGGAGTCTCTTGCCTCAGCTGCCTGAGCAGTCCTCCTGGAGAGGGAGGAGAGGAGGATGAAATGAGCTCTGGGCTCTGCTAGCCCCAGACTCCCCCATTACCCAGAGGTGTGGGTTTCCACGAGTGCAGGCTCCAACCAGCGCCTTAGCATCACCAAGCTCCAGAGGGCCCTGGGCTTCTGAGGCCACCCAGGCCCACCCACCCTTCTCACAGCAGGGGAGATAAAGGTCCAGGGAGGTGAAGTGACTGGAGGTTTCATGACCTCCTGACTGCCTGCCCAGCTTTACTCTGGCTGCACCAGACCCTTTAACAGGCAAACCTGTCAGTGCTTACTTACCGGGGACATTTTCTACAGAGAGAACCTCAGTGCTGGGGAAAGGAGTGACTATAGGCTTGCAGGCAGCATCTGCCCACAAGGTGCCCTGGAGAGAGGGAGAAGTTGGAAACCCTGGGCCCCCAGCCTGAGCACTACCCAGTTTGAGTTTCTGGGGCCTGATGGGGCTGGTGGTGGCTGCTGTTGTTATTATTAAGAGTTCAGAATTCTCGTAGGTTCTAACAACTGTGTTCATTCTCAATAAATGGTTTCTTAATAATCGTTTTAATTAGCAAAAAGGCTGTCTTATTAAAGCTAATTAAAGGCAATTTGGGAACCTTATTTTCATACAATCATAAAATTAGAGAAACAAGAGGCAGGAGAAATGGGAAAAGTCTCAGCTTTTCTGCAGAGGGGGCAGGGAGGAGCTGGGGAGACCCTACCTCCAAGCCAGGCATGCAGAATGCCAGTGCCCAAGGGGGTGGACTGGAGCTCCTAGATTTGGGTGTGGCCTCAGGCAGTGCTGGGGACCAACTGCTGAGAGGGATACTCTGTTCACATCCTCCAACTGGAGTCTCAGAGTCACCTGAACTCCTCCCTCTGCTCTCACACGATTAGTCAATTCTCTCCCTCTAGCTATCTTTACATTGAAAAAGAAGGTGCTACTATTGCACCTCTGCCATTGCACCTGGCAGCCATAACCTAGGTGGTTTAGCATCCATCAGGTGCCTTAGCATCACCAAGCTCCACAGGGGCCCAGGCTTCTGAGCACCCAGGGTTATCTACCCTTCTCACAGCAGGGGAGATTAAGGTCCACCGAGGTGAAGTCCACAGCCTCAGCCCTGCCCAGGGTGCCCCCTAAGTCCCCAAGCATTTCCACTCCATCCATTCTGTAGCTGATCATCCTAAATCACCAGGCAAACAGGAATACTTTACCTCCCAGGTTTGACTTTCAATGCCCTCCAGACCTCAGCCCAGGCTACATGCCCAGCCCCACCTTCTGTTCCCTGGGGGGAACCTTCTGCTCCAGCCACTTCTGTCCTCTCAATGTCCTCTCCTTCTGACCTGCAACTTTTCACCTCCCAGCCTTCACTCCTGCTTTTCCCTTAGCCTGGGATAACCTCTCCATGCCCCCACTTATACAAAGAGTAACTTGCCCTCAAGGCCACTTCAAGGTCCACATTTTGTGTGAAGCCTTTCCAGGGCTACTATAGGTCTGTTCTGTGATACATAAAATGTAATATCCCCCCTCTCTAGAATTACTTTTCAACTAGAATCATAGTTTTGGGGGAGATTTTTTTTTTAGAAGGCATTATAAAGTAGAAATTAAACATGGGCTTTGGAATCAGAGAGCTTAGTTACAATCCTGGCTTCCTATAACTTTGTGACCTTGAGTAAATGTCTTGACTTCTGTAAGCACAGGTTTCTTCATGAGTAAAATGTGGCTAACTATACCCATAACTAAGTTATTGGGATGGTGTATGTAAGTCACTTTACATAATGCCCAGCACACAATATGAATAGCTCTGGGACCCTTGTCCTTGTTGATGTGGGGGAATAGCTTAGAGTGACAATTTGTTGTTTTATGAGCAAGTCCTCCAGAAAAAGAGAGCACCCAGTCAAAGGATAGATTCTGTGGCTATCTGAACTTCCACTGCACTCATCCCTAGGGGTTCTAGTACCTCAGTACGCACCCCCATTCCTTCTCTCCAGGGTCCCTTCCAAATCCTAGGAAGGGGCTCTACCCTCGGGTCCATGGGATAGTGGTTTATGGGCACATATTTACTGTAAGTGTCTAGTGTCAGAACTCTACACAAGAAAGACACTAAACATGGGGTTAGCTCCTTGCCTTCTTGTTTTAAGTTTCCCAGTCTCCATCCTCAGTAGACCTCCCTGTAAACAACCCATTCTGGCAGGAATCTAACAGTCTAAAGGGCTCTCCAGTAAATTCCACCATAACACCAGGAATTCTTGCCTGTCCTTAAAAATGCAGCTTTGTGCATAGATAGATTTTTTTGTACAGCAGGCTTTGTCCCTCTCCTTATCTGTTGCTTAGGCCATGGGACAGTGGGTGGCCACGAATCTGCAGGGGGCTCCCCTTCTGTCCTTCCCTGAACATCCTCTGGATGAAACAACCGTAGCAAAACTGACCTGGGAGGAAGAGCAATGAGCCCATGCATGAAATACTAGTGTTTAGCTGCCTAGTCTCAAAGCAATTGTTTAAGTAGGGGCCTCAGCCATGCTAATAGCTATTATCATAGGACCTTATGTCTATTAATGTCTCCTCAGCGGAAGGAAATGCAAACTTATGACATTCTGATTGTGATAAGCAGCACACTTTCACCTACGAGGGGCTGTAATCAAAGCAGAAGTGCCTCACAAATTAACTAGCAGTCCCCCACACATCAAGCACAGAAGATACTTTCTCTATCATAGGTAAGAAAGGGACTTATTTCTCGTCCTGGAGCATCAGTGGCTGTGTCAGCCCCACCACAGCTTCTGATGGGACTGGAGCTACACTGACATGTATGATTAAAGCTCCATGTTATACCGCAGTGGCTGAGTTTTCAAGGAGATGGAGGAAACCTCACAGGACCCCTGGGGCAGGACACAACACTGCTCCTCAGAACATTCCTTTTAAAAAAGTTGTCATGAAATCCAATTAACCAGCTGGAAGGCCATCGTGGGCAGGCCTCCTCGGGATTAATAAATAATAGAATATGCCCTACATTGGAAGGGGCATCTCTCTTTTCTAAGCTTGCAGGCTGTGACAAGGGCTCCTGGCAGGAAGAAACATGTACTACCACCACGTCCTGGTCCCTAAAACTTCGGTGAGTCCAGCAGTGAAGGTCCCCTAGACAGATGCCCAGAGTCCTGGGGGTACCTTCCCCCTCCCCTACACCGTAAGCCACAAATCATCAACCCAGCCCCAGGTATGAGGGAATGAGGGGACCTCTCTTGAGAGAACAGAGCATTAGAATGGGGTCAGGAACTTTAGTTCTAGCTCCCGGTCAGTCTCATTGTCAGGCAAGCTGTTCAGAGGCTCCTGTTCCCAGCTGAACAAGACTGATGGTAGAGAAGACTTCAAAGTGGGCACAGCAGGCTCTCTCTCACTGGTCCCCTCTCCGTGGCTGATCCCCCTGTGGGGAACCCTTTACTTCTGTTAGACCAGCACTGCTCAATAAAAATACAATGCGAATCATGAATGTCATTTTCAATTTTCTAGTAGTCACATTAAAAAAAAAAGTTCGTTAAAAAAACAGTGACATTAATTTTAATAATAAAGGCTGGGCGTGGTGGCTCCCACCTGTAATCACAGCACTTTGGGAGGCTGAGGCTGGAGAATCACTTGAGCCCAGGAGTTCGAGACCAAACTGGGCAACACAGGGAGACCTTGTCTCTACTAAAAATTAAAAATTAGCCAGGTGTGGCGTTGCACATCTATAGTTCCAGCTACTCAAGGAGGCTAAGCAGGGAGGATCTTTTGAGCCCAGGAGGTCGAGGCTGCAGTGAGTTGTGATTATACCACTGCACTTTTTTTTTTTAAATTTTTTTAAATAGAGACAAGGTCTCACTATGTTGCCCAGGCTGGTCTTGAACTCCTGGACTCAAGCAATCCTCTCGCCTCAGCCTCCCAAAGTGCTGGAATTATAGGCATGAGCCACCACACCCAGTCCCTTAATTTTTAAAAAATAAAAAAAAGTTTTAAATTATAAAACATTTAAATAATATATTTTATTTAACCCAAATATACACAAATTATTGTCATTTTAACATGTAATCAATACAAACATTTTGACTGAGATATTTTACATTCTTTTTTGTCTTGTACTAAGTCTGAAATCTGGTGTCTAGTTTACAATGACAACACATATCAATTAGGACAAGACACATTTCAATGCTCAATAGCCACATACTGCTAGTGGCTACCATATTGGACAAGTCAAGGCCTGGATCTCCGTGATCCCTTGTACAGGGAATCACGCAGCTCCCATCTGGCTCACAACCACATCCCCTCTCCTCTGGGCCCTCTGGGCACCATGTTCTTGCTTCTTGGGGACCCTTGGCCCATCCCCCTAGTTCACTCCCAGGGACTGCTCAGTGAAAACTCCCCGGCACCAGAGGGTCAACATTTTGGGGCTGGCCGGCTCTGGTCTACACCCTCCAGCATCATCCCCACGGCCCAGAGAGGGTTGTGTGGGGCTATCCTAGAGTGGCAGAGTCAAGGACAGGGGAGGCAGGTTGGGGGAAAGGAGGAGTTGCAGACAGTAGCTCCAGTAGTTTCTGGAGTGGTGAGCGCTTTAGTTAGAAGCAGACTGAGGAGCCTTTAATCCTCTCTGTTACCAGATTGGAAAATGTGGGTGGCAAGTAAAGTCTTGTCAGGGAAAATACTGGCAGGAAGGTGAGCCACATGCCCGAGTAATCGCCGACTCCACCGCTCTCCTTTGATGTAGCACCTCGGTGCCATGCAGGCCAGGCCAGGCCTGTGACAGACAGGCCCTTCCTGGGCGATTGCAACTGTGTGTGTATGTGTGTGAGTGTGTATCCTGGCTCCTTCTCAAGCTGCAGATGCCCGTCTCTGCATGCCCTCAATCTGACAGCATCCCAAGGGGAGTGAGTCCTAGGTTCATGCTTTCTGAACCTCACATTTAGACTTGTGGCCTAAGAAATTAGGAGTGTCACGGAGTGGACCACAGGCTGGGACAGATGATACTGTACTCACCATGCCCGTCCTACTTCCTTGACTGCTGTCTGCTACCTTGTGGAATAGCAGTGGATGAATGAGCACATGACTGTTCCAGACAGTGGGCAGGCTCGGTCAGCATGCTGAGTAGAAGAGGGCGCTGCAGACAGCAAAGAGCTCCAGTGGAAGTGCTGTTTATGGGCCTGGAACAGTGGAACAGGATGAAGCCTCAATAAGGTCCCATGGGAGGGTGAGAGTCACCCATTTGTAAGAGACAACATTACTGGGGTCCAGTTCTCAGGCCCTTGTGTGGTACCAGGAACTCTGCCAGCTCTAGCCTGATGTTGCCACAATCCCTCAGGCTTTAGAAAGAGGAAGGGAGCTGGCTGATTGATCACTCTTATACAACACTTTACAGTTTACAAAAAACTTTCACCTCTATTATGGTGTAATTCTCCCAACAATTCTATAGTGTTGGCAGGACAGGTATTGTTATCCTTATTTTATAGGTGAGAAAACTGTGGCTCAATGAAGGGAAACACTCTTTCCAGGGGCAGAGCCAAGATCAGCAGGCAGGCTTTTTCAAAGAGCTCTCCAGAATCATTGCTCAAGCTGACCTTAGAGCAGGGCTCTTATAATTCGGGGGTCATAGATCCCTTTGGGAGTCTGATTAAAAAAAAAAAGCTTTGAATCCTCTTACTGAATAATGGACTTTAAACAGTCCATGACCCCCTTGAAATTTTATAGAAAATATTGTCTGTACAGTTTTTAGAGGGAGGGACTGGGGATGAAGGAAAAAGATCAGATTTTTTTTTTCAAGAGTCTTGCTCTGTTGCCCAGGCTGGAGTGCAGTGGCACGATCTCAGCTCACCACAGCCTCTGCTTCCTGGATTCAAGTGATTCTTCTGCTTCAGCCTCCCGAGTAGCTGGGATCACAGGCTGCGCCGTCACGCCCAGCTAATTTTTATATTCTTAGTAGAGACAGGGTTTTGCCATGTTGGCCAGGCTGGTCTCAAACTCCTGACCTCAAGCAGTCCACCTGCCTCAGCCTTCCAAAGTGCTGGGATTACAGGTGTGTGCCACTGCACCTGGCCAAAGATCAGATTTTTTTTTTTTCTAGTCAGAGTCTCACTTTGTCACCTGGACTGGAGTACAGTGGGGTGATCTCAGCTCACTGCAACCTCTGCCTACTGGGTTCCAGCAATTCTCTTGCTTCAGCCTCCCAAGCAGCTGGGACTACAGGCACACACTGCCAGTCCCAGCTAATTTTATTTATTTATTTTTTTGTATTTTAGTAGAGACGGGGTTTCACCATGTTGCCCAGTCTGGTCTCGAACTCCTGAGCTCAGGCAATCTGCCTGCCTCCGCCTCCCAAAGTGCTAGGATTACAGGCGTGAGCCCCCCCACATGGCCCAAAGATCAGATTTTTAAGGAAGTCTATGACACCCAAAAGGTTAAGAATTTGTGATCTAGACCAACCTCTTCATTTGACAGATGAGGTAAATGAAGCCGAAAGACGGCCAGTGATTTGCCCAGGACTTGCCTCAGAGCGGAAGTGGGACTTGAAATCTGAGTCAGTCTGCCCTTTCACTATACACCAATTATAATGAGGTTTACAGATGCCTGAGCTGCTCCTGGCTCCAGGGAGCCCTAGCTTGAGAAACACCAAGCCCCTACACAATGAGATCCAGATTAAGAATGGATGTGTCATCCCAGCTCCACCACTAGCCAGCTGCACAACTATCCCGCACTCTCTGCACATCATTTTACCTTCCAGAGTAGCATTTTACATTCCAGAGAGAAGCATTCCCTGACCTCCCTACTTCTGAGGAACAGTATGAGGAAGCAAGGACATGAAATGTGATGGAGCTCCAGAGATGGGGCAGGGGAGGGGAGGAAGAGGGAAGAACAGAAGACAGCAAGTGGTTGTTCAAAGAGGCTGGGGCTGGGCACTGGATAGATGGGATGGTTTTGTTTTATGCAGCCGTTTCATCCTCTGGGGCTAAATTTCCCCATCCCTCACACTGTAGGTAACGAGTCTCCTCGAACTTTGCCCTTGCATCCTCTGAATTGATCAGGGTCCTTCTTTGTAAAACAAAGCAAATATAAAAACCTGGAATCCTCCCCATCTGGTTTAAGCATGAGGGGATTCAGTAAGGATATTAAGAGGGCTGAAAAACAGACTAGAGTCTGAGCTTCCAGGATGACTCCCAGAGCCACACTGCAGATCTGGCTGCCAGGGGAGCAGCTGCCTCCGTCAGGAGCAGGAAGTTGCCAGTTCTAACCCATTCTGTGCCTGCTGTGATCTGGTGCCAGCAAAAAGGGAGGACCCCTTCCTGCCATGTCCCTGTCCCTAGGTAACTCTGTTCAGAGACAAAGATTAGCTCAGATTGGTGCGACTAGCACCCCTAGCAGCAACGGAAATGAAAAAATAAGGGCAGTTTTCTTTTGTTTTAGTTTTCATTGGAAAGGTAGGATGCATCCTTGAAAGACTATCAAAATATCAAGAGGGTGTTGAAAACATTTGGGCAGCCATGAATACGTCTATGATAGTGCCCCTTGAGATGCTGGGGACATAGTCCCAGGAGACTTGCTATAACAACTGTATTTTGATGTCTCTCATTTTAACTTAATTTTTTTTTGAGACAGTGTCTCACTCTGTCACCCAGGCTGGAGTGCAGTGGTGTGATCATGGCTCACTGCAGCCTGGACCTTCTAGGCTCAAGCAATCCTCCCACCTCAGTCTCCCAAGTAGCTGGGACTGCAGGCATACGCCATGACACCCGGCTAATTTTAAAAATTTTTTTGTAGAGATGGGGTTTCACCATGTTACCCAGGCTGGTTTCAAACTCCCAGTCTTAAGGGATCCTCCTGCCTCAGCCCCCTAAAGTGCTAGGATTACAGGCCCCACACCTGGCCTAATTTCAACAAATTTTTAAAAAATTCATTGACTTCTGTATTATATGTGTATATATCTCTTATCATCTATCTAGAAATATATATATACATACACACATATACTATTTATAAGCACACATTGTATACATACATGTTTTATTTACCATAATAATCACATTTCTCTAAAAATCAAGTAGAATTGGGGTGTTGAGGAGAATATTTGAAGCTAATCCTTCAGTTTCTCATAACCCTCAGCTACACACACACACACACACAGGCCCTTAAAGATCTTAGAAGGAAGGGAGGCTAAATGTCCTGGTTTATCTGGAACAGGCCTGGTTTATGCCTATGGGTCCAGCATAATGATTAATAACACACCTACCGTCTCCAAAGTCCTCATTTAAATGATAAATTATATAGTCATCTTAATCTTGGGGGACACCTGACAGTCCCTGGCTTCTGGGATGTGCTGACAGAAACAAAATTGCAACCTGACCCAGCCAGCCCTTGGGGAAAACTAGGTGGTCAGCTGATTTGTCTTTATTCTCCTATTTTGAGAGGTCGGACCTCCAGGCCCTACCTCACCACCCCCAGCCAGTTGAACTGAGACCTCTGGGGACATGGGCTCCTAAGTCCTGTCCCCTAAGAATCAAGAATGCATAATCACAGATGCTCACACACAGGCTACGGTCCTAGCCAAGCCACGGCCATCTTATTGCTCAAAACTTTCCTCCTCTAGGAACCATCCCTAACACTGATTCACTGTAAATATAAGTCCTTTAGTATATGATGTCCCCACATTGCATAAAACTCACTGAACCTGCTTACATGCCAATTCTGTATGAGTTTGATTATTTTGTTTACTACAGTCCTGCCTTTCCCACCAGACTAGGGATCCCAGGGTTAGGGGCTATCTACTAGGTATCCCCAAGTGCAGGATTGAGTTCTTCCCCCATCAAACTAGGGGTCTCTAATGGCAGGAACCAGTCTCCCCTATCAGATGAAGCTCCCAAGGACAGGAGTCCTGTAACACCTGGAAGACAATCATGTCATCTTCTCTTTACTTCTGCCTTTGCCTTCAGTGCCCAACTTAGGTCCAAGGGAAAGTGTAGGTATGGATCTTGTTCTCCTAACTACCCCGCACCTGGGCTGGGTGAAGGGGTGAGATTTGTTCCTGTGACTCCCTTTCAAAGCAGTTCTGATTTTTCCAGTCTGCCTGGGCCTCCAGGCTGCAGAGCAGACTGACTCGTGCTTAATGAAGCGCATTCTCCATCTGTGGTCTGCCCCTCCTGGCAGCTCCAGCTGCCTGGGGCTTGGCTTTGGGGGAAGCAGTAAAGAAGTTCCCTCATCTCAGGCTGCCCCCCACTACAGACACACCAAGGGATCCACTCCCCCAGGCCAGCCCCACCCCACCCATGTTAGGCTAATGAGATCCAGACCCCACACCAGAGCTGTCCTGATTGGGTTGACCTATTTAATGAAAACAGCAGCTTCCAAAAACGGAGGTTCTGCTCCAAGGCTCTGCCCCTGGCCTCAAAGACAGACTCTGGCTGTCTCTGGCCAGCTTGGACTTTGGCACTTCTTCTCAGACCCTGACTTTCTTCTCTCCCTCCCTCCTTCCTTCTCCTCATTTTTCCAACATCTGTGTCCAGAAAGGAAGAAAAACCGTGTTTGGACTGGCCTCCTTCCATCTGTCATTTTTTTCCGCTTTCAAACGTCTTGTCTAAAGCAGAGTCAGTTACATAAACATTCCACCTCTTTCCATAAATTGGCCGCAGTTACCGAACAATAGCGTTACTGTGCAGGGGAAGAGGGAGCTCAAGGCCACACCCCACAAGTGCTGGTCCCCCAGCCAAATAGAACCAGAGACTCATTCTTTGAAAGAACCAAAGAGGAAATCCAGAATCTTCAGGCGAGACCTTTTCTGTTGAGCTTGGAGTGGTTCCTTTACCAAAGCCCCTCTCTGCTCTGCCCTCCCGGCAGCCATCTTCCATCTCTTAACTTCAAGCTGTTTGAACGGATGCCCAATTTCTGCTTTTTCCTTAACTGCCTGACAGTGTGTGTCACTGTGTGTCCCTGTCCTGAGGGCAGAGTGTGTGGATGATGGAGTTGGTGGTGGTGGTGATGTGTGCCTGTGTGTGTGTGCGTGTGCGTGTGCGTGCATGTGTGTCTTTTGGCAAGATTTTTGGAGGCACGCCCTCAAGATTTTGTTGCCTTTTCTTAAATAGAAACAGTTAGACCTCACTAATTCAGACCAGTTGGAGAAAAGTCCATAGGGGAAAAAAAGTCTGACTTAACAGAACACAGTTCTTCTTAGGCCCTCTCCCTTCTCCCAAATGCATCCAGTTACTGGAACTGGACTAACCACATTGGCAGATACAGTTTTGCCAGACTTGCTCCATGAATAGGTAAAGACCACTTTTTCCATTATCTTGAGTACCTAATTAAATGTGTGGGCCACTCAAGGTGTGAAAATTCCTTTTTTTTCTTTTCATAGTAGGTCAGATATCTTCAACACTTATATAGTACTTGTCATTGGCTTAGTGAACTGTCTTCTTAGCCAGACTGAATGCTCTTTAAGGACAAGTTCTATATCTGAATCCATTCACTATCCAGTGCCTATTGTAGCTCCAAGCACATAGTAAGTGTACAAAATAAATGTTGAATAATGGATGGATGGATGGATAAATGGATGGATAGATGAAATTAGTGAAGTGGGAATAGAGGGGTGGAGAAAGAGCCTTGGCAGGGGAAGTTTGAAGGAAGCTTCTATTGACCTCCTTCTGATGAGGAGCAGAAGTAGCAAAGAGCGATGTTAGAGCAAGAGCAAGTAACTGACAGCATTGCCATCAGCTCTCACAGCAAGTGGCAGGAGATGGGGGAGGCAGAGATGGTTGGAGCTGGGGCTGGGGAAGTGAGTGGTAAAGCAGGAGTAGGAAGGCTATGATTGAATGGGGTTGGTGGGAAGATGTAATTGTGTGAATGGGTCTATGAGCAGCTCTGGTGCTAGAGGCAGATGTGGGTGTGGTAAAAAGAGATTGCTATGGGTAAACTAAGTTGAAAAGGTACTGTATCAGTTAAGCTGCTTTTGGCTGCAAGTAATAGAAAATTTAGTTCAGTTGGCTTATACTAGTCATTCTCAACTGGGGGCAATTTTACTCCCCAGGGGACATTTCACAAGGTCTGAAGACATTTGTGGTTGTCACAACTGGGATGTGGGGGATGGTCATACTGGTATCTAGTGGGTAGTGGCCAGTGATGCTTCTCAACATACCACAATGCACAGGACCACGCATAATGCACAGCTGCCCACAACAAAGTATTATGTGGCCCAAAGTGTCAGTGGTGATGTTGAGAAACCCTGGCTTAAACCAATAAGAAACAATTTATTGTTCCATACAATAAGCAGTTTCAAGGGTGGTCATTTTATGTGTTCATTGAGGAGGTGGGTTCTCCCCACCAGGAGCCTCTGCCTCTGCCATGTATTCGGCCTTTGTTCCCTCAGGGCCACAAGAGACTACAGTGGCTCCAAGTATCACATCCTCACCCAAGAGCATCTTCCTGTCCCTTTATAAAACTCAAATTCCTTTCATGTCTCACTAGCCTTGTGTTCCATGCCTATTCCTCAATCAATCCTGGGCGAGGGGATTGCCATGATTAATTTAATTGACATCCCTCACCCCTATCCCCACACTGACACTGGGGTGTGGAATGTGAAACATGAAGAAAATTTATATTCTGTTAAAAAGAAAATGTATCTTCTGGAGAAAGAAGAGGGTGCTGTGTGGTTCACAACAGGCTCTCCCCAGTGTATTGGGTTCATGAAACTGAGAAATGCGGTCCTGGGCCTCAAGGCTGGAACTTGCTGCTCTGTTACTCACTTTGGATTCACACCTTCGTTCATTCATTCCATAAGCAATAGATATTTACGGAATGCCTGTGCGTGGTGTAAGGGACATAACAGACATGTGGTTTCTGCCGACCTGGAGCTTTCAGTCTTGTAAGGGAGACACTAATCAAATAGTCTCATGGATGATGTGCAATTAAAGACAGAGACAGGCTGGGATTTAAAAGCACATGGAGCAGTGACAGTATATTACAGAAGACATTACAAAGAAGGTGAGGGAGAGTCAGGAAGGGTTTCCTTGGTTGAGCTAAGTTCTGAAGAATGCATGAAAATTAGCTTGGTAAAAGACAGGGGGCAGAAGAGATTTCCCGAGAATAGTAACCCTGTCTGCACATCCCTCTGTGGGGAGAAGCTCAGTACAATCCAGGAACTGTCACAGTGGAGTGCAGAGCAGAGATTCAGGGGAGGACAGCAGGGATTTTGAGAGGTTAGGCAAGGGCCGAATCTCGTAGGGTTTGCTCATGTTAAGGATTTTTGTTTTGGTCTTACGAGCAAGGAAAATTCATTCAGGTGTCCCAAACAAGGATCTGTTTTTTTTTTTTTTTTTAAGTGTTTAAAGTTTGTAATTCCTAGTAGGAAAACATTATCTGAATGAACACCCTAATGGCAAACCACTGCACATGCTTCAGCTGCACTGGGGGAGAGGGGTAGGGATTATCTTCAAAGCACCCTAGCTCTCTTGATGAGAAGGTCAGAGGTACACTGGTTTGTATCATTGCGACATCCATAAGGTGATGTAGGTTGCTTTCCCTTCAGCAAGGGCTTTATTTATCAGAAGGGCATTATGCTTGACCTCCAAATTTGGCTGACAATTTACTGATAAGATTCATAAACTTTGGGTTGTTCTGGTATTGTGACATATTTGCTAGGTGCTGAGCCACATCCTGGAAGGCTGCCATAACTTCTGGATCCTGCATGGCTGCAAGAACCTCTGGATGACCAAGAATTTCATTGATTCCAGGCATTCTGGCCATTCATTCCAGGCATGCCCCCTCCCATTCCAGGCATTCCTCCGGGAAAATTACCAGGCATTCCCCCAGGAAAGCCACCTGGAAAAGAGCCATACTGAGCTCCTGACTGTCGTCTGGCTTCTTCCTCCCTCTGGGCTCTCTCATGCTCTTCTCGAGCCTTCTTAACTCTTTCTATTCTTTCTTTGATCTCTCGCTCTTCACGTTTTCGCTCATACTTTCTCCAGTGTTCTGCAATTGTCTGTGCCCTAGGTTGAACTTCTTTTAGCATTGCACTAACATCTTCATCATAATCCAATTTACAGGCAAGAGCAAGATCATGGGCTGCTTCTTCTCAGCGGCCTAGAAGTCTGTGTGCTTTCCCGCCGGGCGCGGTGGCTCACGCCTGTAATCCCAGCCCTTAGGGAGGCCGAGATGGGCGGATCACGAGGTCAGAAGATCGAGACCATCCTGGCTAACATGGTGAAACCCCGTCTCTACTTAAAATACAAAAAATTAGCCGGGCGTGGTGGCCGGCGCCTGTAGTCCCAGCTACTTGGGAGGCTGAGGCAGGAGAATGGCATGAACCCGAGAGGCGGAGGTTGCAGTGAGCAGAGATTGCGCCACTGCACTCCAGCTTGGGCGACAGAGCGAGACTCCGTCTCAAAAAACAAAACAAAACAAAACAAAACAAAACAAAAAACAAAAAAATTAGCCCGGGGTGATGGCGGGCGCCTGTAGTCTCAGCTATTCCGGAGGCTCAGGCAGGAGAATGGCGTGAACCCGGGAGGTGGAGCTTGCAGTGAGTCGAGATTGTGCCACTGCACTCCAGCCTGGGCTACAGAGCAAGAATCCGACTCAAAAAAAAAAAAAGAAGAAGAAGTTTGCGTGCTTTCCCTCGCCACTTGTAAGGCTGAGCTGAATCGGGATTTATTTCAATGGCTCTGTCACAGTCTCAGATGGCAGCATTTGGCTTCTGTAATTTGACGAAGACACTGGCCCTCTTGGCATACAAAATGGCCAAGCAAGGATTCAGCTTGATGGCATCTGTGAATAAATCAATGGCTTTCTGCAGTTTACCATCATTTAGGGCTCAATAGCAGCCACTTTCTTATCATTTGCCTGATCCATCATCTCCTCTGCTATCTCTGCATTTTTATCTCCCATTTCTTGAGGGGCATCAGTGTCTGGTTCAATCACACCTTCATTATCAATTTCTAGATCACTTTCCTCACTTGATGGTTCGTCTGCCTTTAAGTCTTCCTCCACCTTCTTACTGTCAGGTTTTTCTTCCTTGGTATTTTCTTCTGATTTAGCTTTCTGAGTAGCAGGTGGTACTTTATCCGCCATGCTCTCCACCCACTCTCTCAGGAAGCGCATTTCCTTGGTGTATGGAACACTCGGATCCTGTTTACACATTTTCACAAAGGCCCGAAGTTCATTCACTTTGTGGGGGTCCGTGGTCCGGAGGCGGTCGGCGAAGCTGAGGGGCTGCAGCCCGGTTCCAGGCTCTGGCTCCGCGTGACCGCGCAGAAAGGGGCTTTTTTTTTGAAACAGAGTCTCGCTCTATCACTCAGGCTGGAGTGCAATGGTGCGGTCTCGGCTCACTGCAGCCTCTGCCTCCCGGGTTCAAGAGATTCTCCTGCCTCAGCCTCCCGAGTAGCTGGGATTACAGGCACAGGCCACCACGCCCAGCTAATTTCCAAATAAGGATCATTTTGATTGCAGTGTGAAGAACAAAGTGGAGAGAAGCAGGCTAGATTTGGGAAGACAAGAAACTACTGCAGGGGTGCAAGCAGGTGAGGTGTGATGGTGGGTTGGATCAGGGCGAAGGTGGGAATGTAGAGAGATTGTGAGATTTAAGATACATTTGGCCAGACACCGTGGCTCAGGCCTGGAGTCCCAGTACTTCGGGAGGCCAAGGCAGGTAGACTGCTTGAGGCCAGGAGTTCGAGACCAGCCTGGGCAACATGGCAAAACTCTGTCTCTACTAAAAATACAAAAATTAGCCAGGTGTGGTGGCACGTGCTGTAATCCCAGCTCCTCAGGAGGCTGAGGCAGGAGAATTGCTTGAACCTGGGAGGTGAAGATTGCAGTGAGCTGAGATCATGCCACTGCACTCCAGCCTGGGAGACAGAGCAAGACTCTGTCTCAAAAAAAAAAAAAAAAAAAAAAAGAGAGAGAGAGACATTTAAAAGGTAAAATTGACCAAATTTATTGATGGATTTCTTGTGGACCAGTGGGGAAAAGAAAGGGTTAAGGACGGATTCCTAAATTTCTGGATTCAGAAAATGGTTGGAAGGTAGAGCCATTTATTAAGAAAGAAAACAGTGGAAAAGGATCAGACCTCTGGGAAAATTAGAGTTCAGTTTTCGTCGTGGTGAGATCACAGCTCCCTTGAGACATCCAAGTGGAGATGCTGAGCAGGCAATTCGATATATGGATCCAGAGATCAAAGGAGAAGACTGCGTTGGAAATATACATTTAGAGAATATCGGCATACAGATGGTATAGTGGGTGTCTATCACCAGGTAACAAATTACCTCAACACTTGGTGACTTCAAACAACAGCCATTTATTATCTCTTACGGTTTTGTTGTATTGAGACTTTGGACAGTGCATGGAGGGGATGACTTTGTTCTACAGTGTCTGAGGTCTCAGCTGGGAGACTCAATGGCTGGGACCTGAAACTATATATTTTTTTTCTTTCTTTTATTTAATTTATTTATTTATTTATTTATTTATTTTGAGACAGAGTCTCACTCTGTCGCCCAGGCTGGAGTGCAGTGGTGCGATCTCGGCTCACTGCAAGCTCTACCTCCTGGGTTCCAGTGATTGGTTCTTCAGCCTCAGCCTCCCGAGTAGCTGAGACTACAGGTGCCCGCCAGCATACCCAGCTAATTTTTTGTGTTTTTAGTAGAGATGGGGTTTCACCATATTGGCCAGGCTGGTCTTGAACTCCTGACCTCGTGATCTGCCCACCTTGGCCTCCCGAAGTGCTGGGATTACAGGCGTGAGCCACCACGCCTGGCCTATATATTAATGTTGGCTGCTGGCTGAGAGCTTAGCTAGAGTCGTTGGCTGCCAACACCCACATATGGCCTCTCGACGTGGCCTGGGCTTCCTCAGCACAGGATGGATTGCTTCTAAAATCAAGAAACCCAAGAGAGAGATCCAAGTGGAAACTGAATTCTTCATATGACCTAACCTTCAAATTCATACAGCGTTACTTCCATTTGACCAAAGAAGTCATAAGCTGCCAGGAAGATTCAAGGGGAGGAAACTTAGACCCTACTTCTTGGTGGAAGAGTGACAGTTATGTTTTAAGAAGAGTATGTGGGATGGGATAAATATATAGGTGTGACCATTCTTGGACAATACTATGAGCCACAGATGGTGGTAACAAATAAGGTGTCCCAAACAAAAACAATATGGATGAGAAGAGGAGAGTGCCTAGGATGGAGGTTTGGAGTTATCTTACATGATAAAGAAGAAGAGTCTAAAAAAAAAAAAAGCAGAGAAGAAGCAGACAGGGAGTAGAAGGAAAATCAGAGAGCATGGCATCACAGAAGCCACGGAAAGAAAGTTCACTCATTTATTCACTGAGTATTTATCAGACACCTACTGTATTTATCAGGCACTTATACCAGACTGTTCTAGGTTCTGGGACTGTACTAATGAATGCAAAATTCCTTGACTTCATGATTATTACATTCTAGAAGGGAACTATCCAGTTAGTTGAAGACTGAAAAAAAATATGCCTTGGACATAGTCACTTGAAGGTCAATGGTGATCTTCATGAAAATGGCTTTTATAAGAAATGGGGACCAAGCATTATGGCTCATGCCTATAATCCCAGCACTTTGGGAGGCTGAGGCAGGAGGATTGCTTGAGCCCAGGAGTTTGAGATCAGTCTGGGCAACATAGCAAGACCACATCTCTATAAAAAGTAACAAAAAATTAGCCAGGCATGGTGACGTGTGCCTGTGGTCCCAGCTAGTTGGGAGGCTGAAGCAGGAGGATAGCTTGAGTCTTGGAGGTCGAGGCCATAGTGAGCAGAGATCATGCCACTGCACTCCAGCCTGGATGACAAAGTGAGACCCTGTCTCAAAAAAAGAAAAGAAAAGAAATGGAACAGAAGCCAGATTGGGTGGGTTGAGAAATCAATTGGAGATGGGGAGTATAAAAAATGGATTGGGGAGGTAAAGGCAGCTATGGGGCTCTGAGGATAAAGATAAAACCCCTGAGAGGGCATTTCCGCTTCTCTGTAGCATGTCCTATTATCGGGCTGCATTGGAAGGGGCTGAAGCCCCACCGTGACTGGCAAGGGACCCGCATCATTTTTTTCTGCACTGCGCTCAGCATTGTTCAGGAGTAACCAAGAATGTGCTGCCTTGTGCAGTTCCAGCCTCCAACCCTTAGTCACAGCTCTGTCATCTCCCGCACCTTCATGGATTCTTTCCTGGATTGTTTCTTTGTTGCTGCTAAACTCCGTCCTGAGCTTGCAGCCCAGATTCTAGCCACATTGATCTCCTCACAAGCTATGCCTGAACTCCCCTCCTTCCTTCTGTCTATCCCTTTCACTATTTGAGTTCACTTCAAAACTCCTTCTCCATGAAGAAGGACCCACGCCAGCCCTCATGGATGCTCTTACCCACTGAAGGCTGCACTGAGCTCAGCTCTGCACCATGCACGGTTCTGGCTGGCCTGTGATGTTTGCGTCTTAATCTCCCACACCACAGGTAACTTATTTGAAAGCAGACCAGGGTGGAGATGTTTCCTATGTCTTTACAATGTCCCCGAGGCAAGCTCGATATTGGACTAAGTAAATAGCAGGGGCCCAATATCTGTTGCATCTGTTGAATGACTTGATGCAGAGCCTACCTGAGCCCTCCCACACTTGCCCCAGACGACCTGCTCTGTGAGCCTGTAGCAGTAGCTGAATACAGGATAGCAATGGGGGCTGCTTTTCTCAAGACTCTGCTTGCAGAGCTCCTGGGGAATAAACAGCAGGAGAGGCCCTCTCTCTACTCAAGAATCTGAGTTCAATCTGGGGATAGAGGAAGAGGGTTGTAGTTCCCCATCCCCATAAGCACCCCCAGATAAATCAAAGAGAACACACCAGCCCACAGCAGTAGCTGAACAAGCCCATTTAGGTATGGCAAATAGATAACAGAGTAAAAGACTGACTGAGGCAGGATGATCTTCTCTGGTAGAGTTTTATCCAAGTGAAAGGTCTTAAGCTTGATGTGGGAGACATACAAATGCCACTTGTTAGCCATACCACCTTGTACAAATCACATAAACCCCTCTGAGCCTCCGTTTTCCAACCTTTTTTTTTTTTAGAAACTGAGTCTTACTGTGTTACCTTGGCTTGACTACAGTGGTGGACTCACTGCAGCCTCAAAATCCTAGGCTAAAGGGATCCTCCTGCTCAGCCTCCTGAGTCACTGGATTACAGACATGAGCCACCGGGTCCAGCTCCCAAGTTTTCTAATCTTTAAAATTTGAATAATAATACCCACCACAGGCTGGACATGGCGGCTCACACCTGTAATCCCAGCACTTTGGGAGGCTGAGGAGAGAGGATTGCTTGAGCCCAGGAGTTTGAGATCAGCCTAGGGAACAAAGCAAGACTCTGTCTCTACAAATAATAATAATAATAATAATAATACCTACCACATAGAATTGCTAGGAGAAGTAAATGAGATAATGTACAGTTGGTCCTGTTAGTTGTGACCTCTGTATTTGCAAATTTGCCTACTCACAAAAATGTATTTGTAACCCTCAAATCAATATTTACAGTGTTTTTGGGGTCATTTGCAGACATGCACAGAGCAGCAGAAATTCAAATCACGTTCCCAGCTGAGGCTGGATAAGGCATGCTCTTCCTTCTTCTTTCAGCCCTCATGCTGTAAACAAATGCCCTTTTTGCAGTCTATTTAGTGCCATGATTTTGGCATTTTTTGTGCTTTTTCTTGGTGATTTCACTGTCTAAAATGGTCCCCAAGCATAGCGCTGAAGTGGTGTCTCCTGCTCCTAAGCACAAGAAGACTGTGATGAGATTTACTGAGAAAAGAAGTCTGTTAGATAAGCTTTGTTCAGGCCGAAATGATAGTGTTGTGGGCTGTGAGTTCAATGTTAATGAATCAATGATACATACTTCATAGAAGCTCATAAAACAAGGCTATGTATTGATTGGTTAATGAAAATGTTCTGACCAGAGGTTCGAGGTCTGCAGTGATTTTGTAGGGCGTAAGTACCCTAAGTAATGAGAATGGACAGTATGTAGAAGTGCCTATATGGTGCATGGTGTAGACGAGACGCATTCAGAAGTGCTGACTCCTGAACTTGGTGAGAAGATGGCAGAAAGCGCTCCAAGCAGTTTCTTGCCATGGTTGTTTGTGCTTTGCCGGGAATTTGGATCCTGTAAGAGTCAAACAATTTTTGCTCATAAGTTTCTGTCCCTTTGCATCCATTGAGGTACAGAGTTAAAAAAAAAAAAGTTTCTGTCTTATTTCTCTTGTATCCTGTGGGCGACTCATGTTTCTGCCCCAGACAGGGAGCTTAGGCAGGGGCTGAGGCTCCAAAAGGACTATGTATGTCTCTTGCCTTCTTTGTGTTTTCTACCCTCCTTCTTGTTTGACACCCAGAGGTCCTAACTATCTTGTGTTTCAGTGGTTACTCTCACTGTGGTTCATCCTGGGGTGGGAGGAGGAGCAAAAGCCCTGTCTGGATCCCCGTTCCCCTGCAGGGTGACAGAGAAGTCTCTAAGCCCCGGCCATGGGGGAAAATGTGGGGGCGGGGGCAGGGGGACCCTGACCACCAGCTTTCCCCCCATAGGAAAGGCCCTCCCCTATTGGGCTACTGTCTTTTCCCAGGTGGGGACGAAAGCAGCAAGAATTAAGAAAAAGGACTAGAGGTTTTCTCCACACATGGGTCTGATTAGACTCTCATTCCTGAGGCTCTCTGGGCTTGAACACTTTCTCTCCAGGAAGCCAGACAGCCAGTTAGAGAAAATCTGCAAACCTGCACTGAGGCCAGGCTTCAGGAGGCAGCCCCGGGTGGGATGGAAGGGACGGGAGGGCTGCGGGCACTTGATCTTTATCACAGCCCTCAGCCTCCCGGCCTCCTGCCAGCTCCCATAGCCCCTGGCCAGGATCCTCCAAGAATTCAGAGCCTGAGGATTGTGTTACCTTCTGAATTCCATTAGCACAGGCCAGCTGGGGGTGGGGATGGGGGCTGGCTAGGGCTTACCTGAGGAGTCGTTTGGTGCCAAGCAGGCGCCTTGGGTCGCTTGTTTCTGCCTTTCCAGCTTTGATTCCCCCTTTGCCTTCATTCTCTCACATTCTCTGCAGGGAAGGACATGAATTGTGTATATGTTAATATAAACAAAAAAAGATAGGGGTTTTTCAGATGTTCATAGGGAAGAGAAGTTAACGATGATACTAATAATAGCAAAACTGTGTGCCAGACACTGTTCTAATTGCTTATATGTATACAGTCCTGCATTGTTTAACAAAGGGGATATGTTCTGAGAAATGTGTCATTAGGCGATTTCATTGTTAGGCGATTTCACCATTGTGTAAACATCATAGAGTGTACTTGCACAAACCTAGACGGTAGAGCCTACTACACACCTAGGGTGAATGGTATAGCCTATCTCTCTTAGGCTACAAACCTGTACAGAATGTTACTGTACTGAATACCATAGGCGATTGTAACATAGGCAATGGTAAGCTCTAGAATGCCACAGGCAATTGTAAGTGTTTTTTGTATGTAAACTTATCTAAACATAGAAAAGGCATAGTAAAAATACAGTATAAAAGATAAATGATGGTAGACTTGTATAGGGTACTCACCGTGAAAGGAGCTTGCAGGACTGGAAGTTGCTCTGGGTGAGTCAGTGAACGAGTGGTGAGTGAATGTGAGGGCCTAAGACTGTGCACTACTGTAGACTTTATAAGCACTGTACACCTAGGTTGCAATAAATTTATAAACAATATTTTTCTTTCATCAATAACAAATTAACCTTAGCTTACTGTAACTTTTTTACCTAATAAACTTTGAAAAATTTTAAAACCTTTTTGACTCCTTTGTATTAACACTTAGCTTAAAACACACATTGTACGGCTATACACAAATTTTTCTTTGTATATTTCTTTCCTTATGTCATTATTCTATATGCTTTTTTCTATTTTTATATAACTTTTTTGTTAAAAACTAAAACACAAACATACACATTAGCCTAGGTCTACACAGGGTCAAGAACCACCTCCATATCTTGTCCAACTGGAAAGTTTTTTGTTTTTGTTTTTTTTGTTTGTTTGTTTGTTTTTTGAGACAGAGTTTTGCCCTGTTGCCCAGGCTGGAGTGCAGTGGTGTGACCTCAGCTCACTGCAACCTCTGCCTCCCAGGCTCAGGCAATCCTCCCACATCAACCTCCCAAGTAGCTGGGACTACAGGCCTGTGCCACCACACTGGCCTAATTTTTGTGTAATTTGTAGAGATAGGTGTTTCACCATGTTGCTCAGGCTGGTCTCGAATTCCTGGGCTCAAACAATCCACCCACCTTGGCCTCCCAAAGTGCTAGGATTATAGGCATGAGCCACCATGCCCGGCCCCATTGGAAGGTCTTTGGGGGCAATAGTTGTATCCTGTGATAACAATGCCTTCTTCTGTAATATCTCCTGAAGGACCTCCCTAAGGCTGTTTTACAGTTAGCTATTTTAAAATAAGTATAAGGTGCATACTGTAAAATAATGATAAATAGTATCATAAATACATAAACCAGTAACATAGTTGTTTATTATCATTATCAGTTATTATGTATTGTACATAGTTGTGTGCTTTTATACTAGTAGGTTTGTTTACACCAGCACATGAGTAATGCATTGCACTACAATGTTACATCGGCTACCATGTCACTAAGTGATAGGAATTTTTCTTCTCCATTATAATCTTATGGGACTACCCTCATATATATGGGTGGGTCATATATCCTTGACCAAAACATCATTCTTTATGTGGTGCATGACTCTATTAGCACATTTAAAAATCAAAATATCTCTATTTTACAGATGAGGAAATTGAGGCAGAACTGTGTTGGACTACAGTTTCCTCATAACCTTAAAGAAGTTAGACAAAATGAATCTAAAGTAACTTCCGGCAGAGCACGGCCGAATGATCTCCGCTCACTGCAATGCTAGGCTCATGCCTGTAATCCTAGCACTTTGGGAGGCTTAGGCAGGCAGATCCCTTGAGCCCAGGAATTCAAGAGAGCCCAGGAGTTCGAGACCAGCCCGGACAACATGGCGAAACCCCATCTCTACCAAAACCACAAAGATTAGCCAGCCATGATGGCGAATGCCTGTAGTCCCAACTACTTGGGAGGCTGAGGTGAAAGGATTGCTTGAGTCTGGGAGGTGGGTATTGCAGTGAGCTGAGATGGCACCACTGCACTCCAGACTGGACAACAGAGCCAGATCCTGTCTCAAAAAGAAAAAAAAAGAGTAACTTTCATGTTCATTTTTCATTTGTTTTTCTTTTTCTTGGTCTCTTTCCATAACAAGAAGGAGGAAAAGGAAACAGAAAGAAGAATTTATTTAATCTTTACTACACTGGGCTCTATAACAAGGGCAGCAAACTGTGTTTTCAAGAGCCAGAAAGTAAATATTTTAGGCTTTGTGATCCATACAATGTCTGTCATAACTATTCAGCTCTGTCATTGTAGCACCAAAGCAGCCAGATACAATATGTGGACCAGCCTGTGTAGCTGTACTTCAATAAAACTTCACTTAACTAAACAGGCAGAGGGCTGGATTTGGCCCTCTGACCTACTGCTTTATAAGATTACCCAGGCAGGGGTCCTGCCCTCAGAAAGCTCACCTTCTGCTCCAGGCTTCACTGTGAGATATATGAAGGTGACTGACATATTCCATTTGTTCGTGCAAAACTACATATACATGTGGACACACACACATGCTCATACACTCATGCACATAGTGTTCCCCAGCTTTACATGTATTTACACACACCACAGGCCTCTTTTACACATTGCCTGGTGGTTTACATCTCCAAAAGGAATAGTCCTGCTGGGCATTCACGATGTTCTAAGCCCTATGATCAGTGATTTTCATGTTTTCTCAGGTCACCCTTCCCACAGTTTCGTCCATAGGAATTATGGTCCCTGTATTAGTTTGTTAGGGCTACCATAACAGAGTACCACAAACTGGGTGGATTAAACAACAGAAATGTATTTTCTCACAATTCTGGAGGCTAGAAGCTTGAGAACAAGTTGTCAGTAGGAGCCAGGCGTGGTGGCTCATACCTGTAATTCCAGCACTTTGGGAGGCGAAGGCGGGGAAATCATTTGAGCCCAGGAATTCGAGACCAGCCTCGGCAGCAAAGTGAGACCCTGCCTCTATAAAAACATTTTAAAAATTGTCTGGGTGTGGTGGTCTGCACCTGTAGTCCCAGCTACTTGGAAGGCTGAGGTGGGAGGATCACTTGAGCCCAGGAGTTTGAGGCCACAGTGAGCTACGATCACACCACTGTATTCCAGCCTGGGCAACAGAGTGAAACTCCATCTTAAAATAACTAACTAAACAAGGCTGGGTGCAGTGGCTCATGCCTGTAATTCCAGCACTTTGAAAGGCTGAGGTGGGTGAATTAACTTAAGCCCAGGAGTTCAAGACCAGCCTGGCAAACATGGTGAAAACCCATCTCTCCTAAAAATACAAAAATTAGGCCAGTGTGGTTGCACACGCCTGTAGTTCCAGCTACTTGGGAGGCTGAGGCAGGAGGATCACTTGATCCTGGGAGGCAGACGTTGCAGTGATCTGATGGAGTGAGACCCTGTCTCAATAAATATAAATAAATAAATTAATTAATTAATGGTGTCAGCAGGGTTGGATTCTCCTGAGGTCTCTCTTCTTGGCTTGTGGATGGCCTTCTCCTCTTTGTATCTTCATATGGTTTTCTCTCTCTGTGTCTGCTATGGTCTGAATGTTTGTGTTCCCCCAAAATTCATGTTCCTATCCTAATCCCCAGTGTGATGGTATTAGGATGTAGGGCTTTTAGGAGGTGATTAAGTCACGAGGGCTCTGCCCTCGTGAATGGAATTAGTTCCCTTATACAAGAAACCCCATCCCTTCCACCATATGAAGACACAGCAAGAAGGTGCCATCTATGGTGAAAGGGACCTCACCGGACACTGAATTTTCTGGAGACTTGATCATGGACTTCCTACCCTCCAGAACTGTGAGAAATAAATATTTGGTCTCGATAAGCCACCTAGCTTGTGGTATTTTGTTATAGCAGCCCAAACGGACTGAGACAGTGTCTGTGTCCTAATCTCCTTTTCTTATAAGGACACCTGTCATGTTGCATTAGGGCCTACCCATATGATCTCATTTTAAATGACCCTTTTAAAGACTCTGTCTCCAAATGGTGCCATTCTAAGGTACTGGGGGACAGGGCCATAACACATAAATTTCTGGGGGATACGAGTCAACCCACAACAATCCCATTTACAGAAAAGATAACAGAAAAGACACTGAGAGGCCAAGTAATTGGCCCATGGTCACACAGCAATTTGATTGCCTGGCTTCAAAGCCCATGTTGCTGCATGTATTAGTAGTTCATTCCTGTTTATTGTTGAGTAGTATTCTATTGGATGCATACATTATGTTTTCTTCTTATGCATTAATTTTTTTAATTTTTTTTATTTTTTGGAGATGGAGTTTCACTCTTGTCATCCAGGCTGGAGTGCAATGGTCTGATCTCAGCTCACTGCAACCTCTGCCTCCCAGGTTCAAGCAATTCTCCTGCCTCAGCCTCCCAAGTACCTGGGATTACAGGTATGCACCACCACATCTGGATAATTTTTGTATCATTAGTAGAGATGGGGTTTCACCATGTAGGCCAGGCTGGTCTTGAACTCCTGACTTCAGGTGATCCACCAGCCTCAGCCACCCAAAGTGCTGGGATTACTGGTGTGCACCACCTCGCGCCCAGCCATGCATTTTTAAATTGATGAACAGTTGTGTTATTTCCAGACTATTAGGAATAAAGTCACTGTGAGCATTATTATACCAGTCTTTTTGTGGCTGTAACTCTAATTTCTCTTGCCTAAATACCTAGGAGTCTAATTGCTGAGTGATAGAATAGGTGAAACATTTAACTTTGTAAGAAACTGCCAAACAGTTTTCCAAAGTGCTTATTCTATTTTCACTTTTATCAGCAATGTATGAGATATCTGGTTGTTCCTTGTCATCATCAACATGGAGTTGTTTTTCCCTTTGCTATTGAGTTGGAGTTCATGTGTGTGTGTGTGTGTGTGTGTGTGTGTGTGTGTGTGTGTGTGTTATCCTTTGTGGAAGAGATTGATTTCCGGTATGATGATTTGGGAAGCTCCAGTGAAAATGATGAAAATCACTTTTTTAAAACCCCAAACACTTAAAGGCTCTGGAAACATGCCTAAGGGCATACAGCAAATGAAGAAATATCTATTAAAGAAAATCTACAAATATCTGGTAAGAAAAATGATAATCTATTGTATATGAACAACTGTTTCTTTGTAGAAATTGACAAGCGAATTCTCAAATTCATAAGGATTTGCAGAGGACCCAGAATAGCTATAACAAATTTGAGAAAGAATCTTGGCTGGGTGTGGTGGCTCACACCTGTAATCCCAGCACTTTGAGAGACTGAGGTGGGCGGGTCAGAAAAAAAAAATACAGGTCACAAAGACTTTGCTGCTAAAACAGGCTGTGGTAAAGAATCCAGGCAAAACCCACCAAAACCAAGAGGGCAATAAAAGTGACCTCTGGTTGTCCTCATTGCTCATTATACGTTAATTATAATGCATTTTAATGCTAAAAGACACTCCTCCCACCACCATAACAGTTTACAAATGCCATGGCAACATCAGGAAGTTACCCTATATGGTCTAAAAACGGTAGAAACCTTCAGTTTTGGGACTTGCCTACCCCTTTCCCTGAAAACTCATGAATAATCCACCCCTTGTTTAGCATATAATCAAGAAATAACCATAAAAATAGCCATCCAGCAGCTCTCAGGGCTTCTCTGCCTATGGATTAGCCATTCTTTATTCCTTTACTTTCCTAATCAACTTGCTTTCACTTTACTCTATGGATTTGCCTCGAATTGTTTCTTGCACAAGATCCAAGAATGCTCTCTTGGGGTCTAGATCAGGACCCCTTTCCTGTAACACAGGATGAGTGCTCTCCCCTCTCTCTGTGGGACGAGGGCCCGCTGAGTACTGTTCCTAGAGGGAGGTAAGGAAACAAAGGATTTTCCTTAGGGAAATGGCCCAAACACTTTGTGGGCCATAACCAAATGTTGCTAAGTACACTCTGATGGTACTTACGGAACCTGATACAGGGTTTCACTAGCTAAGGAATTATTTTGGTTCCACCCATAATGGAAACAATAGAAGTAACCCTGTTGTGATTGGCAGTCCCAAGGGGGGCCTTGTGTCTTTGGATGGAATTTATAGATGGCTCTTTGCTGACCAGAGTTCATCATAATGGGTAGGGGAAGGGCTGAGTGCATTAGACTGGCGTTGGTTGAGTCTTTGAACCAGTAAAATGGCTCCCTTTAGATGTGGGAGCCTGACAACCAAAATTAGTGACTGAAGCATAAGTTTCAAATCATCAAGGTTTATTAAGCCAGCTTGAGGGTGCGCCCAGGAAAAATGAGAGTCACAGACACATCTGCAGCTCCTTTTTTCCAAAGAGGTTCTCAGGAGGTTTGATATTTATACATTTTCCTTAAAAAAGGAATGGGAGCAGTGAGAGGAATGACTACATATTTGTCAGACTTTAGTTAGTGCCCAGGAAATCTACATTTTACATAATAAAAGGTGAACATTTGAAGAGAAGAGGAATAGAGGAAGCAGATGTCTCAGAGAAGGGTGAAGAAGCGACTAATCTCATCTTGTCTTTGTTCTATACCTGGGAAGATAAGTTAGTCATTGACATTATCAGCATGGAGTCTTTTGAAAGAGCTGGTTTCTGTGTAGCCCTTAGGGAAGAAAGCCTAATGGCAGTTATCAAGGGAGCAGATGTAATGAGGTATGTCCAACCTTCTATAGCATCATGGCCAGGACTTAGCTTCCAAGGTTTCTCTGGGGTCCCCTTGGCCAAGAGGGGATCACTTCAGTCAGCTAGGGCCTTGGAATTTTATTTTTTATTTCTCAGGTCTCAGTAAGGCAACCTGGGGAAGAGTCATTCCCCACCTGGGGATTCCTGAAGACACATGTTAGATATAAATGAGGCTTGGTGAGAAGGGGGGGATGACAGGAGTCTTGGGGACCTGCCTGGTATCATCTTTCCTACTCTGAACTTGTCCGTGTGAGGAAGCACCCAAGGACCAACATGGAGATGATATCTGCCTTTAGGTCCCTCAGCCCAGATCCACGGTGGAGGCAGAATTAATTAAGGTGTGAGTTGGTGACTCCCTCCCCGCATTTCCCCATCATCCTGTCTCTCCTTTGCCCAAGACAAAGCCCTCTTTTAAAAGCTAGGAGCTTCTGCTACTATGAGAATGTGAGAGGAGAAAGGAAGAAACCAGTCAGGCAGGCAGTTAGGGTGGGTCCTCAGTTAAATTCTTTCAAACAAAAGAACAGCCTGAAAAATCAAGCTGCAGGCACAGATGAGGAAATTTGCACAGGGGGTCATGCCTAAGACATTCCCACAGCTGCACAGATAAGAACAACTGCACAGGTGACTTGCTCAGATGTGCTTGCAATGGAAAATTCCATCCTTTAACACATACACGTAAGGGGAACAAAACAATATGGAGTAACTCAAGCTAAGGGCTCCCATGCGCATTAGGAGAATGAGGTGGAGCTACCAGAAATTTGTGCCTTATGTACATGAGAGGCCTAGCCCTTATCGGTTTCTTATAAAAGGCTTTGTATTCAACTATAAAAATGGCAACCCATTCGGGACCCCTCTCTGCTGTGGAGAGCTTTCTTCTTTTGCTTATTAAACTTTCACTCCAACTTCATCCTTTGTGTTCATGCTCCTTAATTCTCTTGGTTGTGAGACAAAGAACTTGGGGTGATACCTCACAATGAGAGACTGCTACGTTGTGGTACATTGCTGAGACTAACAAAAGCAGCCTTTGCTTACTACATATTTCATCAAGAGGAACTTACATATTTATTATAAGGTTTTTACTTTTAAGGACTGAATCCCAGTATCATGTCTCTGCTCAGTGCTACAGGAAAGCAAGTGGCATCCAGGCAGAGCCTGTGGAGATCTATCACTGTGGGGCCAATTTAACCTGCAGTAAAGAGGCTTGTGCATTTGAGCTTTATAGTAACAGCCTTCAAATGCTAGTTCCATGTCCATGGAACACAAATGACCATGTGTCTGAGAAAGAGTTTGGGCATGCAATGTAGCAGCTTCATGTGAGGAATTGTATTTGTCAAACTAAGGCAGCCTAAACTGTTGGAACTTATGCTTGATTTAAGGGAGTTGATGATGTAGGCAGGGGAGACAACCCAGAGAGTTCATCTGCAGTCCACAGACCTCCTAAAGAATCCATAAGTGGAGCTCTGTCTCAATATAATTGGTTTACTAGGTAATCCTATACATTTTATCTTATGTATTTAAAGACACTATTCAGAGAAGGGGTCTATAGGCTTTACTAGTTTGTCAAAGTCATCTATGCCACCAAAAAGACTCAAAGAATAAGAACCTAGTACCTCTGTCTCCTTTCTCCTCTCTTTTCCCTTTTCTTTTCTCCATCTCCTTTCTCAGTTTTTATAGCAGGGCAATTATAAGACAAAAAAGCCCGCTGTTACTAACACTGATCCCTCTTCACAGCATACTTTTGATATGTTTGTTTAAAAATCTACATTCCTATCAGGAGAGGAGTGGGGAAAGACAAAGGAGATGACCTAATTTTTAGTTTCTAGTGAGGAAGGGATCCATTGTGTGGTTTATTTATACCCAGTTCCCTCCAGAAAAGCCTTGGGACAAATATAAACATTTCAACATGTGTAAACCTATGTTTTAGGCATTAAACAGCAGGAGAGAGAGCAGGGAGTGATCCTGGGGTGCTTGCACAGACCTTGCTCAGCTGTGGAAATCAGCATTAGCATTTGGCTCTATTCCAAAAACCTCCTTCATCACCTTCAGAGCATATCTCAGAATCTAATAATAATTTAAGTGAGTATTTTTGTCAAACTTTAAAAGCTTGGCACATTCTGTCCTTTAATATCTTCCCTCAGAAAAGGCAAGCTGCTTAATAAGTCTCAATGGCAATGGATGGAATCATTAATCAAGAGGAAGAAAGTTTTTTTTAATAGTCATTTGACTTAATTCATCCTAATTTGTCTCCAAAATATTTTCCTAGAGAGGAATTGGACAATTCAAGTCTTTTTTGGTCATCAGCATTGATAAGGCTTTGGTCCTCAGGTAGTAGTGGGGTCATTGTAGGAAAGTTCCAGCTTCCAATTCTTTATGTAGTTTGGTTTTTTTGAATGTTGGTCAAAAACAAGATGGTGCAACTTTATCAGACGTTCTCAGAAATCATTAGGAATAAAAATTCCACTATGATCCCAAAATATGTATTAGTCCTATAGCAGACACAATTCATTGCCCACTCCCCATAGTCATTTTTCCTTCCCTTTCCCTCCATTCCTTTCCCTGGGCACATGACTACCCAGCTAAAGACTACATTTCCAGCCTCTTTTGCAGCACGAGATGGACACATAACTAAGTCTTGGCCAGTGAGATGTGAGCAGAAGTGGTACGTGTACTTTCTAGGTCATTCCTTTAGCAAAAGAATGTGTCCACTCTCACCTTTCTTCCCTTCCCATGAGCTGGAAGGTACGAGTTATGGCAGGAGCTGGAGTAGACTGGGAGGTGAAGCCACATGCTGAGAATGGCATGGCAACAAGGTAGAAGAAACCTGTCTGTCCTACAAGATAGAAGAAGCCTAGATCTCCAACACTACAGAACCACCATACCAACCCTGAACCATCTACTCATTCTTTTATGTAAGAGAAATATGCTTTGTTAGAGACACCATTATTTTGGCCTTTGGTATAGTAGCTAAATCTGTACCCTAACCCATGTTGGTCTCAGTCACACTTCTTCTTACTCCTAGTTACTCTTATTCTCTTCTGGGCTCCATTTCATTTTGCCAGCCAACCTCTGACATTTTGCTATCATGATACATTGCCAAAGCTGTTGCAGGTGAGTGGGGAGTACCTGGGCCAGCGGTGCAGGGGTAAAATAATTTACCAAGACAGTTGTAGACAAAAACAAAAGGCAGATTTATTAGAGAAAGTAGGAAAATACGTTGCAAGGAGGCAATGGGCAGCCAGCAGAAGATAAGCTAACCGCCAGGAAACAGGCTTGCTGGGGATTCTATAGAAGAGTGTTTATGCTGTCTGTGGAAGAGGGCTTTGTGCAGTTCTGATAACACCAAGGTTGCAGTGAGCTATAATAGCTTGCAGGTGTCTGGTGATAGTTGGATGCAGGAAGATTGTGAGTTATTTGTGCAGGAGGGCTATGTGTCCTGGACCATGAAGAAAGGAAGACTTGTAGTTTATCTGCTTTCTTTTTTTTTTTTTTTCTTTGAGATGGAGCCTTGCTCTGTTGCCTAGGCTGGAGTGTAGTGGCATGATCTCAGCTCACTGCAACCTCTGCCTCCCAGGTTCAAGCAATTCTCCTGTCTCAGCCTCCTGAGTAGCTGGGATTACAGGCACACACCATGACGCCTGGCTAATTTTTGTATTTTTAGTAGAGACAGGGTTCACCATATTGGCCAGGCTGGTCTCGAACTCCTGACCTCAGGTGATCCATCCGCCTCGGCTTCCTGAAGTGCTGGAATTACAGGCGTGAGCCACCACACCCGGCCGTTTATCTGCTTTCTCTCTTTGCTTTCCCTTGGTCCTGCCAGCCTAACTCTGTTTCTCTAATTAGGACTCCACAAAAGCTTCCTCAGTCACTCGCCCTTCCTGCAGCTTATATGAGTTCCTCATCCAATCACCACTCCACATCTCATTCTCAACGCTCCACCATGGCCTACCTCTAGATAATCTGTGATCTCTAACTTCTGCAAAGGATTCATAGAGATAAAGCAACAAAAGTTGCCAATATTTATTTTAACACTTAACACATGCCAGTTTCTATTCTAAACTAATTATGTATTAATGTAATGTCTAAACTAATTACATCTCATTTTAACCTTTCACCAGCCCTTCAAGGTAAGTAGTTTTATTCCCTCCATTTTGAAGATGAGGAATCTGAGGCACAGACAGGTGAGGGGATGCCCTTCCCACTCATCCTGACAGCAGTTCTGACTCCAGAAACTCTAAACAGAGACAAGCAAGATCAGAAAAGTCCGTGAATGAGGCAGGTGAATTGCTAGAGGCCAGGAGTTTGACAGCAGCCTGTGCAACATAATAACACCATCTTTCCACAATAAAGTTAAAAACTAGCCTGGCATGGTGGGCACGCCTGTAGTCCCAGCTACTCAGGAGGCTGAGATTGGGAGGATCCCCTGAGCCCAGCAGTTTGGAGCTATCGTGAGCTGTAATCACACCGCTGCACTCCAGCCTGAGTGACCCTGTCTCAGAAACAACAAAAGAAGAGAGAAGGAAGGAAGGAAGGGAGGAAGGAAGGAAGGAAGGAAGGAAGGAAGGAAGGAAGGAAGGAAGGAAGGAAGGAAGGAAGGAAGGAAGGAAGGAACGGGAGGGAGGGAGGGAAGAGAGGAAGAAAGAAAAGTCCTTGAGGTCACTGAAGAGTATGACGGCCAGGCTATCTATGACCAGTGGCAGCTGCTGGGTGGTGGAGACAGGCTGAGCAGTTTTGGGGGACTCCTGCATCTCTGGTTCTCAAGAAACGGCACAAGTTTTGTTGGGGTTCTGCTCTCTCTCCCTCGCTCCCAAACACACAGAATTCCATGGTTCTTTTAAATGGTGTTCTCCCCAGTGATTCCCTCAGAATCCTCCAATTCCTATCCTTGGGCTCTCTCTTATTTTTTATTTTTTCCTTTGTCAAGCTTTCTGCTTAATTAGAACCACATAATAGCAGAAAGAAACTTACCAAGCCAGACCCCAGAGAGCCCTACAAGTTGGAACTGGGTCTCTCCTCTCAGCCTGGGGACAACTGTGTCTCTCTTCCGCATTAGGCACATTGACCAACTGAAAGATATTCAGTATGGTCACAGAGAAGGCAATCTGGAGTAAAAGATGCTTATTTAAAATGGAAAATTCTTCCTCTCTCATCCTTCCCTTTTTCTTCTGAAAATGTCTCTCTGTCCCTTGCTCCCTCTGGCAGCTTCAGCAAGGATGATGTGTGATCACATGTTAATTGAGTTGTAATTCCTCCTCCTGTTAAAGTGGGTAGTTAATTGTTCGTGGGAAAATTTAATGCTGTTGTACTAGGGATGTCACAGAGAGTTCTTCCTTCTTCACACCAGTATGTAGTCCATGCTACATGTCAGCTGTATTGTCATTATCCTGCCAAATGGATGAAAGGATTGCAGTGGTTACGGTCAATTGGCACTCAGCATCTAGTCCGCCTTCCCAGGTAGAATTTCCTGTTTGATTTACAGAGGCTGGTAAACTAAACTCTTCATTTCTCAGACTACCTTGCAGCTAGGTTTCTAGAAGAGAATTAGATTCTCCCAATTAGATATGCCTGACCCAAGTGAGACAAAGGCTCTCTTTCTGCAGCTTTGACTATTAAGTATCTACTGGAGAACCAAGCAGCTAAGCTTGTCCTACCTCAGGGTCTTGCTCAGAGCCATCCCTGGAACCAGCAGCAAGCATGGCTGTACAGACATTATGTTTCTCAATAGCAGACTTCCAGTGCTCTGTCACCAGCCTTGTAGGTGTCAGGGGCAATGATGTGGTGGCAGTGTTGGTGGTGGTAGCAGATGCCTGAATCCAGCTATGGCTATGGCCACATGGATTTTTAATTCGTCAGCTTCAGATTTACCCACCTTGGTAGCAGCTCCCCTATTGGGCCAGTTCTGGTGTGCTGTTCTGAAAGTTGTTCTAGGAGGCACAGTCTGGGGTCGGCTGCTTCAGCCCTAGCAATAATCTTTCAGGCGTCTAATTCCTGATACTACATAATCTTTTTGTTTAAAATTGGTATAATGGGTTCTGTTTCCTATACCTGAACGCTTTTAAAACGGGGTGGGGGGGTTGGAAGTACAAACAGCTGAGAGCCATGGAGAAAAATTCTAGCATTTGGCTATGGAAAGGGGACAGTCATAGTACTGTTCTTGCTGAAATGCCCATGAAAAGCTAGAAAGGTATTTTTTATGCCTATTTGTATTACAAGTTGGTCAGAGGGCTTAGATTTAAAGCTTGTCCTAGGAAAGTTTCATTCATTTAGTCATTCAACAAACCTTTATTTTCTACCAGGAACAATGCTAGGCACTGTGGCCAAATAAAGAATAAACCATAACCGTGCTCTCCAGGTGTTTAGAGCAAACATCCAAAGTAAAATTAAAGGCAGCTTGGAAGAAGCATCTTAATCAAAGTTTGGGAATAAGACCAAATTTAGATTAAATTGTGATTGATGACAGTTAAAATTACCCAATTCTGTAGAGCTGTTCCCCTTAAATTCTTTTTGGAGCTGACATAAGTCAGTAGATAAATATCCCTGCCTATGTGTTTCATTGAAATGCTTGTTTCCTGAGCATCTTACCCAAGTGGAGTGTTTGTTTCATATGCATTAGCAAAAAATTATATTTTTCATTTAAAAAATATCTAGAAATGTTATTCTAAACTAGAACTGAGGTACAACACACATACTGTGGTTTGGAATGTGATATCAAGGAATCTATCACCAGCTCGGCACAGAGCATTCCAACTCTGGGAAAAATACAGCATCCTAAATGACGAATTTGCCAGTGGCACCCTTATTGACCAATTATTAGGTTGGTACAAATGTAATTGCGGTTTTTGTCATTAAAAGTAATGGCAGGCCGGGTGCAGCAGATCATGCCTGTAATCCCATGACTTTGGGAGGCTGAGGCGGGCGGATCACCTGAGGTCAGGAGTTCAAGACCAGCCTGGCCAACATGGTGAAACCCCGTCTCTACTAAAAGATACAAAAATTAGCCGGTGGTGGTGTGGTTGTTGATGCCTGTAATCCCAGCTACTCGGGAGGCTGAGGCAGGAAGAATTGCTTGAACCCGGGAGGCAGAGGTTGCAGTGAACCAAGGTCACACCACTGCACTCCAGCCTGGGTGACAATGAGACTCTGTCTCAAAAAAAAAAAAAAAAAAGTAATGGGAAAAACTGCAATTACTTTTGCACCAACCTAATATATTGAGTGTTTATTTTAACCTCTTTAAAACAAAAACATAACTCTTCATTTTCTTCCCCAAACATTTGTTTCCATGAGGGCAAGGACCTTTTCTATTTTGTTCACTGCTGTATCTCCAGCAACTAAAAATAGACTCTTGCACACAGCTGGGCTCGATCAATATTATTTGAATGTTGAATATATCTTTTTAAAAGATTTTCTGGGCTGGGCACGGTGGCTCATGCCTGTAATCTCAGCACTTTGGGAAGCCAAGGCAGGTGGATCATGAGATCAGGATATCTACAGCGGCCTGGCCAACATGATGAAACCCCGTTTCTACTAAAAATACAAAACTTAGCTGGGCATGGTGGCAGGTGCCTGTAATCCCAGCTACTTGGGAGGCTGAGGCAGGAGAATCGCTTGAACCCGGGAGGCAAAGGTTGCAGTGAGCCAAGATCGTGCGCTTGCACTTCAGCCTGGGAGACAAGAGTGAGACTTCATCTCAAAAAAAAAAAAGATATTTTCTGGGCCAAGCACAGGGGCTCATGTCTGTAATCCCAGCATTTTGGGAGGCTGGGGCAGGAGGATTCCTTGAGGCCAGGCGTTTGAGACCAGCCTGAGCAACATAGTAAGACCCCCATCTCTACAAATTTTTTTTAAAAAAATTAACTAGGCATGTTGGCCTGTGCCTGTAGTCCTAGCTACTCAAGAGGCTGAGGTAGGAGGATAGCTTGAGCACAGTGGTTCAAGGTTATAGTGAGCTATGATTGCACCACTGCCCTCCATCCAGCCTGAGTGACACAGCAAGACCCTGTCTCTAAAAAATAAAAAAAGATCCTTCTGGCTAATGTGTGAAGGATAGGCTATGGGGTGCAAGATGGCAAGCAAGGTGGCTACAGTAATCCAGGTGGGCAGGTGCGAGATGGTGGTGGCTTGGATTAAGGGTCTTTGGTGGAAGTGATAAGAAGTAGTCTGATTTGGGATCTCCTTAGAATGGAAACCAGTCAAGACCTGCCAATGGATAGGCTATGGAGTGTGAGAAAAAAAAAAAAAGGAATCAAGAATGACTCCTAAATCTACTGCTAGAGCAATTGGAGGAATCACGGTCCATTTACCGGAACTCTCGGCATAGGGACAGCCCAGGCAGCAGCCTAGGCAGGTGTGTACATGGCCTGTTCAAGGAAGAGCAAGGAGGCCAGTGAGCAGTGAGCCAGAACAGGCAGGAGCTGAGGTCAGAGAGGTGTTTGGCACAGATCATGAGGATCTTGTCAAGGAAGGTGAAGACAGTTGATGTTGTTCTGAGTGATGGGAAGCTCTTGGAGGTACAAACTGCAAGTGTTCTAACACATGATCACATTTGCATTTTTAACGGTGACTCAGGCTACTTGTGTAGAAAATCGACCACAGAAATGAAGAAATAAAAATGGAGAGACTGGTTAGAGCTATAGCAGGGGAGCAGTTAAGAGACAGTGGTGGCTTGGACCAGGTTGGTGGCTGGGGTGGGGATGAGACCAGTGAGATCATGTCTGCTTCTGAAACATGCCAAGCTCATTCCCTCCTCCTGGACCCTTCCCTGGTTGTTCCTACTAACTGGGCTGCGCTTCACTCACTATTCCACCTCATGCAGGTCTCTCTCCAATTATCACCTCCTCAGAGGTCTTCCCTGAGGAAGATCCCCTTTAACATGGTGCCTGGTGCCTCCTCTCTCACTCCCCTTTCTTTGCTTTATTTTACTCATACTCTGTGTCATCCACTGTTTTTATATTTTACTGATGTATTTTTATCATCAACTTCCCCCACTAAAAGGTCAACTCCATCAGGACAGAGGCTTTGTTGTACCCACTGCTGCATCACCAGCCTCTAGGTCCGTGTCTGCAAACAGGTATTTGTTGAATATAAACGAAGCACTTAGGTAGGTGCTGGGAAGATTTTCTTTATATGACAAAGGGTTTCCTATGCAAATATTCAGTGTAAACATGACTAAAGGACAGGGAATATGCAAACTATGTTAAGGAACATGCTATGTTAGGGAACTTTCTACGTAGGAAAACTTTTTTTTTTTTGGAGACAGGGTCTCACTCTGTCACCCAGGCTAGAGTGCAGTGGTGTGATCATGGCTCAAGTGATCCTCCTGCCTCAGCCTCCTGAGTACTGGGATTACAGGCATGCACCAACATGCCCAGCTAATTTTGTTCATTTTTTATAGAGACAATGTCTCACTATGTTGCCTAGGCTGGTCTCAAACTCCTGGCCTCAAGCGATTCTCCCACTTTGGCATCCCAAAGTGCTGGGATTACAGGCATGAGCCACTGGGCCCAGCCTACACGGGGGAACTTCTCATTGACATACAGTCAACAGGTGAGGGGCATAGCAGCAGGTCGATTCTTATGTATGTGAGTACTCTCTTGCACCAAGATACAGGTCTAAACGAAAAAAATTTAGTTATTTTTAATAAAAATGCCTGGGTCATATTTTAAAAAGTAGAACTTCTGGGGGGTGTAATTCCTGTTAAAAAAAAAAGTAGCACGTATTCACAATATAGATCTTTACACAAACACATGCATTGAGCAAATACATGTTGTCTTATTATTTTTGAATGCAGTCTTTTCTCCCCATTTCCTTTTCTATGGTCAGCCCTCGCCCCATTTTCTTCCCACCATAACACCTTGAATATGGAGTATACTTTTTTTTATGTAATTCTGTATAGAATATATACCTATACACATACCCAGGGGAATGCTGTTTATTGTTTTACAATGTGGGATCATTTATACATCTTTTCTCTCCTCATCTCAACACCACCTCATAGAAACTCCTCCAAGCTATCTGGCATACTCTGATTTTCCATGTTCATTGGTTACATACTATGCCATGGTGTGGACGTGTAATAATGTGTTCAGCTTTTCCCTCTTGGAAGGCAACCCTCTGTTTCCTGGCTTTTGCTCCAACGAACTATGTCATAACACCCATCTTTGAAATGTACAGTTTCAGAGCAGGAGGTGAATTTGGATGCTCTTTCATTCAATCCCACAGTTAAGATAAATAAGGATCAGAAAAGTAAAAGAACATGCCCAAGGTCACACAGCTATTTGCTTGGTGCTTTGTAAAAATTTGAATAGCTATTATTTCACATGCTCTTCACAAGCAGGGCAAGTATTATCAGGTCAACCTTAAAAGTGGAGAAACTGAAGGTCTCTTTGATTTTATTGCCAGTGAGGGCTAAAGCTAGGGCTTAAAGCCAGGACTTCTGATTCCTGATCCCCAGTAGCTTCTTCCACTCCTACGTTGATGGAAACCATTAACTCAAAACTTCTACAGGGCAGCCTTCTGTTAATATATTCTAGACATCAACTGTACACCAAGCCTGAAAAAAAAAAAGTTTCGTTAAGAGAATGACACAGTGTGGATTTACCCATAATTCACAGCATACTTTCCTTACCTATTAGAATAAATGATAGTTGAGGTTGTTAAAAGTCTTTAAAATTAAATAGATTAAATTGTGAGTGCTGGCTCTGCCAGTAACTCTGCAACCTTCAGCAGATTACCCAGCATCCCTAAAACCCAGTTTCCTCATCTATAACCAAGGATATAATTGCACTGCACCTACCTTCTCAGGTATTGTTAGGATTAGATGCCACAGGTGTAAGAGCAGATAGGATAGTAGGATCTTGATAAAGATTAGCTATTATTTTGGATGCTGTAATTCTTAGGTCTCACCCAACTGAACCAGTAGATATCTTTGATATCTTTCCTTCTTCACTCTTGTCTAGGACAGGGAAAGCCTTTCTTATCTATGGGTCCAGGGCAGTTCGATATCCTTGCTGGTTACTTTGTTATTTCTTCATAAGTGTAGGGTTACAGCGGGAAAGACCTTGAGAGTTGTCTCTTTTAGCATTGTACATTGGCTAAAGTGGAAGGGAATCTGTCCCCAAAAATGGCAGAGTGGGAATATTCTGACCCTTCTGAGCACGGCTGACAGTGTGAGCCATGGAGAATGATGACATTTTTCAGCAACAGAACTGTCAATGGATGTGTTACAGCTATTTTAGTGCCTTCTCCCCTCCTGGAGAAAAGCCATTTTCAAGCCCGTTGCTTGCAATGCATTAAGTGATGAAATACAGATAACAAATTGTGCATTTGTTTGGCTTCATGCTTATTACACCCCCGGTTCTGGAAAGCATTGCACTTAGCCCCTTAATAATCCCTCTCCTGAGATCAATTACTAGGATTTATCTGGTTCCTCGAGCATAAAAGTGTTTTATTGTTTTTACTTTTGCTCCAAGTGAAGTGTGAGTGGGTAGGCCAGGTTAAAAGGGACTGTCCCAGACAAGAATATGAAGCTGGGATCATTGGCCCTGCTTTTACTGTCTACCAGGTCCTCATGACCAGGAAAGGGGGGAATATTTGGAAGCCACTTCCCTGGGGAGGCACCAGGTCCAGATGTCCTCATCTCTGGCTATTTGCACGTACATAGAACACAGGTCTGCAGGTGCCTAGGAAGGTGGGCGCTGCTCCAGGGGAGAAGCTGGAAAGCAGAACCAAGTTACCATCTCAGACCAAATCGTTTTTCCTCTAGAGTTTCACTGTAATCCAAACCAGTTGAACATTTGAGAAGAACTGGGTACCATGAAAAGGGGTAATGGAATTAGCTTTCATGTTTTTCCAGGACTCTAAACCATATTTCCTGTCACAACTGTACATTATTAATACAAGGCATCTGTTAGCGCAGAACTGCCTGAAAATGTGCACCCAAAAACCTTACATCTGGTTTCAATAATTTATTTCTGACATTTGTAGTTGGTGGTGGTGGGGAGTGGGGGGGAGGATGGGAAAAAGGGGGGAATTAAAGCAAGATGTTGCCTTTAACCCATCAGAAGCTCCTGTTGGAGCCGAAAGCTGGAGTTCTTAACGTGGTTTCTGCATTAGGTAATATAATTATATTAATTTAGCAGCAAATAGCAAGACTCCAGGCCTGGTGGGTGTGGGTGCCCGCTCGCTTTTATCCTGCCTTCTCTGGCTGCAGCAATTAGCTTCCTCTTGCGAAGGGGATTAGGAGGACCACCCCCCAGCGGCGGGGGTTGGGGGGCTCTCGCAGAGCTGTCAGGTGTCATTCGGCTTACCCAGCCCCCCCACCACTCCCCGCCCCTGCAATTAACTCCCTCTCCCGCTTTGCCAGCCCCTCACCCGCACAGAGACAAAGAGGCCTGTTCCCGAGGTGTCCGACCTCCTGCCCCCTTGGCGGGCCCCGCCCGGGTTCCTCCAGCAGGAATCGCCCCAGGCGCTGGGAGCCAGAGCTGGCCGGGTCTGACACCCGCCCCAGACTTTCCACGATCAGGTTTCAGCTCGACTAACGAGAGGGAAAGAAAGAACGCGCGGGGGCCCGGGGCAAACGCCGGCCTGGTCTGGGTGGGAGGGGACGCGAAGAGGCTCCGGGCTCGGCCAGTGTCTGCCCCGGGACTGGGCCCTGGGACTAGGCGGGGCACAGGTGTCCCAGGAGGGGGTGCCCTGACTTGACGCGAACGGGCCACCTGTCCCTCCCACGCCTGCGCTGCCACCCGCCCTGCTCCGCCATCGCCTCCTCCAAAGCTCCCCGGATCCTCCGAGACGTCGTCGTCCGAGTTGTTCTGCGGGAGGAACGTCTGCTAAAGCCGGTCCTCGAGTCCCCCCCGCCTCAGGAGGGGCAGCGCCCGGATTGTCTTAAGTACAACACTTGCCAAAAGGGGATCTTTGGGATTTGGGACTTTTTTTCCTAAGCAACAGACGTACCTTTCCAGACTCACCAACTTAGAAGCACAGGTTTTCTGTTTGTTTCATTATTAGACTTTCAAAGATCATCATGTCCCACAGCCTCCTCCTTTTCCGGATGAGGGGACTGAAAATCAGAAAGATTTTGCCTTTTGCTCAAGGTCACACAGCTCAAGTTCACTGGGCGGCTGGGACTAGAGGGTCCGAATATTCTGCAGCTATGATATGAAAAAAATAAGTTTGGCTGGAGGGTGGAGGGCATCCAGGTCTGTCCTGGCCAGCCGGCGGGGAGGCTCAGCCCAGGGTTCAGATTTTCCTGGAGCCAGTCCAGCAGCGGTCAGGCCACATGTGAGTAATAAAGAATTGAGTGTTGTGTACTTTAGGCTGGTCTCCCTCTTCCTGGCCCCCTTCCCCGGCCTTAACTTCCTTTTGGAGTCCCTACTGACTTCTGGGTGTCCACCATGGGCCCTGTTGGAAAAATTTCAGCTCCATCCCAGAATAAAAGGAATGAAAACCTGGGGAAAGGAGCCAAGAAGGAAAAGCCACAAATACGCATCTGGCCGAGGCAGAGGGAGCAGCTCCAAGAGCCTGCAGAAATGCACTGTGACTGCTGTTTGCAGAGGTTCAGCTGCCAGAAGCTCGGATGCCCTCCTGGGTCCTGCTCCTGAGAAATCAGAGCAGGCGAGAGAGAAGACACATGTTCCCCACCAAATTTTTCCTGCCGCCAAGTCCTTCAGGTTTCTGCAGACCATGGGGAAGAGCAAGAACTATAGAGTCAGACAAGAGGTAGCTGGAATTCCAACTCCCCAACCCATTAGATGGGGCCTTGAGTAAGTGACTCAACCTCTCTAAGCCTCAGTTTCTTTGCCTGTTACATGAGGGGAACAACAGGACCATTATGAAGACTTATATAACGTGTACTATATAAAGCACTTAACACAGTTCTTGTACCTAGGGCTACACTGTAACTTTTGTGGGTTTTAGGCATTTTGGCCTTTGTGGCCATGAGCCCTTCATCAAAAACAAAAATTAAAAAATACAAAAATATTTTATGGCTGCATTTGTATAAAGATGAACATAATAATATTATGTAGTAAAGCATTTTTTTTTTTTGAAATGGAGTCTTGCTCTGTGGCCCAGGCTGGAGTGCAGTGGCACGATCTTGGCTCACTGAAACCTCTGCCCACTGGGTTCAAGCGATTCTCCTGCCTCAGCCTCCTGAGTAGCTGGGATTACAGGCACCTGCCACCATGCCTGGCTAATTTTTATATTTTTTGTAGAGACGGGGTTTCACCATGTTGGCCAGGCTGCTCTCGAACTCCTGGCCTCAAGTGATCTACCCGCCTTGGCTTCCCAAAGTGCTGGGATTACAGGCCTGAGCCACCGTGCCCGGCCAGTACTAAAGCATTTCTTAATCTAAAAATATTATATATTGTTTTGTTTCTACAAAGAAATTAAAACATTTCCATGGGCCCCCAAAAGCACTGTGGGCCCTCGGCACTGTGCCTAATGGATGTCAGCCCTGCTTGTCTCCCAGCTCAGGATCTGCTTTTAGGGTAGCCCAAACAAAGATGCAGGGGCATGTCTATGACGTGTGAGGAGCCACAGCAAAGAGACAACTGAGAGAAGAGTGTAATGAGTGAGGGTGGGGGGAAGGAGGAGAGAAATAGCTTTCATAAACTCAGCGTCCTCGCAATCCTCTTGCCATCACATGGGGTTGCTGTTGTAGCCCTCCCTGCAGGATCTGTCAGGACTGTGCTTCCCGTACGTCAGGTCTGCCCTCTGCACCATCAGCCCTCTATCTTCACTCCCTCTGCTCATACCCAGGCAGGTAGGTAGTGTAAAGCCCACCTTCCTCTATACGCCCCTCTCAGTAGTTCCTCTTCACAGACAGGCATTTATCCTGCCAGGATTCTAGTCCCTCTTGCCAAGGGGAGATCCCAGGCTTTGGGGCAACACTGCCCTAGACTCCTGAGCCCCACATGTGGAATATCTGGCCATGCCTTCCCACCCACTTTTCTCCTCAGGGCAGGCCCACCTCCGGGGTACTTTTCAACTGCAGAGAGCCTCAGAGAGTGCACATGAGAGAAAAAGGCGCTATCCTGCATGATATTAGCTTTTCTTCCATCTGAAGTCACAAGGCTGGGTCATACAGTCAGTCCCTAGGGGCACATAGCTCTTAGGATTCGCTCCTAGCTACCAGGCAACTGGCAGAGACTAAACAGCTTATGTTTCTAAGAGGGAGTGGCTGGTGTTTATCAAAGACTGATGTGTGGGCTCCAGCAGCCTCTCCAGACAGTGGCTGAGGCCTGTCCTGAGCTCTGGGAAAGCAGGAAGTCCCCGGCTGGGCTGGGGCTTGCTGGCTTTGCAGGAGCACTGGCAGGATCTGAGGAAAGCATTCCTCACAAATGTCTCCTTCAGAGGCTGGTGGATTCCTTAACAGCTAATTAGTGAGAAGTCGCTACCATGATGGGGGCTGACCTAGGCCTTCCTCCACCTCCTGCTTGGGGTCGAGACCCCAGGAGAGACCAGCAATGCTTTACTATGGCCGTATTTCCTCCCCGACGTCAATGCTTTCTTTAGGAATCATCTCTTCAGTTTAAGCCTTTTCTCAGAAACCAGCTTTTCTCTGACAAGTTTACAGCTCAAAAGGAACTGGCTCCTCTTACTGTTGAAATCGGGCACATCTGGAAGCAGTAAACTTTTCAGCAGGCTGAGGGGGAAGAAAAGATGTCTTGTAGGGGACAGATTCACCTCTGGGACTAATTATTCTTTATATTTCACCCGTCACATTTACTATCTTTGTCAGAGCAAAGAGACAATAAGTGATCTCATTAAATCCCAGAAAATTGCTTCTCCCCTTCAAGGAGAACCTCTCAACACCCTGTCCTCTGACAAGGGCCATGTCACTGAGGTTGGCACAGGGGCCTGGGAATCAGGGATGGGTGGGGCAGAGGCGCTTCCAAATGCTTTTCTTCATTTGAATATAGTGTCTGTGTTTTCTATTGCTGGAAATATCCTTGTGGTTCTGAAATCAAAGTCTTCTCTGGCCACATTTTCACCAGACGTAGGCTCCCTTTGGAAAGACAGAAATGAGAGGGGATCGGTCGTGGGGTTAAAAAAAATCATTTTGGGGGAATTCTGAACCAGCTCTTCTTCTCCCTTCTTCCTATCAAAAACTCATCCTGTGGCTGGCTGCGTTGGCTCACACCTGTAATCCCAGCACTTTCGGAGGCTGACGCAAGAGGATTGCTTGAGCTCAGGAGTTCAAGACTAGCCTGGGCAACATGGTGAAACCCTGTCTTTCCAAAAAATACAAAAATTAGCCAGTAGTCTGAACTACTTGGGAGGCTGAAGTGGGAGGATGGCTTGAGCCTAGGAGGTTGAGGCTGCAGTGAGCCGAGATTGTACCACTGCACTCCAGACTGGGTGACAGAGTGAGACCCTGTCTCAAAAACAAACAAATGAAACATCCTGGTAAAAAGACCAGAGAAGACACTGAGTCAGATTCTTCCAGGGCTGGGTGACAGTTGTATGAAACCCCTATTAACCCCAGTGAGTAAGGCACCAAGTTCAAGAGGCTGAAGATGAGACCCAGAGCCAGCAAATGAGACATGGGGTTTTATTAGAGGCTTCCATACAGGGGGACATCAGGCTGGACAACATAATCGAGTGGCCTAGTGGCAGTGGGCTGGGCAGGAAAACTGCAATGGCCTCCAAATCTCATGCAGTTTGTATAGCATTTTCACTTAACACCCTCCCCCTAACAGCTTTCACCCAGCAGACTTCATTTAGCCCCAAAACTCAGGGCCTCCATCCCCTGTACCACCATGTCCCATAGGATGGGCCAGGGACTCAGATGTTCTGCATAGACAAGGAATGAATCTCTTGGTTGGCTACTCCCAGATTCCCTAGCTCAGAACACACATTCTGGTGCATCTGCCATACAGGGTCATTCTGAGAATATGCTAAACTTAATGCTGACAGGTGCGTTTACCCTACAATGACCCTCCACAAAGCCATCGCTGTGATACCAGGGTTCAGGAGTTGCTGTCACTTCCTTTCCCAACCACATAAATGAGCAGCTCAGACAGGGCCCCAGCATCCGATTGATCGTCTTCCCAATCCACACCTTTTAACCCTTCAAACAGATACACTCAAGTCAAGGGGATGAGTGTAGGGTGAGAAATTCTCTCCCTCTGCACTCTTGTCAGATGTTGGCCTGAGGTGGCCCAGAAGGGTCTGAACCGCATCTTCTGAAGGATGCCTGGTGTCTTTCAGGTCTTCCTTACTTAAAATGTGCTTGACAAAATTAGCATCACTTGAAATCTCCTTCAAAAGTACACAGTCTCCTAACCCTTTCCTGCCCCACATCCCGGCATTTTAACAAGACCTCCAGGTGATTTGTATGAATGCTGTAGAATCAGACGTTGTGTTCTAGATCAGTAGTTCTCAGTAATTGGCTTGGCTCAGAATCACTGGCAAGGCTTGTTAAAATGTTGACTGCAGGACCCTGCCCCAGAGTTTCTGATTCCAAAGGTCCGGCATGGCTGAGAATGTACATTTTTAATAAGTTCCCATGTGGTGCAGGTGGTGCTGATCCAGGGATAACACCAACATGGTTCCCAAGCCTAATTGCATAACACTTAAGGAATTGTGTTTAAAAATACAGATTCCTGGGCTCCACTTAAGAAATTCAGATTCAAAGGTCTTATAATCTAATAACAGGGTTTTTACAACAAAGTACATTTATATAGCACTTTACAGTTTACAAAATGCTTTTGTCAGAGGCTTTTGAACCAGAGCAACTCCATCTTGAATAGGAGTTGGGTAAAATGAGGCTGAGATCTACTCGGCTGCATTCCCAGAGAGTTAAGGCATTCTAAGTCACAGGATGAGATAGGAGGTCAGCACAAGATATAGGTCATACAGACTTTGTTGATAAAACAGGCTGCAGTAAAGAAGCCAGTTAAAACCCACCAAAACCAAGATGGTGACAAGAGTGACCTCTGGTTGTCCTCACTGCTGCACTCCCACCAGTGCCATGACAGTTTACAAATGCCATGGCAACATCAGGAGGTTACCCTATATGGTCTAAAGGGAGGCATGAATAATCCACCCCTTGTTTAGCATATCATCAAGAAATAACCATAAAAATGGTTAACCAGCACCCCTCAGGGCTGCTCTGCCTGTGGAGTAGCCATTCTTTTATTCCTTTACTTTCCTGATAAACTTGCTTTCACTTTGCTCTGTGGACTTAGCTCAAATTCTTTCTTGCATGAGATCCAAGAACCCCCTCTTGGGGTCTGGATCAGGACTCCTTTCCGGTAATGAAATGAGAGAGTTCCCTGACCCCTTTGCAGGATGTGCAATAGGGGTGTGGCTCATTTATTTGGCCCCCCCAAATACTCAAATCCCTTAAGGTAGCGGGAGCATGCAGGTGAGCAGGTGCAGGAGCTGGGGTGAGTGCTTTTGGGCTTCAGCCCCACAGCAGCATCTAGGGGTGTTACAATGCTGTTTTAGCCCTGCCATATGGGGATGACTTAATTGTTAAACAGCTGAGTGAAGAGTCAGTATGACAGCCTTTTTGGCTTCCTGCATCCAGTGCATCCCGAATTCTTGTCCAGTGTCCAGGAAGAATCAGGTCACACAGACTTGAAGGATGGTGAATGCGGGGATTTTATTGAGTGATAGAGGTGGCACTCAGTGGGATGGGGAGCTGGGGAGGGGATGGAATGGGAAAATGATCTTCCCCTGGAGTTTAGGCATCCTGCCGCCAGTCTCCTCTCCAACTGCTCCCAGCTGAGCTCTCGACATTCAGACGCTTTGTCTGTTCTCCCCTTCTCTGCTGTGCTGCTCTGCTGCTCTTCTGCTTGTGGAGCCTGGCATTTGAGGTTTTTAAGGGTACAGAATGGGGGATGTAGTGGGCCAGGGTGGTTTTGGAAAACACTTGGGCAGGAGGTCAGGGATAACTGTTCTCATTTAGGGCCATGGTTTCCAGGCTTGAGGGTGGGGCCTTGCCGGGTAACCACCCTCTTCTACCCAGTATTTCCCTGCCTCCTGTCTGTATCAGTAACACTTTTATAAGCAATATTCCATTTACTCTTTGGAATGAAGAATCTTCTTACAAATAAGGAGGAAGCTCAGGCTCTGAGAGGTTAAGCAATTTATCTAATATTTCTTAGTGAGTAAGCCAAGATTTGAACCCAAGAATTCCAAAGCCACAACCTAAACTTTTCCATCTCATCACAGCCTGTTACAAAATCGTTGTAAAGACTGAGTCTATTTCAAGTATTTTTAGTTTCATGATCACATTTGAGATAACTGTTCATAGGATTTTTCAGAGGCAGTTTTATGGTTTTGTGGAAACTGGTTAATGAACAGATAAGACTGTTTTGTACAAAGCAACATCTATTCCCATGCTGGTAATATCCTTGGGTACTTAGAAGCATGCCAAATAGATTGAACGTGCCTTCTCTGGTCTTAACTACCCTTTCAATTACCTTTTTTTTAAAAACAGGTTTAAAAAAAAAGTAAAAAGACCCAACCCTTTCTTCAAAGGTCAAACTGATCAAGTTTTGATTTAGCTGAGCCTGAATCAATGAGTTTACTGTGTGTGCAGACTCCCAGTCCACATCACTGCCATACTGCCCAACTAAGCTTTTTCAAAGAAAAGGCATCTGCTTGCATTGTAAGTACTAGTTGTTGATGACAAAAAAAAAAAAAAAAACATTGTATGCCTCAGGCCATATCTACGAAAAAAAAAAAGAAAAAACTCTTCCCTGAATCTGTCCTCAGATCCTTTTTAAATGCAAGTTGAGACGAGAGGTTTCCAAGCTGGCTGGGACCAAGAACAATGCCCTGTAGCTGTGGGTGTGGGAGTGGGTGCGGCTTGTCATCTGGCAGCTTTTGAAGAGGTGTCAAAAAAAGGCCATTTTGAAATAAGTGCTCCAGTTACCTAAAAGAGGGCAGCGCCTAGGTCAGAAATGTCCAGAGGTCTCCTTGAAAAAAGAAAAGGGGAGAAAACAGCCTTCCTAGCTGGGAAGCAGAGCTGATATTCTCCCATGCGTGAACCCCTTTCCCAGAGGTGTTTCTGGGAGCACCAAAATCAAATTACAAAACCATTTTCTGCCTCACAATTACTCAGTTTTTCTTTCTTTCTTTCTTTTTTGAAATAGGGTCTAACTCTGTCACCCAGGCTGGAGTGCAGTGGCGTGATCTTGGCTCACCGCAGCCTGCACCTCCAGGGCTCGAGTGATCCTCCCACCTCAGCCTCCTGAGTAGCTGGGACCACAGGCACATGCCATTACGCCTGGCTACTTTTTGTATTTTTGGTAGAGATGGGGTTTTACCATGTTGGCCAGGCTAGTCTTGAACTCCGGGGCTCAAGTGATCCACTTGCCTTGGCCCCCCAAAGTGCTGGGAGTATGGGCGTGAGCCACCATGCCTGGCCTTAGTTGGGATTTTAACTGGCAAAACTTTCTTCTTTCAAAGTCCAGTGCTCGACTGATTTTCTCCTTTCCTCCCTGTCTGGCAGGGATGGCAGTGGGGAAGTTGAGGTGCTGCAGAAGAGTGAGCCGAGGGTGCCTGTGTCTTAGATCACATGCCATAACCAGGAAATATTTTTAGAAATCCAGAAAAAAAAATCTCCTGGGCGAATGGTGTCGATTTTGTGCTGTTTGGGGAAAGTGGCTCATCAGAGTAAATGCCTCTCTCTCTGATGCCTTAAGTATCCTCCCTGCCTCAGATGAGCAGGTTATTAAGGTAATGTTACCCTTTATTGCTGAAAAGCAGTGTAAATAGACACCCAGACTACAGAGATTAGCTGCTTTCAAACTGCAGAAATGAGACACTTTCTCCTACAATTTCCGTTTTCACCAAATAGCATACCCTATTTACTTGGGGGAAATAGTCGCCTTCTTATAATGACCACACCCATTTGCTCAGATGGAAGAAGCTGGCAAAGTAAGTGCTGTTATTATCTGGGCAAATCTTTGAGAGTTTTCTTCCTCATCCTGTGTTGTTCTGCTGTGAGCTTACTGCCTTCCCTTCATTCAGTCACATGCAGAAGGTACTGCCCCTTCTGCTCCCCACAAGGGTCAAGGAACTCCCAGTCCTAGGATAGAGGGTGTCTCTTGACTGATGGGGATAGGGGTAGGGGTGAGAATCATTTCAGGACCATCTGATACTGACAGAGGAGACCCAGCCTGCTGCCCTTGGAGAGCTCTCAGCTGATGAAGGCACAGCCCTGACATGAGGAAATTTACACACACACATGCACGCATAGACACATACATATATACATTTACACATGTACATATGTGCACATATATACACATACATTTCCACCAAATATTATATATTAATATATTTTTTCTCGGAACACATAGGGAAAAGTAGCATTTGGTGAATAACACTGAGACTAAGAGACAGCATAATTAGTATTCATTGACCCAAACTATGGAGTTAGTTCTGGGGAAAAGAGATCTTAAAAGGAGGGGGTGTCCCTCCATGTAGAGTGAGTCAGTGTGACCTAGGTATACTCCGAGTGCTTAATATTAGCCTAGGAAAGAATAGCAGAGACTCCGCCTGCTGCTTCCCGACAGGGATTTCTTTATAACCAAAGCACAATAGCTTTACCCAGCCCACTGTAACAGGATAAACAAGTTTGATGTAACTTCCAAATCTATTTTCTATTGTAAGTTCGTTTATTGAATAAAATAGCAATTCAACATGTTTGCAAATCATGGTGCTGTTAGATGCCAACGCTGGCAGAGATTCATGTGTTTACTGTACAGCTCGCCCAGTTAGGCTCTGCTACTCAGCAGAGCAGCAATGTGGAATTCCAAACAGCTGCAAGTAGTAAGTGGAAAGCGATTTTTGCTAATCATCCAGGAGGTTATGTGGCATGGTGGAAACTGGTTCCAGACAACAACTTGCGTGTAGAGTCAGGACTTGGAAGCAGCTTCTGGATATTTGCTTTTTGGACTGATACAAAGTAAGAGCGAAGCGGTGACGTGATCTTGCACACTTGCATTTAGTATTCTCTAAATGTGAACCTGAATTTGTTTTACATTAGAAAACCCCTTTTCAACAGTTTTTGGGCCTGGTTCCCAGCATCTGAAGAAAATGCACAAAAGCAAAGATGTGGTCCACTTATGGGGGAAAATGGGAAAGCTACCTCCTCATGCTTCTCCAGGATGTGTGTGGTTTTTTAAAATCTATGTTGAATGTAGAATTAACTTACATCCATTCAGCCAGAGAAAAGTTGATCTTGGTTTCTCAGTAAAAGCACATTTTCAAGATATCGATGTGGAATCAGGGGCTTTGGTGGTGGTCTACCAAGAAGTATACCTAATCTGTGAGTATCCCTGCCCAAGTTGGCCACTCTAAAACTCAAGATTTCCTAGGTCTGCCATCACCTTTTGCCGTGCAATGATCCCCAGCCCTGTTCCTCCCTGTCCTGGCTAGAGCTTAGAATGGGCTTTGGAAGCCCAAGCTAGAGGTTGCATTTCTCTCCCATCAAGAATGGGAAATAAAGACCCTCTGCTGCTGCTTTTTATCTGCAGCTAGAGCACTAAGAACATGGCCTCAAAGCTGGCTGCCAGGTACACAAGTAGCCAGGATCTCTGCTAGGTCCCTTCTGTCCTGGTCTTTGGCATCCGAGGTAGACCTAGCCTGTGTTCCAGCCGCCTAGCTGGTTGCTGCCAGCTCAATTTCCCAGGACTTGGGCCTAATCCCGGTCTCACGCCTCACATGGAGCTGGCTGGTTCCCGTTAGCATTTCAGTCTACCCCTAATGGCGAGCATCGTTGCTGCCAAGAACTCATGAAACTGGATTCCCATTTGGCCCCTTCTGATCAGACTCTTCTGGACCACTTTGCCTGCTTGGAAACAGGCGGCAGTTATGCCACGTCCCTTGGACTTGTCTATGGCTGCTCAGGGAAGGGCTGTGTCTGGTCCATATGTTCTGATTCATGATATCCCCTCCCCCGAGCCTGTGGTGCAACTGGCTTCAATCTGGAATTCTAGGTAATGCTAAACCCTCTTTTGGAATAGCTCCTTATAGCTATGATCTGTGCTGAACGAAATAATCTTATCAAGTGCAGAGGCTTTCAGAGAATGTTATCTACCTTTCAAAGTAAAGTTCTCAAGAACATTCTAGAAGTTCACATGTTTTGTTTTTTTCTCCACAGCCTAGCTCAAGGAATAGGAGATTTGATAGATTTATGACAAGGCCTTTTTCAAATGCATTGATCTGGCTAGCTTTGGTCCTCAAAAGAATGTTCTGCCCTGGAGCAGGCCGGTCTTATCAGACACAGCTACACAAATGGGTTGGTTCTTGCAAATGGTCCAACTGACCATAGAGAAAAATAATTAGCCAAGTCTTTAGTTATGCCTCAGAGTGTACTTTTTTTTTTTTTTTTTTTAAGATAGGTTCTCACTCCTGTCGCCCAGGCTGGAGTGCAGTGGCACAATCTGGGCCCTCCCGGGCCCAGGTGATTCTCCTACCTCAGCCTCCACAGGTGCAGGCCACCATGCTCGGCTAATTTTTTGTAATCTTTTTAGTAGAGATGGGGTTTTGCTATGTTCCCCAGGCTGGTCTCGAACTCCTGGACTCAAGTGACCCACCCGCCTCCACCTGCTAAAGTGCTGGAATTACAGGCATGAGCCACCGTGTCCGGCCTCAGAGTGTACTTTTACTGAAGCTATTTTCAGTGGGCACTGTTGGGGTCACACTGGTGTGAGGTGAGAGTGAGCCATGTGCCAGCCTCTGTCCCTGGCCCACGGAGTCACCTTGATAGCTGTGCGCTGCCACAGGGATTGCTGCAGCCTCAGGATGGTCTATGCTGTGGGAAGGGCCTGCAGGACCGGGGTCTTTCTGACCTGGAATGAATGTAGAGCATAGGTGGACCTATTTCCTGCTGCCAGATTTAAGAAGTTTGCCACAGAAAATGAGGCCTGGGCCTTTGTCAGGAAATCTGCAAGCCCAGAAGGTTCAGAAGGGCAGAAAAATAAACATGTACAAGAATCACAAATGAAAGCCAGCAAGGGACTCTGTGAGCCACTGAATGGAGATGGAGATAAAAGTGCAGAGTCTTGTGCAAACCCTGTGAAGCAAATCACAGAGCCGGCGCCTCGAGTGAGCAGAGACATTTTCTTACATCGGAGGCTTTGTCGTCGTCTACACTGATGGCTGCTGCTCCAGTAATGGGTGGAGGAGAGCACTAGTGGGAACTGACGTTTACTGGGGGCCAGGCCATCCTTTAAATTAGGCATTAGACTTCCTGGGTGACAGACAAACCAAAGAGCAGAAAATCATGCAGCCTGCAACACCATTGAACAAGCAAAGGCTGAAAACATCAATAAATTGGTTCTGTACACAGATAGTATGTTTGCTATAAATGGTATAACTAACTGGGTTCAAGGTAGGAAGAAGAACAGGTGGAAGACAAGTACAGGGAAATAGGTGACGAACAAAAAGGACTTTGTGGCACTGGAGAAGCTCAGTCAAGGCATGGACATTCAGTGGATACTTGTTCCTGGTCATCCAGGGTTTATTGGCAATGAAGAAGCTGATAGATTAGCAAGAGGAGCTAAACATTCTGAAGACTAAGCAAAGTGACTTTATTACTTGGGAAAAGTTGAGCCAGTGGCAGTTTTGCTACTTTTGCTTACTGGTACGACAAACAGACTGCAGGCTGGACCATTGCAGTGGATGGGCAGATGTGGCTTTCACACTGAATCACGGTGGCACGGTGGCATTCTGTGATACATTTTGATAAAAAGTGGTTAAATATATAATAAATTGAACATCTCTGAGATTTAAGAATTATGTGAGATTTCAGCATTATGCTTACTAGGTTTGACACTTTTCTTGCTTATTTTATTGCAATCTGGTTTAAAATGCTACAGGTTTGATTTTTTTTTTTTTTTTTTTTGAGACGGAGTCTTGCTCTGTTGCCCAGGCTGGAATGCAGTGGCACAATCTCAGCTCACTGCAACCTCCGCCTACCTCGGCCTCTCAAGTAGCTGGGACTACAGCCATGCGCCACCACGCCTGACTAATTTTTGTATTTTTAGTAGAGATGGGGTTTCACCGTGTTGGCCAGACTGGTCTCAAACTCCTGACCTCAAGTGATCCACCCACCTCAGCCTCCCAAAGTGCTGGGATTATAGGTGTGAGTCACCGCGCCTGGCCCACAGCTTTGATTTTGATAAGAAATCAAAAAAACATTGGTTAAAAGATGCAGGTCAGAAGTCTAGAAATATTCTGAAAGCATACATTTATCTTCCAGTTCACAGACTTGAGTCTCCTGCTTTTACAGGTCACTTGTGCCTGTGGGCACATTAGAGACAGATGCAGCCCAGGGCCTGGGCGGGCTGCTCAGCAGAGAGGATGTGAGCTGGTCTCAGCCTCACGTGCCTGCCTGCTGGGCACTGACATAATAGGTGAGGCCTGCACACAGGCGACCCTGGCTGCTAGGCCACTCTCTAGGAACAGTTACAACTTGTAAAGACCAAGATGAATACATAAATCTTTCCAAAATTTCTTTGGCTCTTTTGTTGAAAACTGTGCACACTTAAAAAAAAGTTTGACATGATCATTTATTTAGTTTTAAACCTTTTTATCATAAAATAAAAACACACAGGAAGACAGACACAGACACAGACACAGACACAGACACACACCCACACACATGCTATTTTTGTTGGGACTTCTGCCTAGAAGAAAATCCTTATTGATCTGTATGTTATGAAGGCTAGTGGCATTCAAAACTGTTAGCCGCATTCAGACAATTTTTATTTATTAATGGAACCTTAATTTTTAAAAACATCCCTTATTATTATTATTTTCTTTTTCTTTTTCTTTTTTTTTTTTTTTTGAGACAGAGTCTTGCTCTGTTGCCCAGGCTGGAGTGCAGTGGCATAATTTTGGCTCACTGAAACCTCTGCCTCCCAGGTTCAAGTGATTCTCCTGCCTCAGCCTCCAGAGTAGCTGGGATTATAGACGTGCGCCACCACGTCCAGCTAATTTTTGTACTTTTAGTAGCGGGATTTCACCATGTTGGCCAGGCAAACTCCTGGCCTCATGTGATCCATCCGCCTCAGCCTCCCATAGTGCTGGGATTACAGGCGTGAGCCAAAGCGCCTGGCCAAAACCTCCCTTTTTAAAAAACCAATAATAATCTGTTAATCTAAATGCAAACAGAAACACAACTTATGAGTTGGCCATTTTTTTCTTGCTATGGAAAATTAGATAACAACTACTGAACAAGCTCACAGATAGTAACTTGGAAATATACTTAAAACAGAGGTACATATGATCGTTTACTACTATTTTTCTTATTTCCAATAGATAGAATCACTATAAATGTCCCACATTAAGATTTGTGTTCGTTCATTTCTGGTGTGTCCAAAAGGAATAAAACAGTATTCCCAAACATTTAATATTTTAATTGTTTTGTTATTTTCAATGGGTTTTAGAAATAAATCACTTACTCTGGCCTCATCCATTAGTAAAAACTTATTACTGCTTCAAATCATCTTTTGGCTAGATTGTATATACAAATAAATATGTAATTCACTGAAAATCTACTCAGTACATGTTGCCAGGCTTAGTCAAGGGAGCCCTAAAGCAGAGGTGTTTGAGAACTCTCCATTAAGCTATGAAGACCTTTTTGTTAGTTACAAAACTTCTCTTACTGTAGGTAAAATAGGTGAAATACTGGCTGATGTTGAGTCGGTGGTAGAAGGCCCAGACCCTGCTGTGAGCCACTCCTCCAGTCTCAAGGGTCTCCTCAGTATACCTAGACTACTATGAAGCACAGTTTGAAAACATGGCCAATTAGATGAGGTGTAATTTCAACCTTAGTGTTTCTTGGGTACCGAAGTGGGTCACCTTAGTAGTAGTAACCCATGCCAGGCACCGTGGTGGACACCTGTAATCCCAGCACATTGGGAGGCTGAAGTGGGTGAATCTCTTGAGTCTAGGAGTTTGAGACCAGCCTGGGTAACATGGCAAAACCTCATCTCTACAAAAAATACAAAATTTAAAAAAATAGTAATAACCCAAGTTTTATTGACTCTTCTTACCACATGCTCAACTAGGACCTTCTATTTGTTTCAACAAAGTTCTATCCAGACTTCACTGAGGATGTCTCACATGTCCTTATGAATGGTGACCATGTTATTATAGTCAACACACAGATTCCTCTAGGCTCATCCCTCTTCTCTGGCCTCAGCCCCATCCAAGTTTGCTGTCCACAAAACCTCTTGAGATGACTCTCCATTGCCCTAGCTTCTGGCCACCACAATCAGAATTTCAACATCCAAGCCAACTAAATCCAGAGGCCAAAGTTTCTAATCCATGAGGGCCAGAACAGCACTATGTCCTGGCCCATCTGTCCGGCAACCTGTGTCATGCGGGTCCCTCAGGAAAGTAAGAATGATACTCTTGCCTCAGGCCTCACTGAGTCCCTCACAAAGACCAATAGTATAGCTTTAGCTCACAGCCCCTTTTCTACCAGGCTCAGACACCAAACTGAGGTGCCAGGTATGGAACAAATCCCACTTTGGCCTTTCATTTTTACCTCCAACCCGATGGCCACTAAACCTCCTCCCTTCTGTTTCTACTCCATATAGCAAACCTACAAACTGACTATTCTTGTCCACCCACCAGTTTAGGTCCATTCTCTGACATGTTTAAATCTCAATTTGGGCTTAAAGTGGAATTAATTCATCAGATGACATTATTCTAAACAAGTTTGATATCAGCTGCCTTGTTTTCCTTAGGTTGACACCATTGACTTCTTTATGCCGTGGCTCTGAGCCCAGCCCTGAGGTGCCATGAGCTTAGATGGAGAGATTTGCTCAGGACATGAGACAGCTTCAGCATATGCACCAATATCTTTGGCCCTTGGAATGAATGTGTTATCCAAAGGGCAGCTACTGTCTTTAATAGTTTTCCTGGAAAATTACCAAGAAAAACAAACAAACAAACAAACAAACCACAAAAGCTATTTCCTGATTTTTCCAGCAACTCTGACTAGTTGTGAGTGGGTTGTTTTTATTATTTCTTCCTTTGGGGAACAAATTAAAGTTGTGTGTTTATTTCTGCAACATTGAGAAACACAAAAGAAAGTCTCCCAAAAGGATGATCCTCTTTCCCATTGCAGATATTTGCCAACAACCACATGAAAAGGAAAAATATGCTTGAAGACAATGCATTATGCAACAGATTTGCCTTATAATATTACTTATAATTCCAATTCTATTTTAAATTCATTTAAGGTGTGACTCCCCACTCCCCTGCACCATCCAAACTCATTTAAAGACCTAGGTGGGCTGGGCATGGTGGCTAATGCCTGTAATCCCAGCACTTAGGGAGGCCAAGGTGGGTGGATTGCTTGAACCCAGGAGTTTGAGACTAGCCTGGGCAACCTGGGGACAAACCCTGTCTCTATAAAAATAATAAAATTAGCCAGGTATGGCATGCACCTGTAGTATCAGCTACTCAGGAGGCTAAGGTGGGTGAATTACTTGAGCCCAAGAGGTCAAGGCTTCTGCTAGCCGAGATTGCGCCACTATAATCCAGCCTGGGCAACAGAACGAGACCTTGTCTCAAAAAACAAACAAACAAACAAAAAAACCTAGATGATAAATAAATAATCATACTGACAACAGCCTCTCATATTACCAGAGAGAACACGATTCTAATAAAAGCCAGTCATGACCACACTCAACATCTAGGATGGGGAAAAACTGTTGTGTTCTTTTCCCATTGGCTCTCCTTTTGGTCATACGAAGACAGCTTTAGGGCATTTGGAAGGCCCGTCTTGAGAACTTCTCAAGGCTGGTTTTAGTTAGTGGCACTTAGAGTACAACATTTTTAGATTTTTCCAAGAGGACCATCTCTAAGCAATCTTTCGCCTGCCAATAGCAACAGCATCTCATAACCATGATGTGCTACTGTGCTCAAAGAATGCTTCCCTCTTCAAGGTAACAAAAGAATAGAACAAAGGCAGTTGAAGGAACTGAGACATATAAATGTATTGGTTTCCTACAGCTGCAGTAACAAAGTACCAAAAACTTGGTAGCTTAAAACAACAGAAATTTATTCTCTCACAGTTCTGGAGTCACACGTCCAAAATCAAGGTGCTAGCAGAGTTTGTTCTTTCTGGAGGCACTGAGGGGAAAGCTGTTCCATGCTTCTCTCCTGGCTTCTAGTGGCTGCAGGCAATCCTTGGGGTTCCTTGGTTTGTAGATATATCACCCCAGTCTCTGTCTTCACATTGTCTTCTTCTCCATGTGTCTTCTTCCTCCCCTCTTCTCCCCTCCCTTTCGCTCCCCTCTCCTCTTCTCCCCTCCCTTCCTCTCCTTTCCTTTCCTCTCCTCTTCACTCCTCTTCTTCTCAAGACACTTGCCATTGGATATAGGCTGATCCTAATAAAACATAATCTCATCTCAAGATCCTTAATTAATTACATCTGCAGAGATCCTTTTTAAAAATAAGGGGATTCGAGACCAGCCTGGGCAACATGGTGAAACCCCATCTCTACAAAAAATACAAAAAATTAGCCAGGTGTGGTGGCGTGCACCTATAGTCCCAGCTACCCAGGAGGCTGTGGTGGGAGAATCACCTGAGCCTAGGAGGTTGAGGCTGCAGCGAGCCATGATTGTGCCACTGCACTCCAGCCTGGGTGATAGAGTGAGACCCTGTCTCAAATAAATAAATAAATAAATAAATAACATTTAAAAATAAATGTAAAAGTAAGGGCATATTCACAGATTCTATATCTTTTTTGGGAAAGGGATGGTGGCACCATTCAACCACCATAACATGTAAAGGTAAGTCAAGTAAATCCAAGTGAAAAAGGCAACAAACATGTCTATAATCCTTTAAGAAGAGATAAAATGACTGGAATTATGAACTGGGGATCAAGATATTGAGTTATATAGTCTTAGTTCTGTCAATGGTGACTCTGGGATACAGGGCAAGACCTTCTCCTTTGCAGGCCTGGTTTCTGCATTTATAAAATGAGAGGATGGATTAAATTAGTTTGAAAGTATGTTCCAGCTCTGGTGTTCCATGATTCCATATGAACACCCATTCTCCTAGTTCTCACATGTGCTTATGTGCACACATGGGTGCATGTCATACCCCACCCTCTTGCAGATCAAGCCAGCCACCTCCCAAACCCAAATGTGATTTCCACACTGAATCTATAATCTATGCTTTCTCATGTGGGGCATCTGGGAGCTGGCTTCCATTGTGTCATGTTTGACTTGGCTGGAGAAATAAATTTGGCAGTGCTTAGAAATGCCACACCTTTATATTATGAGTTTTTCCACAATCTTCTTGGTGTCCAGGACTTGTGATCACTTTTCTTTCTTATTTTCCAATTGCGTATTTCAGCCTGTGGTCTTCAGCCTGCCCACCGCTTTTTCTGCCGCAGGAGCGGCCCCCGTCTCAGATGATTGTACTGGCACTGGCAGATGACCTAAGTAGGTAATAAACAGATAAAGAAGAGAGACTTGGAAATTCCATGGCATCACTTCTTATGGAACTTTTGATGGTAAAATGACCACATGCCGGAAATCACACTGCAACTCTACTCCAGAAAATCTGTGTGGTATCTAATTTTGGTGGATTAACTGAGTCTTACTATCCCATGCTTCATGTGAGGGCTGTGCAAAGGAAGGGTATAGTCATGGAATCGTAGAATGACAGAGCTGGAGAAACTGTACACTTTTTTTTCTATGTACAGTGTATATGCATTTTTCTACTTAGGTTCCATGAGGGTACAGAGTGTTGTTCACAGCTGTCTCCTCAGCACCTAGCCCAGGGTGTGGCAGGTAGTAGGAACTCATCAAATTTCTGATTATGAATGAAAATGAATGCAAATCAGATTCTTAGAAGAATTCAGATCTCATGCAACCTTCTCATTTCTGATTCATTTTCAGTAGCCAGAAACGTTAGTAGGCTAACACTTCAGTTTCTCTGCTAAATAACTGATGAACTAAAAAGGACTAAAAATATCAAGAGAATTCTCCTATAAGGAGGAGCTCTGCACTCCCTCCACTGTGGGCATTAAGGATAGCCCTTCAACTTACCTGCTTTGTAAATTTAGGCATTTTTAACATTGGGTTTTCTTAAACTTCTGTCTCTGCCTCCCCATTCTCCCCACTGGGCACCTCCCCACCCCTGCCACGTGCGCGCGCGCGAACACACACACACACACACACACACACACACACACACACACACACAGTGGCGGGGGGGGGGTCTCATCTCTCTTTGCCACCAGCCTGGCACCTATGGAAACAAACAAGGTCTTGTGCAGCCACCTAGTGGTGTCTCTTCACCCCTGCAGTTCCCCATGGCTTCTAAAGGATATAACAGAGGGCACTGGGAGGCACTGAGATACTTTGAAGACAGCCCACTTCTCAAGGCATCTGGGACCGCACCCAGAGGTGAGCCAGAGGGAAAAAAGGAGAGCGAGCTCAGGGCGTGCCCGGCTCCGGCCGCTGCCTCACTTCCTCGGGGGTCAGCGGCCAAAGGCAGTGGGCGTGAGGCCAGACGACCCTGCACCACCCAAAGGAAGTGATGTCATGGTCTCCTTCTCCGAGAAGCCTTTGACACGGAGGGCGGGGGCGGGGGGATAGGAATGAGTGCCAGGGTGGGACAGACAGCCCTTGTTCCATGGGAAACGTCAGGCTTTGAGAGACTTGTTTCATAAACATGCCTTGCCTCAGTTTTGAACCCTCCATTCGAGTTCCTTTACAGAATTGTCCCTTGAGAACGATAAACTGTTGTGATTGCGGAGGACACAGAAAAGGGTCAGCCAAGCAGTGATCAGAGAACAGGGGCAGGCAGAACTCAACAGCCACTGGGCAATGGGGTTTAAATGAAGAGCCATAACATTGAACGAGGCTCCTAGGAGCTCCTAAGGACTCTGGAACCTTTCCACGGGGTCTTCAACCTTCACAGGTCCCGGGGTGCTGAGCCCAAGAAAGAGATGGAAGTCAAAGACCAGCACGATCAGACACACACCTTTCTTCTCATTCCATACACCACCCTGCAGTACCACCGTGACTGCTACCATCCCGCGAGCACCTTGCCTTTGAGGATTTGACCAGTTTTCATCCGAGCAGTAATGTATCCGATGTCCACTGGGTCCTCCACGGACAGTTCTGTGTAAGCCTTTCTCATCTGCCTACAACGTCTGCCTATAAATTATTAGGTTTCTCCATTTAAAATAAACGGAACTTTCCCTCAAGCCTGCGATCCATACTCACCCACACCCACACTCCTCACGGGTGTCTCCAAAGAGCAGTTTATTCTGACCACTCTGTTCTGACCCCATTCCCATCTGGCTTCTGTCCTAACCATGACGGAAATTGCCCTTTTGGAGGTTGCTCATGACTTTCTAGTTGCCAAATCCAAAGGCTTCATTAATAATAACATGTCAGTTTTGATATTTTATACAGTCACAGCTCCTGGTGTTCGAAGATGTAACTTAATTTTCCTAGAACTGACCTCAAATCATTAACTCAACCTCCAATGTCTGTGGTCTTTCTAATTCAAGATAAATCCAGCCCTTTCTGTTTTTTATCTTTTGTTTTACAGAGATGGAATCTTGCTCTGTCACCCAGGCGGGAGTGCAGTGGCACAATCATAGCTCACTGTAGCCTCCTGGGCACAAAGGATCCTCCTGCCTCAGCCTCCCGAGTAGTTGGGATTACAGATGTATGCCACCACACTTGGATAATTTTTAAATTTTTTTTGTAGAGACAGGAGTCTCGCTTTGTTGCCCAGACTGCTCTCAAACTCCTCGGCTCAAGCAATCCTCCCACCTCAGCCTCCCAAGTGCTGGGGACTACAGGTGTGAGCCACCGCACCCAGCGCCCATTCTGTTTTTATTTTGATTTTAAATTTTTATTTTCATCTAACTTGTTTTTGAAATGTACCATCAGACCCATTCTGATTTTTTTTTTTTTTTTTTTTTTTTTGAGACAGGCTCTTGCTCTGTCACCCATGCTAGAGTACAGTGGCTTGATCTCAGCTCACTGTAACCTCTGCCTCCTGGGCTCAAACAATTATCCCTCCTAAGCCTCCCGAGTAGCTGAGACTATAGGCGCACACCACAAAACCTGGCTAATTTTTTGTATTTTTAGTAGAGACAGGGTTTCGGCATGTTGCCCAGGCTGGTCTTGAAGTCCTGGACTCTAGCAATCCACTCACCTCAGCCTCCCAAAGTGCTGGGGTTAAAGATGTGAGCCACCACACCCAGCCCCATTCTGTTTTAAAACAGAATTAAAACATAGTCTTTGAGTAGCGAATCAGAAGTTCCCTCCCCTTATTCCCCGACATTTTTTCAGTCTCTGTAGCTGCAGGGGACATGTGTCTGTGGGGCAGGGTTCATGCATCATGTTAGTGTGGGGAGAAAAGCAGCGTCTGGCCCATCATGACATTCTGTCTACAACAGTTTCCACTGATTGGTAACTCTTGCAACTTGGTCTCATTGTCCTGAGCCGGCACTAGTTTCTGATGGCCAAGTTTCCACTGTCACCTCCCTTTGCCTACATCCTTATAGTCCAGACTGCAGCTCCTTTGGATCCTTTTGGCTTGTCCAGGGCCTCTTCTGCGTCCCTTTTGGTGGCCATAGAAACTTTTCAGATTTTTCCCCAGCCTCGCCAAGATGCAAGGGGTTTCTGTGTGGCCACCCTAGATCATGGCTGCTGTGTTCTTCTGATGCCATTCTGGTTGTGGAAATTCTCCCAGGAACTATGATTCTCCCTGGTACATTCTGAGAGGAGAGACACATGTGTCCTCTGCTATGGAGAGTCTCTGGTGATGTACGAATTTCTTTGACTATGACTATAATAGAAAATGCATTTTACATCACGGCTGAGCACACGTACACATCACACATGAAACAACAACTTCACCAAACAACATTGCCATTACCTGGCAACAAACTCTGGGATTTCCTAGTCCATTGTATTCTCTTTCTTTTAATGCTGGTTTTATCCCGATAAACCAATTTTATGATGCAAGAGGTCTCAGCCCACAGTTTAAAAAATATTGCCTTGATAGTGGGTTTACTTGGTTCAGAGGGTGGGCTCTGGGCTCCATACCAAAACTTAGGAAGCAGCTACACACTTGTTTTGTTCTTTCTCAAAATGCACAGCTTTCAGAATCAAAGAAAGTCCTGCCTCTCAAGCTGTTGTCTCTACTATGGGTTTAAAATAAATCCATTCAGACATTCAACAGATTTTTTCTTCTCAGCTTTATCTACTTTCTGTCTGAGAACAATGTGTATGGAATATGACAGAATGATAAAGAAAAGAGTAATGGTTATAAAGAAGCACAAGGGAAAAAAACCTCAGTTAACATTCCCAAATACACCTGTAATCCCAGCACTTTGGGAGGCCGAGGTAGGTGGATCATTTGAAGTCAGGAGTTGGAGACCAAACTGGCCAGCATAGTGAAACCCCATTTCTACTAAAAATACAAAAATTAGCCGGGAATGGTGGGAGATACCTGTAATCCTGGCTACTTGGGAGGCTGAGGCATGAGAATCACTTGAACCCGGGAGGTGGAGGTTGCAGTGAGCTGAGATTGCACCAGTGCACTCCAGCCTGGGCAACGGAGCAAGACTTAGTCTCAAATAAATAAATAAATAAATAAATAAAAAATAAAAAACCAAGCATTACATATTCTGTTGGTAATAGTAATAGTAACTAATTATGATTCAGTATGTATTATGGGCCAGGCATGATGCTTAGCATTTCATGTTTATTATTTCAGTTAATCCTTATACCACCCCTATGATATGGTACAAATAGTATCCCCATTTTATAAAAAGGAAGTTAAGGCTAACCTAAATTTGACTGTTTCTCTGCCCTTTACATTCAGAGACCATTTCTCATGTCTGTTAGTTTCTTTGTTCTAGCCCTACCTCTATAAAATTAGGGATGAAAACTAGACCATCTCTCTCAGCTCAGAAAGAGTCCAGCAACCTTTCAAAGGCAAGGCTGCTTTCCACTAAGTTGGAAAAGTGATGGTCTTGCTGCACAGGCCTGCAGCTTGACCTGCACCCATCCCTCCTGCTGCTCTTAGCCATTCTCCATCTAGGGCTTTCTACGGCCTAAAACTCAAGATCATCTTCTTCCAACCAGAAGGGATTAGGAGTCGTTCCTTCTTATTAGCAACCTGCAGATCCTCATAGGAAATGACCACGGTAACTTCCCTTTATCTTTTCTAAAACCCACATCTATAAAAGGGAGAAAGATGTCTCAAGAATGCAAACAAAACGTAACTGTAAACTGAATTTTCTCCTTTGATTTGGTGAGTTCCTTCTTTATCCAGCAAATATTAATATTTATTGAAGATGTACTAGGCACAGTTCTAGGTGCTACTGGAGATCTGGTGATGAACAAGACAGATCAAATTCTTCCCCTTCTGAAATTTACACTCTATAGGGACTGGTTTCTGGGGAGTGCAGACACTGACTGGAGGTTTTCAGCTTTCTTTTATGTCACACTTCCTAGTAAGAAATGTGTCTTGCACAGCAATGTAGTATATTCCTTCTCCCTTCTGCCCCCACACAATAGAATCAAAGTTTTGTAGAACACTTGCTCTTATTAAATATAAAAACTAAAAACATAAAGTTAATATTGCCTTATTAATACTTGAATGCAGCCGGGTGTGGCGACTCACATCTGTAATCCCAGTACTGTGGGAGGCTAAGTCAGGCGGATTGCTTGAGCCAAGGAGTTTGACAACAGCCTGGGCAACATAATGAGACCCTGTCTCTAAAAAAATTAAACAAGGTTAGCCAGGCTTGGTGGCATGTGTCTGTGGTCCCAGCTACTCAGGTGGTTGAGGTAGGAGGAGTGCTTGAACCTGGGAGGTTAAGGCTGCGGTGAGGTATGATGGTGCTACTGCACTCCAGCCTGGGCGACAGAGTGAGACCTCGTCTCAAAACCAAAAAACAAAAAACTCGAATGCAGCATAAGAAAAATTTCCCAAATAAGCAATACAAAAACAAGAGTCAGGCAAGACTGTATTTAATGCACTAGGAGTACTTGTCTGCTTCTAAGTTTATTCCAGTCCAGAACATACAAGGATAATTCTCACTGTGCATACATTCATGCGCCTGTTTCTCTCCTTTGTTTTAATTGATTTTAAAAGTTGGAAATCCTTGTTCATACAAATAGGTAATTGTGAATGGTGATAATAAAGATGCATTCTTTTTGCCTAGGAATGGAGATTCTTCTTTAATCTTACCCTACAATTATGATTCATTTAACGTCTTGTGATTACTCTTTTGTACAAACGTAGAACTGAGCTGCAATAATTCATTCACCTCTTTTGGGCACCAAGTTTAGGTCAATTATTGATTCAGGGTTCTGAAAAGAAAATGAGTCTTTCATTTGAAAACTTTTATCTTGTGTTTATAATTTATCATCTGGAAAATCATGATTGCATCTGGAAAATCACTCCAAGTTTGAAACTGAGGAGTGAAATATAACGATCTCCCTAATTTTATTTCCATCATACTGACTTTACTAATAATACCATTTTCAATATGTTGTAACAATATGAGGAACAAATAGGTGCTAGGGTGATTGCTTTTAAGTCTTGCTTGCCATAACAAAATGTCTTTGGAATCCTGGATGTGTTGGACTTGCTGAATTATATTGTTGTTTTCTCCCTGAAATTATACATTTAAGTTCATTTTTAAAAATCAATAACCTCCGTTAAATATACTAATTAAAAATGGCAAATATTGTCTTTGAAAATGAGATTGCTTGCCAAATGAGATTGCTTTCCAACTAGAAAAATGTGACTGTCATTTCTGAGTTTATTCATCCTGCTTAATACTTTCCCTTACGTGGTTATCCGTAGGATAACCAATGAATTTCAGTGAGCTTCAGTGTGAGAGTATGGTTCATTCAAATCTCACCAAAACACATCAAAATTTTGGCTATTGATGAGCTCTCTTTAATACATTTAACAACCTTCATGATGTTTTCCAATACTTCTGTGAGATTTAGCAGAATTACTTCAAGAGATGGCACATTTCTATTGATTCTCATTTCTAAACACAACTGTCATGAATAGTTTTTACAAATATTTTAATGGCTTTGCTGCTTTCTAGCCATATCAGCTGGCCCTGTCACTCATAATTCCATTATTACATTTTATTTTATTTTTAAATATAAATTAAAATAATTGAATTTATTATTTTCTTTTAGAGATGGAGACTCCCTATGTTGTCCAAGCTGGAGTGCAGTGCTATTCTCAGACATGATCATAGCATGCTATATCCTTGAACTCCTGGACTCAAGTGATCCTCCCTCCTCAGTTACCCAAGTAGCTGGGACTAAAGGTGCTGCCATCATGCCTGGCTCTATTTTTCCATTTTAGTAGATATTGACCAACAAAGCATTTTTCCACTTTTGTAAATATATACAATCCATTGTGTGTGAGGTTAAATTTAAACAACACAAACACCCCCACACACTCACACACATCTTGTTTTGCATACACGAGAGGAGTTTAACAACTTGCAGTATCTGTGCTGTTTTGGGGATGGATCTCAAGCTCTATACTGGATTTTAACCACATGAGAAGCATGACTCTAGAAGGTTCTGCAGTAGCACAGATTTGACTAGAAATACTACTATCCCAAAGAATTGTACATTTCAATTTATTAGCTGATTTGGTATTAAAATCATATTCATCATAGCTATTTGTATTAGAGAATAATTTTTATTTTTTTATTTTGAAAGATTGATTTTTTAAAAGTTGTTTCATTTTGAATTAGCATAGGTACATAATAGTTGTATATATTTATGGGGTACATGTGATACTTTGATACAGGTATGTAATGTGTAATAATCACATTAGGGCAATTGGAGTATCCATCATCTCAAGCACTTATCATTTCTTTATGTTAGGGACATTCCAATTCTACTCTTTTAGTTATTTTAAAGTAGACAATAAATTATTGTTAACTATACTCACCCTATTGTGCTACCATATACTAGATCTTATTCATTTTATCTAACTGTATTTTTGTACCCATTAACCATTTCCACTTTGTCACCCTATCCTTGCTATCCTTCCCAGTCTCCGGTAGCCATAATTGTACCCACTAATCTCCCTGAGTTCAATTTTTTTTTTTCTCACATTTATGAGTGAGAACATGAGATATTTGTCTTTCTGCCCCTGGCATACTGCACTTAACATAATGTCCCTCAGTTCTATCTGTGTTGGTACAAATGGCAGGATTTCATTCTTTTTAATGGTTGAATAATATTCCATTGTCTGTATGTGCCACATTTTTTTAATCCATTCATTCGTTGATGGACTCTTAGGTTGATTCCATATCTTGGCTATTGTGAATAGCACTTCATTAAACATGGGAGTGCAGATATCTCTTTGATATACTGATTTCCTTTCTTTTGGATATATACCCAGCAGTAGGACCGTGGGATCATATGATAGTTTCATTTTTTGAGGAACCTCCATAGTGTTTTCTATAGTGGTTTTACCAATTTACATTTCCACCAAGAGCGCACAAGGGTTTCCCTTTCTCCACATCCTTACTAGTTTTCATTATTGCCCGTCTTTTGGTTAAATGCCATTTTAATTGGGGTGAGATAATATTTCATTGTAGTTTTCATTTGCATTTCTCCAATGATTTGATATTGAGCATTTTTCCTGTACCTGCTTGCCATTTGTATGTCTTCTTTTGAGAAATGTCTATTCAGATCTTTTACCCATTTTTAAATTGGATTATTTGTTTTTTTTTTTTTCCTATTGAGTTGTTGGAGCTCCTTATATATTGTGGTTACCCTTTGTCAGATGGGTAGTTTGCAAATATTTCCTCCCATTCTGTGGCTCGTCACTTCACTTTGTTGATTTTTTTCCTTTGATGTGCAGAAGCTTTTTAGCCTGATGTGATCCCAGTTGTCCATTTTTGCTTCGGTTGTTTGTGCTTCTGAGGTCTTACTCAAGAAATCTTTGCCCAGACCAATGCTCTGGATAGTTAGAAGAATAATTTTTCAGCAACTGTGTGAGAGCCATTTTCTCTTTTGTCCAACCATATGTAACTAAGTCTCGTTAACAGTTTATAGAACAGGCCAGGCGCGGTGGCTCATACCTGTAATCATCGCACTTTGGGAGGCCGAGACGGGTGAATCACTTGAGGTCAGGAGTCCAAACCAGCCTCGTCAACATGGTGAAACCCCCTCTGTACTAAAAACACACAAAAAAATTAGCCGGGCATGGTGATGGGCACCTGTAATCCCAGCTACTTGGGAGGCTGAGGCAGGAGAATCTCTTGAACCTGGGAGGTGGAGGTTGCAGTGAGCCAAGATTGTGCCACTGCACTCCAGCCTGGGCCACAGACTGAGTCTCCACCTCAAAAAAACAAAACAAAACAAAACAAACAAACAAAAAATAGTTAATAGAACAACAGAGAAATTGTGCCAGTAATTGTTTGTCCTTTGTTTTCTTTTAAAAATGTTTGAAGGGCTTGTTAATAAGTCCAGCATGCTGTGTTTCCAAGTGTCCTTCTAGTTTTGAAGGCGTCATTACAAATAATATATTGGGGTTTGTCACTTTTGTTGGATTTTATGCACTGAAAATTTTTTTTTTAAATAATCCATCTTATAAAGCTGTGCATTCTCTTTTTCTTTTTAAAAGACATCTCAAATGAAGTTGAAGCTAACTAATTAGAATCAATAATTTTCTCAACCTTGTCATTATTTACAGTTCTAGGTTGAACTTGGGCATTTCTGTAATTTTTCCTTCATCATTCTTTTCTAATAAGGAGAAATCCTGTTAAAGGGAAATTCATGCTAATTTAACAAAATATACATTTGATGCAAACCTGAGACATATCTCACTTGACAATATTCTTTCAGAAAAATGCTTTACAATGAATTCTGACTAATGTTAACATAAAATATAAACAGCTAATTATCTTATAAAGATGATGGGCATATTCATATCATATATCAGAAAATCAAATCAGATGTTTGGTTTTAGAAGGTAGAATGACTTGTACTAGCCAACTGATATTCATCGTAGTCTTTTTTTTTTTTTTTCTTTTTTTTGAGACAGGGTCTCCCTCCATCACCCAGGCTGGAGTGCAGTGGTGCGATCTTGGCTCACTGCAATTTTCGCCTCCCAGTTTCAAGAGATTCTCCTGCCTTAACCTCCCAAGTAGCTGGGATTACAGGTGTGTACCACCATGTCTGGCTAATATATATATATTTTTGGTAGAGATGGGGTTTCACCATGTTGGCCAGGTTGGTCTTGAACTCCTGGCCTCAAGTGATCCACCTGCCTTGGCCTCTGTAAATTTTGGGATTACAGGCGTGAGCCATTGTGCTTGGCCCATCATAGTCTTTTATTAGCTTTCTTAATCTTGCTCATAGCAATTGGATGCAGTATTTCTTACAGTGTTCACAATTCCTAATAAAAGTCCAGTGATGTGTTCTCATGTTTTCTATTTTATTCTAATTGTTTATCATACTCTATTTCATTTTGTTAAAAAATAAGTAAAAAAAATTAAATGTAGCTGTGACCCATTAAGTTTATTTTATAACCTACTAGGGTATTATGTCTTCCAAATAGTCTGAATAATGCTGACATAAATAATAAATATATAAACAAATGAGAGAAGTTCAGAGAGTGGTAAGTGCTATAGGAAAATGGAAAAAGAATAATGTGATAGAAGAGAGAGTGACTGGGCAGAAATTAATTTTGCCAGGGATTGAATTTACCCTAGATAGGAAGGGTTCTTGGAGGAGATGATAATGAGTTGCACTCTGCATAGTTTAGGGTACTGATATGAGTCTGTTCTTCAGCATTTATGAGTAGTTTGAACTATATCATTTTAATTGTACTTCTGATTTGCCTGTTGTTTTGTGTATATCTGGTGAATCCCCAGCTAGACTGCAACTTCCTGCAGGAGAAGTCTTTTTTCCCTTTTTATAAAATCTCCCCCAATACTCAGTTTTGTGCTGTGTGTAAAGTTGGTGCTAGACAAATGCTAGTTCAATGTTGATTATTGAAAATCACAATAAACCAGGGTGGACATTCTTATAGGTGGAGCAGACAAAAGCCTATGCCAGGTGGTCAGGGTTGGGTAGATCCTTGAATCCTTCAAAATAGCTCGTGATTGCTCCTTGAGTGTGAATCTTCGTAATTAGAAATTCACTCCTTTGTCTTAAAGCCTTTATCAATGAAGTCTTAGCAACAATTTATGCCTCTGTTGAATGAGTATAATTGTATGGCTGAGTCACGGCTGAACTTAAAAGGAGGATTGGCCTGGTTAATCCTTCCTAAGCACCAGTTTTGCTGTCTGGAGAGTTGCTACCAGGTACTCAGGTCTGCCTGTCTGGATGGGAGGCCCCAGTGGAATACTTAGATTCCACTAACTGAGAGAGTCAGAGAGAAAACACACCCAGTGCAGGTGCCTGATTAATGACTTATGATTAAAATAATAGTATAGAGAGGAACTGACCATTAATTACTCACATTTACATACTAATTTTGGTATTTTTGCTTTCAAGGAAATACAATACCAAGGCACAAATTGGTTCCCTCCTTTAAACCTCAATTATCATAATTTTGCTCTATTTACTCTATTTCTGGTTTGCTTCTCAACTCCAGGGAGGACTCTCCTTGGCTTTGCTTGTAGTCAGAACTGAAGCGTTTCAAGCCAAGGCATGTCCGGTCACGTCTCGCCTCAGGGCTGGCTGCTCCGGCTCCAAGTCGGGAAGATCCAGAGGCCTTACTTCTCCAAGACAAGCAGAGATCCTCAACGTTCAGACACTTCTGCCCGTGTGTGAAGTATTAAAGGTGGGGGAGAATCTCCCTCTTCTCCCTCTCCTCCCATCTACACTCTCCCCAACCCAACTTTTCTCCTGGTGTTTAGACTTTGACGTTGGTTTACTCCATTGATCTTATTTCTCATTTCCAAAAGGAACTTAGTTTCTACCATCCATTCCTTTTACTCCAATCTCTGGCATTTGAAAGATGTTAATGCTTTTTAACAAGTGGTATTGGGAAAGTTGGATCACCATATGCAAAAGATTGAAGCTGGACCCTTACCTAACACCAAATACAAAAATTAACTTGAAATAGATGAAACCCCTAATCATAAGAATTAAAATTATAAAAGTTTCAGAGGAAAATATAGGAAAAAACTTCATGACATTGGTTTCTTGGATATGACATTAAAAATACCAGCAACTGGCCAGGCATGATGGTTCATGCCTGTAATCTCAGCACTTTGAGAGGCCAAGGTGGGAGGATCACTTGAGCTCAGTAGTTCGAGACCAGCCTGGGCACCATAGTGAGGCCTCCTCTCTACTAAAGATAAAAACGGCCGGGCATGGTGGCTCATGCCTGTAATCCCAGCACTTTGGGAGCCCGAGGCGGGCAGATCACGAGGTCAGGAGTTCGAGACCAGCCTAACCAACATGGTGAAACCCCGTCTCTACTAAAAATACAAAAATTAGCCAGGCATGGTGGTCTGTGCCTGTAATCTCAGCTACTTGAGAGGCTGAGGCAGGAGCATTGCTTGAACCCAGGAGGCGGAGGTTGTGGTGAGCTGAGATAGTGCCATTGCACTCCAGCCTGGGCAATAAGAGCGAAACTCTGTCTCAAAAAAAAAAAAAAAAAGATAAAAACAATTAGCTGGGCATGGTGGCACATTCTGATAGTCCCAGCTACTTGGGAGGCTAAGGCACAAGGATCACTTGAGCCCTGGAGACGGAGGCTGCAGTGAGCTATGAATGTGCCATTGCATTACAGCCTTGGTGACAGAGTGAGGCCCTGTTTCAAAAAACAAAATAAAAACATAAACAAAAAACCAGCAACAAAAGAAAAAATAGTTAAATTAGACTTCACCAAAACTAAAATGTCTGTGCATCAAGGGACACAATCAGCAGAGTGAAAAGACAAGCCACAGGATGAGAGAACGTATTTGCAAATCATATATTTGATGAGGGATTAATATCCAGAATGTACAAAGAACTCCTACAACTTAACGAGAAAACAAACAATACAATTTTAAAAATGGGCATAGGACTTGATTAGACAGTTCTCCAGAAAAGGTATGTAAATGACCAATAAGCATATGAAAAGATGATCAACATCACTAATCATTAGGGAAATGTAAATTAAAACTACAAGGAGATACTACTTCATACTGATTAGAATGGCTAGTATAAAAACACATCAAAAAATAACAAGTGTTGGTGAGGATATGGAGAAATTGCACTGTTGATGGGAATGTAAAATGGCACAGCCTCTATGGAAAATAGTATGGCAATTCTTCGTAAAATTCAAAACAGAATTACCATATGATTCAGCAATTTCACTTCTGGGTATATACTCAAAAGAATCGAATGCAGGGTCTTAAAGAGATGTTTGTATATCCGTGTTCATGGCAGCATTATTCACAACAGCCAAAAGAAGAAAGCAACTCAGGAGTCCATAGATAGATAAATGGAAAAAATGTGTGACATACATACAATGGAATATTATCAGTTTTAAAAAGGAAGGAAATTCTGACGTGTTGGCTTAAAAAAATCACACATTTTTTATACATTTAGAAAGGAGACTTTATTTCTTATAAAGGGTTACATCCTGCAGGGTGGCCATCTGACAGGCTGAGAAGTGTAGCCTCTGGTTTTTTAAAGCCATTCAGCCACTCTTATGTCTTTTGATAGGAGAATTTAGTTCATTTACATTCAGTGTTATAATTGATAAGTAAGGACTTACTCCTGCCATTTTGTTATTTGTTTCTGGTTGTTTTGTGGTCTTCTCTTCCTTCTTTCCTTCCTGTCTTCCTTTTAGTGAAGGTGATTTTCTCTGGTGGTTATGTTTTAATTTCTTGCTTTTTATTTTTTAGGTATCTGTTGTATGTTTTTGATTCGAGGTTACCATGAGGCTTGAAAATTATATCTTATAACCCATTATTTTAAACTGATTACAACTTAACACTGAGTGCGTAAACAAGCAAGCAAAGAGAAAACTAAAGAAAACTCTACATTTTAACTTGCTTACCCCACTTTTTAACTTTTTTGTTGTTTCTATTTATATCTTATTGTATTGTTTATGTCTTGAAAAGTTGTGGTAACTATTATTTTTAATTGCTTCCTCTTTTAGTCTTTTTACTCAAGATATGAGTAGTTTACACACCACAATTACTGTGTTAAAATATTCTGTGTTTTTCTGTGTATATACTATTACCAGTGAGTTCTGCACCTTCAGATGATTTCTTATTGCTCATTAACGTCCTTTTCTTTCAGATTGAAGAACTCCCTTTGGCATTTCTTGTACAGGGCTGGTGTTGATGAAATCCTTCAGCTTTTGTTTGTCTGGAAAAGTCTTTATTTCCTTTATGTTTGAAGGATGTGGCTCGCTGAATAGACTATTCTAAGATAAATTTTTTTTCCTTCAGCACTTTAAACATGACATGCCACTCTCTCTTGGCCTGTAAGGTTTCCCCTGAAAAGTCTGCTGCCAGACGTATTGGTGCTCCATTATATGGCATTTTTTTTTTTTTTTTGAGACATAGTCTCATTCTTTTGCCCAGGCTGGAGTGATGCAATCTCGGCTCACTGCAACCTCTGCCAACCAGGTTTAAGTGATTCTCTTGCCTCAGCCTCCTGAGTAGCTGGGATTACAGGCACCCACTACCACACCTGGCTAATTTTGTATTTTTAGTAGAGACAGGGTTTCACTATGTTGGTCAGGCTAGTCTCAAACTCCTGACCTCAGGTGATCCACCTGCCTCAGCCTCCCAAAGTGTTGGGATTACAGGCGTGAGCCACTGTGCCTGGCCAGGAACCTTTCTTTATCCTTGAGCCTTGGGAGTTTGCTTATTTAATGTCTTGAGGTAGTCTTATTTACGTTAAATCTGCTTGGTGTTTTATAACCTTCTTCTACTTGGATATTGATATATTTCTCTAGGTTTGGGAAGTTCTCTGTTATTATCCCTTTGAATAAACTTTCTACCCCTATCTCTTTCTCAACCTCCTCTTTAAGGCCAATAACTCTCAGATTTGCCTTTTGAGGCTATTTTCTAGATCTTGTAGGTGTACTTCATTTTTTAAAATTATTTTTTCTTTTGTCTCCTCCCACTGTGTATTTTCAAATAGCCTGCCTTCAAGCTCACTAATTCTTTCTTCTACTTGATCAGTTCTGCTATTAAAGGATTCAGATGCATTCTTCAGCATATCAATTGTATTTTTCAGCTCCAGAATTTCGGGCTTAATTCTTTTCAATTATTTCAATTGCTTCATTAAATTTACCTGATAGGATTCTGAATTCCATCTCATGTTTTCTTGAATTTCACTGAGTTTCTTCAAAAGAGCTATTTTGAATTCTCTGTCTGAAAGGTCACTCTGGGATTGATGCCTTATTTAGTTTGTTTGGTGATGTCATGTTTTCCTGGATGGTCTTGATGCTTGTGAATGTGTGTCAGTGTCTGGGCCTTGAAGAGTTAGGTACTTATTGTAGTCTCCACAGGGTGGGCTTGTTTGTATTCATCCTTCTAGGGAAGGCTTTCCAGGTATTCAAAGGGACTTGGGTGTTGTCATTTAGGTTTGGGTCACTGCCATCATATCTGCATTAGAGGGCACCCCAAGCCCAGGAATGCTACGGCTCTTGCAGACTCAGAGGTACCACCTTAGTGGTCTTGCATAAGATCTGAGAGAATCTTTCCCCAGCTGCTGCTGTAGGATGAGGGAGGGGTAGCGTCTGCAATTCAAGACTGTCTTCTCTACGCTTTTCAGTGCCTCTTTCAGTGATATGAAGTTAAAACTTGGTACTGCAATGGCCCACTTGATCTTTGGTTCTTATTAAGGTGTTTTTTGTTGGTAGTTGTTCATTTTGTTGTTCTTGAAGGGAGGACAATTTGTGGAGGCTTCTATTTGGCCATCTTGCCCCACCTCCCTTAGATTTTGATAAATTTTAAGAGTTTTCATACTGCCAAATTGCTTACCCAACTAAACATTGTGTGTGAGTGCTATCACATAGCACCCATGCCAGGCTGTAATGTTATTTATTAATTTTTTGCCAACTTAATGTGTGAAAATTGTGTGTTCTTGTTTTTTTTTTTTTTTTTTTTTTTTGAGACGGGGTCTTGCTCAGTCACCCAGGCTGGAGTGCAGAGGCATGATCTCGGCTCACTGCAACCTCTGCCTCCCGGGTTCACGCCATTCTCCTGCCTCAGCCTCCCCAGTAGCTGGGACTACAAACACCCGCCACGATGCCCGGCTAATTTTGTTTTTGTATTTTTAGTAGAGACGGGGTTTCACCACGTTAGCCAGGATGGTCTTGATCTCCTGACTTCGTGATCCACCCACCTTGGCCTCCCAAAGTGCTGGGATTACAGGCGTGAGCCACCACGCCTGGCCATGTTCTTGTTTTACTACGCATTTCATTGAGCTTTTTGCAATATATTTTTATTTCCTAATTTTATTTCCCTCCTCCTTTTTCTAGTGGGTTGTCTATAAATGTGTCTTGCTCATCTATAATTGATTTCTAATGTTTTCTTATTGATTGTATTAACTCTATATATAATTTTAAAATTAACACTTTGCAAATTTCTTGCAAATATCCCAGTCTATTGCTTATCTTTAAATTTTGGCTATTATGGCCAAGCGTGGTGGCTCACACCTGTAATCCCAGCACTTTGGGAGGCTGAGGCAGGTGCATCACTGGAGGCCAGGAGTTCGAGACCAGCCTGGCCAACAAGGCAAAACCCTGTCTCTACTAAATAGCCAGGTGTGGTGGCTGGTGCTTGCCTGTAATCCCAGCCACTCAGGTGGCTAAGGCACGAGAATTGCTTGAATCTGCAGTGAGCTGAGATCATGCCACTGTACTTAGCCTGGGTGACAGAGTGAGACTGTCTCTAATATATATACATATATATATATATATATATATATACACACACACACATAAATTTTGGCTATTTTTATTTGATGTTTCTGATTGCCTGTGTTTAAATCTGCCTTTATCTCCTTTGTGTTCGCCGGTGAATTTAAAGTGCATATGTAGACAGGGGTTAAGTGTAAATCACACTGAACCTATATTAACAACAGCATCTTTTAGAAATAATATAGGAGCTGTTATCACATCCCTGTCCCTGAGTTTGACACTACCTGAGTTGAGTTCTTATTCTGCCACTCCCTCTGCCAAACCCTTGGATCTAGAGTTGACAGATAAAATACCCAGTTAAGTTTGATTTTCAGATACCCAGGATGTAAATTTGAATTTCAGATATACAATTTTTTTTTTTTTTTTTTGGTAGAGATGGAGTTTCATCATGTTGGCCAGGCTGGTCTCGAACTCCTGGATTCAAGTTATCTGCTCACCTTGACCTCCCAAAGTGCTGGGATTACAAGCTTCCTGTAAGTACTTAAAAAAAAAAAGTATATCCCAAATATTGCATGGGTCATAGCGATACTAAAAAGTTACATATTGTTCACCTGAAATTATTTACTTATTTTTTTGAGACAAGAGTCCGGCTCAGTCACCCAGGTTGGAGTGCAGTGGTGCGATCTGAGCTCACTGCAACCTCTGCCGCCCGGGTTCAAGCGATTCTCGTGCCTCAGCCTCCCAAGTGGCTGGGATTACAGGTGCAGGCCACCACACCCGGATAATTTTTGTATTTTTAGTAGAGACGGGGTTTCACCATGTTGGCCAGGCTGGTCTCAAACTCCTGGCCTCAAGTGATCCTCCTGCTACGGCTCCTAAAGTGCTGAGATTACAGGCGTGTGCCACCGCGCCCAGCCTGAAATTCAATTTTAATTGAGTATGCTGTATTTTTATTTGCTAAATCTGGCACTACTATTTGGGGCTAGTTTACTAACACCTGCTTACTGAACACCCTCCAGTACCAGGTTTTGGGGTGAGTGGGTTGGGGGGAAGCAGAAAGAAAAGATAGCTCCAGCTCTTGGAGAGTTCATACTCTGGTTTCCTGGAGAATTCTACAATCGTTAAAATAATCCTCTCGACCATTACAATGACTGCTAGATGAAATTTCTGAGAGCACAGCTTCCGAGTTTCCCTGCTGCCTAGGGCAGAGTTATCCACCTTCGCCTTATCATAGAACCACCTGAGACGCCCCTGCCATGGACAGTCTGATGCATTTGGTTTGGGGAGGGATCCAGAAGCCCGAGGTTTTAATGAGAGCCAGGTGATTCTGCTGAGATAAGTCTGGAGAACTCTGGCAAGCCTGTCTCTTGGCTCAGGCTTGGAGGCCTCCGAGCAGCAACATCGTCCCAATTATACCCCGTTGGCACATCTTCAGATCTTCCACTCTTTTCACAACGCAATCAAAATCTTCGTACCCATTTTGCAGTAGTGATCTCTGTAAGTTGCTTTACAATTCATAAAGTTTATTCTATTTGATCTTCACTCTAATTTACAAAGAAAAGCAGGGAAGTCTATTTCTGTTTTACAGAGGTGTACAGGGAGGCTCACAGGGGCTAAGTTCACACAGTAAGCCCTCGAAGCTGCCAGGGCTGCAAAGCCCACCCTCTTTCCACCGCACCGAACTACCTCCTTTCGCCTACAAAACGTAGGTGGGGACCGCTGGTGTTGGAATGACGGCCCACCTCGAGTTTCAGGTGACTTCCACTCTGCAATTAACTTGCAGGCAGCCCCAGACCTGCAATGAACACACGGGTCGGGGAGAGATATGCACGCCAGGGTCAGTGGGCACCAACAGCCGAGGGGTGAGCGGGGCTAGGGGCCCCGGGCCGCCGGCGGGGCAAACGCGGTTCAGAAACGCAGGCCGCGCTCTGGCCCGCCCCCTGCAGCAGCACGGCCTGCTCGCCATCGCCCCGGGAGCGCCGCGGGTTCCCGAGTCCGGGCGCGGAGGGCGCGCGGGCACGGCGGCAGGGGCGTGCTCGGAGGACGCGCGCTGCGCTGCTCCTCCAAAGGGCAGCTCCGGGGGAAAGAGGGTGGCGTCCCGGGGAAGCCCGCAGCCGCCGCCGATGTCGCTGGGACTCGGAAGTGCCGAAAGAGGGGTGTTGGGAACTCGCGGCGCGCGTGAACGTTGCCGTCGCCGCCGCCCGGGACAGCCCGGAGGTTGGTAACTGGTGACCATAGGGGGTCCTGGGGAGGTTAGATGCTGAATTTTCTGCGTCAGTTTACTCTGTTAAAAAAAAATGCACAAAACGCTTTCCGTTTCCTACCCAAGTTCCCGTGTGCGCGCCCGAGGGCGGGACAGAGGAAGTTCCCGGTCGGGCGAAGAAGACAAAAGCGGCGGGGGCCGCGCGCGCAGTGCGCCCGGGCAAAGGCGGGGATCTAGGCGCCGGGACAAGTCCGCGCACGGCCCTGCCCGCGTCCTCTCTCTTTGGCTTCGTCCCCAGCTTCCGGCACTGCTGCGGGGAGTTGCGAACTCTGGTCCTCTTGGCAGTATCGGCGGTGCGCCTGCCTGCCTGCTGTGACTCCAGGGACTCTAAAGTTAGAGACTTCCTTTGCGTTCTATCTTCAGGACTCAGTTTCCTTCCTCTGTTCTGAGTCTAACCTTCAGGTGGCAGGTCTTTATGCGGAAAAACCCTCCCGCTAATCCTCACCAGAGGTACTTTACGGGTAGCATTGGTGTTAAGAAATGTGCTGCTACCTGTGTACATTGCTCTTGGATCTGGGTTGTAGGGCTAGGGCATTTGGCATCCTCAGAGGTTTGCATTACGCGGGAGTGAGACATTGCTTCTCTTTCTGTTTTTGTTGTTGTTTGTGTTTTTGAGGCGGAGTTTCGCTCTGGTCGCCCAGGCTGGAGTGCAATGGCACAATCTCAGCTCACTGCAACCTCAGCATCCCGGTTTCAAGCGATTCTCCAGCCTTGCCTCCTGAGTAGCTGGGATTCAGGCATGCGCCACCACGCCCACCTAATTTTGTATTTTTAGTAGAGACGAGGGTCTCACCATGTTGGCCAGGCTGGTCTTGAATTCCTGACCTCAGGTGATCTGCCCACCTCGGCCTCCCAAAGTGCTGGGATTACAGGCGTGAGCCACCGTGCCTGGCATCTCATTCATTCTCAGAGCTAAGGACCTATTTCAATGTGATTAAGTGCTATGGGAATGCAAGGAGAGGAGAGGGAAGGCTTCATTGAAGAGGCGGTAGTTCATTGAAGGAGACTTTGAGGAATGATTTTTTTCCCCTTCCATTCCTCATGTTCCATTTTCCCTGTGATTTTTCTCCCTCCTTTCTCGTTGCCAGTCAGTCCCTAATTGTGATTGTTTGATAAGGACAGCTCTGACCTGAGATATTCAATTAATGTTAATTTAAGGAGACTGTGTGCTTATTAGGTGCTTTAGATACATTATTTCTAAACCTTACAGTAACTGGGAAAGATAAGTGTTGTTATCTCTTTTCACAGTAGGATAGAGAAAGCCTTGGAGGGGAGCCAAAGCCACAAACTAGTACATGTCAGGGCCGGGTTTTGGACTCCTCTTTTGGATCAACGCCTGTGCTTTATCTACTGTTTACTTTGCCCCCTCCTTGGAAGTAGGTTAGATGGATGAACTTAGGGTGAAAGTCAATTCTTTGGAGGGAGCAGCCATTTTTGTGGGTGGCCAGATGTTGGTGGGAGCTCTGTAGGTAGCATCAGGAACTTGCGAGCATGGGCCTTACCTGCACCCCCTGCTTCCAGCTCAGGACCTGGCCCAGGGGGAATGTTCCCTAAAGCAGTGGTCCCCAACCTTTTTGGCACCAAGGACCGGTTTCATGGAAAATAATTTTTTCATGGACTGGGGGAAGGGGGATGGTGTTGGGATAATTCAAGCACGTTACATTTATTTTATTTATTTGTTTTGAGATAGAGTCTCGCTGGGTCACCCAGGCTGGAGTGCAGTGGCACGATACTGGCTCACTGCAACCTCCACCTCTGGGGATCAAGCAATTCTCGTGCCTCAGCCTCCAGAGTAGCTTACAGGCATGTGACACCACATCTGGCTAATTTTTGTATTTTTAGTAGACAGGATTTCACCATGTCAACCAGGCTGGTCTCAAATTCCTGAGCTCGAACTCCTGAGCTCAAGCCATCCTCTCCTTGGCCTCCCAAAGTGCTGGGATTACAGGTGTGGATCACCATGCCCCACCTGCATTACATTTATTGTGGACTTTCTTTCTATTATTATTACATTGTAATATGAATACAACTCACCATAGAGTAGAATCAGTGGGACCCCTGAGCTTGTTTTCCTGCAACTAGGCAGTCCCATCTGGGGGGGTGTTGGTAGACATTGACACCCAAAGTGTGTTTGTTTATGTCCAGCCTACTTCATAGTCTCATTTTGGTTGCTGTCACTGCAGAAGACCCTGCTTCACAAAGATAGGATGTTGGAAATGGAAGCAGGCTTTTCGGTGCTTTTGTGGCAATTTCAGGATATTTTGCCTTGACTTTCTTTAATCCAGAATGTATGGATATTTGAAGTTGTCTTAAACATACTTCTAGGGCCCGGTCATTTGCTATCTCAAACAGTTGGTCCTCTTCTAGCATGGACAAAGTCAATTCACCTGGCTTATTCACAAATGGGTCTAGGATCCTTCCCAGTTCGGGTGTCTTTTGTAGTTGGGAAGTAATGCTCAAACTCTTTTGAAAGCTGAGATAGGTGATCATGCACCAGCTGGGAGAGAGAAGGCCCTGGCTTAGTCTCTTTCAAAATCTCTGCTAATGTTTGAAACGTGTCAGAAATCCCAGTGTTCACTTGTCGCCGCAATAATTCCAGTTTGGTTTTGAGTGCAGCCACTTATCTGCTGACTTGAACACAGTTCTCCCCTGAAGGGACAGATGGAGTTCATTGAGGAGGTAAGCAAGTAAGCAAGTTTTGCAACCCCTTCTATGAAATGTGCTGCCAGTGGTGACTACTTTTCTAGAAGAAATCTCTGGAGTGGCCCTCATAACTCAAACTCCGGCCAGTGATCTATCTTTAGAAAGCCATCCCACTTCTGTGTATAAAAGATGTGTGTGCTCTATGTCCATCTCACAGAGCTGTGTGAACAGATGTGAGTTAAGGACACGTGCTTTAATGTGGCTGATAATTTTAATCACATCCTGCAAAATGTTGTTAAGTTCAGGTGACATTTTTTGGCTAGCCAACACTTCTCTATGGATGTCACAGTGCATAGACTCACATTCAGAAGTGACCTCTTTGACCCGAGTAGTGAAACCAGTCGTAGCAGTCGCTCTGCCCAAGCACATACTACCCAAAAGGACCAATTCGGTTTTTCTGATAGGTAATCATTCAAAGACTTGAATAGTTGTGCAGCTGTGGTGTTGGTTAGCAACAAAAGTGCAAGCGACATATCCTTGTGCACCTAACATCCTCATGTATATCCTCCTGAAAACTGTATCACACAAAAACAAGCATTGTTGCCTTGTCAACACTGGTAGACTAGTCAACCCGGATTGCGTACCCCAGTGACTCATTAATCCTCTCTAACGATGTGCCTCAATATCTGCTGCTATTTCAATTCGCCTAGTTTACTCTTCACCAATAGTAAAGGGCTTCTTAGCTTTAGCAATACGGTTAGCCACTAAGAATGATACTCTCATTGCAGACACATTTGATGAAATGGTAGCCTTCAATAATTGCTTCTGTTCTTTGTGCTTATGTTTTTCTTTTGAAAAACTCCAAAGCCTTGTCTTTTAATGCAGGGTGCTTGGTCTCCATGTGGTGAAGCAGTTTTGAAGGTTTCATGGCTTCCTTGGATAGCCAGTGGCCACATATTACACAAAGTGGGCTTGGAGAATGTGAGTCACCTGTTGCAATGAACCTGTAATTTGAGTATGACTCCTGGTATTTTCTTTTAAATGCAGCTTTCTTTTTGTTGGCAGTCTTACAGTCTTCTGTCTCATCATTGGGTCTTCCCCCTTTTCAAAGAAGCTTACCAGTGATGTTTGTTTTTTACTCATTTCGGCTAGGGTTAGCTTGTGGGCTTACCAAAACTGTGACTGAGACAAATGTGCAGTGCAGGAAACAGGCACACCTGGAAGTGGTAAATAATGGGCGGGCCATGAGTGGACTAAAATAAGTGTCGGATTCTGACTGAAAGCCTGCCCACAGATGCAGCTGTACAATGAAGTACATCAACTCACTTGCCACTATAAAGCCTGCCACCAGGCAGCATTAAGCTACTTGTTACTTGACACTCACTGATAGGATTTTGATATGAGTCTGCAAGCAATTGATTTATTATGGTCTCTGTGTAGTCAAACCTTCCTCTTAATGTTAATTTGTATTTGCAGCCACTCCCCAGCGCTAGCATCACTTGTAGTCCCAACTACTTGGGAGGCTGAGGAGAAGGGATCACTTGATCCCAGGAGGTCAAGGCTGCAGTGAGCTATGATCAGGCCACTGGACTCTAGCCTGCATGACAGAGTGAGACCCTGTCTCTTAAAAAATAATAATAAAATGAAAAAACTAAAAAAGCTCCAAATGTATGAGTATATGTACTTCTTTATCAATGCAGTAAGTAACAAAATTCAGTGCAGTAGCAAGTAACTCCTGTAATTTCAAAGTAGTGATGCCCATGTAAATGGTATTTTGTAGTATTTTCAAAGGCTACACAGTAGTATGAAAGTATCTGACTTTTATTGGTGACATTCATCAGAGCTGCTTTTACTGCTGTGATTTTTTTTTTTTTTTTCCTGAGACAGCGTCTCACTATGTCACACAGGATGGAGTGCAGTGGCAAGATCTCGGCTCACTGCAACCTTCGCCTCCCGAGTTCAAGCAATTCTCTTGCCTCACCCACCCCAGTAACTGGGATTACAGATGTTCACCACCGTGCCTGGCTAATTTTGTAGTTTTAGTAGAGACAGGGTTTCGCCATGTTGGCCAGGCTGGTCTTGAACTCCTGGCTTGAAGTGATCTGCCCACCTTGGCCTCCCAAAGTGCTGGAATTACAGGTGTGAGCCATTACATCTGGCTGGAACTGCTCTTACTACTGTGAGTCGTTGTCCACATCTATAATCCAATGAAATGCTAATTTTCAGCCAGAAATTCATGAAAATAAAGATATTTGAGCTCATGTCTCCCTGAATTCTCTCTATGGACACCTTGGGAGTGGAGGGCTGGGGATCCTGGGTTACATACAACCCTACTTAGTGGTTGTTTTTCATCTAAGTACTTGCTGGCCACTTTAGCGTATCACTTTTTTTTTTTTTTTTTTTTTTTTTTTGAGAAAGGGTCTTGCTGTGTTTCCCCGGCTGGATCACAGCTCACTGCAGCCTCAACTTCCCAGGCTCCCACCTCAGCCTGCTGAGCAGCTGGGGCTACTGGCATGCAACACCATTCCTGGCTAATTTTTGTATTTTTAGCAGAGAAGGGATTTCGCCATGTCGCCCAGGCTGGTCTCAAACTCCTGGGCTCAAGTCATCTGCCCACCTCAGCCTCCCAAAATGGTGGGATTACAGGCATGAGCCACCACACCCGGCCTGTTAGTGCATTACTGATAGCAGTTTCCTTCTCCTTCAGTTAGTTTTCCCCTTAGCCCGGGTTCACAGTTGTTTCTGTTTGATGAAAGCTTTTGAGAGGGGATTGCTGGATTGTTTATATAATCTACCTGCCCTGCTCCTTCTGTGGGTAATATGGTTGGAGAATATTCCTGAAATAGTGGATGTATGTCATGTAGTGTATACACCCTACCTTTTTATTTTTTTATTTTTATTTTTATTTTTATTTTGCAAATAGAAATGAACCTTAGTGGTAGATGATGTTATTAGTGTCAGGGAAGAAAAATGAACTACTATCACATATCCCACAGACAGAAGCTCTTAAGATATTATGAACAATTTCATGGTAATACATTTGAAAATTCAGATGAAATTGACAAGTTTTTCCAATAAAATATATTACCAAAGACACAAAAACTAGAAAAAATGAGTAGTCCTATATCTACCAAAAACATTGAATTTGTAGTTAAAAACCTTTCCATAGCAAAATTTTCAGGCCCAGATGGCTTTACTAGTGAAACTTCCAAACATTTAAGAAAATTAAAGAGGAACCACTTTCCGGTTGCATTTATGAGGCCAGCACAATCTTGTTACTAAAAATTGATAAGGCTATTACAAGAAAATTATAGGCCAAATGCTCATAAAGACAGACACATAAGTCTTAAATATGGTAAGTCAAATCTAGCAATCTATAAAAAGGATAATAAATCATGACCAAGTTGGATTTATTTCAGGAATGTAAACTTTGGCTAACACTACGAAAGTCAACAAATGCAATTTAACTCCATATATGAAGTAAAGGAGAAAAAGTATTTGATACAACTCAGCACCCATTCATGATAAAAAAAAAAAAAACCTATTTGCAAGCTGGAGCATTGAGAGAAATTAGATTTAAAATAACAGAGGGTAAGGTATTGCTCTGCAAATCTATAGATTCGGGCCAATCCCAATCAAAATCCCGGCAAATTTTTTCTTCAAAAATAGGTGATAAGCTGATTGTAAATTTATTTGGAAATTCTAGACAGTCTTAAGAGCAAAGCTGGAGGACCTAAGCTACTAGATCAATATGTAGTCATGTCAGTGTGGTATTGCATAAAGCTACACAGATTATGGAACTGAGTAAAGAATCCATAAACGGGCTTATACATCTGTGGTCTTTTGATTTATGACAGAGGCAACACTGCAGGGCAGTGGAGAGAAGATGGTCTTCTCAGTAAATGACACTGGGTCGATTGACTATCCACATGGACAAAATGAATCTAGATCATGTACCTCATCTCATATACAAAAATTAATCAAGATAACAACATACACCTAAATGTGAATGCTAAAACAAAGCACCTGGAAGAAAGCAAAGTAAAATATCTTTATGACCTAGGGACAAGGTTTCTTGAATAGGCCACAAAAAGCACTAATTGGTACAGTGATAAGAATGAACAAATTATTGCCTCACATAACAACATGGATGAATCTTGTGACACAAAGCTGAGCAAAACCAAGATAGATGTAAACGAGTAAATGCAATGTGATTCCATTGATGTAAAGTTCAAAACCAGACAACTAAATAAACCATGGTGGTAGAGGTTAGGCTAGTGGTCATCTTTGATGGAGTTAGTGACTAGGAAAGGGCAGAAGGGGCTTCTGAGGCATTCTTTTGTTTTTTGGAGACAGGATCTGGCTCTGTCACCCAGGCGGGAGTGCAGTGGTGTGATCTCAGCTCACTGCAACCTCCCTGACCTGGGCTCAAGCGATCCTGTCACTGCAGCCCACCTGAGTAGCTGGGACTACAGGCATGCAGCACCATGCCTGGCAAATTTTTTTTTTTTTTTTAAGAGACAGGGTCTTACCATGTTGCCCAGGCTGGTCTTGAACCCCTAGGCTCAAGCAGTCTACCCATCTCCTCCTCTCAAAGTGCTAGAATTACAGATGTGAGCCACTGCCTCTGGCCTGGCATGCAGTTTTTATCTCAGTGACAATTACTTGGTAATTACATAAGGCTTTCCACTTCTTGAAAGCCCTAAGGGCTGGGCATGGTGGCTCATTCCTGTAATCCCAGCACTTTGGGAGGCTGAGGAGGGAGGATCACTTGAGGCCAGGAGTTTGAGATCAGCCTGGCCAACAAAGCAAGATCCTGTCTCTAAACAAGACTAAAAAATTAGCACGGTGTGGTGATGCGAGCCTGCAATCCCAGCTACTCCTGAAGCTAAGGCAGGAGGATCTCTTGAGCCCAGGAATTTGAGGCTGCAATGAGCTATGATCATGCCATGCACTGTAGTCTGGGTGACAGAGTGAGACCCCGTTTAAGAAAAAAATAAAAAATAAGAAAAAGGAAGCCTTAAGGTTTTTTCTTCATTTAAGTATATTTTAATAAAGTTTACTTAAAATCTTGTAAAAAGTTAGGTTCATTCTGATGCTCCCAGGCTGGGGAGTGTAAGATGTGGTGGGCACAAGCCTTGCTGATTAAAAAGGCTTAAAATAGGTTGAGAATTTTCAGGGGAAAGAATGCAATATCACATCAGTAGCTTTTTTTTGAATTAGGGACTTATATAATTGACTCCCTTTTGCCAATCTTTAATGGCAGAGATCTGGCTTGAGGGAATTTCATATAAAAAGACTTAGAGTTATGTTTGATTATAAGATTGATATCAGTGTGAGGGGGAAATTAGAAAAGCTAAGGGAGTATTAAGTAGAAATTTTTGGTTTCAGATTTAATTTTCTTCCAATTTAAGTTTTAAAAGTTTCTGACCATTGGATTAAAAAACAATCTGTTTTCTATAAATCCTTTCAGTTAGGTACTTTCCTCCCATAAGGCCATGAACTAACTGAGGGCAGGGATGGCATATGAGTTTCCTATTAAACCTGTACTAAATTAACACAAATTCAGTGGCTTCAAAAAACACACATTTATTACCTTATGGTTCTGGATGTCAGAAGTCCAAAATGGGTCAGCCAGCAGGGTTCATTTGTTCTGAAGGTTCTAGGGAAGAATCCTTTTGTTGTCGTTGCCTTTTCCAGCCTCTAGATGCCTCTTAGATTCCTTCATCCAGGAGCCCCTGCTCCATCTTCCAAGCACACCACTCCAACCTCTGCCTCCATCATCACCTCACATTTCCTCTCTGTCTCTGACCCTTCCGCTTCCCTCCTGTAAGGAACCTTGTGATTACTTTGGGCCCACCCAGATAATCCAGGCTAATCTCTCAATCAGAAGATCCTGAATCATATTGGCAAAATCCCTTTTGCTGTGTAAGGCAACGTATTCAGGGTTCCAGGGATGAGGACGTGGACACTTCTAGGGGACCCATCTTTGGTGGACCCCACAGAGGGGATCTTTCTATTTCGTCTTCACAAAGAGCACAGTTCCTGGTTGTCAGTAGAAGTTCATTCGTATTTGTTGAATGAAGACATGGGTCTAAGATTTCATTATTTGAGTGCAGTTTCTGAAAGAAAAGTGATGGTCTTGTCCTCCTCTCACTGACACAACTGGAGCTTTGGGTTCAGTTTTAGGTAAATGTACTATACAGAGTCAACTGACAGAAAGGCAGAGGATCTGGGAACAGGCATGGTGGCTCATGTTTGTAATCCCAGCACTTTGGGAGGTGTAGGTGGGAAGATCACTTGAGTCCAGGAGTTCAAGACCAGCCTGGGCAACATAGTGAGACCCGCCCCCATTTAAAAAAAAAATGGGTGTAGTGGCTCTTGTCTATAGTCCCAGCTACTCGGGAGGCTGAGATGGAAGGATTGCTTGAGCCTGGGAAGTTGAGGCTGCAGTAAGCCAAGATTGTGCCACTGCATTCCAGCCTGAACAACAGAGAGTGAGACCTTGTTTCAAAAAGGAACCTGGAACCAAGTCATTGAAGTAATGGTTGAAGGAATCATAGATGTTGGTCTGGAAGAGGGTTTGGATGGAGTAGATGGCATTACTTATCTTTAAACATTTGAACGAGTATTATTGGAAAGAATAAAAAAGCCTTTTTAAGCATACTCAATAATAGTAATAGCATTAAAAACAACAAAAATAAGCATTTCAGAGTTTACTATGCCTAAGGCACTGTTTTATCATTTTATAAATTCACTTAATCCTCATATCAGTCTTCTGAGGTTTGCTATTACTGTGTTTTACAGATAAGGAAATTGAGGCTCAGAGAGGTTGTGCACCTTGTCCTAGGTCACACAACCATGAAGCAGCAAAGCTGGAATTCAATCTTTGGCATTCTGACTCCAGAGCCACCCCTGAAACCATATCACACTATGCTGTCTCCATGCCTTTAGTTCCAGAAGGTAGAAGAGGACTGGTGGCAGAAGAAATCCACCCCTGTATTTTTTTAGAAATCTGTATTTTTTAGAAATACGGGGTAGATTTCAAGGAAAAACACAACAATCAGAACTGCTAGCCAGGCACAGTGGTGTGCACCTGGGAGGCTGAGGCGGGAGGATCACTTGAGCCCAGGAGTTAGAGCTGTTTGGAGCTGCAGTGAGCTATGATCACGCCACTGCATTCCAGCCTGGGTGACAGAGTGGGACCCTGTCTCAAAACAAAAACAACAACAAAAGCAAGAACTGCTTAGGAACAGAGTTTCTCTGCCTTGTAATGTTACTGGAAATGGTCAAGTAGGCTGTTATAAAAGGAATTCCCAAACTGGCTGGAGATGAGACCAAATGGCAATAGAGACCCCACTGATTTTGAAATTCTGATTTGGGAACATATTTTTTTCCATTACATATATAAGAAGGTAGGGAACAACCTTTGTGACATTTTATGTAATAAAGATCCATTGTGAAAGGTAGCTTTTCAACTAATTTTCCAGATTTTATTGATTAGTAACTATTTATAATATACCTGGTGTGCTAGATGTGTGCCCACCCCTTTCTAAGGTACCCTTGCTGCTCCTCCCATAAAGAAGTATGGTCTGTTTTCTCCTCCTCCTTGAATCTGGGCTGGTCTTTGGACTTGCTTTGACCAATAAAGTGTTCTGTGAACTCTGGAGCCTGGTCCTTAAGGGATGTTGCACCTCTTGCCTCTGTTCTTTTGGAACCCTGAAACCCCACTGCTGTGAAAAAGCCAAGTCTAGCCTACCAGAGGAGGAGCCCTGGCCTGGGGGAGAAGGGAGGTGACTTGTGTGAGCTGGCGCCAAATGCCAGACATGTGCATGAGGTCATCATGGCCCCCCCCAGCTCCAGTGGAGTTGTGTGATAACAGAAGTCACGTGAGTGACCTCAGGAGGGACATGAACAGAACTGTCCAGACTGCCATCCCACAAAATCCTTAAAAAGAATAAATGTTCATTGTTCTAAGGCATCACATGTTGTGATGGTTTCTTATGCAGCAATACATAACTGATACATAATATGTTGGTGCGGATGTGGAAGTAGTGGGTATATATTTTAAACTATTCTGTAATTAGACTTTTTTCCCCATTCCAGTGCACCTCTTCCAGTCTATCTAGTCATTCTTCTGTGTTGGTGAAACCTTTCTGGGTTTGGAGAAGTGTTTCCTCTTAGTATTACGTGGGTCGAAGAATAAGTCTTTGTAAGACTCTTAAATGGTGACTGGGCACAGTGGCCCACGCCTGTAATTCCAGCAGTTTGGGAGGCTGTGGCGGGAGGATCACTCGAGGCCAGGAGTTCAAGACCAGCCTGGGCAACATGGCAAAACCCAGTCTCTACTAAAAACACAAAAATTAGTGGGGCAGCACACTCCGGCCTGGGGGATAGAGCAAGACTCTGTCTCAGGCAAAAAAAAAAAAAAAAAGACTCAAGTGGGGTTTGGAGAGAATTGTGATATGGGAATCTGGACTTGGTGGTTTTCTTGGAGAAAATCATGTAATTTAGAGTCTACAAAATGGGGTTCAGTTTCATGAAAATTGGACCCTGGAAAAGGCAAAAGTCTCATACCACTTTTTCCGAATATGCTAGAATATTGCACTACTATTTCATTTTCTTTAAAGCCGTTGTCATTTCAGTGGGCATGTGCTTCTTTCACTTTTATTACTTGTGGTTTCCAGAGTGCTCATTTGTTCCTGAATTTAGAGCTATTTCAATTTTACTCTTATCTCTGCATAACTGCTGACTTTCCCCTCTTATTTCCAAGGTAAATCGGTTAGGTTTAGTTTGCCTTTTTCAGTAAATCTTTTAAGGAATGTATGTGAGTTAGATATTTCATGTGTATTTTGATTACATTTTATTGATTTAAATTTTTTTATCAGAGAGTGTCTAACGTTATGCATAACGTTTAAAAATTCTATTACATTGAGACCACTTATATTACCTTCTAGCTTTCCTAATGGATTGATTTCATTATAGATTTTGGAAAAAATGAATCCAGTACACTCTGTAAGAATAGTGAGGTGGCTGAGGGAAGGCTCTGGAGTTAGACTTAGTGGGTATGTATCTAAGCTTTGCCGCTTACCAGCTGTGTGATTTGGGGCGGGTTTACTTATCCTTTCTGGGCCTTGGTTTCCTCTTGTGTTAAGAGGTTATCAGAAGCACCAACCTCAAAGGTTTGTTATGAAGATTAAGTGAGATAATACTTGTAAAGTGCCTTTTCAGCATAGGAAATCTGTAAATAGTACTTGTTATAGTACAGCTATTACTAAAGCATAAGAAAACTCAGTAGAGGGAAATCTTCATTTAGGACATTAAGCAGTGAGTCAGTAGAAGTGACGATGGTGATGCTGGTATGGAGGGATTGTTAGCTTAATGATGAGAGATGTCTTGTTAAAGTCCTCTGGTGCATGTGAGTATTGGGTTATAGCCCATTTCGTGCTTGATATCAAGATTTAAAAGCAGAAAAAATTTAAAATGGAAGTGTTGGAATCCATTAGTTGCCTGCATCAGAAGTAAAGCTAAAGTATTTTTGAAATGATATTGGAAGTTGCTGGGGGAAAAGCATCTTGCAGCCGTTATGTTTATGTATGTTTCAGGCTTTGGCAAGGTGTGCTGTACTTTTCTTCCAAGATCAAGGAACAGGATTTCTGCCTGTATGACAGTGGGGGTTGGGAATTTTGGTTCTAATTTTTGCTCCATTGCTGGCTTCTCTGTCTGTGGGTAGATCGCTGCTTCTTCCTGAGCAGGATTCTGATTCCTGAAAGGGACCTAAAAACTTAGCCCTCCTGAGAGGATCCGAGTAGATGGCATCTTTGAAAGCAGGTGGAGTGTTAAATTCCAAAGTAAATGCAAATGCAAGTGGCTCCAGTATAGAAAAAGTTCTGTGAGCTGAGAGATTCTTGCCATTTTACAGCTAAGATTTTATTCTGTGGCCCTCTTGAGTTCTATAATTCCCAGATAAATATATTTTTTGAAATATTCAACCTTGGGGTGTTTGTACCCAATTTGGAGGTGGAGAAAGCTCCCTATTCCTCCAGTCTGAATTCCTTCCTTCTGATTCCAGGGAAAACTTTGTTATGATTTCCTTTAACATCTAGTATTAAATGCACGTTCTACCGCTTTGTCCTCACTTGCCTCAAAATTCTCACTCTTTTCAACAACATTTAGCTTCAAGATCCTGTTGTCTTACAGCTTTGGAGTTGCTGTTTTATCTTCTTCATCTTCCTCTTTTTTCCCCCTACCAGCTTCTGGACTATTTTGATGCCAAGGACAACTCAATTTTCCCCCATCTGTGTGGCTTGGTTCCAGACTCTCTCCACTTTCACTAAGGGCCTAAATCATCAACCTCCCTGCCTCTTGGGTCTACCACAACATCAAGGGGCTGCTTTGTAGAGCTTCATTCGAATAATTTTATGTACTGGCTTGCAAGCCTGAGGTTTCTGCAGGAAATAAAATTTAAACATGAAATCGTATGTTTTAAGACTCCTTACCACTTGGCTCCTGTTCTCCCTTCCCTGAACCGTCCACACTTTCTCTTCTTCACAGTTCCGACCAGTATTCCCACACTGGGGAAGAGTTCTTAGACACATCTCACCATCACACATCCCTACAACCCTCCTTCACTATTACATACCAATAGTGCAATCTCATTTGTGTAGATTAATCAGGTAGACTGCTACTTAAACACAGGCTGTGTCCCTATAGATTGGCTGTTTTCTATAGAAATGATGCTGTAAGTGGTGATGACTTTTCTAGGCTATCTCACAGCTACCCACTTAGCTGATAATGTTGGTGCAGGACTGACTGCATGAAAACAGAAAAGAAACATCACTTACACATTTGAGTAAGAACCTCCTTGATTTCAGCCTGATTGCTCTGCCTAAAGAGGGACATGCTTGTTTAGAGTATGAGAAATGGAAACTTGGTAATTTTCTGAGAGAGTTTTTGGGAACCTCTAAGGGCCTGGGCATTTTAAAAAGGTTCCAGTTATATTCCCAAATATACAGTTTTCCTTTTCTTTTACATTGTGTCATAAATCCCTTAAGACATATCTACTCTGATTTACTTTCTGGCTGCACAGCTGAAATAAACAGGGAAAACAAAGTAGGGAAATAATTTTCCTAAGATAAGTGGGCAAGTGTTGAAGGCCGAAAGAATGAGGGTCGTGATCAACTCAGTATACCACTGGAGACTATATGAGTAAACAGCAAACTGTTTCTCATGAAAGCAGGTTGTTGGCAAACTGACAAACTGTGTCTGCCTCCCAGAAAGAATGCTGGGGGGCAGTCACCACCCAGGCACAGTGTTTCTTGTGATTAGGCAAATCTGAAGCCTGTTAGCAATAACATGAACCTGTGATCAATCAAGCAGCTGACCAGTCGTTACCTCCTCCTCCCTGCTCTTTCTACCCAATAAAAACAAAGGGTTGTAGAAGCTCGAGGTTGCTGCCTTTGCTCCCTAGAAGCAGGGAGCTCTCTTCTTCCCCTGGTCTCTTCCTTTAAAATAGTTACTTTTGTTTTAAGTTTTCATTTCTGCCTTCCTCCTCCTTCCTTCAGTCTCCTAATGACTGTCTCAAGTAGTAACAGTAGTGACTGTCGTAGTGACAGTCTCAAATAGTAACCATTGCAGTCAGCTACAGGCAAGAGTTGAAAAGAGAGTGTGTGATGAAGAAAGCTCTGTTAAGGAGGATGGGTGAGTGTCTGTGTGGTGGTGGTGTTTCGAGGTGGCATTCGTGTAATGGAGAGGTGAAAATGAAAGTGGAAAGTACTGCCTATCATTCCCTTGGGAGTAGCAGAGAGGTAGGTGGTGAGGAAGAGGCACCGGGCTGAAAGCCTGCAGGTGGCCCCTGGGGATAGTTTGCTTGCTGTCTAGGGTGGCTTTGGATTGGGCGTCAGAAGAGGAATGAGACATTAACGAAATCCCTGGGGATGCCAACTTCCTGAAAGAGGTCCAGATGCACGTAGGATGGGCATACCCCAGGAAGGTCGGCCAGATTTCTTTGATTCAGGGAGAAAATCAGGATCAGGGCTTAGGTAGGCTCCTGATGAATGAAATTCACTAACTAGTAACTACTAATGTTTGTTGAGTGCTTATTCACTGCCAGGCCCTGGGCTAAGCATTTTACATTTAACCCCTTCAACAACCCTCTAAGAAAACATCTGGGAGGCCGTTATCTACCCGTTTCCTTAACCAATAAATGACACAGCCTGGGACTCTCCCCGCACCAGCCCACCCCTCCTCCCCGAACCCCACAGGTGGGTTTGGTGCCAGAATGTATCACTGTGCTGTCAGGTGGAGACTATCTGGTTCAATTCCTAAATTTTGGGGGTGAGGGGACAGCTAGTTTCCCTGCTTAGTTACCTGGTGTTTTGCTGCTAGTTACTATGTATCTCTGTGTATATGTCTACAAAACATAGAGCATTGTTGAAACTATGTTATTGTTTCATTGAAACTTGTTATTGTTTCATTGAAACTATGTTATTGTTTCCTTATACCACTGAGTAGAAGAAAATGGAGTTTCTGCTGGGGCCACTGTCTGTGGAGTTTGCACATTCTCGCTATGTCTGCAGGGGTTTTCTCTGGGTACTCGGTTTCCTCCCACATCCCACAGCGGTGCCCATTAGGTGAACTGGTGTGTCTAAATGGTCCCAGTGTGTGAATGTAACTGAGTGCCCTATTAAGTTTTTCTGTGATGGCATCAAATGCCTGTTGATGCTCATCTGTCCGAGGCAGGGGGCTCTGAATCTAGTCCCTTTTAAAGGCCTCATAAAGTGGCTTAGCCATCAACCCCAAATTTGGAATTCAAATTCAACAAAAGCCAGACATTCCTAGGAATCCCTGCAATTGCCTCCCGTTTTGGGGAGCCTTTGGGGCCACTGTTATCTGCTTTCAGTAGGGTCTTTAGGCTCCTTCAGCCTGAAGTTGAGGTTCCAGAGACTAGACCTTGAAATAGTACAGGCACCTGTGAAAATCTCCCCTACCAGGAGATGGCTTCAAGGGTACAGTTAATTTACAACCCAACTGAGCCCCAGATGTTGCCAGCCCGTTCACAAGATGGAGCAACAATTCAAGACGAGTCATCGGAACAAGTCATGCCGGCCTGCACTGCCTCACCCCATGCCGCAACTTGCTTCCCCTTCTTAAACCTTTGCACTTTGCTTGGAAATTTGAAGTGGTTCCATTAAGACAAGAGTCTAGACTGTCTTCCCCATTGCTAGCTTTGGTCTGTAATAAAGTCACTTTCTTTCTACCATATCTCTATCTTGCTAATTTGTTTTGCAAGTGGTGAGCAGCTGAACCTGTGTTTGGTAACGAGTGTGGGGGTGTGAGTATGAGTGGGTTCTGCGCTGGGATGGCATCCTGTCCAGGGCTGGTTCCTGCCTTGCATCCTGAGCTGCTGGAGTGGGCTCAGCTACCAGAGACCCTAAATTGGAACAAGTGGGGTGGAAAATGAATGAATGAATACAAATTAATAAAAATTTGTAAAGTCTATGATAATCATACAAATGCATGACAAAAAAATGTAGTATGAAAGCGCTCAGTGAGCCCACCCTAATTGTAAATGTTTTGAACTGCATGGTGGCAGGAGGTGCTCCTTATAATTTTTGCTTTGCCAACATTTTATTCCTTGGTTTAACCCACCACCACTACAACTGCCATCACTTGCTGATTCATCAAACTTGGGTAAATAATGATCTTACCTGTGCTTATTAATCTTTAAGTGTATGTGTATAGCTCTTGTTTATTTCAGTGTTTACTATTAGAAGTGTTTTGGTCTTTATTTAGATGTTTGATGTTTTTGTGACCAGAAATATGCAGTAGGAACTTACTTTTTGCTTATTAGCCTATTGTAAAATTAGTAGCATCATACATTGTTTTGTTTAAAGTTACAATTTCCAAGACCCTACTGGTGATGTTCAGTAAGGACTCACTGTACAATCCAGCTAAGAGCAGCACTAAGCTGGGTGCAGTGGCTCACACCTGTAATCCTAGCACTTTGGGAGGCCACGGTGGGCAGATCTCCTGAGCTTAGGAGTTTGAGACCAACCTGGGCAACAACAACAATAGAAAACTAGCCTGGCATTGTGGTGCATGCCTGTAATCCCAGCTACTCAGGAGGCTGAGGCAGGAGAATTGCTTGAGCCTGGGAAGTTGAGGCTGCAGCGAGCTGAGATCATGCCACTGCACTCCTGCTTGGGCAACAGAGCAAGACCCTGTCTCCAGGAAGAAAAAAAAAAAAAAGCAGCACCAAAATGAAAAATTATTAAACCGAATTTTCTAGTTCCCTGAGGATTAAATCCTTAATGCAGGAGGATTGTCTCAGATAGAATGTCCCTGAAAAGCATCTAATGGCAGGCCTTCTAAAACTTTCATTCAGTCTACAAGATCATTTGTGTTCAAATTTCAGTCGCCCATTTAGGAGATCAGCTTTTTGCTAATCAGATTCTTCATGAGGCAAAGAGGTCATCCGATGTAATACCAACATCTTTTGACAGGCGAGACATTAAATTATAAGCCAAGAAGTTAAAATTACCTTCCCACTAAAGGGAAGACTACCAAATTCCTGAAAAGTTCCAGAAAGGAGTCTTGTTATTCTAAAGATGAAAGTATTTAAAAATAAATTGTGAATAGAAATGGATAAAGCTAGAAGCAGTTCTGAAGAATAGTAAGGAACTTGAGAAAGTGTTGAAATACTAGGGCTTAGGCTTGTGTTTTAAAGCATGAATGATTGCTTCTGGATCTCTTAGGTTGCAGGAAAAGTCCAGACCAAACTTTCTGGGTGACTTTTAGGTAACGAAATGGGGCACTCTGGGTGCAAGACTGCTTATTTCTGAAATCGTGGTTTATCAAGGCTGAAGTTTATTTCCCTTCCTGCTCTGTCTCCCAGTGGTCTGAAGAAAGGAGTTTGTGTGTGCGGCAGATTCTAAGCCAGGCTCTAAGTCTGAGGAACTGTACACTGGCATTAATGGGATTGGCCATGGCAGAGTGGAGGGGCAGGGGCCTGGGTCCAAAGACTTGGCTTTGAGCCTTGGCTCAGTTATTTACTTGTTTACTCATTTATTTAGACAAAAATTGTACATATTTATGGTGTACAATGTGATGTCTAGCTATACATTGTGAGATGATTAAATCAAGGTAATTAACATACCCATCACCTTACCTGCTTATCATTTTATGGTGAGAACATTTAAGATCTACTCTTAGCACTTTTCAAGAATATAATACATTATTGTTAACTATAATCACCATGCTGTATAATAGATCCTCAGAATTTATTCATCCTGTCCAACATCTTTTAACCAACATCTTCCCCACTTCCCCCCCAGCCCCTGGCAACCACTTCTGTGAGTTTGACTTTTTTTAGATTTCACATATAAGTGAGATCATGCAGTATTTGCTTTTTTGCTCTGGCTCAGTTATTTCTGGCTCTGTGACCTCATCACATTTGTCATCTATAAAATGCCTACCTCCCCTGTTCCACTTCCACCTACTTCACCAGGCTGTTGTGAAAACAAAATGAGATAATGTGTGAATTCTGGGGTTTGGCATGACTGTCACATGTTAGAAGTACTTGGTGGGGTTGGTGGGGGGTGCTGCTTAAAATTTTGCTCTTATTTTGGCATCCACAATGAGACATACTTGAGAGGTTTAAATAAAGCAGTAAAGGCCATAAATGGGTTTAAATTTAGTGAACTCTTTGTTACTTGGAACATTTGGAATCATTTAATTTGCTGAATTTTAGGACCTAACTTTCCTATACCTTCTCTATTACTTAGAATATAGTCATGGCTGCCATGATGGAGAGATCTAGAATAGGAGAGGCTTAAACAACCTAGAAATGCATTTCTCTTTCCTGTAACAGTCTAGATCTAAGTAGTCTGGGGCACTTTGGGGCTTGGGGGTGGTACATGGATTTGGGGACTGAGAGGCCTCTGTCTTGTCCATGTGGCTTTCACCTCTTCATCCATGGAGGCTGTTCCAATTCTGTTCAACAGGAAAGGGAGGGAAAGAAAGAGATGGCCACAGCCATGTCCCTTCACTCACACCCTTTTGAATGGAGCTATTCAGGTGTCCACACTTAGCTACAGTGTAGTGTTGGTGTCCAGAGGAAATTTTAATTGATGTGTAAGAAGAGAGACTGAATTCTGAAAAGGGGTAGTGAGGGGCGGTGGGTAACAAGCAGTGTCTGTCACAGATGCCTGTGATTATGTCATTAACTGCCCTTTAAGAAATGTACAGATGAGGCCTGGCACAGTGGCTTGTGCCTATAAACCCAGCTACTCAGGAGGCTGAGGTGGGAGGATCACTTGAGGCCAGGAAATCAAGATCAGCCTGGGCAACATAGACCCTGTCTCCAAAAATACATAAATAAAGTGCATAGATGCATGGCAGACAGACAGGTTTATAGTATTCCATTATGATAATCAACTACGGGATGGCACTTGATTTCTTATATGTATTTTTTGAGGCAAGGTCTCACTGTGTCACCCAGGCTGGAGTGCAGTGCAACCTCAGCCTCTTGGATTCAAGCAATTCTCCTGCCTCAGCCTCCTGAGTAGCTGGGATTACAGGCGAGCGCCACCACGCCTGGCTAATTCTTTTATTTTTAGTAGAGATGGGTTTTGCCGTGTTGGCCAGGCTGGTCTTGAACTCCTGGCCCCAAGTGATCCACCTGCCTTGGCCTCCCAAAGTGATGGGGTAACAGGTGTGTGCCACCATGCCCAGCTGATTTTAAGTTTTTATTTTATTATTACTTTTAGAGAGGGGATCTGGCTATGTTGCCCAGGCTGGTCTCGAACTCCTGGCCTCAAGTGATCCTCCCATCTTGGCCTCCCAAAGTGTTAGGATTACAGGCATGAGCCACCATGCCTGGCCTATAGTATGATACTTGAAAGGGACAACAAGGATGGTGAACCTGTTGATTTAGAGGTTTGTATACTGTTTGTGCTTTTCAGACTTTTTGAAGCCATTTATTATTCACAGAGCACCTGGTAGTCCCTTCTTGCTGCATCCCAGGCACTGTGCTAGGGGCTGGTGAGTCAGAGATCATGGTCCCTGCTATCTGAGGGTCCACTCCACAGAAGAGACAGGCATATTATGCAATGGGTAGAGAACTGTCTGATGTATACTCTGATGGGAGACTGTGGGAACTCCTAGGAAAAGACCTGACCCCTTTGACAGGCAGGATGCACGTGTGTGGTGTATGTGTGCGTGTGTGTGTGTGTGTGTTGGATGCAGGATGGAGTAAGGTCACAGGGAGGAGGAAGCTTGATTGGGGTTATGTCTGTATCACCTTGAATAGTGATGGGTCTCCGGGAGTGTGAACTAACTGAATTGATGTTTAGATGCTGTTCTCTAGTGTCATGTTCATGGCTTAATGTTTTGTCTCTGTTTCTCAGAAACTCTCAGCGTAGGCATCGGGAACCTTCGTGCCAAGGAGCCATGCTGCCCCAATGGGAACTGGCACTTTACCTACTTGCCTCACTAGGCTTCCACTTCTATTCCTTCTATGAAGTTTACAAAGTCTCCAGAGGTAAGGCCCCAAGCTTTTCAGACCTCCTATCAAACAAGGAAACTCCTGTCAAAAAAAGGAGCAGAGGTGGAAGATTCAAGAAGATGATCCAATAGTGTCAAGATGATGTGGGCCTTGATTTGCTTCCCCCTGTCTTGGATAGTTTGAATCAGTGACCTGAGTCCATTGAGTTTTCTACCCTAATCCTAGGTCTTTTAGGTGATGCTGTGGCTTGTCTTCTATAATTGGTGGGTTTGATTCAAAGGCTATTGAAGGCCGTGGAGGGGATTTGCATTCAGAATTCAAAGTAAACTCTTAAATTTCTCTTTCATCATTACTCCTCTGAGACATATTAGACCTGGGCTCGTTTTGTCTTCTTCTTCTGTCATTTTTAGTGTTGCCTTTGTCTGAGTGTTGGAGATAAATCATCATCAGGCCACATTCCAGCCCAAAGGAAGGGGAATGGGGGCCCTCCTTTATTTTAGCGGCAGTTTGGCAAGGAGCACTAGTCACTCCTGCTCACACCCAATTGGCCAGCACTGAGTCCCATGGGCACAGCTGGGAGGCTGGGAAATAGTCTTTAGGTTGGTGGCTATGTGCTACCTAAAGCTTTTTTTTTTTTTTTTTTGAGACCTAGTTTCGCTCTTGTCGCCCAGGCTAGAGTGCAGTGGCACCCTCTCGGCTCACTGCAACCTCTGCCTTCTGGATTCAAGCAATTGTCCTACCTCAGCCTCCTGAGTAGCTGAGATTTCAGGCGCCCACCACCACGCCTGGCTAATTTTTGTATTTTTAGTAGAGACGTGGTTTCACCATGTTGGCCAGGCTGATCTCAAACTCCTGACCTCAGGTGATCCTCCTGCCTCAGCCTCCCAAAGTGCTGGGATTACAGGCGTGAGCCACTGCACCCTGTATGTGGGACTACAGGAGTGCACCACCATGCCTGGCTTTAAAACTACTTTTAAAAAATAAAGTATATTGAAAATGGGAGGTGTCTATTCTTACACCAATACCATAATGTCTTGATTACCGTAGCTTTACATTAAGTCTTGAAGTTGGATAGAAGTCTTCTAACTGTTATTTGTGTTGTCTATTCTGGGTCTTTTGCCTATCTGTATAAACTTTAGAGTCAATTTGTTGATATCTACAAAATAACTTTAGCCATAAAATAAAGATGTTTATAGCAGCTTTATTCATAATTGCTAAAAATTGGAAGCAATCAAGATGTCCTTAAGCAGCAAATGGATTAATAAACTGTGGTACATTCGGACAATGGAATTTGCCAGGATTTTCATTGTGGTTGCATTGAATCTATAGATTAAGTTGGGAAGAACTGACATCTTGACAATATTGAGTCTTCCTATCCATGAATATGGACTATTTCTCCATTTATTTAGTTCTTTGATTTCTTTCATGAGAGTTTTTTTGTTTTCCTGATATAGATCTTATACATATTTTGTTAGATTTATAGCTCAGTATTTCATTTTTTGGGTGACAATGTAAATGATATTGTTTTAAATTTCAAATTCTACTTATTTTATTGCTGATATATAGGAAAGCAATTGATTTTGGTATAGCAATCTTGTTATTATAGCTTATTAATTCCAGGAGTTTTTCTGTCAGTTCTTTCAGATTTTCTACATAGGTAATCATGGCGTCTGCGAAGATGATTTTATTTCTTTCTTCTCAATCTTATATACCTTTTCTTTTTTGTTGTTGTTGTATTGCATTAATTAGGGTTTCCAGTACAATGTTGAAAAAGAGATGAGAGGGCATATCCTTGCCTTATTCCTAATTTAACTGGGGAAACTTCTAGTTTCTCACCATTAAGTATGACATTAGCTGTGGGTTTTTTATGGATGCTTTTTATCTAGTTAAGGAAGTTCCCCTCTATTCCTAGTTTTCTGAGAGCTTTTGTTATGAATGACTGTATTAGTTAGGGTTCTCCAGGGAAATAGAATCAATAGGCTACATATAGATATAAAAGGAGATTTATTACAAGGAATTGGCCCACACAATTATAGAGGCTGAGAAGTTCCATGATCTTCTGTCTGCAAGCTGTAGACCTGTGAAAGCCAGTGGTGCAATTCAGTTCAAGTCCAAAGGCCTGAGAACTGGAGTAGCCTATGATGTAAATCCCAGTCTGAGGGCAGGAGAGGATGAGCTGAGATGGTCTAGCTCAAGCAGTAGCCAGAAATAAGAGTGAATTCTTCCTTCCTCCTCCTTTTGTTCTATTTAGACCCTCAATGGATTGGATGGTGCCCACCTGCATTAAAGAGGGCAATCTACTGTATCTGATTCAAATGCTTATCTCATCAAGAAACACCCTCACAGACACCTAGAAATAGTGTTTAATCTGGGCACTCTTTGGCCTGGTCAAGTTGACACATAGCACTAACCAACACAATGGATGTTGGATTTTGTCAAGTGTTCTTTCTGCATCTCTTGATCAGTTTATTCTTCTTTAGCCTGGTGATGTGTTGGATTACATGATTTTTGTGTTCTGTGAGATTTTGACATTAATATACCTGGACTGGACTCAGCTGGCATTTCTCCTGTTTCATGTATTGTCAGCTGGGGCTGCAGTCATCTGGTGGCTCGATTGGGCTCACTCATCCAGGGTGGCTCACTCACGTGGCTGGCAGTTGGTGCTGGCTTTCAGCTGAGAGCTCAGCTGGGGACTGTCAAGTGGAGTACTATGGTCCTCTCTAAATGGCTTCATGTGGCTTACATTTCTTACATTTATAACAGGGCAGCTGGGTTCCAGCTGTTGCACGTGCAGCCTGGGAAGTTATACAGGTCACTTCTGCCTCATTTATTGGTCAAAGCAAATCACAGGGCCAGTCCAGATTGAAGGGAAGGAAAGACTGCACCTTTTTACAGGTGGAGCAGCATGTAGAGGAAGAGTCTGATGGAGCCACCTCTGGAGTTTCTCTCTTCTATAATGGGTGTTATACTTCTTTACCCACATGAGGACACTGAGGCTCAAAAGTATTACTTGTCCAAGGTCATATATTTAATAATAGAAATAATAGAGCTGAAGCTTAAACCTAAGACTTTACAACTCTACTTCTTGTGTTGTGATAGCTTCTGGGGACGGGGCGAGGGGTTCCTTTGCGGATAGTACAAAACTTTTCTGCACCTTAACCTGTCCAGATGCTGTCATGCTGACCACCTCCTAGCCTGAAGCTTCTTTAATCCTTAATGCCTTTCCTTTTATTGTCAGTGCTGAAGTGTTTCTCAGGCCATTCCCAAGAAATATCTTCCTCAAATGCTTTTGCCAGTTTACCTCACGGGAGCCAGATCCCCATGCCATGCCTAAGTATGTTCAACTGATACAATGTTGAGCCTTCTTGGTTCCTCATCTCACTTTCTAATTCAGGAAAAAGTGCTACTTACCCACATTGTAGAATTAGGTCACTGGAAAAATCGTCTTTACTCTGAACTTTTTTAGGGCATTCATGTCTGGAGCAAACGTGCTGCCTAGAATAGACTAGAGGCTCCAAGTGTATTTGTTCAGTGAAATGTCTCTGGTGGGCATCTGCGTGGCTACTCTCCTTGGGCACAGAGCAGGCATCTCATTCACTGCTGTCTCTATCAGCAGTAGTGGGGTTGTCACGTGGTTGGGGACAGCAGACTGATTTTAACAGCCTTAGTCAAATGGAATCTCTCAGCAAATCCACAGCAGGGACTCAACAGAATACCCCTTCTTCCCCCCAACTCTACCAAATTAGAATATCTTGAAGTCATATGGAAATATTGGGGTGGTGATAGTGATCCGCTATGCTGGCTGACCTTGCCCCTGGTGCTCTGCAGTACTGTGGCTAATCCACAGCTGTTGCATTAGGTTGGTGCCTTATGGTTTAGTAGACATAAAACTTTTTGTCTCTGTTTACTTTTTTTTTTTTTTTAATAAGAGATGGAGTCTTGCTCTGTCACCCAGGCTGGAGTGCAGTGGCGCAATCTCGGCTCACTGCAACCTCTGCCTCCCAGGTTCAAGCAATTCTTCTGTCTTAGCCTCCTGAGTAGCTGGGACTACAGGTGCATGCCACCATGCCTGGCTAATTTTTGTATTTTTAGTACAGACAGGGTTTTACCATGTTAGTCAAGCTGGTCTCGAATTCCTGACCTGGGGTAATCCACTCCCCTCAGCCTCTCAAAGTGCTGGGATTACAGGCATGAGCCACCACGCCTGGCCCCTCTCTGTTTACATTTAATGTGAAAATGCAATGTACCATGCATCAGAAGGCTTGTGTGATAGGCCTTGAACGAATTGATGCCTCTGCCTAAAAGGATGCCATATATTTTTCTGGCCATGTCAATTTAATGCAATATTCAGAATAAAAACTATTGAATTCCCATCATTGAAAATCCTGGTGATAGAAGGAAGTCACCTGTTTTGTTTTTTTTTTTAAAAAAAAAAAGCACCTGGGAGGGGAAGTCTTTGACTATTTCAGTTTACCACCTATTCGTTCTTATTTAAATGTTTTATTTCTTCTTGTACCCATCTTGACATTTTATAGCTTTCTAGGAAATCTATATACTTTATGTAGATTTTCAGTTTGATTAGTATATTGTGGTTCTTAACTCTTACTTAAAAATTTTTTGGTGTTTCATTATTTTATATTTTATCTGCATCATCTTCACTCCCTTCATTTCCTCTTTCCACTTCTCCCTCCCTTCTATTTTTTCTTTCTTTGATCAACGGTGCCAGAGATCTTATTAATCTTTTCAGCATTTGGCTTTATTTTCTCAGTTGTTTCTTTTTGTTTTCTAACTCATTGATTTTTGCCCTTATCTCATTATTTCCTTCCTTATTGTTTCTTTAGGTTTGGTCTGTTCCTTTTTATTTCAGTGTCATGAGTTGAATGCTTAGCTCATTTACTTTGTAAAGAATGTGTTTGGATTGTTGATTGTTTTTCTCAGAAAGATTTCTAGAAGAGGAGTTATAGAGTAAAACCACACAACCATTTTTCAGGTGCTTAATAGATGAACCCAGGCTGCTCTCAGGAAGGCTGTGCCAATTAACGCTTCCAAAGGAGGAGATCCATTTTTCTGTACTACTCTCAGCAAGTTGAGTGCTCTTCAATCCATCTCAAGTGTATTTTAGTATATGATGTGATATTTTTTCACAAATAGATAACTAAACATAATGTCTTTTTTTTTTTTTTTTTTTTTTGAGACAGAATCTTGCTCTGTTACCCAGGCTGGAGTACAGTGGCACGATCTCTGCTCACTGTAACCTCTGCCTTCTGGATTCAAGCAATTCTCATGCCTCTGCTTCCCGAGTAGCTGGGATTACAGGTGTGTACCACCACACCCTGCTAATTTTTGTATTTTTAGTAAAGACAGGGTTTCTCCATGTTAGTCAGGCTGGTCTCAAACTCCTTGGCCACCCAAAGTGCCGGGATTACTGGTGATTATAATTATGATGCAATCTTGATCATGTACTGAATTCTTTTGTTAAAATTTAAAATTTATTTTTATTTTTTATTTTATAAAAAGAGAGACAAGCTCTCTCTATGTTGCTCAGACTGGTCTCAAACTCCTGGACTCAAGCAATCTTCCTGCCTCGGCCTCCCAAAGTGCTGAGATTACATACATGAACAAGGGTGCCTGGCCTCACATATTAAATTCTTATATTCTGTTTAATTGATTTCTCAATCAATTCTTACATCAATACTGTGCCGTTTTAATTATTTTTGATTTACAAAATGCCTAAGTATCTGGAGTAAGTTATTAGTTATTGGTTCTTTGTTTTCAGATCTTTCTTAGGCTGTTCTTACTGGCTTATTCTTCCAGATATATATTTGAAATTGGCTACTTTCAAAAAATCATTAGGGTTTTAATTAGAATTGTAATAAACTTATAAATTAATTTGTAAATAATTGATATTTTTATAATGTGTCTTTCTATCCAATAATATATTTTTTCTTTGCTTATTCAAAATCTTTCATCACTTCCTTTAATGAAGGTTTGTGGTTGTCTTCATAATAGATTCTGCTAAAACTTAAGATTATTTCTGAGTCTTTTCCTTTCTCCTTTTGTGATTGGGATATTTTACAAATTTTCTAGCTGATTATTTCTGATCTACACTAAAGGTATTTATTTTGGTTTATGTATTTTATATTTCAGCAATTTATTGAATTCTCTTATGTTCCATTGGCTTGATTTTCCTTGTCCTTCTATTTAGATAATACCATCCACAGATAATGATAGTAGTTTTGCTTCATTTGTTTTTGCTTTGCTAGGACATCTAGAACAATACAATAGTTGAATATTAACCTGTTTTAATTCTGACTTTAATGGAAATCTCTGTATAGTGAAAGGTTGAACAAGCTTTACTTACTTGTTTTTAAAAACTCATGTTAAGGAATCCTAGCCCCTTTAAATTGGCAATAAGTGTTGAATTTTATTTGTTTTTAAAGTACCTATTCCTTTTTTGACCTATTGATACTATATTTTAAAGTCATCAGTTTTCCAGAGGCAAACCATATGGATTCATTCCTATTACAAACCTACCATGACCATGGTATTTTTAAACATACTGCTTTTTTCCCTAGGGTTAAAAAATATATGGATTTCTAAGTGAGAGTGGTTGGCCTGTAATTTTGTTTTGTCTCGTCCCCAAATTTCAATCTTGATATCCTGTTAGCTTTATAAAACAACTGGAGAGGATTCCATTTTAAAAAATATTATGGAACTGTTAAAGTAGTATATGAAATGTCTGCATCAGTGTCTGATGTTATTCACTTCTAAGTTTGTCTAGGCATGAAGTCTCTTTGGGAGTAGATTCATTGAAAACTTTTCAGTACCTTTCAGGGTTATTGGTATGTTTTCATTCTTAAGTCAGTTTGAGCAATTCATATTTTTCTATTTCATTATTATTATTTTTGAGACAGTGTCTCATTCTGTTGCTCAGGCTGGAGTGTAGTGGCTCAGTCCTAGCTCGCTGCAAACACAAGTGCTTGGGCTCAAGTGATCCTCCAACCTCGGCCTCCTAAGTAGCTAGGACTACAGGCACACAGTACCACACTTGCACACTTGCTTGGCTATTTTTTTTTTTTTTTGGAGACAGGGTCTTGCTATGTTGCCCAGGCTGGTCTTAAACTCCTGGCCTCAAGCCAAATCCCAAAGTCCTGGGATTATAGGCATGAGCCACTATGCCTGGCCTGTGAAAATTATTTTCTAATGAAAAGCAGCTACCCTAGAAACTTCTGATTTTGCAGAGCCCAGGCACATCTTCTTTTATGAAGCAGCTATGTTCCTGAAAAGTTGCATATTAATGACGTTTTTATAAATGAAATTGTGCTTCCCGTTGATTTGCGTTTTCATGTCACAGGCTTTTTTTTTCATTTTTTTAATATTCAGTGATATATCTGTAGTTAATGTTTCTTTAAATAAACTCTAGCACCAGGGAGCCCTCATATTTAAAGAGCTTTTGCTTTTTCTGGTGCGAAGTATTTATTTGAATCACTACTCCCTGTTTCTTTGTTTTTATATAGTTGTTCTTAAAGTGGGATACAGCTAGTATAGCGGAACACATTCACCTTCTACCTTTTGTTTGTTTCTTTATAAACCTGTGGCCTTCATTATTACTAAGCTCGATTTATGAAGAAAGGATACAGAAGCTCATTTATAGATTAGTTCTTTCTTTTACATTCTTCATGCAACATGCTAACCTCTTACGGGTCATGGGCTTTGTTAGGAAGTAATTTTTCCCACTGACTTCTGTGATTAGAGGAACGTGGTTGCAAGATGATCAGTAACTCTGAAGAACCCAGTCCAGGGTGGGAAAACAAAGGCCACTGGTCCTGTCCTTGAACAGGTGTCCTTGCTCTTGGAACCAGGTGAGCTGACTGAGTATGTCTGGGGCCACCAGGGGCCCTTCAGTTTACAAGGCTTTGTGAAAAGACCCAATTGAACTTCTCCTGTAGGAGCTGGGAACTGAACAGCCTGTCATGAAGCATTAACAGTGAGTGTTGTGGAACAGCCAAGGCTCCAAACATTCTGTTTGGTGATGCTTCACATTATATTTGGCTGTGGTTTCCATTGTTATCTATGGCCAGGGTCTTAGGAAACAGTTGAATCACTGTCTTCCTATTGGAATGGATCCCAAGTCTTGTAGCCTATCCCTTACTCCTTGCACTGGCATTTTCCTCCTGGGTTAACACTGGTCCTTCAGGTAGGTGTTGGGGGTTCAGGAGCACTACCTCAAAACATGGCACCTTGGCATTTGAGAAAACAGCAGAAGCAGGAAAGTTACTCCAAACCTTTCTCCCCTGAAGCAGGTCATAAAACTCTCATGTGAGAGGTGCCTTCTCTATACACAAAAGAAGGGAACATCCTTATCTCAGAAGATGAAGGATCACACAGAAGAAATAGGTCTTGCTAAGTTCCCCTCAGTTTATTACCATTAGAACATACTCACTTTATCCAAATCTATTTCTCCATGACTGTCCAATCTTCATCAAACCTAGCATTAAAATATACAAATTTGGCTGGGTACGGTGGCTCACGCCTATAATCCCAGCACTTTGGGAGGCCGAGGCGGGTGGATAATGAGGTCAGGAGATCAAGACCATCCTGGCTAACACGGTGAAACCTCGTCTCTACTAAAAATACAAAAATTAGCCGGGTGTGGTGGCGGGCGCCTGTAGTCCTAGCTACTTGGGAGGCTGAGGCAGGAGAATGGCGTGAACCCGGGAGGTGGAGCTTGCAGTGAGCCGAGTTTGCACCACTGCACTCCAGCCTGGGCGACAGAGTGAGACTCCGTCTCAAAAAATAAAATAAAATAAAATTTAGCCATTTCTTAGTCTTCATTTCCTTACTAAGGCTCCTGTATCATGTGAAACTTACATTAAATACATTTGTATGCTCTTCTCTTGTTAATGTGCCTTTTGTTATAGGGGCCTCAGTCATGAACCTAAGAAAGTTGGAGGAAAAATATTTTTTTATCCTTACATAGGAGAGTGTTGGCTTCCAGGTAATCTGCTTTCTTAAGACTTCTAATAAGCCTCCCACAATGACATGGGGCAGAGCCTAGGCTAGAGGGCATTTGTGGGCAAGCCCTAGTGTTAGACTCCACAGCTCCTCATTCCTTCTGTTTCTCAGCTGGTGCTCCATGTCAGACCCCTGAACATGCACAGAGCTTATGGCTTACTCTTGGCTTGAGAGTTTCCATTTCAGACCAGGCTGCTTCTACTTCTCCCAGAAGCTCTAAAGTTTTCCATGCAAATTACGCACCTGGTGATCTGCCCCTGCAGACTCAGAATTTCTCAGGTGAGTGGCAGATGAGCAGCCCCATTTGGGAGTTTTGAAGCACATTTATGCAGTGTCTCCTTTTACATCCATTGACATATCTGATTTGCGTTTCCTTGGGTTATTTCTAAATCACTTTTTTATTCCTCAAGTGGAAATTGGAAGAGGAAAGAAGGAGCCCCTAGGCCTCCAGAGTGTCATGAAAAGCCACCCCCTTTCTGTAGGATAATCTGCAGAAGAATATTTGAGAGTTGCTTACCGCTAAATTCTCCTATCATTCGAAGCCCATCTTTTCTGTGCCCCCTTCCCATTCTCAATGACTGCCACAGTCTATTGTACTCATGGCTTCCTGGAGAAATAATCAGTAGGAGCTGATTGGAGTTTTGCCAATGCATAGAAACAGCGGGGCACGTGCCCCATGACTGGGTGTGCTGCTCCCTGGCAGTGGCTTGTGTCAGACTAGGGTGTGTGTGTGTATGTGTTTTCTTCTGATTATTGCCCTCTTACTACACACACCCCAGAATTAATTTCCCATCAAAATGCTGAGAGTGAAAAGGGGTAGGTTAGTTAGAGGTTTTAAGTAAATGGTTTACCACCACAGCTCATCGGCAGCGATTAAAATGCAAATCCTCTCACTCAGTAGGTAGGATGGAGCTTTGATGTATCCTTTTGTGGAAGGGAAGAATCAACAGCTGACATGGTAATCAGGACTCATCAGCAGAAATTGCTTCATTTCTGTGCTCTCAGGCAGTTTTGTGGAGCACTGAATTTGGGGAAATAGAACCAGGGCACTGGAAGAAAGAGCAGGTTCTGCCAGACAGTCCTGTGTGATGGGGAGAGAATTCCCAGGCACAGAAGGCTTCTTTTCTGTTTGTAGCAGCCTCTTGCTTGACTGTATTTGACTTAGGATAAAAACTCCAGTTCTGCTCAAAGAATGAAGGTCTGAGGTCCCTCCCTAAGAATAAAACTGCCTGTGCAAAAATTATAAATATAACTGCCTTTGTAGGACTAACAAATTAGTCATAAAATTAGAAATTATGGCTTAGGAGTTATGTAGCTAGAAGCCACAAGATTCTAAACCATCCCAATTGCTCCTAGGGATAACATCACTATTGTAAAACCTAAGATTGGTGCTTGAGATATTTTGCAGACTTTGTACTGGAGAGATCAGCTGGTGCCACCCAGATCGATGAACTGGCTCATTTGATCTTGCGGCTCCCACTCAGGAACCAACTCAGCACAGCAGGACAGCTTTGACTCCCTATGATTTCATCTCCGACCTGACCAATCAGCCCTGGCCCTCTACCTGCCAAATTATCCTTAAAAAACCCCAGTCTCACAAGGTCAGGAGTTCGAGACCAGCCTGACCAACATGGGGTTTTAGTAGAAACCCCGTCTCTACTAAAAATACAAAAATTAGCTGGGTGTAGTGGTGCACACCTGTAATCCCAGCCACTTGAGAGTCTGAGGGAGAAGAATCACTTGCACCCAGGAGGTGGAGGTTGTAGTGAGCCAAGATCGCACCACTGTACTCCAGCCTAGGCGACAGAGCGAGACTTCTGGGAAAAAACAAAAAAAAAACCCAGTCTCCAAATTTTCAGGAGACTGATTTCGGTAATAATAAAACTCCCATCTGACATTTAGGCAGCTCTGTGTGAATTAAATTTCTCTATTGCAATTCCTCTGTCTTGGTAAATCTGCTATATCTGGGCAGTGGGCCGAATGAATCCAAAGGGCGGTTACCAGAAGATATAATCAGAAATTCTGAGGGTTACTGCAGCTTGTGGAAAGATGTCCTGCCACAGGTTCTCCTGTATCAACTACCTTCTGCAGCTGGGATTTTCAGCTAACTTAAGACAATTTGAAAACAGTGAGTTCCAAACAGGTCATGAATGGATTTAAGTTACAATTTAAAATTTATGTCAGGGAGCATTTGTGTCAAGAAATGAGACAAAGGTGATTTATATGAATTCTCCAAAACATGAGGAAAGGTTGTTTTTGTGTTTTTTTTGTTTTGTTTTGTTTTGATATGAAGTTTCGCTCTTGTTGCCCAGGCTGGAGTGCAATGGTATGATCTAGGCTCACCACAACTTCTGCCTCCCGGGTTCAAGTGATTCTCCTGCCTCAGCCTCCCGAGTAGCTGGGATTACAGGCGCCTGCCACCACGCCCAGCTAATTTTGTGTTTTTAGTAGAGATGGGGTTTTTCCATGTTGGCCAGGCTGGTCTTGAACTCCTGACCTCAGGTGATCTGCCCGCCTTGGCCTCCCAAAGTGCTGGGATTACAGGCGTGAGCTACCGCGCCTGGCCGAGGACGGATTTTTGGTCTAGAGCTATGCTGTCCAATATTGTACTCGTGGGCCACATCTGGATAGGGAGCATTTGAAATGTGGCCAGGCCAAATTGAGGTGTGCTATAAAGATGACATGTAAATAGGATTATAAAGAATTAGAAAAAGGGAATGTAAAATAATTCATATAACTGTTTAATATTGATTTTATATTGAAATACAATTTTGGATATATTGGAATAAATAATTAACTTCACTTTTTTTTTTTTTAAACTTTGTGGCTATTAGAAACTTTAAAATTTTAAGTGTGGTTCATGTTCTATTTCTGTTGGACAGCACTAGGCAAGATTTCATTATAATTCTCTTGTCTGCTATGGGGTTCCTTTCTCCCACTAGAGGGAGATATGTTCCAGCCTCAGGAAATCTGAGGCTAGCGTGTAAATGCCACTGCTTTTGAATGAACTCTTAAAGAAGCACTAAAAAAAAGAGCTTAAGTTTTTGCTTTGTTTTAATCCCGTGTAACTCTGATGTTTCTAAAGGTTGCAGTTTCTGTGAAAGTGAAGCCAAAACAGAAGCGGGAAGAGGCAGAAAGTTTTTCTACCCTCTTTGCCTTAATGAATTCAGAGGTTTCTGTTACTTCTTTGTTGGATCACAGTAACTTGTCGTTTGTTTGCCAATTGTTCCTTTGGACTTGAGTCTGTGTGTCTGTGTGCAGTGCAACACGGAAATAGGTGCGTGCACGCACACACAATGGTCTTGCGTGCAGCTGTCACAGAGAGGACCAGTGCCCTACTGCAATCACACACCTCCATGGCACACCCAGATCACTTGGATTGCACTGTGGCTGGGGCTCCTGGAGGTGTGCGGTGTGTACCCTGGGCCGGTGTGCAAGCCCCTCTCTTTTCTGTTGTTCCTAAATGTTGCCTGTGGTCTGACGCTTGGCTTGCTGTTTGCATCTAGTGTGTGTGAATCTGCCCCTTGATCCTACTCTGAAACCAGCATTATTTCATGATTATATTTTAGTGACAGCACTCTCTCCTGGGTTTCCTTCTGGATAGCTCCTTTTTGGTTTCTTGAGGTTTTTATACTTTTGTTGATCTGATATGCATTAATATTTCCCCGTTCTTGTCTATGTACTCTTTGTCCTTTTTTGGGGGGGAATCCCAGCCATTCTGGTGGTTTTGTCCCACCCTTATACTGAGAACTTGTAAGTCTTTATCTCCAGCTTAGAGCATTCCTTTGAGCTCCACCCGCATCCATGCAGTTGCCTACAGGACATCGCACAGACCTCAGCATCGGCTCCCACAGCATTCCTTCCTGCATCATGGCACTGATCAGCACTATCATAGTTTCTTATTCTGTGTTTGTCTATCTTCCCCAGTACACAGTAAGCCCCAGGAAGACAAAAGCCACACCAGTCTGGTTCCATTTCATTGCTAGTATCTTGTACTGTGTCTGGTTACTGTACATCCTCAAGAAGTGTTTGCAGATTTTATCTTTTGTTTCAAATCAACTGTATTGTTTACTTACAAACATGCTCATTACCATTATATGACTATTTTATTATATTTTGTTAGCATTATATCATAGCAGATCCAATCACCATAGTTTTGTGGCATAGTCTGTGTCAAAATTTCTTTTTTTTTTTCTTTTCTTTTTTGAGATGGAGTCTTGCTCTTGTTGCCCAAGCTGGAGTGCAATGGCATAATCTTGGCTCACTGCAACCTCTGCCTCCCAGTTGAAGCAATTCTCCTGCCTCATTCTCCTGACCATGCCACCACACCTGGCTAATTTTTGTATTTTTAGTAGAGATGGGGTTTCACCACATTGGTCAGGCTGGTCTCAAACTCCTGAACTTGTAATCTGCCCGTCTTGGCCTCCCAAAGTGTTGGGATTACAGGCGTGAGCCACCATGCCCGGCCCAAAATTTCTAACAGCGTGTGCACATGGGCCATTTGCAGTAACCCTTCCCATGTTTTCCTGTGTTGGAAACTCTTCTCCCTTGCTCTCTCCTTTTGTGACCCTTATTACAAGCCAAGTTTCCATCAGTGGCTCTACATATTTCCAGGAACTTAGGTCACAGAACACTGGAAAGCAAGGTCAAGGAGTGTGGTATGTTTCCGTGCCTGCAGCTTAGTCCACTGGCTGCTTTTCCAGGACATAGTCCAATTCTTTCAGTGCTTCAGCTCTTCAGCCAGCCCAGTTTTGTTTAGATTTGTGACTAACGAAGACTTTTTTTTTTGTTTTTTTGGTCAGAACACGAAGAGGAGCTGGACCAGGAATTTGAGCTGGAGACTGACACTTTATTTGGAGGATTAAAGAAGGTACAAAGTGGATGAATAATAAATCTCAGTTTTCAAACCTGATTTCAATATTTCACATCACATTTGTATTTGGAGTCGATCCAGGTATCGGATTCAGCAGCAATGTGGAATGAAGCACCCTTTCTGCCTTAAAGGTGTGAGTGTGCTGTGTTGGGGAAGGCGTTCCCAGGGTCTCTATGTTCTTGTCCCCTGTTCTCTTCTGAAGATACAAGAAATGTGACTAACCTTATCAGTTAGGACAGTTTTCACTTTTGTAAAGCTCAGAAACTTCCTACTTGACCTAGCCAGATCCATCAGAATCGCATGCAGCCCCTGGACACTCCTATACCAACTGCCGGCAGCTGCAGGAACATCTTCCTTCCGGCCTCTGAGTGTCCCTGGCTGTCCATGCTGCTGCAGAGCATGCTGGGAATTCACATCGCTCGTCCCTCTGGTAGGGTGGTGCCAGGCGGCTGGCTCGCTTGTCTTCAGCAGCAGCTCATTTTGTCTACGTTGGTAGCAGGCAGAGTGGCCACTGTTCTTTCACATACCCATGTCTTTCTAGATGTGACCAGTAGCACTTCTGTGCTAGAGTATATATTCTGGGTAGGTACCAGACCCTTCCAGTTGAGAGATGCCTGACTACTTTTTTCTCCCACCAGAACCCCTGTCCCTTTTAGGCTGGGGTTCTTCTCATTCTTCTCCATTCAGTTTCTCAGGACCCCATTTCAGCTACGACTTGGACTGTAGGGGGTCCAGGGCCCAGGTCATGGTGTGGGCTTCGGGTCAAGGCTAATTATGGGCTGTGTATTTGTTTTCTAAGTATTTTTATATGTTTTTAAAATGTTATCAGAGCGTTTTGTTTTGTTTTGTTTTCTATTTTTACTTTATGTAATATACCAAATAGATTACAGATTCAATCAGCCTTTTGTGGGCTGGCTTGGGACTTAAAAGACACCTTGCATTCCAGGTTCGGAACACTCTGCTTGCAAATGAACTTTTGCAAGACAGTTCATTTCCAAGTTGGGTACTGCCTGTACTAATATTTTTCTATTGAAAGTTGCAGATCTTGCTTGAATTGTAACAAATGTAGCTCAATTTCCATTTTGATTTGCTAGGGTAGCCTGTTCCTTTCTCCCGGCTCTGTACAGAGCCATATGTAAGATACAAGGCCCATGTTTGTCTGGAACTGAGAAGAGCATTCTGCCCTGCATGGGGTGCCATTCTTGGCTTTTGTCGCTCTACCCACCAGATGCTTCCATGAAAACTTAGATGTAAATTGAATTTTCATCCATGGCATCCATTTCTAGATGTTTCTTATTTAAATAAGCCCTTTCTAGGATTGTTAATAAGAATGTAATGTGGGTAGTATTGTGCCCACTTCAGAGATGAGGAAATCTGGGAAGCTTTGTCACAAAGTGGAATTTGAGATGAAATAGGAATTAGCCTTTCTGAGTGTCTCGGATCTACTCTTTACGAATGTAACACTAGCAGATGTCTTACAGCAGAAAAAAAGATGTTTTTTTTTTTCCTTTTAGAGTTAAAATTCAAGCATTTTAGATAATATTGGAAATATAGAATTATTTGCCAGGGCAAAAATAAGCAGACACATTTGAAAGACTTTTAGCTGCAGAGGAACAATGGTGAGGCAGCGTGAGAAAGTGAACACAGGGTCAGGCCCCAACAAGTTTTGGAGCTGCCACAGATTTCATGATCAAGGGCAGGCTCAGCCCAGCCATGCGTTGCTACTTCTAGACAAAGCGGCTTTGTCTTCACTGACTTCCCAGCTCTTGTCACTTCACTGGGTCAAGTCCAGCTGCTTGACTCCCTGCAGAGGCTCCAGAGTCCTGCAGAGATGACCCCTTCTCAGTGCTCTCTACAACAGCTCTCATAACAGGTCTGGGGTCGGGAGTGTTGTTGCTCAGGCCAATTCTGCCTTCACAGAAGAGTCCACATGGCACAGACACACACACTCTGGGAGCTCCAAGGATTCCGTCTTTTGCCATCCTGACAAATCTGTCCATCCCTCTGTCTGACTATCCATTCATCTACCAGTGCTCTGAGCACCTCTCATCTTCTCATCTCTCTACTTCTCATCACCTTGCATGTGGGGTGGGTGGTTTGGAGCCCTAGAATTTACGGAGGAAATGGGTCCTGGTGAATATCTGGCAGAGGAAGGACATTGATATGGGTCCCTAGGATCAAGATACTCCTTGCTGAATATTTCTTTTCTCAGAGGCTGTAGGAAGTGGCAAGCACATGCTATTTTGGTCCAAATTCTAATCAAAAGAAGATATTAGGTGTGACTAGAAATCATGACCTTTAGAAGAAAGCTTATGTTTTCTGACCAGCCCATCCCTTGAATGTTAGTCTGCAGCTGGGTTGGTAAACCTCAGTACTGCTGACAGTTTTTTTTTTTTTTTTTTTTTTTTTGGGAGACGGAGTCTCCCTCTGTTGCCCAGGCTGGAGTGCAGTGGCGTGATCTTGGCTCACTGCAACCTCTGCCTCCTGGGTTCAAGTGATTCTCCCACCTCAGCTTCCTGAGTAGCTAGGATTACAGGCACCTGCAACCACATCCAGCTAATTTTTTTTTATTTTTAGTAGAGATGGGGTTTCGCCATATTAGCCATGCTGGTCTCAAACTCCCGACCTCAGGTGATCCACCTGCATTGGCCTCCCAAAATACTGGGATTACAGGTGTGGGCCACCATGCCTGGCTGACATTTTATTTTGTTGAGATAGGGTCTCGCTCTGTAACCCAGGCTGGAGTGCAGTGGCACAATCTTGGCTCACTGCAACCTCCATCTCTCAGGTTCAAACAATTCTCTTGCCTCAGTCTCTTGAGTAGCTGGGATTATAGGCACACGCCACCACGCCTGGCCAATTTTTGTATTTTTAATAGAGATGGGGTTTCACCACGTTGGCTAGGCTGGTCTCAAACTCCTGACCTCAAGTGATCCACCTGCCTCAGCCTCTGAAAGTGCTGGCATTAGAATCATGAGCCACCATGCCTGGCCACATTTTATTAAAAAAAATTTTTTTTTGAAGAGATGCGATCCTGCTCTGTCACCCAGGCTGGAGTACAGTGGTTGTAATCATAGCTCACTGGAGACTTGAACTCCTAGGCTCAAACGATCCTTCTGCCTCAGCCTCTTGAGTAGCTGGGACTACAGACATGCACCACCATACCTGGCTGATTTTTAATATTTTGTAGAGATGGGGTCTCACTATATTACCCAGGCTGGTCTTGAACTCCTAGCCTCAGCCTTCCAAAGCACTGGGGTTACAGGTGTGAGCTATGCTGCCTGGCCACTACTGACATTCTAGATTAGATGGCTGTTGTGGTGAGCTGCTCTGGACGTTGTACAATGCTTAGCAGAGTCCCTGGACTCTACCTAGTAGATGCTAGCAGCATTTCCTGCCCTAAGCCTTAACAATTTTAAAAAGTGGGCTGGGTGTGGTGGCTCACTCCTGTAATCCCAGCACTTGGGAAGGCTAAGACCAGCGATCATTGAGGTCAGGAGTAGTCTGGCCAACATGATGAAACCCCATGTCTACTAAAAATACAAAAATTACAGCCAGGTGTGTGCCTGTAATCCCAGCTACTCCAGGGACTGAGACACAAGAATTGCTTGAACCCGGGAGGTGGAGGTTGTAGTGAGCAGAGATCGTGCCACTGCACTCTGCACTCCAGCCTGGGTGTCAGAGTGAGACCTTGTCTCTAAAAATAAAATCAAAAACAAGAAACAATTTAAAAAGTCTCCATGCATTGCCAAATGCCCCCAGGAGGCAAAAATCATCCCCTTTTAAGAGCAGCTGGTCTATAGCAATATTTAAGGGCTCTTAAATGACCACTCCCTTGGTCATGCCGATTTGCCATTCTTACCTTTACTCATCCTGTTCCTCTTCTGGATTGGGGCTCATGCCTTCCCTGTCCGGCCCTCACTCAGACTTCAGATCATAGCTGGCTCCCTGTCACGGAAGCATTGCCTGAAGCTCAAGCTGGGCTTGGTGCTCATAATTCCTGACACTTCCCTGCCTCTCTCTTTACTTCCTTCCACAAATACAGCTTTCAATGAGAGTGTCTCTGTGCTCAAGTCCATATGGAGTGCTGGGGACAGTGGTGAGCCAGACAGACAACATTCCTATGCTAGTTTCTCCTACTAGGGACAGGCTGACCGCAAACAAATGAACAATGGCCACAGATTGAGCTAAATGACATGAAGGCAGTAAACAGGGTGATAGGATAGCACTCTTTTGGATGAAATCGTGTACCCTATTATGACAAATTTATTTGTAGAATTTTATTTGGTGTTGTCCTTTCTCACTTAGATTGTGGGTCCCACAAAAGCAGGGCTGGGATTTAATCATTTCTGTATCTTCAATGCCTGGAGAAGAGTCAGTGAGTATTTTATTGAATTTAACTGCAGGAAAGAGTGAAGGGCCAGGTTGCAGCATGGAGGTGTGAAATACATTGGTCCTACGTGCCTCTAGATAGCCATGTAGGTAAGTGGGCTAAGTGGGACAGTGTGTAGAGTCAGAGTAGGGAGACACCATTCTGGGCACAAAAAATCACAAACTGCTTCTGGGAGAAGGGGGCTGACCTTCACCTGAGCTCCAGAGAATGAGTAGGATTTGGCAAGATCATCAGTAGAGGAGATGCTGTTCCAGTGGTGTTGCTATGGTTAGAAAAGGGAAGAATGTATTAGGGAAATGGTGAGTCAAAGTGAAGCTTCACTTAGGGCAGTGAAAGGGAGCTGGACCTGACTGTAGTCCTCCAATTTTTGATGATGTTCAGGTTTGGAGGATAACAGCCCCAATCAAGAATGCTTTTGAGCTTTGTCATTTCTTTGAGGGTAACGCTGATTGCACTTGCCAAGACAACAGAAGTGGTGTGGGTGCTTGCGTAGGTGCGGCTGTCAAGGGCTGTTCAGACTCCATATGCTTTGGTTTTTGCATCCTTTTTTGTAATGTTTGCTCTTCCAGGCTGTCAGGGTAAAAGCCCCTCCCCCACCCCCCACCCCCTGCAGGCTCCAGTGTGCTGTGCTAGAATGGGGTGAACCCAGCCTTGCTGGGTTCTGGGGTGATCTGTCGTCGTATTTGCCAGTCCCTTTTTCTTTCTTCTTGCTGGTCTTCTCTCTAGTGATGCCAGGGAGATAGGGGAAATATTTCAGTGCCCACGTTGCTTGCTCGATGAAGTAAACATGTTTCTAGACAGTAGCATCTGAACCAAACTGATACAAATGAAGTTCTATGTCAGGTATATTGTCATTCATTTTTTTCCTTTTATTTAGGATTCAAGATCATAAATTCTTGGCATAATGGAAAGAGCACAGGTTTGGAGTTGGATGGGCTTAAGTTCAAATTTGGCTTTGCTACATCTGAGAAAATAATTTACCTCCTTTTTAAAAAAATGTATGTATTTTTTTGAGACAGGCTGAAGTACAGTGGCATGATCTTGGCTCACCATAACCTCTGCCTCCCAGGTTCAAGTGATTCTCTTGCCTCAGCCTCCTGAGTAGCTGGGGTTACAGGCGTGTGCCACCACACTCAGCTAGGTTTTGTATTTTTAGTAGAGATGCGTTTCGCCATGTCGGCCAGGCTGGTCTTGAACTCCTGGCCTCAAGTGATCCACCTATCTCAGCCTTCCAAAGTGCTGGGATTACAGGCATGAGCCACTGTGCCTGGCCTCATTTACCTCCTTTTAGCCTCAGTTTTATTACCTGCAACATGGGAATACAAGGTTATGGAGAAAGAGGTGATGGACAGAAAACACCCAGCATGCTTGTACTTAGTACAGAATAGATACACAATACCTGTTATTGTGGTTATTGTTACTTTTTTCTTCCATGGATGAATAATTCCTTCCTTTAGCATTAAGAATTACTGATTCTTGGTCAGGCACAGTGGCTCACGCCTGTAATCCCAGCACTTTGGGAGGCCGAGGTGGGCGGATCACCTGAGGTCAGGAGTCCACGACCAGTCTGGCCAACATGGTGAAACTCCGTCTCTACTAAAAATACAAAAATTAGCTGGATGTGGTGGCGGGTGCCTATAATCCCAACTACTTGGGAGGCTGAGGCAGGAGAATCGCTTGAACCTGGGAGGCGGAGGTTGCAGTGAGCCGAGCCTGCGCCATCGCACTCCAGCCTGGGCAACAAGAGTGAAACTCTGTCTCAAAAAAAAAGAAAAAAAAAAAAAAGAATTGCTGATTCTCCCTCTGTAGCAAGGAGGTAATGTTCTACAGAGAGACATTTACATGTAGAGGGGGACTGCTGTTGAAAGGAGCTCTCAAAATCCTAATGCATTATGAAGAGTGTTACAAGTAATCCATTCTATTCTTTCCTGAGGACACATTTTCCCATGACAGGTTTCTGAAATTGGGGCAGACCTCTAAATAAGCTGTTCTTTCAGAAGTAAAATCAGAGAGGACTTTCCATTGCCTGTGAGGAGGCTTAGGAAGAAGAGACAGAGGCAGACGGGAGCTTGAATACGAATGACTATGAACATAGAGAAAGAGGTGCTTCTATAAAGACACAGTTCTTAGCTACTCATGCTTTGCCCATGAAGATTTTTAAGATTTGGCTTATTTATAAATGCCTCTGCATTTTAATACTTCAGGAAAACAACATTCCATTTTGACTCATTTAACACATGAGTTAAATGTGCACCTGCTGTGTAAGCAGCTTCCAGGCCACGTGCCAGGGATGCTGTGACATTCGAGGCTCAGTCTCTGTCCTAAGTGGGCTCTGAAGTTTGGGGGAAGGTGATGATGTGACAGTGAGCTGGTGGTGCAACAGCCACTGGGGCTTGTAGAGACAGAGGGTGCAGAGAACCCCAGCGGCAGGGACTGAAGGGAGGTGATGGCTGGGAGACGGGAAAGGCAGGTGAAGGGAATAGCATGCCTGACGACCTGGATTTGAGTGAAATAAATTTGGCTTGGCTAGAAGGTTGAGTTGTGAGGAGGGCAAATGACTCAAGACAGGCAGGGGATAGATCGTAAAGGCCATGAAGTGCCATATGCGGAGTCTGGACTTTATCCAGAGGGCAGTGGTCAGTCATTGAAGGGTTTCAGGTGCCATTTCTTCTGTGGACTCTTTCTGGAGCCCTCTGACTGATTTTCCTGCCTTGCCCTGTCTCTCTCCTTTCTCTTCTCTCTCTGCACACACATATACACACACACACTCTTGATCTGTTAGTTTTGCAGAGCTAAACCCTTGATTCTACCTTCACCTTATTTTCTCCTAGCTTCTTCAATGACTTTTTTTTTTTTTTTTTTCTGCATGCAGAGTCTCACTGTGTCACCCAGGCTGGAGTGCAGTGCATGATCTTGGCTCACTGCAACCTCTGCCTCCTGGGTTCAAGTGATTCTCCTGCCTCAGCCTCCCAAGTACCTGGGATTACAGGTGCCCATCACCATGCCTGGCTAATTTTTGTATTTTTAGTAGAGATGGAGTTTCACTATGTTGGCCAGGCTGGTCTTGAACTCCTGACCTCATGATCCACCCATCTTGGCCTCTCAAAGTGCTGGGATTACAGGTGTGAGCCACTGCATCTGGCCTTCAAGGACCTTTTTAATGAAACAAATAATATTTCCCATGAACTACTAGATAGAAGAGAGAGAGAACAGAGCAGGGTACCTGGTGGCTAAAAATTAATAAGCAAATTTGATGTTTATCCATTCACATTGCAGATGCTATTTTTTTTTTTTTTTTTTTTTTTTTTTTTGGAGACGGAGTCTCACTCTCTCACCCAGGCTGGAGTGCAGTGACGTGATCTCGGCTCACTGCAACCTCCGCCTCCTGGGTTCAAGCGATTCTCTTGCCTCAGCCTCCCGAGTAGCTGGGACTACAGGCATGTGCCACCATGCCCAGCTAAGTTTTTGTATTTTTAGTAGAGACGGGGTTTCACCGCATTAGCTAGGATGGTCTTGATCTCCTGACCTCGTGATCCACCAGCCTTGGCCTCCCAAAGTGCTGGGATTACAGGCATGAACCACCACACCTGGCTGCAGATCCTATTTTTACGTAAGGCAGAGAGCTACAATTCTTATTCCTGTTCTCACCAGGAAATCACTAACATCTTACATTTTTCCTACCTGTCCGCAAATTTACATGTCAGGAAGAAAATCTAGCATGGATGAGACTAGACAAAAGGTCATGTACTGATGGGTAAAGAGCTGGCATTCTTTGTGTTCACAAGAAGGAAGCAAACCTGACCTTCCATCACCAATCATGGGTTTCTTTTTTTTCTTATTTATTTTTTTGAGACAGAGTCTCACTCTGTTGCCTGTGTTAGAGTGCAGTGGCACAACCATGGTTCACTGTAACCTCTGCCTCCCAAGTTCAAGCGATTCTCGTGCCTCAGCCTCCCAAGTAGCAGGGCCTACAGGCATGTGCCACCATACTTGGCTAACTTTTTGTATTTTTAGTAGAGACAGGTTTTCAACATGCTGGCTAGGCTGGCCTCAAACTCCTGGCCTCAAGTGATCCACCTGCCTTGGCCTCCCAAAGTGCTGGGATTACAGGTGTGAGCCACCCCGCCTGGCCTAATCCATGGGTTTCTTGCCCCTGACATTTTGGAGACTCTTCAACCCACATTCTTTGTCTGGAGGGGCTGGCATGGAACACAGGAATCTGTCTCTGCTAAGAAAGCCTCTCTGGGAAGGGGAAAAACTGTGTAAAATCCAGTTTTCTGTTAAGACAGGCTGAACATTCACGCACACAGCCAAATCACTTATTAATCTGCTCCCATCAGATGGAGGGAAGCAGAGAGATGACAGACATGCTGGAATAATCTTTGAGGGGCTGCGGATTAATGAAAATGAGTTAAGGCCTAACCTCTGTAAACTCACCAGAGTTTACACACATGAAACGAAGCAAACGTTGCCAAGAGATCAATGTTCCTTTATAAGAAGTCCCCAACCCCAGTGGGCATATTCACCTCAATTCAGCAAACATTATCAAGAGTCTACTAATGTTTGAGGGAGTTCGATGCAAAGATGAAGACATTCCCACTGTTGAGAATGGTGAGAAATTTCTCAGTCACAAACCAGTCAGCTTACAAGTCAGTGCTTACTGCCTGCTTTCTGATCTGGGTTGTGATAATGCTGTGGGTTAAGGAATTAAGAGGCATTATTTCTCTACTCAACAAGTTTATACTCTATTTGAGAATTCCAGGAGGACACCCCTAGCTTTAATATGGCTGATGTGTGAAGTATTTAACAAGGGCCAGAGCTGTACACAGCCAGGACAATTGGCCCTGCTCGTGGGTCCTGCCTGAAAGCTGGCCCTGGCATGCCATTTAACAAAGTGTTTCCACATGTATGATTGTCCCTAGTCGGTGTAGCCAAAAATTGCTGGGAGAGTTTCTAGCCTTGGAATGATCAGAGAAGACTCTCTGGAATAGGTGGATTGGAGCTGAGCCTTGAATAGAAGTACTATGTTTTGAACTGACCCAAGCCTATTTTGTTGTTTAACAAAAATAAAGTTCTTTGGTTTTACTCTTGGTAACTTCTGTCACTTGGAGGTGAACAGGAGTTAAATGTCTTCTCTCCCACAACCTTGCCACCAAGTGGTATGTTAAACAGTGAAGGTGTCTAACTGAATTCTCCTACAAGTACAAACATTCATTAGGTAGGGAAGTACAAAACCATCATTGAACTTGTTCCTGAAAGCTTGTGAAGCCTCTATTGTCTGTCTTTAGGTACTCCAACAAGCATCTTGCACGGAAGTTCCTTCTGAGGCTGGTGCAATTCTATTCTGCTGGCTGAAGCAGTTACCTTTCTAGTCTGATTAGAGGATAGAGCCTTATTAAAGCAAAGGACACAGACCAAGAGAGTGTTAGACTTTCAGTGCTTTGGGTGCTGGGCTCAAGGGAGGTGTTTTTTTTTTTTTTTTTTTTTTTTTTGTTGTTTTTAGATAGGGTCTCTTTCTTGACCAGGCTGGAGTGTAGTGGTGCCAGCTCCCATAGCCCCCAGAATAGCTGGGACTGTGAGCATGTGCCACCATATCCAGCTAAGTTTTAAAATTTTTATACAGACAGGGTCTTGCTTTGTTGCCCAGGCTTGTCTCAAACTCCCGGCCTTAAGCAGTCCTCCTGTCTTGGCCCCCCAAACTGTTAGGATTACAGGTGTGAGCCACCACACCCAGACTAATTTATTTATTTATTTTTTAAAGACAGGGTCTTGCTCTGTCATCCAGGCTGGAGTGCAGTGGCATGATCATAGCTCACTGTAACCTCTAACTCCTGGGCTCAAGCGATCCTTCTGGCTCAGCCTCCCAAAGTGTTGGGATTACAGGCGTGAGCCACTGTACCTGGCCTCAAGGGATTCTTACATACATGCTTCATTATTACAAGGGTATCAGAGCCTGAGAAAAATTTTAATCCATCACATATTGAGCACCATGCTTTTCATTACTAAAATATTTATTTCTAACATTCCTTATGCTAGTAAACTTTCAGGTGCAGCTTTAGGTACCATGTTGGAATTATTTGAATTGTAGTCATGTCTGGGAGTAGATTTCTGATTAGAATCCTTCAAATGCTAACTCACTCTTTCTGGACTCCTCATTTGGATACTTTCAATGTTAAGAACTGTCCTTAGAGGTGGATTAAAGTTAATTTACACACAAACATGGAAGTGCTGTAACATGATTCAGACTTATATAAGTGCCATAACAAGACTCAGAGAGAAAGGGGGACAGGATTATTCCAGCCTAGGGCAGGTTGAATAGTGGCGGGATCTGAAATTTGGGGGGAGGTATGGGGAAGTGGGAAGGAGGGAAAACATTTCCTTCTCTCAGTACATTTCCTAAAAGTGGTGCCTGTCAGCATTCTTAAAAAGGTTATTACCTTTTAAAATCATGACATGACAGTTGATAAGCCTTTGTTAAAAAGAAATTAAGCAGCAGCAGCAAGGTAAGAGCGAGATCACAGGGGCACGTGGGAGAAGATGTAAAGTGGGGTGTCTTTGTGTGGGGAACTGACTGATGCCACTTTCAGGGATGACAATAGCTGCCGAAAAGTTCGAGATGGATGAAGGTTTGTTATTCCATCATGATTTTGCTCCCAGGTTTAATGAAAGCAAAGCTCAGGTCAAATTCTATCTGGCTGTGTACATTTATTAAACACTTACTAGGCAAGCAGTGGAAACCAGTTTACACCAAGCTGATCAGTGGAATTGATGGAGTCCTTTAAGGAGCTTGCATCACCACCTTGCATTGAATTTCTTACTAGGTAGATAGATAATAGAATATTATCTAGAGAAGGATGGATTGGGGCTTTTTCGCAGACAGGCAACCAGAAATTCTCCCAACTATGTGGCTGAATTTAGGATCTTAAAGGCCATCACTTAAGGGGGAGTCTCCAAATTGTCTAAGCCATTCTGTGTCTCCAATGTTAATGTTGCTAATTAGCAAGTCAGATGTCACCAGGGAAAGTTACACAGACTTTCATCATGCAAGTATTCAGACCTTTGACATAGAAAACAAGAGTTAACTGTCATTGAAAATTCTGTTACACAATGCTTAAACAAACAGCAACAATAAATCACTTAAGCCTAAAGCTGCACCATAATGTTTTCCTCTTGAAGTCTTTTTTTATAAAACATGATTTGCCTCGCCAGGGCAAGGCTTGCAAAAAATTAGTTTATAACTGATTTGTTCCTCTCCACGGAAATCTTTAGTAAAAGGCGAAAGATTTATTCGATCTGAAGAGAAACCAGTGAACACTACAAATTACTTCAACTTGTTGTAGTAACCGCAACTCCTAGTACGCCGATGGTGCCTACAGTTCGCACAAAAAGAATTACTGCCTACAGTTTGCACAAAAAGAATTCTTTAATCTTCACATAGTTAGAAATGTTGAGTCAAAAGAAATATTCTTTAAGCTTTAAATAATTTACTATGTGCAGGGTACTATGGGTATGCAAATGAGATGTTGAGTCATCACCTTGAGATTCCACACCTTGTTATTCACCGGGTGCCTTTGGTGCTACCACTAGGGGGCGAAGTAGAGGACATGCTAGCTGAGTTCTAAATCCCATCCTGGGTTAACCATGGAAACTCGTTTTAGTCCTTTTTGTATAATGGGACTTGGAGTACGATTTGTTATCTTTAGCATCATCTTATTTTGAAACAATTACACATTTACAGGAAGTTGCAGCAGTAGTACAGAGAGGCCTTGTGTACCTCTACCCAGCTTCCCCAGTGGGGAATCTTTTTTTTTTTTTTTTTTAATCCCTTTTAATTTTAGATTCCAGGGGTACATGTGCAAGTTTATTACCTGGGTATATTGTGTGACGCTGAGGTTGAGGGTATGAATGATCTTGTCACCCAGGTACTGAGCACAGTACCCAGTAGTTAGTTTTTCAGCCCTTGCCAGTCCTCCCTCCCACCCCCCAGCAGTTCCTGGTGTCTGTTGTTGCTAACAGGAGGACCTGATGGTTAGCTCCCCAGTGGGGAATCTTCCATAGTGAACTCAAACCCAGGAACTTGACATTAGTACAACCCACAGACTTTAATCAGATTTCACCTGTTTTGCAAGCACTTACTTGTGTATATGTATATAGTTATATGCGGTTTTATCACATGTGTAGATTCGTGTAAACACCAACATGACAAAGATACAGAACCTTGAAGAGCTACTCTGTGCTGCCTCTTTGATGGCCATACTCACCCTCCTCCTCTTCATCTCTAATCCCTGAAAAACCACAATGCTTTTAAATATATATGTATATACACACACACATTTAGGATTCTTATATCTTATTGGTGAGAAGATATTTTTATCATTCTGCAATGACCCTTTTTGACCCTGGTGATTTTCTTTCTCTGAAGTCTACTTTATCTGCCATTGGTAGAGCCACTCCCACTTTCTTTTGATTCATGTATGTATGCCATATCCTTTTTCATCTTTTAACTTTCCACCTCCCCATTTCATTATATTTAAAGTGAATTCCTGTGGACAGTCCAGAGTTGGGTCTTTTTTCTAGCAATCCATTCTGCCAAGCTCTGTCTTTTAATTGCTGTGTTTAATTTGATTGGGGTTTATTCAGCTTCTTGAATTTGTAGGTTTATGCTTTTTGCCAAATTTGGAGATCTTTTTTTTTTTTGCCATTATTTCTTTGAACATATTTTTAACCTCATATTTTTTCTTCTTTCCTTCTGGAAAATTTAATGACACCAATGTCAGATCTTTTGTTCTTATATCAAGGGTCTCTGAGGCTGTATTTTTTCAGTCAGTTTTCTCTCTCTCGTTCAGATTGGGTGATTTTTATTGACCTATCCTTAGGTTCAATAATTAAAAAAAAAAAATCTCACTCTGTCATCCAGGCTGGAGTGCAGTGGCGCAATCTTGGCTCACTGCAATCTCTGCCTCCCGGGTTCAAATGATTCTTCTAACCCTCCCAAGAAGCTGGGATTACAGGCGTGTGCCACCATGCACAGCTAATTTTTTTTTTTTTTTTTGTATTTTTACTAGATAGGGGGTTTTGCCATATCGGCCAGGCTGGTCTGGAACTCCTGGCCTCAAGTGATCCACCTGCCTCGGCCTCCCAAAGTTCTGGGATTACAGGCATGAGCCACCATGCCTGGCTCAATAATTATTTCTTATGTAATCTACTTTTGCTATTAAGCCCATCTAGTAAGTTATATTAAGTATAATGCATTAATGTAAATGTTAATATTTATATCAACATTTACTTAACACTTAATTTTGTTTTGCTTATTGTCGTTCCTTAGGCCCTGAGCTCTCTAGCCAGTCTGCTCTTTTCACCATTCACAATCCCCTTACATTTGTTTTATATGTTACATCCAAGGGTTTTAGCTGTCGTTAGTGGAGGGATAGGGATAAATGTGTGTACTATATCTTGTCTGAAAGCAGACGTCTCTGTGTTGTAGCTTGTGTTTTAAAGTAAGTCTTAGGCATCATAAATGAGTTATTTTATTAATACACAAATAGATTTCTGAAGAAAGATGGTGGAAGCAATGGACTGTGGGGGAAGGATGGGGCAGTGTGCCCTGAGGATGTGGTGAGCCTTGGTCTCGTTCTTCTCTGTCTCTATTCCCAGTCTCCCAGGCCCCTGGGCTGCCTGTGATGGCTGGTGGGTTCAGGGGTGCTCTGGGTGGGGAGGTGTCTCTTGGACAGCTTGGGCAGCTAATGGGCAAAGGGGACAGATGTAAAGATGTATGGGAGAACTCCAACATAGCTCTGCTCACCTGTTTCCCTGGTCTTTCAGGCAGTGTGTACAGTAGAAAGGTGGTAGCTGGGATTATGGAGGGTTCCCTTCTTCTTCCCCTAGATAGATGGCAAAAATGTTAGTTCTCCCTTTTTCTCTCTGAGATCACACTTTCTTTAATTGGCCTTCTGCCCTGGGGGCCTCCAACATTTTGGGACTCCATGTGGAGTTCCAGTTTGCTATGTCTGCCCACTGCAGAGATGTTCTGTACAAATCAGTTTTCTTGCATATGTGAAGACTTCCTAAGTGTAAAGTAAGTTCTTTGAGTGTGAGGATCATTTTAGGGGCTGTGGCCCCCAACAGGCTGGGGATCTTTTTTCCTTCCACGTTATTGTGACTCACTTTGTCTTTTTGATATTCTGGGAAAGTGACACTAATGGTATGTGTGATTTATTAGCATAGTTTGAAGCTGAGGAATCATGATTCTGTGTAATTTGTTCTCTAGTCATCTCATTCTATTACATTTTTTTCATGATCTCCAATTTGTTTATCACCTTTTTTCATTGTTTATAGCTCTTTTTTCCATATACTGTGTAAAAATAGTGGTTTTCCAATTTGAGAGATGTGGGGAAAATAATACAGTTTTGTGCCTTCAACTTCACCTTGAAACTTAATGTTTCTTTTTAAGCATTTGATTCCTTCTTTGCTGGCTTTAGGAGGAAAGGAAAGGTGGGAATATGGCATAGACAGAGCAGGGAGACAGAATCTATTCAAGTTAAACCGAATAGACTCTGCAGTCTTGCTCTCCTGCATAATCCAAAGTGACTTCTGAGAAACAGGTCGGTAGGTAGAGTTGTGACCAGAGGATGTTACTGAGTTTAGGTTGGCAGTTGGGCTGAAGATACGCAAAATAACTTACCCATGTTAATTAGGTCCTCTTGATGTAATTAAACCCTCTTAAGAGGCTTTCTCTTTTCTTCTCCCACAAAACACCTCCCCTTTACCATTTTACACTGGACCAATTTGCCTGGCTTCTGTGGCGAGGGGCAATGAAGAGGCTGGGAATGGTACACAGTAGAACAGGGCAGCCTGTGCCTGTCCTGTTGGCAGCATCCCTGCCCTTGCAAGCATCTTCACCTATGCAGGAGGGTGAAGATGTTTCAGTAGGGACTTTGTTATTTACAGAAAAAAAGGTTTTATTAGTGGAAGCATTTTATCTTTAAGAAAGTATTGATTGAGAGAGAGTGTTGTCTCTGGAAATTGTAAGCAGTAAAATGATTTAGTTCAAATTCTTTTAGAAATAGAAAAGCAGCTGTTGAAGGAAAAAGAAAACTCTTCCAATAATTGCTCAATGAATCATTAGCCTGAGTTCATTCGGAGAGCAGTGCCTCTTTTGTGCAGAATTCTTACAAAATTAGTCTCCTTTTGTGTTTCTTGTCTGGAGACTTACGGGCCGTTAAGGTCAGTTTGCTGCCTTTGAATGTGCAGGGAAACATTTATGATTTCAAGAACCTTATAAAGGTTTTCCCTGATCTCGGATAAGTCTTACTCAGTGTAATTAGAAATTATATATGGTCTCAAAGTAAACAATAAGTAAATAATGCTATTTAGGAAATAGGTACACAAACATGTATAGTATTTCTGTAGTATTTTATTTTTACAGCTTGCTAGATATGAGGATAAGGAAAATAGTAAATATATTCAGCTCTATACTGTTTTCTCTGAAGGAAAAAGAGGTATAATAATGAAAAATATAAACCGGTTGGTAAGGTAGGTCATTTCCTTGTTTTTCTTTAAAAATTGATATACAATAGTTGTATAAATTTTTGGAGTACATGTGATACTTTGATACCTCTATACAGTGTGTAATGATTAAATAAAAGTAATTGGGATATCCATCACCTGAAACATTTATCTTTTTTTTTTTTGTATAGAGAACATTACATATCTTTTGGTTTTGAAATACATAAATGCATTTGTGACTGTATTCTAACAAACAGTCACTGCCATCATTACCTAGTTCTTGAGCATTCATTGGGTTGACCTAGCTGGTGTTTTCTTCCATTTCATTTTCCTCCATTGAATAGACTTATTTCAGACTAGTGTTCTTCAAAGTGAACTGTTTTCATAATGCTTTTGTTATAAAGCTGGAGCTGGATTCCAATCAGAGGAGACATTTCTTCCATAGTATGTTAGTCATGGTTCCATTGCAGACAACAGAATCTATTGCAGTTATTTTAAAAAGAGAATTATTGCAGGGATTTAAAGACATTTGAGAATAATAGAAAAACCTGTAGGAGCAGGCACTAAGTGAGCTACCAGAAACAGTTCCAAGAGCCACTGTACACAACATCTGCTGCCACATAGCTCCTTGCTTGAGAACCTAGGGCTCCGGTGCCACATCTGACAGCTTCAGCATCTCTGAACTGACTGGACCCCAGAATCTCCAGCATGGCTGCTGCAGAACAGCCAAAGGGTCTCTGCCACCATTTTCTTCAGAAGTCTCACAGACCATACATTGTTTCTTTACTTTGAGAGTCATAGTGTTTGTATTTGTTCATGAGAAGCTCAGCCATTTTTACACCTGCCAGCTACAGGGAATTCTGGGTTATGTAGTTTTCAACCTTCTAACCTGTAATGTGTAGGAAGTCATGCTAGAGAGGAGTAAATAGTCATGGTTGAGTTAATTGGCAGTACCTGCTGTACAAGCAGATGTTTTCTTCTTAGGAAAAGGTTAAGATGGTTGCTTTCCTGAATGCTGAAGTTCCTTTTTGTTAACCATGGGCTCACTTCTTTTCAGTCCACAGTCTCTAGAACTTTCTTCTTTCCTTCTTTTGGACTGGGTTTGGGATCTCGAACAGCTGAACTCTTATATTTTAACTATGAATGCTTCTAACTGTTTCAGGATATGCAGCTTGAAAACTCCTGGAGTTGTGTTTCTGGGCCTATCAAAGTAAAATCGAGTTTGTTGTTTGTTCGTTTATTTACATATTTACTGAACAAACAAGGACATAGTACTTCATACATTCCTGGCTGTATTCCAAGTGTTCTCCATACTTTAGTTTATGTGTTTCTTATAAATATGAAATGGGTCCTCTATTGTAATACTACTGTACTTTGGCCATGGCTTGAGAGTCAGTAATTGATTTTTCGGAGAGTGGGCCTTGAGTTGGTCAGGATAATTTGCAGAGAAGATCATCCACTGGAACTATTCTGTGAGCTTATGTTTTCTCCCTACCTGGGGTTATAAAGGCATTCTAGGGCAGATACCGGATTCTCCACTTTTGGCATCTCTTCTACCCCTTTCCCAGTAGACTGTGCTGATACCAGGTTCCTAAAAATAGTTTGACTCATTGTATAATCATTCAAATTTTTCAAATTTTTATTGAGTACCTAATATATTCTGTTTATTGAAGAATACAATGCTTAATATATATGTAGACCCTGTCGGAAAGGAGCTCACAGTTTAGTGGAGAGACAGCTCAGTAACCTGTAATTAAAGCACAGTGGGGACTGGGTCTGGTGGCTCACGTCTATAATCCCAGCACTTTGGGAGGCTGAGGAGGGTGGATCACTTGCAGTCAGGAGTTCAAGATTAGCTTGGCCAACGTGGTGAAACCCTGTCTCTACTAAAAATACAAAAATTAGTTGGGCATGGCAGTGTGCACCTGTAATTCCAACTTCTTGGGAGCTGAAGCAGGAGAATCACTTGAACTCAGGAGGCGGAGGTTGCAGTGAGCCGAGATCGTGCCACTGCACTCCAGCCTGGGCGACAGAGCAAGACTCTGTCGCAAAAAATAAATAAAATAAAATAAAATTTTAAAAAGCACAATGGGATAAGTTGCTTTGATACAGGTAACCGTAGTGGCATATTGTGGGAGCATAGGCAAGGGACACCGAGTCCAGGCTGAATGGATGGACTAGTAAAGGCTTCCTGGGAGAAGGCTTGCCTGAGCTGAGACCTGAAAGGTATGTCCTCATTCACATGATGCTTCAGTGATGGTTTTTCCAAATAGAGGGAGCAAAGTGTGGGAGGCCCAGCTGCATGAATGTGGTGCTGTGGGGTCAGAGGGGTCAATGCAGTTGTAATGTGGGATGGTGGGGGCAGTGAAGGTTAGGTACGACGATGGAAGGGTGGACAGGGGGACAGGGCCATTTTATGAAGAACTGCATGAGTCTCACTGAGAAGTTTCTCTGGAATGCTAAGGGGAGCACATGAAGAATATTAAGTGGAGGAAATAACATGATCAAATATGCTCTTAAAAATATTACTTTGGTGCTGTGTAGGGAGCATGGAATGGAAGGAATAAGGCGAAATGGGTAGAAGTGAGTAGAGAACAGTCTGCGGAATTGAAGTAGGTCTAGCATATAGTACGGGGAGGAGAACGATTTTGCAGTAACTCCAAGACTTTCCTGGATAACAGAGCCTAATTGATATGCTGTAATTGAGTATATGAAGCAGCATATACTAGATGCTTAATAAAATTTATTGAAAGATTTGAATGATTATGCAGTGGGTCATTTAAAAAAATTTTTTACTTTTATTTTTTTGAGACAGCCTTGCTCTGTTACCTAGGTTGGTGTGCAGTGACATGATCTCAGTTCACTGCAACCTCCACCTCCCAGGTTCAAGTGATTTTCATGTCTCAGCCTCCCGAGTAGCTGAGATTGTAAGTATGCGCCAGCACTCCCAGCTAATATTTGTGTTTTTAGTAGAGACGGGGTTTCACCATGTTGGCCAGGCTGGTCTCGAGCTCCTGGCCTCAAGCTATCCACCCACCTTAGCTTTCCAAAGTGCTGGGATTACAGGCATGAGCTACTGCACCCGGCCTCAAATCATTTTTAAGGCTTACCCATGGCCTTTCTTAGACTCTGCTTCATTTGTAGATATAAACTTCTGAGCTGATAGCAAACTATCTGCAAATACCATCCATAGACATAATAAAACAGTGCTCCTGACCCATCTCACTAGGAGATAAACAGTGGAACTATTCAGCAGGTCATGGACTGATTACAAAAAAAATCCAAAAAGACTCCAAAAACAGTGGGACCAGGGATCTGGGTTGAAGAACTAGTGGACTGAGCTAACTGATGTGGCTACAGGGTGAATTTTTCTCATTCACTTAGGGCGTCTCGGTGAGTGCCTTGGCACTTGGCTTGGTACTTTACATTTTAGTCTATTGACCAGGCCTTATTAGCTATGCGTTTGTGTTGTTTTCAGCTGGAGAATAGTCCTCAGTTTTCTGGGGAATGCAAGAGAAAGCACAGAACCAGAATTTTAGCCATCTCTTGTGATAACAACACAGTACTCCAGCTAAGAGGCTGAGAGTGAGTTGTGATCTGGCAAGGTTTAAGGGCGATGAGAATTCAAGGCTAGAAGGAGGAAAGATTTACTCAGTGGTGAGTTGCTAGGGCAAGTCCTTATTTGCCAGGAATTTTTTCTTGTAACTTTCTTCCCTAGTGACATAGGGGTGTGAGAAGAGGGGACGACCCCTTCTGCACGGGTGGGTGACAAGCACTTTCTTAGTATTTCTTTCCTTTAGCCTAGAAAATAATTGTCTTTCCCATTTTCTGAAAGGAATCTTAGACATTGTGCTAGTGGAGCCCTTCATTTTACACACAAGGAAATTCAATCCCAGATAGTTAAGTGACTTTTCCAAGTTTAAACAGAGGGAGAAATGTGACAAGTACTAGATAGGCTGATTTTTTGGCTCCGTTCCTGCTCCTCGCCATTTTAAAGGCTTACTGAATGTTGGGCATCTAGGAGACAGATTTAAGTCAAGGTTCTTGCTCCCAGAGAGATCCATTTTTCCCTCCAGAGAGAAAATACAGGAATAAAAGTGATATAATAAATATGCCATAATAAAAGTTCTAGAATTGAGATGTGGATGACGGAGAAGGGAGTGCAATGAGGTCCACCTGGGAGGTAGGGATGGGAAAGCTTCACTCTGGAGCTGACATTTGAATTGTACCATTTAGTGAGTATTTTGTGCATGCCACTGGGCTGGCTTTGTGGTTACGGGGCATAAATGAGGTGCACTCTAGGTTGGAGATTGCCTAGTCAAATAGTGTTGTGGAGCAAAGGGGTGGGAAGGGCAGAAAGTCCAGGTACAGGGACAAGCATGAGTAGAAACATCTCAGAAAAGGGTTTCCTCCTTGGCTTCAGACAGGCCTAGGTTTGAAACCCGGCTCTGCCCCTTACTAGGTTTGGACAAATAATCTGCTTTCTCTGACCTCCAGTTAACTCATTTGTAACACGGAGTTAAAAAACAGAACTACTCAAAAAAGAAAAAAGAAAAAGTGAGCTTCAGGCCAGGCACAGTGGCTTATGCCTGTAATCCCAGCACTTTGGGAGGCTGAGGCTGGTGGATCTCTTGAGGTCAGGAGTTCGAGACCAGCCTGGCCAATGTGGTGAAACCCCGTATCTACTAAAACTACAAAAATTAGCCAGGTGTGTGTGGTGGTATGCACCTGTAGTCCCAGCTACTTGGGAGGCTGAGGCACGAGAATCACTTGAGCCTGGGAGGCAGAGATTGCAGTGAGCCGAGGTTGTGCCATTGCACTCCGGCCCGGGCAGCAGAGCGAGACTGTCTCAAAAAGAGCTTCAAATCACTGACGAAATAAAAAGAAAAAACCCCAAAACTTATTTATTTCAACTACATGACATTCTGGAAAAAGTAAAATATGGAGACAGTAGAAAGATCATTGTTTGCCAGGGATTGAGGGGAGCAGGGTCAGGGTGGGAGGGATGAAGAGGTAGAGTACAGAGGATTTTTAGGGCAGTGAAACTATTTCATATGATATGACAATGGTGGATATGTGTTTTTATACATTTGTCCAAACCCATAGAATATGCAACATCAAGAGTGAACCCAAATGTAAACTATGGACTTTAGGGTATCAATGTAGGTTCACCAGTTGGAACAAATATATTACTGTGGTGGGAGATGCTGATGGAGAGGGGTTAAGGGGTCTATGGGAACTCTCTGTACATTGTGCTTAATTCTTCCATGAACTGAAAACTCTCTAAAAGATAAGGTCTATTAAACAAATTGAGCTACTTTAAAGATTGTTATGAGGTTGTAATTAGAAAACACATACTCGAATGTTCATCAGTGACTGGGAAGAAAGGACAGGTCTGTCAGTTTCACTGACATATGAAGTTGAGTTGCAGCGCTGTTACCCCTCTCATTCTGCAGTGGGTTTTTGGTGTGTCTTCATTGTGGGGTGTGGTGGTCTTGGTGCTGGGGGTCTTCCTATTTAGACTTTGAGCTCCTCATGGTGCCTAGAGCAGAACTCCGCTGTGGGTAGGAAAAGAGGCAGTTACAAACACTAGGCCCAGACCCTTTCCTTTGTTAAGAAAGGAAAAAGTGTTTTGCTAGGACGTTAGAGTTGCTATTTAAGAAACCCAGAACAATCGTGTCTCTCAGAGTCCTTAGTATTGCCTGGTAGCAGAATGCAAGCCTCAGAATAAACAACCACATTTGTTAACTTGTTCAGTGAATTCCGAAGTCTGGGTGCCCAGAACTTTGAACGGTGAACAGGAGGATGGCTGCTCTGTTGGTGAGTGTTAGGTAGCAGCTTCGGAGTATGTGCCCTCCCTGCCTGGGAATGGTACAGGGCGGGCTGAGCTGTTAAGGATTCTGTGAGTTTATGAACATTCAGCTGTAGGAAGGCATAATCAGTCATGTAGATTGGTCCCCAGGCTGGTAGTATCACATCACCTGGAAGCTTGTTAGAAATATAGAATCCCAGGCCCCACCCTTGATTGACTGCATCAGAATCTGCATTTTAGCAAGATGCATAGGTGGCTTGTGTCCACCTTGAGGTTGGATGTGGGTGACTTCTCCTTGGAGTACAGCCTCCCTGCTTCCATGGAGAAGCCTGTCTAGTTCTGCCTGGCTGAGATTTAGCTCCAGTTTGTATCTGACCCCCTTAGAGTGCCAAAGAAGAGGTTCCTAATTGACTAATAACCATGGAGTCAAGAAAGAAAATGGGGGAAGGGACAGAACATGATGTTGTTCCTGATTTCAGGCTTTCATGTTTGCCTTGAAATATGTGACTGAGCTCAGAGTCTATAAAGCTTTTGCTTCAAGAAGCAGTGAGTCAATATTTTTCTTACCCAAATCATTAAACATCATCTTGACCTATTCATTGTCCCAGCTTTTCTGTTTGGTCATTTCCCTTAGGTAACTTTTTTAAATAGGGAAGAATAGACATGAGAGAGACATTTTTATTTCCTTTAAATGAATGTTTTCTGTAATAATTAGCGGTGAAAGGCCATGTGTAATTTTTGTTGATGGGATTTTACCAGCAGAGTTTTCAGGAGTCCTGGACTTTCTGGTGGAACAGAAAGTCTTATATGTTTTGTTGTATTATATCCTTTTTTCCCCCCTAAAAAATTAAACTTGGAGAAGTTTCGAGGCATAGGTAAGCTTGGGGTCATGAATTCTAAATGTAGTTCTAAGTGTTCAAAAATGTTGTATTTAAAAAGCTCAAATGTTTTTCTTTTTCTTTTTTTTCTTTTTGAGTTTGTATTAAAAAAGTGTCTTGGCTTTTGGTGTCTTTTAGCTGTATCCCTGTTATAAAAGTGGTATTTTACTAGCATGGCCTCATCACATGACCTTTGAACTTATTTACATTTGTTTAGTTAATTGACTCTTGGCTAATTTGGAAATCTCTAGATGGGGAAATAAGCTGTGGATCAGGGATCAGGAGCCAGGTTAAAGCTTTGAGTTCTCTGCTGTGCTGCCTGGCTGTGTGTTTGTGGGCATGTCCCAGACTCTGGTGTAGTCATCTCTAAATGGAAGCAATTCAACTACATACATGATTTCCAGCAAGGGACAGGGGCTTTATGAGCAGGTCATGTATCAGGATCTGGGGTGTGGGGAGCATGTGTAATTTGAGAATGTGCAGTATTGTATTTCCTTATTTGAAGAAATGGGAAAACTTTTTTAAAATGAGTGGCACAAAGTAAAGCATGATACAGTCTTGGCTGGTGGTTTACAAGGGATGGGAAGTACATGGGTCTAGCAGTTAGTAGTGGGTACTGCTGTTTAATGAGTACTGTGTGCTGTTACAAACTTTTAATGTACATATGCTCTTATTTAAGCCTCAAAAATCCCTGTAAGGTAAGTACTATTGTCATATGAAGAAACAGAACAGAAAGGTTAAGAATCATGTTCAAGGTCATCACAGCAAGTGTGTGAGTAGATCTGGGCTCTGGACCCAAACCAAGCCTCCAGTCTTAGCTACCTTGCGCTCATAGTCTGTTATGAATCAAGATCAATTTTATGTGTATCTTACCTTCTGCAAAAAAGGGTTTTATTTGTGTGCAACTGGTATGACATTACCCCACAATCTTAGGTACACCAAAAAAAATCACACTTTTCTTCAAATCCAATTAAGAGAGGCTTCAAGTTCCACTTGCAGAGATTGGTGAGGAGTTCAATATCAGTGGTCATTGCAGGAGTCCTTTTCCAGGCACACATTTTGCTTAGAAAATTCTGAGACCTCAAATCCCCCTCCATCCTGGTAGTGCTGAACTTTTCACTGGCCAAGCCTGCATTGCCTGTTTCAGGGTGACCGATGACAGTGTGCATCTCTCCACGCTCCTCTTGGCCTCCGTGGTCCTTTCTGGGGCTCCTGAGGCCATGACTTTGAGGTGCTGGTTCCTAAGCGTCCACATGTCCACTGTTGTCAGAGGTTTCTACCTTCTCCTCCTGGGGAGCTTCATAGATGTGGAACCTGGTACTGATGCAGACACAGAACGCCACATGGACACAGAGCTTCTTGGGGGGAAGGGAAGTGTACCTTTCATTCCTTCATTATAAATTTATATGAAATTAGTTAATTTCTCTGACAAATTATTCTGTCTGTAAATGGCAACAAGACTCAGAATGACTGACTTTAAGCCATTTTATTAGTGTCCAGTTTACATTTCTCAGTGAAAATATCTAGTTGTCTAAACTGGGATAGCCTCAATTCATTACTTGTACTATCCCTGTGAACTTGGGTAAATGAACTGAGTTCCTTAAGTCTCTGTTTCATGTTTTGCAAAATGGAAATAATAATAGTATCTATACTATAGAGGGCCCTGGGAGATCAGCTGTAACAAAGACACTGAGTTGTAGAAAGTCCGAGGTGCATTTGGGGAATGGCAATGGCAATCATTCTGTTAGGTTGGTGCAAAAGTTATTGAAGTTTTTGCCATTACTAATAGCAAGCTGGAGGGGAGTGTACAGGTGGGTGGGGAAAGGCTAGAAGTGTGTAAATCCTGTTTTACAGAGTTTGGACTCACACTGGCCTTCTTTCCAGTTTTAACTGGAGTTTGTGTTCTGACTCAGACGTGTACTGAAATCCCTCTGATAAACTATTTTGTCCTATTTAGGATGCGACCGACTTTGAGTGGAGCTTCTGGATGGAATGGGGGAAGCAGTGGCTGGTGTGGCTTCTCCTTGGCCACATGGTAGTGTCTCAAATGGCCACACTGCTGGCAAGAAAGGTATGATTATATGTGTTGTTACCTTTTAAGTGTGTTTTTCCTTTGCTTCTTGTGAAGAAAGAGTCCAAGCTAGGAATCGGAAGACATGGATATTAGCACTGGTAGCCTGGAAAAAATGATAAAGTTGTTAACAATCAATATAACATTTAAGATAAAAGTTCATAGTTCATATCCTGCACTTGCTTTCTCCAACTTATTTTCAGGCATTGAATATAAAGGTTGTAGTGTAAAACTAACCATGGAGGGTGGTGGTGGTCTTTAAGATCACTTCTAATCAAATGATCAAAAAGTTGCCTGTGGTTGAGAATCTAGATGAGTTCACTTGCAAATTCAGAAGAAAGTTGATGATTTACTTAAGAAGTGGGAATAATTTTAAAGTCAAGTAGTTTATGCTGCTGTCACTGTTTTAGATGGGAAGTCCAATAGCATTTTGCTCTTGCCTTGGGCTGGCTTAGAGAATGAGAGATTCTTCAAAGTGGTTATTTGAAAACTACTTTTATGTGAGGCAGGATTGAGACCCTCTTCACAGGTCTAGCTACCAAGGGACCTGATTTACTGCCAGGAGGATCTTTCTGTCACCTGGGGGCCAGGGTATTTCCCAGAGGCCTCTGATAAATACTTCTTGCTTGCTATAGATTCCTGATGGAGGAAAAAAGTCTGTGCTTGGAAATTTACCGAATAAAAGCAAGACACAACCAAAACCTGATTTGGAAGTCAACCTAGGAAAAATGTTTTGATTCTCAGAGGTTCCCGCAGGTGATAAAACTGAAGTAGAAGAGAAACAGAAACCTCTGGAGATTGAGACCAGAAAGTGAGATGCAGAAATAGGATGTCCTGTGGTTAGAGATGCGCACCTAACTTGGGCCAGTTTCTGACTCTTTCCTGAAAATTGGTGTTTCCTGGGCTTGCTCCTCACCCCGGAAGATAGGAAATCCCAACAGCATATTAACTTCCTCTTGAATATGATACTGATTTTTTTTTTGTACTCAAGTGGCTGCTGAACTGGCAAAATCCAAAATATTAGATGTTGTCAGATCTGAGTATATTTTAAAATTTCATTTAACTTTGTGAGCAGACCTAATAATAATTTTTTTGTTCCTAAGCTAGTAATAAATATATCTACCTCAGCCCTCATTAATGGTTTTCTTTACTCCCACAAATTTCTGTTTAGTTTTTTTTTTCCCCAAGAATTCAAAATTTCTGGAAATTTAACATTTTAATTCGTAACAAAGTTTTCCCATCCATGTGTAAATGACTTATTACCATAAGTCTCAGTTTTCCCGTATGTAAAATAAATAGCTTCATACCTGTTTTTCTTAACCTCTGTGAGGGGAAGATGATGTACTTTGAGGATTGTACTAAGTTAATTGCGTAGTGGAAGAGTGCTAGACATTGTATTACTCATGTTTGGTCCTTGGTTCGATTAGCTTTCTAACCTGAGCAAAGGTTTTCACTGCATCTTCATTTATGGTCTTAGTGCATTTTTGTTGCTTATAAGAGAATACATAAAACTGAGTAATTTTATAAAGAAAATGAACTTATTTAGTAATTTATGAAGAAAAGGAATTTATACAGTTATGGAGGCTGGGAAGTCCAAGTCACCACATCTGGTGAGGGCCTCCTTGCTGACATCGCGGCAATCCTGAGGCAGTGCAGGAGATCACGTGGTGAGCATGATAGCTCAGGTCTCTTTTCCTCTTCTTATAAAGCCACCAGTCCCACTCCTGTGATAAGTCATTAATTCATGATATGGTTTGGCTCTGTGTCCCTACCCAAATCTCATGTCAAATTGTAATCCCCACGTCTTGCAGGAGGAGCCTGGTGGGAGGTGACTGAATCATGGGGGCAGACTTCCCCCTTATTGTTCTCCTGTTAGAGTTCTTATGAGATCTCGTTGTTTGAAAGTCTAGCACTCCCCACTTTGCTCATTCTCTCTTCTGCTCTGCCATGGTAAGATATGTTTGCTTCCCCTTTGCCTTCTGGCATGATTGTAAGTTTCCTGAGGCCTTCCAGTCATGCTTCCTGTTAAGTCTGTGGAAGTGTGAGTTAATTAAACCTCTTCTTCATAACTTACCTAGTCTCAGGTAGTTCTTTATAGCAGTGTGTAAACAGACTAATACAACTGATGAATGAATTAATCCATTAATGAGGGCAGAGCTCTCATGATCCAATTGCCTCTTAAAGGCTGTACCTCACAATATTGCCACATTGGGGATTAAATTTCAGCACCAGTTTGGAAGGGACAAACATTCAAACCATAGCAGTTGTCCTCTGTAAAACAGGATCAATAAGATAGTATTAGTTTTTTTTCTCCCTTTAAAATATGATGAGCTTCATTGGTTAGACATTTCATCCTTAAAAGTAAAGATGAAACATGGAAAAGTGGGACAAAGAGAAAGCATAAAAGAAATGGTTGAAGTAAGTTTAAATATGTCAGTCATTACAATCAACATAAGTGGATTCTCAAAAAAGATGAAGATTGTCAGACTAGATGAAAAAAAGAAAGAGAAATAGAGGAAAACAAAAACCAAAACAGAGCTCAGAGAGGCTCTTCTTAGCTAGATATCCTTAAAACAGAAGGACACATAATTTGAAAGTAAAAGGTATGAAAAGATATTCCAGGCAAATATTAAACCCCCTCTCCCTCTGACAAACTACTGGTGCAGTTTTATTAATAGCAGCAAAGAGCATTACTAGTGACAAAGAGGGCTGCTGTTTAATAATAAAGAATTCGTTTCTTATTAGGAAGATATTAAAACTCTAAGTTTATTTGCTTCAAAATATATAAAGCAAAAAGTGATCATAAACATAAAGATAGATAGGTCTATTATTGTAGGGAGAGATTTTTTTTCTTTCAGTAGTTTTCGGGGTACAGGTGGTTTTTGGTTACATGGATAAATTCTTCAGTGGTGATTTATGAAATTTTAGTGTACCTGTCACCCAAGCAATGTATACTGTAGCCAATATGTAGTCTTTTATTCCTCACCCCCACAACCTTTCCCTCCAAAGCCCCAAAGTCCATTATACATTCTTATGCCTTTGCGTCTTCATAGCTTACCTCCTACTCATAAGTGAGAACATAGGATATTTGGTTTTCCATTCCTGAGTTACTTCACTTAGAACAATGGCCTCCAGCTCCAACCAAGTTGCTGCAAAAGACATTATTTCATTCCTCTTTATGACTGAGTAGTATTCCATGGTGTATATATACCACATTATCTTTATCCTCTCATTGGTTGATGGGCACTTAGATTGGTTCCATATCTTTGCAATTGCAAATTATGCTGCTATAAACATGCAAGTGCATGTGCCTTTTTCATATAATGACTTCTTTTCCTTTGGGTAGATACCCAGTAGTGGGATTGCTGGATCAAATGGTAGTTCTACTTTTAGTTCCTTAAGGAATTCCTATACTGTTTTCTATAGTGGTTGTACTAATTTACACTTCTACCAGTAGTGTGAAAGTGTTCCCTTTTTACCACATTTACACCAATATCTATTGTTTTTTGACTTTTAATTATGGATTAATAATTATGGAAATTAAGTTGAAAAGCAATAAAAACAAGATCTACTTTTGTCAAACTAGAAAGTACACATATACTTATCTCACAATAATTTTCAAGATGAATTAAGGAGTTAAAATGAAAATCAAAAGTATTAAACTTTTAGAAAATATGACATAGAATATTGATGTTGGCACAGACAGATTTTTTAATACAAGACACAAAAAGTGCAAATTATAGAGGAAAACACTGATAAATTTAACTACGCTAAAATTAAAAACTTTTTATCTAATGACACAATAGAAAAGTGGAAAGGCAAGTCACTAGTGGAGAAGTAATTTGCAAACTGACAAAGGATTGGCATATGGAATAAATTTCATAAAAAAGACAAAATCACTCAATAGAAAAATGGTACAAGATATGAAGAGGAATTTGTAGAAGAGGAAACATAAATGATGAATAAACATATGAAAAAATGTTAAATTCATTAGTAATCAAACAAATGCATCTTAAAACTACAATAAGATAACATTCTATGCTTTCTAGTTTGGCAAAAAGAAAACAAAAATCTCCTGATGATATCAGTGTTAGCTGCCTGAACTCATACAGAAAGGGTGTTGAATATATATTTGTATAACTACTTAGTAACACATTATATAGTAAAGCCAAAGAGGGGCCTACCCTACAGCCACCAGTGCTATGTGATTTTTTTTTTCCCCTTTACAGACAGGATCTCATTGTGTTGCCCAGGCTGGAGTGCAGTGGTGTAATCATGGCTCACTGTAACCTCCAACTCCTGGGTTCAAGCAATCCTCCTGCCTCAGCTCCTGAGTAGCTTGGACTACAGGCTGTGACACCACACCCGGCTAATTTTAAAAACTTTTTGTAGGGACGAGATCTTGCTGTATTGCCCAGATTGGTCTTAAACTCTTGGCCTCAAGTGATCCTCCCATTTCAGCATCCCAAAGTGCTGGGATTACAGGCATGAGCTACTGCACCTGGCCAGATATTTCATATATTTTTAACTGAACACATGGAAGAATGAAATGATGGGCAGAAGGAAAGGTGGGAGTTGCCCTGGGGACACTGTGTTTTTCATCTGTCCTCCCCACGTCTCTGGGCCATACACATCAGGACCCACATGGCCTCCTCTGATGGGTCTCCTTTGCCTCTCACCCTTGTTCTTGTTCCTCCTTGTTTGCTTCCTGTAGATCAGTGTTTCTTAAATTTTTTTCAGTATTGTCCCCAAGGCACCTTTCTAGATAATTTTTTTCCCTCATCATCTCTCCTCTGTGAAATTTTAATACTACAGATATCCTGTTTATATCTCTTCATGTACTGTGCGTATGTCTGTGCTTTATGCATAAGGAGTAAGGTTTTCTAGCCCCTGATAACTGACAAGTAACCTAAAACTTAGATAAAATATAGTACTAATCTTCTACAAATGTTAAATTATTAAAAAAATAATAGAGATAGAGTCTTGCTGGTCTCAAACTCCTAGCTTCAAGCGATCCTCCCACCTCTGCTTTACAAAGTGCTGGGGTAACAGGTGTGAGCCACCATGCCCAGTCATTACTAATTTTAATTTCCATTCTATCCTTAGGTCTAGCCTACAAAATCTGCCCCACCCCACCTCGTTTAGAGGAGATACAACCCTTGTTGAGAATGCATGACTGAGATTAATAACCTGTTCCTGATTAGATGCCCCTCCCTCTTTCCAAACCTCCTCCACGTTCAGCTCCTGTTTTGCACCTGACATTGGCAGAAATCTTGCTATATTAGGATATAGATGTCCCTTCATTTTATTTGCTTGTACCTTTGAGTTCTTGCTTCTCCTCTCGTGGGAGGCAGTATTTGGTGTGGTTGAGAGCACTAGGGTCAATCCCTGCATTGGCCACTCTCAAGCTGTGTAACCTTAAACAAGTTCCTGAATATCTCTAAGGCTGCTTCCACAGTTGTGCAAGCAGGACGGCACTGCTGGCTTCGTGGAGTTGTGGGAGGGTCTGATAATCAAATGTTTTTCAGAGTTATGCTTGCACATGAGGACAGCCCAATAGATGGTGTCTGCTGCTGTCATCTGCTGGCATTTGCTCCTGGGAGCAGTTTATGGTGTTCAAGAATGGAGGTGACTGTCTTGAGATTCCAAAATCCTCAAGGGCATAGGCCATGTCTAGCATCCGTACCAATGTTCCCATACTGATGGTCTTTTCAAGCTTGTCTTGGGTCCTGGGGGAAGGGATTGAGAAACACAGCCCCTTCCCTTGGGGATTCACAGTTGAGTGGGAAGTTAGGAAAGCAAATACTGCTCACTCTTCTGTACCTGATGTTGTTGGCTGGTCACGTTACTATGGGAGAAGGTGTAGGTCTCACCTGCCGTTCTGGTCTCAGAGTAGGCCTCCGAGAAGGTGGCTTTTGAGCTGTGGCTTGAAGGAAATGGAGTTTACTTATTTCAGCTTTCTGCATCTTGTTACCAGGCAGGGGTGGACAGGTGGACTAGGCTTCTTCTCTGCAGAGCACATCTTATCCAATATCAGTAGGAGGTATTCCTTTGCATTTTTCTTGGAATGAGGCAGAGTGAGCACTGAGTCATCTCCCTCTGTATGTGCCTCTCTCATCCTCTGGGTGACCACGGGTTTGATTTGTGAGACAGCTGGTGGGCTGGGTTCTGCCTGTGGCTGGGGCACAGTGCTTTCTTTGTCTGAGTTTGCTTGGCCCTTACATAAGTATGAACCACAGCGTTGGCCTCATTAGCTCTCTGCTTTCACCACCTGGACTAAGTGTTCCAGATGGCCTTAATTCGGGTAGTTGTTTTTGGTACTTACTCAGAGTGGAAGATTTAGGCTGCAGTTGTCCCTTTTTTTTCTCCGCATTCTCTGAGGCATCCTAAACTATAGGCAACACTATGCAGGGACAGGCTTTAGCAATTCTTGCTGTTGTAGCCTTAAGCCCTGAAGGATTCTAGCCTCCTCCTTTGTCTACTATCTAATCTCGTCTCTTCCTTGGCTCATTCCACCTCCTCCCATGGAGAGGTGACAGGTTATTTTTATTTTCAAAAGCATGATCTATCTTTTTTTTTTTTTTTTTTTTGCCATGGTAAGAAATAAAACTTTCCACTGAGTTCCTTGGCTCAGTTAAACACCCTTTCCCTGCATAAGGCTCTCTCTTTGGGTTTTGGTGAGACTTCATCAGGAGCCAGTGCCCCTGGAGGGAAGGCTGAATCATGGCTTTCAGCTTTGGCTGTGCATTTGTTATGATTGGATTGGATGTCGCGGGTCAGACAGTTGCCTCCTTTCATGAACGCCACTGTGGCCTCACCACCACCTGAGACATTGTGTTCTCTGCCCTCAGAACCAAAAAATACCCCCGTGTGAACTTTTTGAGAAGACTGGCCTGGTGTAGGGCTGAGGGTGGGTGCTGTTGCTAACCACAGAGCCGGGTTCTCACTGTGCCTCTGACGGGAGAACCCACATCATTAGCAATTGACTGACAGGCTGAGCTCATCAGGCACAGGATATGCAAAGGGCTGAGAAGCCTGACCCATGGTGCTGAGTGAGATGAGTTAACCAACCTCTGGAAGGCTGCAGGGAGCAGGGTTCTTTTCCAGGACAGTCCCAAATCTATCCACTGAATAGAAATCTCATGTGCTAATGGTTTTCCTGGAATCAACCCCTTCTACTTCCATCAGTGCATGTCTAAGGAGGGATGAAATTCCTTTTACGTGGGCCTGCTGGCCTTTGCTCCCAGGAAATGGGATGCAGTTGTTCAGACTCTGGGATGGGTGGGTTGTATTTTTCTGTTTGGGGAGATTATATATACATACGTATGTATATATATAATACATATATATTTCAGTAGCAGCTGCTATTGATTATGTAGTATGTAATAAATTGTGTCATACATAAGATTGATTGATTCCCTTTATTATTTTCTGAATAGTGCTCCCATTGAGTGGTTTCTTGGCAGATGTGCAAAAAGAATTAATAGGCAGGGACGTCTGATAATGTTGCCAACAGGAATTCTGACCAAGGCTCTACACTTTCACTCCTCCCTACAGAGGTAAACTCTAAGGAGGGAACCCACCAGGCACACCCTATTATCACTTGGTACCCTTGGCACAGAATGAGCTGAAGTAGAAACAGATGGTGTGAGAAGGGGCATTGTCTGGCAGTTTTTCCTGACTCCTTATGAAGAAGGTTAAGAGTATGGATTTCAAAAGAAAGGAGGGCAAATCTGTAGTCTTTTCTTAAGGGCACTGACACCATCCTTGGAGCTCTGCCAGCTCAACTGGTTATTCTCCCGGGAGACTCTGCTGGGGTGATGGATAGAAGCCTCTATAACAGGTATCCACTTTCCTGGATTGGTACCTGTGCCCCATCAGTTGTTAACTATTGGAGATTTCCCCCAACAGAAGAGGAGTTGTTAAGAGATGTTGTGAGTAGCAAACAGGTAATAGGCAGTGAGATGTGAAATGTCTCTTTTCCATTCTACCTACATTAGCAAAACAGCCATTGTTTATAAGGGGTTAAGTAGGACAAGTAGAGACTTTGGAAGACAGTAGGTTTTCACATTATTGGGTTCCAAAGTCCACATTTTACTGCTATTTTCTTGTTTTTTCTTAGTCATGATCTCAAGGTTAAATCCCAAGACTTGGGAAAGCATATCCATCTACCCAGCTATCCATCCATGCAACTATTCTCTCCATCCTTCCATCCAATAGTTATGAAACACGTGATATATGCTAGGCACTGTGCTAGATTCTGGGCTTACATTACTGTAATCTAAACAAGGCAGGAGTTTAGCCTATTAAGGAGACTATCAAGTAGAGTCAGACCCCATTTTGAGAGTGGTTCAGTGTAGACTCAGGGAGCAGAGGGGAAGGATGCCTGCTTAAGTCAACCAGGGTTAGTAAGATCTATTTCTCATCAAAAAGGCCATAGCGTTCAGTCTAGCTTTGTCTCCACTGCTGTAAAAATAGAGTATACTTTCTTATTTTTCATCAGCCTTTTGAACACTTCCCCTCTTCCCCTGCTTTCTGTTTCATCTCCTATTAGAAATGGAAGAACCTGGAATAAAGACCATTAAGGGAGGGTCAGAGTAGTTCCGGTGGGGCTGTCATCCTGTGCTCCAGCAAGCTCATCTCAAGCTTCAGGTCACTCATGCTTTGATACCTTTTAAAAGAGCATGATAAATTCAAATTAAAACCACAATGAGATGTCATTACACGCTAACCAGAATGGCTCAGATAGAACATAGTAACAGCACCAAATGCTGGCAAGGATGTGAATAAACTGGATCCACGTGCATTGCTGGCAGGAAAGTATAATGCTACAGCCATGCTGGAAAACTGTTTTATAGTTTATTATAGAACTAAATATGCAACTACCTTGCACCCCAGCAAGTGTGATCTTGGGCATTTATCCCAGAGAAATGAAAACTTATTTTTACACAAAAATCTATGCATGTATGTTTGCATAAGTTTTATTTGTAATAGCCCCAAATTGCAAACAGCCTAGATAGCCTCCAGTAGGTAAATGGCTAACAAGCTGTGGTATATCCACATCATGGAACACTACTCAGCAATGAAAAGGAGCAAACCATTGATACAGCAGGTTGGATGAATCTGCAGGAAATTACGCTGAGTGAAAAAAGCCAATCTTTGAAATGGAGAAGAGGTTACTGGTTGTCAGGATTAGGGATGGGGGTGATCAGAGGAGTGGGAAGGAGGTAAATGAGGTATAAAATGGCAACACAAGGAATCCTTGTGGTGATGGAGCTGTTCTGCATTTTTACCATGGTAGATACCAAACCTATACATGTGATAAAATTGTATAGAACTAAACACACACATAAATTAATACAGGTGAAACTAGAGAAATCTGAATAAGTTTGGTGCATTGCAGCAACATCAATATCCTGGTTATGATATTTGTGGTTTTAAAAAATGTGCCATAGGAAGAAACTGGGTAAAGTATACAAGGGATGTCTCTTTGTATGTATATGTGAATACAACTATCTCAAAAATCTGAGAAAGAAATTACATAAAAGTTGTATGCAACTGGAATCTGTAAATCAGAAACATCACAATCCAACATTGAGGCCATGTTTTACCTATACACTTTATGTGATCAATGTGATTCTTTGTCTTCTTTCAAGTAACAAGTAATTCCCAATCATCTTCATAATTTGAACCTTGTAGTTTAAATGAATTGGGCTATTTTGGTGTTTAGGTGGGTTTTTAAACTTGAGTTTGACGTACAGTATGTGTGTGACCAAATCTTGTATGTCTGCTCTTATTACCCTGAGAACTTGGGGAAAAAAATCTGAAAGCCTTTCTAGTGACGAGTCAGAAGTGTTGTTTTGGAACAAAATGCAACACTTTTTTTTTTTTTTTGAAAAGTTAAATTCTGGCCTGGTTGATGTCAGAAGCTTAATACTGATAGTTAAGCATTTTTACTTAAGAGAGAAAAAAGGTTGATAAATACATAAGCACATTTGGAGTAGAGATGGATGGGACAGGGCTATCCTTAGGCCTTTGCTGATGAAACTGGCCTTTGAAATGCTTAGAAAAAGCTCTTCTGCTGCCCAAAGAAGCAGGCCATCCATGCTGCTGCCCACCCTGCTGGGCCATGTCACCCTTTTATCCTAGAACCCTCTTCATAGTGCTTGAGATCTAGGTATGTGCATGGGAGGGATCGTGGTTGGGCAGCTGTGCCCTAAGGGCTACCTCTATAATGGGGACTGCCCTGCCATGATGCCAGTTGGATTGCAAGACATGGGAGGCTGATTCTGCTCTAGCAGGATTTTATTTACTTGTTTGTTTGTTACTTATTTTGAGATGGAATTTTACTCTTGTCTCCCAGGCTGGAGCGCAATGGCGCGATCTTGGCTCACTGTAACCTCTGCCTCCCAGGTTCAAGCGATTCTCCTCTTGCAGTATTTTAATGGTGTTTTGGGGTTAGGATTCATTCCAATAGCATTTTTATAGACAAAGTATGAAAATCAACATTTTAGTGGGATTCTAATCTATACAACAGTTTCGTGTAGGTGATTCTTTTTGTGTTATTCACATCTTTTCATTGCCTGTGCATCATGAATGTATATAGTAGAGTTGCTTGTACTTGGGGAGAATCAATGGGTAATATTAAGATGGGTAGAGAACATGAGGCTCATGTGAGAGCGTGTCCTGTGATGTCTTAGAACAGTATTAAGTGTCGTCTGCCTGTACTGTTTGGCAGTAGGGAAACAGTGGGGGATGAATATGGGACAAATTTGTCTGCCCCAAGGTGGCTTTGGAGACCACTGTTAAATTCATCATAGTCTCTCAAGTAAATGGGGTTTACACAGCACTATCAAGTATTTCCTGAAGCTTCTTTCAGCATTTTCCAAGTTGAAGTAGCTTCAGTCTGTGGTAAGTTCCCAAACGAATCCCAGCAAACAGGCTTTTTCCAAAGGGATCAAATAGCACTTAATAAAAACGTAACTGTGTCTATGTATGTAGCCACACATGCACAAAAAAGAATTCCATTGGTAAATGCTGTAGGTCATGTTGGAAAAGAACCCCCTTTTTTTCATTTGTTAAAACTACCTCTTAAAATAGTCTTTGGCAATGTATTCCTTATAATTGGACTCTGCCCAGAGGTGAGGGTTTGAAGCAAATTTATGTGGCTGTTTTCTGTGGGTAGTAGGATGGAAAAATAGTAAAAATGAACTTCACATTTCTCTGGTTTTCCTGGAACTTAAAAATGGCTGATCTAGTCTCATATTTAAAATGTTCTCTTGAGCTAGAGTATAGGTTTGGGAAAGAATGGTAGGTAGGCAATATTTTGAAAGAGTTAGCATCAAAGCACGGGATTTGCAATTTACACTCCACACCTGTCTTGCCCTGAAAAAAGTCTTTGTTTCCACAAGACGACCTAAGTTCAGGCACTTCTCACTTTTCAATTCGGTGGTTCCTGGGATCCACATTTTAAAATGCATGCCCGTGAGACATCACATTTCCCTATGGGAATAACAACTGTATTTGTAGAGTCCTTCCTGTGTATCCACCCCATGAAGGAGATATTGTTATTATTCCAGTTTTGTTTTGTTTTTGAGATGGAGTCTTGCTCTGTTGCCCAGGCTGGAGTGCAATGGTGCGATCTCGGCTCACAGCAACCTCTGCCTCCCGAGTTCCAGGGATTCTCCTGCCTCAGCCTCCCGGGTAGTTGGGATTACAGTCACCTACCATACCTGGCTGATTTTTGTATTTTTAGTAGGGATGGGGTTTTGCCATGTTGGTCAGGCTGGTCTTGAACTCCTGACCTCAGGTGATGCACCTGCCTCGGCCTCCCAAAGTGCTGGGATATCCCAGTTTTATATATGAAGAAATGAATCCACAGAGATGGAGTCATTTGCCTCAGGTCACACAGGTGGTTATGAGACACAAGCATTTGAATTTAGGCAGTTAGACTTCAAAGCTTGAATCATTAAACCACAATGATACCTTGCGTCTCAAAGTTAAAACATTGTGGTTTTTAAGGATTTCCCCATCAGTTCTGACCAAGGTTATATCATAAAGCAAAGACATGTTAATTCATCTGTTTATTCAATGTGATAACTATAAATTAGTTGATGATTAGATAAAAATCTGTGATTCTCCTAAAATGGGAATAAATGTATCAATCAGGTAGACTATGCAAAGTCCTCAATAGCTCATAAAGCAGGTAAGATGCAATTTTTCTATGACATAAATTTGACTAATCAATATGCAAAAAATCAAAAATGTAAAAAAAACCTACATATTTAAAATCTCTGGCTTAGACTTTGAAAAGTCTTTTGTGGTTTGGATGGCCCAGTTTTCTTAATAGGTCTTCCTAGAAATGTGTACTAATACTTTCTCTCACCTTCACTTCTGAAGGATGGTGTATGTAGGATGTGGTCCAGTTGGCATTTTTCCAGCTGTCTTCTGGCTTCCATTGTGTCTGTTGAAAAGTCAATCCAATATCTTATTGTTGTGTGACCCCCAGGGGTCTGGGTGGCTTTGATTGAAGGCAGGAGAGTGGTTACTTGCTTCTGGGTGGAGCTGATGGGACTCTGGGGGTTAATGTGGAAAGTCCCTCTGAATCTTGTTTGTCTGTGTTGTACCAAAATTCCCAGGGCAGTGATAAGAGTTTCTTTATTGGGTAATTAAACGTGATCCTCTTACATGTAGAACCTTCAATATCACTTCCATGAGCTCACTTCTGTTTATTTTCCTCCCTCCCCTCTTCCTCCCTGTCTCTCTCTGGATGGGCCCCACCATTTGCAGCACAGACCCTGGATTCTCATGCTGTATGGGATGTGGGCCTGCTGGTGTGTGCTGGGGACCCCTGGTGTGGCCATGGTTTTGCTCCATACCACCATCTCTTTCTGCGTGGCCCAGTTCCGGTCTCAGCTCCTGACGTGGCTCTGTTCTCTCCTCCTCCTCTCCACACTGAGGCTGCAGGGTGTGGAGGAAGTTAAGGTAAGTGTTTTCCTGTTACCACTGGGAATCCAGAGAAGGCCCCTTTGGCTTTGCCTTGATCCCAGTAGACACCTTGGTTTTCAGACAAGAGATGATTGTAGAACCGTGATGGGGCTCCCCATAGTGGCCGTACAGGGTTGCTACAAGTGAACCCTAGTGGTGCATTCTGCAATCCTATCATTCCTGGCTGTGTTTTAGCCCTGTGAGATTGCCCAGGGCTGGCCCTGTACCATCTCTCCCAGTTTAGGTGGGCATGTGGGGTGCCAGATGTCACAGGGCCAGAGGGTCAGGAACAAAGAGAGAAGAAACAAACAGATGATTTACTAAAAAACATCTGGAGAGTGCCCTACAATTTATAGGGAACGCACACATCACTCAACTCATCTGATGGCCACAATGGCCCTGTGGTGGTAAGTCAGGTCTTTTTCTTCTTCCTAGTTGATGGAACAGATTTATTTATTCATTTGTAGAGACGGAGTTTTGCTCTGTCACCCAGGGCTGAAGTGCAGTGGTGCGATCTTGGTTCACTGCAACCTCCACCTGCTGGGTTCAAGCGATTCTTGTGCCTCAGTCAACCGAGTGGGTGGGATTATAGGTACCTGCCACCATACCCAGTTAATTTTTGTATTTTTAGTAGAGATGGGGTTTCACCATGTTGGCCGGGCTGGCCTCAAACTCCTGGCTTCATGTGATCTGCCCACCTTGGCCTCCCCAAAGTGCTGGGATTACAGGTATAAGCCATTGTGCCCGGCCAGGAACAGATTTATTATCTACTCATGTGACCCAATGGAAGCTCTTTCAATTTAGGTAGTGAAAACAAAGTGTTTAGCCCCAAAGGGCACAGACCAAGCTTTCATTTCTGTAAACCCAGAGGCATTTTGACAGACTCAACCACCTATCCATTGTTGGTGCTAATAGAGGAGGACACTGGGCTCAAACCACACATCTTTAGGGCTTTTGTTTGCATTAGTAAAATCTTATTTTATAGGCACTTACCTTTTAGCTTTATTTTTTTTCTCAGTCACAATAACAGTGCATTTTTACTTTATGAGTGCACATCAGACTTGACCCAGAGAATTGGTGGATGACAGAGAGACTGCCTTCTGAGTTGAGTTTCCTGTGCCTTGCTGAGGCGATTGCACCTATCAGCAAATTCTTCTTGTACTGCATTTTCTGATTTCTGTTGTGTGTTCTCTGATCATCTCCTGGGCAGTGGCTAACATCCCCTGGACGGCTCTGGACTATCTGTTTCTGTCTTTGGTAACTGGAGTGACCTAGCCCTGCTTGTGCAATTGAAGCTTAGGCCCCTCAGGCTATCTCAGGCCCACTCAGGCTGTGTGAGGTTCCTTCTCTCACTTGTCTGTTGAATACACCCTTTACATGTTCAAGTTGGAGCTGCCAAGGTCTGTGGTTGCAGGGGAGTAAAGGCAGAGTCTGTGTGGAACTCTCAACCATCCAGAAGTGGGAGCTTTCTTTTAAGGAGAAATGCATGGCAAGAAGAACACAAGTCCAAGGCCCCAGCTCCAGGGTCTGGTTCTGGGCACTCAGCTTCGGAGCCCTTCACTTTTGGGGTCAGTTGACTCTGAGAACAGCCAGCCTGAGAGTTGTGCAGCTTGGAAAACATCGGGGGTCATATGCCCAGGGCAGGACCATTGATGTTTCCCACCTTCATCGACCTTCTCCTTCCTAGCCCGGTTCCCAAACACTACCCAACTGGCAGGAGCTGTTTTTTTGAGTCAGGCCAATCTGCTTAGCTTTCCCTTTACACATTTACGTATGTTTATGCTGTCTCTTGGAACCAACCTTCTCATCATCCCTGTCCACTGGATTCTCTTTCAAAGTACAGCTTAGACCTCAGTCTCTAAAGGTAAGAAATAAAAGAGGGCCACAGAAAAACAGATCAGTTAGTGTCCCATACTGCTCTGAGAGCTGCTGGCTTTTACAAACTGGGAAACAATAAAACAGTAGCATGTAAGTGACCAGGTGTCACCTAGAGCTTTGGGGACACTGCACACACCTATCCCTTCCTCTAACCCCCTAAGATCTCCATAGGCACATTCAAAATCTTGGGCAGTGTTGGGTATTCTTTCTTCAATCACTGTGGGACTGGAACTCCTGTGGTATCTTTTTTTATTCATTCATTCAGTCACTCATTCATTGATCCAGGTGACAGCACTTAGCATTCATGTGCCCTGCATCAACACAGTGATGGGAAAGAACATGATGGGAAATGTGAGATGGATGACCTGGTTCCTAGTCTCTTCTATTCCCCATCTCTTCCTACTCTGAAGCTGGAGCAGTCATTTAACCTCTGAGCCTCAATCTCATCATTTGGAAAACAGAAGTAATAAATCCTCTTCCTTCCTCATGGGGTTGTTCTGAGAGTCAAACGGGATAATCTATGTTAAGTGATTTTGTGAAAATTGTAGCATTTTGAAAGTTCAAGTATTTTTTGCTGTTTTTAGTCTACCTTAATTTTTCTCTTATTAATGATGGGGGGCTAGTATTTTAAGCACGTATGTCAAAATCTGGACTTATGAGAGTATATCAGATAATCACTCCATTTTAATGAAGATACTTCCCAGAATGATTAGGCAACCATTTAAGCAAGTGTGCTTAAAAACAGATTTACAGTAAAAATAAAAACAAGCTCATACCTAACCTTTTGGGGACCTGGCAAGTATACAAACAGAATCTAATTCCATTTATCATTTTTTTGGGGACAATTAGCATCAGTTATGGAAGTTGGAGGTGAATAAATATTCATTTGTTCTGCAAATTTTACAGTGATTTGAAAAACACTGAGGAAGGAGACCAGGTGATTAGAAGCTAGCTGGGTTTCCATGCTTTTGCACATGTGGTTCTCCTGATATGATTATCCTCTTTCCCCTTGGTGGCTGCTAAAGTCTTGTACAAGAAGTAGAAACTCTGTTCAGTCGTTGGTTTTTCTGTGTACAGCTTTAAGAGACCCTGATGGATCAAATTAATTACTTTCTCCTTTGACCCAAGTTCTATTTCTTGTATGTATTTCCATAAATAGTTTTTCTCACTAAATGTATTTTTGGAAAACATGGAAAATGTAGAAAAATATAGAAATTAGAAAATACTTCATAATTTTACTCCCCGATATTAACATTTTATTGTATTTCCTTCTCATTTTTTGTTCCATGCATATTTTTGCAGAGGTTATTTCTTGTTTCATGCTCTATTGTAATTGCATTTTTACACATCTACGTCCTGTATGAGAATTTAACATATTGAGGGCAGGGACTTTTTTTTTTTTTTTTTAAATATTTGTCTGTAAAGCTTATTTGACAAATGCTACTCAACTAAATGTAGAGCCAAACTGATAACAAAAGAGCAAAACGAAAAATACATTGAAGACAGAAATCCCATGGGACATCTTAAGCCCCCTCTTTGTTATCTGAATTGTTGAAGAAGCTGTCAAAGTATCCACTGGATGTAGCTAATCTGCACCTTATGCCCTGGATGTATCTGATACATGCCTAACTGGGAAAACCTTCGTTATGTTGTGTCAGACCTAATGCTAAGTTAACGTTAGAGACGTCCTTTTTCCTACTGCTCATTAACTGCTTGCTTTGATTACCAATGAGATTTACCTGGTGTTCATTGGTTCTCGACTGCCTTTTATGGCACAGCTGCTCTGCCTGAAGAAGAAATCGCCTTCCCAGAGCCCCCTGGGATTCTCAGATGACGGTGGCCCTGCTGGCCAGCACCTGCAGTGGGACTGGACGATGTCCCTGCTGGCCACTCAAAGGTTGTTCTCTCCTTTTGATTTTGTAGAGAAGGTGGTACAAGACAGAAAACGAGTACTACCTGCTGCAGTTCACGCTGACCGTTCGCTGCCTCTACTACACCAGCTTCAGCCTGGAGCTCTGCTGGCAGCAGCTGCCTGCTGCATCGACCTCCTACTCCTTTCCCTGGATGCTGGCCTATGTCTTTTATTATCCAGTCTTACACAATGGGCCCATCCTCAGCTTCTCGGAGTTCATCAAACAGGTAGAGCCCGCTGGGGATGGGATTGGGATTCTATAGCTTAAGCCTTTGTCGCTGTTGCTCTGGTCTTCTCTGACTCTTGAGTCATTTTGTTCAGAGGTGCCCACAGATTTACAACACATACTATTAGTTCTCATGAGGTTTTTTGTAATAGATGAAATACATATGAGAAATGAGCCTTTAAAATAAAGTTTGACCCATCAGATATGTCAGCTCTAGGGGGTCCCACCTTGATTTTCAGTGAACTCTGGCAACCAGGATTAATGAGTATCCACTGTGGCAAAGTCCCAAGGAAAGAAAAAAATTTGATTATGATGCTATTACTTGAAGGAATAGAAAAGGAAACTGTCTAAGCTGTTGCTTGGCAAATAGTATGTTTCCTTTTATATTCACAAGCTGCTTAAGAAATAGTCCTGCCATAGCCTGGGAGCTGTTCAGGGTGACCTAGATGTGAAAACAGAGTGGAGTTGAAGTAAGTTCGAAGGCGGTGGTGTGTGTTCATGTCTGGATCCCCCTTTGTGCCCAGGCCCCCGCCTGCCTTCCTCAGACGGCATCCTTGTCTGAAATGCCATGTTAAGCTACCTTTGTTGTTCCCCCCTACTTCACTTTTCCCCCTTGTTTAGAACTTTCTTTTTTTTCTGCCTCCTCAACCTACCTCTAGTTTCATGGAACATAATTGCTAAGTTAATTCACCTAAGGAATTAGTAATTGACAATGCCTAAAACAGTGTTCTCAAGGGATATTCTATCCCTCACCAACAAAACAATCCTCACAGAGGAGAGAATAACATGTACGTGCATACACAGACATGCATGCACACGCAGAACACACACCCACGCATACGCACACACCTGGAAGGGCAGGGCAAGCAGCAGTGTTGCACATTTCTGGGCAGCAACATGAAAGTTGCTCCCTGAAAAAGGAGGGTTCTTAGAAATCTTATTTTGTCCTCAAAGTTCCACTGAATTATGCATTGTATTCAAGAATATATTTTTGCATTATAACAATAACATAATGTTCTAAAATTTCCAGTGAAAGTATGTAACTTTTATCTCTAGAAATCTGTAAGTGAAATTGATATTCTAGACAGATATGTTTAGTCTATGGTTTCTCATACCTCGGTTTGGGATCGTTCTTTTGTCATGAAGGAATTTAAAATCTGCATTTGAAATTGTGCTTAAAATTATTGTGTAAAAGAGATGGTTTAATGATGGCAGCTGATCTTCTAACTCAATGATTTGCAAAGTGTGGTTCCTGGACCAGCAGCATCAGTATCGCCAGAGAGCTTGTTAGAAATACAAATTCTCAGGTCCTCTCCAACCTCCTGAATCAGAACCTCTAGGGATAAAGCCCAGGAAGGTGGTTTAACAGGCCCTCCAGGAGGAGGGTGGGAGTAAAGGTAGGGTGGGCACAGCATAGGGTGGTTTCCTCTCTTTTACAATCTCCTTACCTTTGTGAACTCTTGAATTATTCTCAGTTTGCCAGCCAATAACTTTTGGACCAAACATCCACACACAGACACCCCTCTCCTGAGGATGGCTGATAATTTTCAGAGAAACATAAACAAAATCCATTAGAAGGAAACAGATTATTTTCCTAACTTCCTCCTGTATATAAGCTTTGCCCTATATGCTCTGTACTTTGTTATTATGCAAAATAATTGTTTCTGTTATTTCTCATCTCCTTTTTCTTCTTTTTTTTTTTTTTTGAGACAGAGTCTTACTCTGTCACCCAGGCTGGAGTGCAGTGGTGTAATCTCAGCTTACTGCAACCTGCACCTCCTGGGTTCAAGTGATTCCCGTGTCTGAGCCTCCTGAGTAGCTGGATTACAGGCATGCACCAGCAAGTCCAGCTAATTTTTTGTATTTTTAGTAGAGACCGGGTTTTGCTATGTTTCCCAAGCTTGTCTCTAACTCCTGAGGTCAGGCAATCTGCCCTCAGCCTCCCAAAGTGCTAGGATTACAGGCTTGAGCCTGGCCTCCCTTTTCAAATTGTGCCTTTTAGGGTCTAGTAAGAATATTAGAGGCCTCTAGCAGGGTCCTGTGTCACACAGAGGCATGCTTTAAGATTATCTTCCACCTAAATCCTTAGCCAAGGGTTCTCATTCTCTTGAGTCTCATTCTGGGGAAGTGAAGGGGCAGGTTGCTTCCTATAGGGGCCAGGTATAGACACTCTGGGTTTTATCCATGTCTTTTCCTTCCCTCACTGTCTCTTCTTTTTTAACCCCTTCTAAAACAATAGCAATTGCTGACAGCAGGGAACTCGAAAGGGCAAATTAAAACCTCTATGTTTGGGGGAGTATTCATAGAATAGTCATTCTAGAAAAGGATAAATGTTCAGTAAGATATAGGACAAATTTAAAAAGCCAGGAGGTTTCTGCACTTGCTGAAGGTGGCTGTGGGAAACTTCCCTTCTGTGGGGAAGGGGGCTTTAAAGGGGGAGGGGGTTAAACCAAAAAGCTTATCTTGCAGTGAAAGGGTTCTTTCAGAGAAGCCAAAAAGGAAAAGGCTGGGAGGTGGGGAAAGAAAGCTAGTTGGAAGAACTAGTAAGTAAGATTTGCTCTGAATGAATGCTTGAATGAATGCATGCATGAAATGCCTTCAGCTATAAGGATTGGAAGTATTGAAATGCATGGTTCTTAGACTGGCAGGTCAATGCATAAAAATAACGTAGAGCAGGAGAATGACGCTGCACCACCAGGGGGCAGCAGTGCCCCATTGTGGAAACCAACCCCAGCGGGAAATCTTCACCCAGTATCTGCAAACTCCAAAAGATCAAATGACAATGTTAGTTTTAGGCATACCCTTGGAGAATGTGTCTTCCACCCAATTTACATACACAAAATGAGGGAGGTATAGAAGAGTTGTCTTCTGCAATGTAAAGCATGTGAAATTTGCATAATTAGTCACGAACAGGTAAAAATTTGCCTCTGTGCCTTAACTTGAAGGCTATTTCTGGTGGCATTTAGAGTTTTAGGAACATGGGCCTGATTTGTTTTTCTCTCACGTTTCTGTGGAACTCGGATACCAAGTCAGCGGTGAGACAGGGATCCTGGGGGACTTAGGGAAGGGAAGGACATATGGTGTTTACTTGCTTAGCCTGGATCCTGGGGCCGCTACGTCTTGAAGAGGTTGACTGGTGTGGTGTGGGCACTGGGGAGAAGAGCAGCCTTAGGGTGGTGGGCCAGGGACTCTTCCTTGCTGGGCACTGTGCTCTCCCACCTTAGAGAAGCCAGTGGTCAAATAGGGAATTTGGCATGGAGGTTGAGAGCAAAGGTCCTGGAGCCCACCCTCCAGGGTTTGAATCCCTGCTGTGCTTCGGCTTGAGAGTGCTTGCTGAGTTACTTACCTTACTTATGCCTCAGTCTTCTTATCAGTGAAATGGGAAGAATAATAGTGCCTCCCTCAGGATTGCTGTGAGGATTAAATGATTGTGTATAGGTAATGTGGTTTGACAGGTTAATACTATAAAGTGTTAATTCTTACTCTTATTATTATTATTATTTGAGACAGAGTCTGGCTCAGTTGCCCAGGCTGGAGTGCAGTGGCACAACTTTAGCTCATCGCAACCTCCACCTCCTGGTGTCAAGTGATTCTTGTGCCTCAGCCTCCCAAGTAGCTGGAATTATAGGTGTGCACCAACACACCCAGCTAATTTTTGTATTTTTAGTAGAGACGGGGTTTCACCATGTTGGCCAGGCTGGTCTTGAACTCCCGACCTCAGGTGATCTGCCCGCCTCGGCCTCCTAAAGTGCTGGGGTTACAGGTGTGAGCCACCATGCTCGGCCTCTTACTTTTATTATTGTGATGATTGGCCAGAAAGCAAGTGTAATTCTAGGGTAGTTTAGGTCAGAAGTGAGACCCTGGGTATCCAGTCTGGTAGGCAGGCACAGCAGCAGGGGACTCTGGGCCATGGCCATGCTTGGGCTCAGAAGAGGCCAGTGTGCTGGTTCCATCTATTTGAAGAGAGACCCAGGCAGTTGCTGCAGGAAAGGGATGGGGGCAGTCCAAGAGTTGCTGGGACTGGCAAGAGCTGTGCAAGGCAGTCAATGTCCCAGAAGCTTTGTTTAGTACTTGGCATGGGCTCTGGTTCTAGAGAGCACCTGGAATCATGCTAATTGTAATAAAATATACTAGGTGATCATTTAGTCTGAGCCAGGCTTTATACGTTCTAACTTAAAATGTGTGAGATGGTCTCACTCTGACACCCAGGTTGGAGTGCAATGGTGCAATCATAGCTCACTGTAGCTTTGGCCTCCCGAGCTCAAGTGATCCTCCCACCTCAGCCTCCTGAGTAGCTAGGACTATAGGTATGCATCACCACACCTGGCTAATTTTTTAAAAATACTTTTCTAGAGATGAGGTCTTGCTATGTTGCCCAGGCTGGTCTCAAACTCCTGGCCTCAAGTGATCCTCTTGCTTCGGCCTCCCAAAGTGCTGGGATTACAGGCACACACCATTGTGCCTGGCCATTCTAGCTTGTTTAATCCTCACAACCTATGAGAGAGATACTGTCATGACCACTTTACAGACAGGGAAACAGAGGCAAAGAGAGGCTATTACAATGCAGATAGAGTGAAGGGAATCAAGACATGAGCCTTGTTGCGCTGACTTGGTGTGTGAGAGGAGTTAGAGGGGGATGGAGAGTGGCCTAGTGGACATGAAGGTCTGGAGGCTCAAGCAGGCTGAACCAAGTACCAGCCTTGGTGGCAGCAACACCTGCAGGCCCCACTTGCTGTTCTGGGAGAGCTCACTGGATGTCGCTGGCCTTGGTCTGGATGGCTAGGGGGTGGGAGTAATGTGGGTCTGATTAGGGAATGATTTGTTAGGAGTAGGGGTATGGTCTGTGACCAGTATAAAGGAATACAACAACTGCCACAAGGCCTCCTAGACCCAAGCAGAGAGAAGCTAATAAGTTAGTGGCCCAGGTGGCCAGTTGAATATCTGCCTCTGGGGAGGGCTTTTGTTTGGTGCTCACAAACATATGTATTATTCGTGTGTGAAGAAAAAGAACCTTTCATCTTTGAGAACTGTCATCTTTAATCATCAGAATATATTTGGAAGAAAGAGAAAGGCATAGCTATTCCTTTTTATGCAATTTGCATGAAATTAGGTTTTAAAGTATAATGCATTTTGAAATGCACTTTGCAGATGAGTTAATGTGTATTTTTTAGTGATGCCTGAACTTCACAATTTCCATGGTGGCAGTTTCCAGTGGTCTGAAGGTTTGGCAGTCCCCTAGGTTTGAAATGTCTTAAATGAAATACTTTGCATGCAGGCAAGAGAGCCGCCCTGCACATTAGATGAGCTATATATGGTCTGTCTGTTCTTCCTGCTGGGTCAACAAGGGACAAATTTTGGATTTTTTTTTTTTTTTTTTTTTGAGACAGAGTCTTGCTCTGTCGCCCAGGATGGAATGCAGTGCTGCGATCTCGGCTCACTGCAACCTCCACCTCCCAGGTTCACATCATTCTCCTGCCTCAGCCTCCCGAGTAGCTGGGCCTACAGGTGCCCGCCACCACGCCCAGCTAATTTTTTTGTATTTTTTAGTAGAGACGAGGTTTCACCGTGTTAGCCAGAATGGTCTCGATCTCCTGACCTTGTGATCCACCCGCCTTGGCCTCCCAAAGTGCTGGGATTGCTGGCGTGAGCCACCATGCCCGGCCGGATTTTTTAAACAAAAGACAGTCAACTAGATTGCAGATGTAAATGGACTGTAATAAGGATATGGCTCTAAAGAAAGATGAAAAACCTTTTGTTTTTTTTTTTAAGTAAAAGCAAATAGAATGAAAGTTGGATTGTTTTTCTTTTGCTGTGTTATTTGTAAATTTTTTTTTTTTTTTTTTTTTTTGAGATGGAGTCTCACTCTTCACCCAGGCTAGAGTGCAGTGGCTCGATCTTGGCTCACTGCAACCTCCACCTCCCAGGTTCAAGCGATTCTCCTGCCTCAGCCTCCCGAGTAGCTGGGATTACAGGCACCTGCCACCACGCCCAGCTAATTTTGTATTTTTAGTAGAGACAGGGTTTGACCCTGTTGGCCAGGCTGGTCTTGAACTCCTGACCTCAAGTGATCCGCCCGCCTTGGCCTCCCTAAGTGCTGGGATTACAGGCATGAGCCACCATGCCCGGCTTATTTGTGCAATTAATAAACATTTCTGTTGCTTGGAGCAGGGAGGCAGTCAGCACCAGAAAAGGAGTGTTGCAGAGAAAAGCCTAGCCCTTTTGGTCCTGTAGTGACATGTAATTATGCCTTATTAAACCTGGTAGGGAAGTTTTAGCTTGTGAAAAGTAGGTAAGTCATTATTAAGAAGCCAATGCATGACAAAATGTACCTCATGATTTTTCTTAATTACAGAAATTTGTGTCATTTTAGAATGCACATGTTTGAGGAGGGAAAGGAGGCCTTTGAATTCACCTGGAAACGTGATTGCCAGGAGCTGAGAGGTGATTGGGTGTCAGCGATATTTTCTTGATTATCTTGGGGGCTGTTGGTTCTGGCCTCCTCCTGGCTCCCTTCCAGTCCAGCTGCTATCTCTCCACTCCCTGGGATGGGGCTCCATACCAAATGCTGCTTGGAGGCCCGAGGTACAGTCCTGGCCTTCAGGGAACCTGAGCTTCGGGTAGGTTATGCTGAAGAGCCTGTAGGCTATATGCACAGCTGGCTTATTTAGAAACTGTAGACATTTGTCTGTGTGAAGATTATCTGCTGTCAACACTGCTTTTGAGGCCATTATCACGTTCAGCTAGAAGACTTGCTTCTCTCCAAGAGTGTGAGCAGGTTGGGCACAGTGATTTACACCTGTAATCCCAGTGCTTTGGGAGGCTGAGGTAGGAGGATCACTTGAGGCCAGGAGTTCGAGACCAGCCTGGGCAACATGGTGAAACTCAGCTCTACAAAAAATAAAAAAAATCAGCCAGGCGTGGTGGTACATGCCTGTAGTCCCAGCTACAGGGGAGGCTGAGACAGGAGGATCGCTTGAGCCAAGGCTACCATGAGGTAGGGTCACATCATTGCATTCTAGCCTGGGCAATAGAGTGACACCCTGTGTCATAAAGAAAAGAGTCTGGGTGCCAGGAAAGACCTGTCCATTGGTCTAGAGTGATTTTGCTGCCTTTACATGTCTTACATGCCTCTACATGCCTCTACATGTCTTAACCTTGGTGTGAACTCCTCTAGCCTCTACAGACTACTGGATATTATGTATCTTAGTCCATTCAGACTGCTATAACAAAATACCATAAACTGGATGGCTTCTAAGCATCAGAAATTTATTTCTCACAGTTCTAGAGGCTGGGAAGTCCAAGATCAAGACACTGCCAGATTTGATGTCTGGTAAGGGCCTGCTTCCTGGTTCACAGGATGGTACCTGTCACTGTGTGCTTTTGTGGTGGAAGGGGTCTAACTCTTTGGCGTCTCTTTTATAAGGTGCTATTCCCAACCATGAAGAATGCCCTCATGACCTAATTACTTCCTAAAGGCACCATCTCCTAGTACCATTACCTTGGGGGTTAGGATTTCAACATAGGAATTTTTGGAGGGATGTAAACATTCAATTAATAATATTTTGCCCCTGCCCCCTGAAAATTAATGGCCTCCTTACATGCAAAATACACTCATTCCATCCTAATAGCCCCAATAGTATTAACTTTTTCCAGCACCAACTCAAGTGTCTGAAATCCAAAGTCTCATTTAAATATCATCTAAGTCAGATGTATGTGATACTCAAGGTATGATTCATCCTTATGCAAATTCCCCTTCAGCTGTGAGCCTGTGAAATCAAGCTCTGTACACCCAAATCCAATGGTGAGATGGGCATAGGATGGACACTCCAATTCCAAAAGGTAGAAATTGGAAAGAAGAAAGGAATAAAAGCTCCTGAGGAAGTCCAAAACCTTAAGGCTCAGGAATCATCATTTTTGGCTCATTACTCTGCCCTCCAGGCCCACTAGGGTGGAGGTTTCACCTCTCAGACACACTGGGGTGCCTCTGGACACATGGTGGTGGGGAGGGGGTTGCGCCTCCTGCAGATCACCCAGGCCAGAATCTTCAGCTGGTGGTTCTACTGGTCTGGGGTCATGAGAGCAGTGCCACCCTCATGGCTCTGCTGGGCCCTGCCTCTGTGCAGTTCTTTGTCTGGGCCCCATGGCTCTCTAGGCATTGTTAGAAATCTAGGTGGAGGCAGCCACACCCCCTCAAAGCTTTTCTGGTTGCAGTGCCAACTACACTGCCTGGGGCCCACAGGAGCCACCCTTGGGGCAGCCAAGGAGTGTGGTGACGGGGAGTGGGGAGCAGAGCCCACAATGTGAGGCAGGACTGGGCAGTGACAGCCCCTCCTTTGCATCTGCAATTGCTTTGTCCCCCAGGCCTTTGCACTCTGGCCTGTGATGATGGTGGCAGCAGAGAGGGTCAAAATATTCACAATATTATAATGTTACATTACTTTTTCTCTGACTGAAAAGAACCAATTTTAATTGTAAAACATAACTAAAATCTCACCATCCAAAGATTACCACTGTTGACATTTGGTGTATATCTTTCCAGCCTTTCATTGTTTTATGCACATTGAACAAAAATAGTTTTCATGACTGAATTCTCTTTGTGATCACTCTTCCATTGTCTTGGACAGGAGGCCCTGGCTTCTGTTTAAACAGCTGACTAACCTTATCAGGTGGTTGTTTGGCCACATTCTTGATGTTCTCTCCTGAACAGGCTTTCTCATTCTTGATAGTATGGAAAGGCTGAGAGTTTTCCAAATCTTTAAGTTCTGCTTCCCTTTTGATTAACAATTTTGTCTTTAAATCACTTTTCTCCTCTGCTGTTTTACTATAAACAGTCAAGAGGAGCCAAGTTGCACCTTCAACACTTTGCTTAGAAATGGCTTTAGCTAAATACCCAATTTCATTACTCACAAATTCTGCCTTCCACAAAACACTAGGATACGAACACAATTCAGCCAAGTTCTTTGCTGGTTCATAACAGGATTGCTTTTCATTCAGTTTTCAATACCATGTTTCTCTTGTCTAAGAAATCATCAGATTGGCCTTTACCATGCATATTTCCACCAACATTCTGTTCACTACTGCTCAGCTATTCTTTAAGAATATTGAGGCTTTCTCTGCAGCTTTTCTTTCCTTCTGAGCCCTCGCCAAAATTTCCCTTAAAGATCCATTTACAGCAATGTACACTTCTTAAAACATGCACCTCCAAACTCTTCCAGCTTCTATCCATTACCCCTTCCACACTACTTGCATATTTTTGGGTATTTTGTTACAGCAGCACTCCCACTCTTGGTGTACTGATTTTCTGCCGTAGTCCATTTGAGCTGCTGTAACAAAATACTATAAACTGGTTGGCTTATAAGCCACATAAATGTATTGCTCACAGTTCTGGAATCTGGGAATTCCATGATCAGTGAGTTGGCAGATTCAGTGTCTGGTGAGGGCCCACTTCCTTGTTCATAGATTGGCACCTTCTCACTGTCTTCACATGGTGGAAGGAACTAGCTAACTCTCTAAGGTTTCCTTGATGACAGCACTAATCCTAATCATGAAGGCTCTGCTCTCATGACCTAATCACTTCTCAAAGGCCCCACCTCCTAGTACCGTCTCCTTGGGGATTAGGATTTCAACATATGAATTTTAGAGGGGCACAAACATGCAGACCATAGCAGTGTGTTTGTAATCATGTCTTCTTTTGCTAGTGGTTATTAGGTCAAAATGAACTTGCTTTGGAGAGCTGGAAAAGGGTTGAAAATGAACCAAGAAGAACTCAGTACATAGCTACAAAAAAATCTAAGAGTGAAGGGGGAAGGAAAGGAGAAATAAAAATTAGTCTAGCATAAAACATGGAGAAGAATACTCACTCATAGAGGATGCTGGGCTTCCTGGCAGAAGTTCTGATGCCAGGCATTTGGAGAAGCAGGATGAAGAAACAGAGGGGTCTTGAGTACATTTGCCTCTCTAACAGAGAGGGCCCAAATATTCACAACATTGTAAGGTCACATTACTTTTTCTCTGATTTAAAAAAGAACCAATTTGGCTGGGCACGATGGCTCACACCTGTAATCCTAGCGCTTTGGGAGGCCGAGGTGGGCAGATCACTGGAGGTCAAGAGTTTGAGACCAGCCTGGCCAATGTGGAGAAACCCCGTCTCTACTACAAATACAAAAAATAGCCAGGTGTGGTGGTACATGCCTGTAATTCCAGCTACTTGGGAGGCTAAGGCACAGAAATCGCTTGAACCCAGGGAGGCAGAGGTTGGGGTGAGCTGAGATTGTGCCACTGCACTCCAGCCTGGGTGACAGAGTGAAACTGTGTCTTAAAAAAAATTTTTTTTTTAATTGTCAAAAATAACTAAACTCTCACCATCCAAAGATGACCACTTTTGACATTTGGTGTATATCTTTCCAGCTTTGGATTATTTTATGCACATTGAATAAAAATAGTTTTCATGACTATATAATATTGAGGTACACACATGCATTTAACCAACACCCTAGTGTTGGACATTTGGGTTATTTCCTTTTAACTTCTCGTTTATTAACACAAACGTGAATGATCTGGTAGGTAGGTGTTTCTGCACTGAGGATTTAGTGATTGACTGGCTTGTAACAGATCTGCTGCCGTAGACTTCGTAGGGTCTCTCAGAGCATGCATGCTTGAGGTAAGGATTCAAATGAAAACCATCCTCAGTTTATGCCCAGAAAGGGGTCTGCCTGGGGTCACTAGTGCATCTGTAATTGCAGTTAGGTCTGATCAATACAAGTCTGCAAATACCCAAGGATACCAATCTTGCTTCTTGGAGAACTCAAATTCTGCTTCCTGTGAACACTAACCAGATGAATTCTCCAAAGCAATTACTGTTGTTTCTTAACAGTGCAGATTGGTATGGCTGCATAAAATATCTTCCTGAAGTGAACTGAGGGAAACAAAAGGCAAAAGGGAAATTCCTGTTGTACCAATTTTTTCCTTTTTTTTTTTGAGACAGAGTCTCTCTCTGTCACCCAGGGTGGAGCGCAGTGGTACAGTCTCAGCTCATTGCAATTTCTGCCTCCCGGGTTAAAATGATTCTCCTGCCTCAGCCTCCTGGGTAGCTGGGATTACAGGTGTCTGCCACCACATTCAGCTAATTTTTGTATTTTTAATAGAGACAGGGTTTCACCATGTCGGCCAGGCTGGTCTCGAACTCCTGACCTCAGGTAATCCACCTGCCTCCACCTCCCAAGGTACTGGGATTATAGATGTGAGCCACCGTCCCCGGCCTAATTTACATTTTAAAAGTTAAAGCAACAAGCTTTTCTGGGCATAGTTAACCAAGCAGATGGCAAAAGGGAGAAAGCTGTTTGTGCAGATGATTGTAATGCCAGTGAGCAAACCAAAATTTCTTAGCCTGGCTTCTTGTTGCGGGAGGACAGTTTGAGAGACTGGAAGAAAATGGAATAAAAATAAATACCCTGCCGTGTAGCTCTCTCTTCCCCGCTGGGGGCAGTGCCTGCCACTCTCCTGGCTGCAGAGGGTCCCACAGCACACTGATGATGGAGGAGAGAGAAGCTAAGGAGGTACCTCACCGAATGGGCCTTTATGTCAGGAGCCCTGATAGTCAAATGCTAAATCAAGCTCATTTCCTCTACCGGCTAATGTGTGCAGATGCAGCTTGACATTTAGCATTAGTCTGTCCTCTGCATTTCAAGGGAGCTTTCAGTCTCATAAAATCTTGTCATTGTGAGATCCAGAAAACTTACTGTTCTCTCTAGTTTTTCTGTATTTATATTTGTTTAGTGGTATAAGGCTGAATGAAATTGAATTCACTTCAAATTTTCCAGCATGTTTATGAATTCTAGAATCTATGTGTTTTAAGTTACTGTGCATCTCTAAACAACAGGCAGTGAGGTGAGACCACAGAACTGGGCTTTAAAAATTTTCATCTGTGTTGTCCACTGTATTGAGTATGCCCTCAGTAGCTTCTATCTGTATCTATGAATAATCAAAACATCCCTCTCTTGCCTTTGATGTTTGGCTCTGAGCTGTCTCCTAATGCTGCCCTGTAGCTGGTTGTCTGGGATGCCACATGGGAAGGATGGGAAGACACACATGGAGGTGGTTAATGATAGATATTAACTACCAAGTATCCAGTGCTTCTTGTATGCCAGTTACTGTACTTAGTACTTCACATACTTCATCATATTTAATCATCACAACAATGTTTTTTACTTTAGGAGGAAACCCAGACTCGGAAAGGTTAAGTAACTTGCTCAGGATCACACAGCTGTGTAGTTTGTGGTAGAATTTGATCTTGATCCTCTGACTCTAAAGTCCATTTTTTAAAGAAGAAAATTCCTTTTACAACAACATCAAAAACAACAAAATATTTAGGACTAACTTTAATCAAAGAAGTACAAGACTTGTACACTGAGCACTACACACGTTGCTGAAAGAAATTTAAAGAAGACCTGATAAGTGGAAAAACAGCCCGAGTTTATGGAGTGAAACTCAATATTGTTTTGATGGCAAAGCTACCCGAAGTGACTTATTTTACTTTTGTTTTGTTTTGTTTTTTAGACAGAGTCTTGCTCTGTCACCCAGGCTAGAGTACAGTGGTGTGATCTTGGCTCACTGCAACCTCCGCCTCCCAGGTTCAAGCAATTCTCCTGCCTCAGCCTCCTGAGTAGCTGGGATTACAGGCATGTGCCACCCCATGCCCAGCTAGTTTTTGTAGTTTTAGTAGGGATGGGGTTTCACCATATTGGCCAGGCTGGTCTCGAACTCCTGACCTCAGGTGATCTGCCCACCTGGGCCTTCCAAAGTCCTGGGATTCTAGGTGTGAGCCACCATGCCCCACCTTATTTTACATTTTCTAAAGTCTGTATTCTTAACTGTTATGCTCTGCTGCCTACTAAGCAAGAGACTTGTTCTGCATACTGTCTGCCATGTTTCAAAAAACAACTTAGGGTGAAATGACATGCCCACACATCATTTTCCCTGCTCTCAGCCCATCTTTTTCTCTTTCTCTTCTACCAGTCCTGTGTCTCTTGTTGACTGGGACCTGCTTTTGCCAGCCTCAGACATGAGTAGGTGATGGAGGAATTCAGGCAGGGTGGCACCTGTAGCCCAAAACTCCAAGTTCCCAGTGGGGAAAATACACTGAGTGCTGCCCTCCCCGCTTGGGTTTTTCCAGGGCTGATGCTGGAGTGGAGGGATCAGTGCAGAACGTGTCTTTGGCTCTTGGCACTAGGCTAGCTTGTTGACCCCCAACCCCCATTCTTATTTTGAGACAAATATTCAAGCTGAAATATGATTCTTCCAACCAAGAACATTGAGTGTTCCTAAGACAAACCAAACCAACCCTCTGTCAGCTGGCATAGCAATAATATTTGTGGGAAGTTTATGAAAAATCTTATCTAAGGGACTGTTTTAGAAATCAAGGCACCATCTAATGACCTCTTTTGTTTCCACTTTAGATGCAGCAGCAGGAGCATGACTCCCTGAAGGCCAGCCTGTGTGTCCTGGCCCTGGGGCTGGGCCGCCTTCTTTGCTGGTGGTGGCTGGCCGAGCTGATGGCTCACCTGATGTACATGCATGCCATCTACAGCAGCATCCCCCTCCTGGAGACTGTCTCTTGTTGGACCTTAGGTAATTGTGGGAATCACCAACAGTGGGATGAGCCCCAATAGTCCAACAGTTAGCATCAGAGTGGAGCTGGAGTGGGGGCGAGCAGGGGTACAGGTGCCTAGAGCAAACCCTCTTTATTATTATTTTTTAACCTACTCCTCTTGTGGCCAAGATTATGCATGTGAGAAGTGGTTGACGTAGCTGACAGAAGTGAGGGCTGTGCTTGTAGTCTGGGGACCAAGAATGGTGGCATTCTTCTCTGTAATGGGATCCTACTGACCTTAGCTGGGTCCACATCTTCACAGCGTGGCCAATATTGTGTTTAGCAGTAGAAGGCAGGAGTTGCTGGGGGCAGCTTTCAGTTCATTCTAAGAGAGAATGCTCCAAGATTGAGTTGTTCCACAGTCTTCCTTGTTCTTTGTGCATAAGGTATTAAAGAATATGAGGCTGGGTGTGGTGGCTCATGCCTGTAATCCAAGCACTTTGGGAGGCTGAAGTGGGCAGATCACTTGAGGTCAGGAGTTTGAGACCAGCCTGGCCAACATGGTGAAATCATGTCTCTACTAAAAATACAAAAATTAGCTGGGTGTGGTGAGAGACACCTGTAATCCCAGCTACTCGAGAGGCTGAGGCAGGAGAATCACTTGAATCTGGGAGGTGGAGGTTGCAGTAAGCCAAGATCATGCCACCACACTCCAGCCTGGGTGACAAAGCATGACTCTGTCTCAAAAAAAGAATGAGTTTCAGGATCACACAGCCATAGGTTTGAGTTTCAGCTTCACCAATGACTGGTGTGTAACCTTGGCAGTTTACTTAACCTCTCAGCTCCAGCACCCTCATCTGTAAAATAGGGAGACTTAGCTTTGTGGAATAATAGGAGGATATTAGGCAGTGCTGCACATTGAGGGTGTACCTCGTGCACTGTCTGGGGGATAGAATAAATGGCGTGTGTGTATTTCCCTCTGTAGATCCCCTTTCCTTATCTACCCTTTCCTGTATGTCTGCCAGGGAGGTGGCATGGAAGTCTTACTTCCTCAGCAGGGCTAGTCTCCAGTATAGGATTTGTCTGTGGAGAAACCACTGTTCTTTTATTCCTCTGGCCAAAACAGCAGAGCCCACGCCCTTTTCTGAATAAAATCTCTTCACTTCCTTGTTCTCTCTCCTTTTGAGGACTCC